>NC_137603.1:42648275-42918275 GCF_963280865.1 Gymnoscopelus braueri
CATATATGATAGAGCTGTGTGGCCCTTCAAATGCTTCTTCTCCTATCACCATCATGTAAACGGTGATTTATACTTAGTAATGCTCCAGTGTAGCACACCGAAAATGGCCGACCTGCGATGTGTTTGTTGATCTACTATTTTCGGTGGGTGATACATACAGCGCACAACCAAGTATGAATCATGCATAATACATCATTAACATCTTCATCCGCACCTTCCTTGGAATGCCCTTAGACCATAAAGCAGAGACTATTCTGTGGGATCCTGTCTGGGGAAATAAAGAAAGGAGAAGACAGTGACATCACAGGAAAATGTGTTTTTATTATTATTATCCGATAGTGATTCTCTAAATTCAAAAACATGTGAGTCTGAATGATTGTCTGTGTTAGATTCTAATTATAACCATATGCCAGAAAGGATGCAAGGGATGTTTTGGAGAAACCCGTCCTATTCTTCTGCAATAACCTGCACCTGTCATGTCACTGACCCTTTCCTCTCTTCTACTAGTCATGAATGAAGGAAGTTTATTATTTAGGCTCAGAAGGGCTGGCCGGACAGAGTTGCTTATTAATATTCTTTTAATACACCTTATGTTTGGAAAAGATACTATGCATTTGAAAAATAGCAGAATGAGGAAAAAGAAAGAAAATAATTGTACATACCATGCTGAACCCACACGCACAGTCACACACACACACACACACACACAAACACACTCACACTCACACACACACACACACACACACACACACACACACACACACACACACACACACACACACACACACACACACACACACACCTTTTTCTTTCATGCAAAGGACCCCTAAATTGATATACACGTGTTGTGCCAGGGACCCCCAGAAGTAAAGATTTGAGTTAAAAATGTTCGTTTAAAATATATATATATATTCAAAGATATGCACACATTTTCAAGATTTTTCAAAAATAGCAGATCTACAAGCTCATAGCGTGGCACTCGGTGCCGTGCTATGAGCTTGCATATCTGCTATTTTGGAATAGCCAAAGCTAAGTGGTTAGAATGATTGTGACGCTATGTTAACAAATTTAGCTGGGGACCCCCTGGTACCCCCCCAAGGACCACTGGTTGAGAACTACTGCTCTATACATTCATGTTTATTTTCTAAATGTTCAGTTGCTGCCGTTGCTTTTAGTTCAAGTTTTGATAAAACCTGGCTTCCTAAAACATTCACAGTGAAATACTAAGATTATCTTGACAAATAGCTACAGCAAGAAGGATGGTCAATCAAGTATAAAATAGAATTCAAAATATAAAAGGACAACAAAATAAAACAAAATGAGTGCTGATAGTATTATGTGAGCTGCGAACGTATTCTGCAGTGACCAAGCTTAATCACATCAGCTGTGGATGTTTTGGTGAACACTGACCTGTGGGGTCTGAGAATGACTTGTAAGATGTTGTTAGATTTAAAGATACTTTGTGTAGGGTTGTTTTATAATTAAAGCAATAATTCAGAGGTTTAAGGTGGAATGTTTAGTGAGATACTGGGGGATTGTTTTCAGAAAATTTAGAAATGGAGTTTCTAAACCAGCAGTAAAACGACATGATTGTTTATGAGATGCAAATCTGTTTTGCAGTAGCCTGTAAGCGTTATAAACCCTACACACAGCACCTTTAAATCCCTTTAGAGTTTTGTGTGTTAATGTTTGTACAGGAATGTGTTTCCCAAAAGCATGTTGACACTAAAATCATCTTCCATTGTGCATCATTGCTTTACCCAGTTAAGACGGGGCAGCAGACAGATTTTTGATCCATTGTGGTCCAGATCTGGTCTAAACAGGAAGGAGTCTGTTTCTGAGTAGTCTTGCATAGCTAGAACCCTCACAGCTCCCCCTACTCCGCCTGAGGAGTAGGGGGATTTGTGAAGGGTCTGGCTATGCAAGACTAGTTTCTGAGTGCTACATAATCTCTGTTTAGAATAGATGTCAAATCAGTTGTGTACCAATGAAAAAAATAAAGAATGAGAAAAAAAGAAATTAGAATTACACAGACAACCTCAATGCTGATCGGAGGGTTACAAGACAAGACATTACCTCATCCAATCAGAAGCAACCACGGTCACAACATATCCTCAGTGTGAATGCTAGTAGAACATGCTTAATTCCCCTGTTGAGATCTGTCTGTGACTGTGTTGTGAATGTGTTGTATGTGAGCCTGACTCGCTGGGTTCTGTCTCCTGGGTGTTAAGATGTTTTTGGGGAAGAAGAACCTTGATTGATGATTGAAAAGCAGAAAGTAGGGATGTAAATAAAGGAATGTGTTGGAGGACTTATGCATTCTGACTCTTCATTGTTTGACAGGATGCCATGTCAACCACAGTGTTCTACTACTGGCCGCTGAAGGGAACAGGAGTTTACTCGGGGCACCTTAAACACTTTAAAAATAGCATGGCGTTATAGGCGAAAATCTGAAAAAAATAAAGAAATTGAGAAGATTTTTCAAGAATAGTTGACTTATATGCTGTGAGCTTGTAAATCAGTTATTTTCTAAATATCTTTCAATTTCTTTGTGGCAAGTGGTTAAGTGATTAAAGTGATACTTTGTAACTTTTCAATTAAACAAGTTATTTTTGATGTAATCTTTCACTTTCACTGGCATATTTTACCATTCCATATAAATGTGTTTTTGACAGCTTCTATAAACACAAATTTCTTTGACAAACGTACAGTAGGCACTGAAAATGTTATTTAAAAGTTATTAAATGCCATTTTCTTTCCAAAATATCTTCGGGCGCTTTGAGCGGTACTTCCATATAGACAGATGCTGTAATGACAACGGAGCCAAAAAGACACAGTACAGTATGACTTTAATGTTAGTGAGTGTGGTGTGCAGACGTCAAAGAGAATCTCCCACTTTACCTGGTATTTACACCAGTGATTGTCATTCAGATTATAAACAAAATGTCACCACATAGCTCAACATCAGGGCTCTCTGAAGCTAAGATACAGTACATTACATTACATTACAGTCATTTAGCAGACGCTTTTATCCAAAGCGACTTACAATAAGTGTATTCAACATAGGTAGGGAACGAAAACTACTAATCACCAGAAGTCTTTAGTGCATTTTCTGCAAAAACAAGCAACCAAGAGTATACCTAGCGCTAAGGTAAAAGTGCAATATATCAGCTACCTATTTCCTTAAACAGATGAGACAAAATATCTAAATCAAATGAGCATGAGCTAAAACAAATAAGTGTATCGACTAAACAAGATCCAATAAACAATCCAATAATCCAATAAACAATACAGCAATAGAAAACAAGCGTTCGTACAACTAGTTAACAACAAGTAGGTCAGGCAGAGAGGAAGGGTAGTGTTTCCTGAAGAGGTGAGTTTTCAGCCTGCGGCGAAATATGGGCAGTGACTCTGCTGTCCTAACATCAGTGGGAAGTTCATTCCACCACTGTGGGGCCAGAACAGAAAAGAGTCGTGACCGTGTGGATCGGCCAGAAGGACCCTTGAGTGACGAGGCAATCAGTCGCCCCGAGGTGGCAGACCGAAGTGGTCGGGCAGGGGTGTAGGCATCGACCATAGCACAGTATAAACAAAAGGAAAGATGCTAGTACACACACACACACACACACACACACACACACACACACACACACACACACACACACACACACACACACACACACACACACACACACACACACACACACACACGTGCGCGCGTCACGCTCTTATCTTGTGTCGCGCGCACACACAAAACACACCACACACACCTGTGTCAACAAGACTTGTACATCATTTATAGTTTTATACCATATTTATTGTACAAAATGGAAACTGAAGAGGAACAGAACTATTAAGGATATCAAATGTATTACAAATGCTGATTTCTGATGAATTCTAACAATGAGGGCTGGATTCTAGAAATGTGGCTGAAATACAGTAATGTTCAGCTCGTCATTTCTGTATTAAATGCTTAATTCACTCCTATTTATTGACAAGTGGTCTTAATATTGAGATGGAAATTGGAATCCAGCTACTGTGGTGCACATTAATGAAATAAGAAGCAACCACAATGCACTGGAACCTCTTTCACAACCTCTGGCAGAAGAGGAACCAACCTCACCATCTCCTCAGAGTGTGTGTGTGTGTGTGTGTGTGTGTGTGTGTGTGTGTGTGTGTGTGTGTGTGTGTGTGTGTGTGTGTGTGTGTGTGTGTGTGTGTGTGTGTGTGTGTGTGTGTGTGTGTGTGTGTGTGTGTGTGCGTGCGTGCGTGCGTGCGTGCGTGCGTGCGTGCGTGCGTGCGTGCGTGCGTGCGTGCGTGCGTGCGTGCGTGCGTGCGTGCGTGCGTGCGTGCGTGCGTGCGTGCGTGCGTACGTGCGTGCGTGTGTTTGTAGTAACATATTGGCCCTTCGAAGCTTTGATCACCCACACACAGCAGGACATGGACATGAGGAAAGGAAGTGAGGAGAGGAAAACAAGAGAACAAACAGAAGGAGACAGAGAAAGGGATAAAAGAAAGAAGAGAGAGGTGAAGTAAAGTCAGGGGGAGTTAGAGGGTGTTGCCAAAGAAGAGAGGATAGGAAGGAAGGGAAGGAGGAAGGAGGAAGGAGGGAGAAGACAGGCAGACAGAAAGGGCAGGAGGGAACAGACGGAAAAGGTTGACACCATAAGAAAGTGATGAACACAAACGTAGGATGACATTTGATTTAGATTTTCTTTTATACAGTATAGTTTTGACAACATACTAGACTATATGCCTTTCATATCATATAAACTGTCCAAAAATAAATAAATACACACACACACACACACACTCTCACTCTCACACACACACACACATGCACGCACGCACGCACGCACGCACGCACACACGCACGCACGCACGCACGCACGCACGCACGCACGCACGCACGCACGCACACATAGCATTATGTGAGATGTGAACATATTCTGCAGTGACAAAGCTTTATCACATTAGCTGTGAATGTTTTGGTGAACCCTGACCTCTGGGTCTGAGAATGACTTGTTTAGATTTAAAGATACTAGGGTTGTGTTTTATAATTAAAGCAATAATTCAGAAGGACATTGGAGGTTTAAGATGGAATGTTTAGTGAGATAATGTTTTTGTTTTGTTTTCCCACTACATGATTGATTATGAAATGCAAATCATAGTCTGTTTTGCAGTAGCCTGTAAGCATAACCCCTACACGTAGCACCCTTTACCCCTTAACAGTTTTGTGTGATAATGTTTGTACAGGAGTGTCTCCCTAAAAAGCATGTTGACGCTAAAACCCTAATTTATCACTCCTTTCCAACTGCCCCCCACTTTGAAAACCACTGACTAGCGTGACCCCTCCCATCCAGTACTCCTTCACTGACTGATGTGAACTGACAGCTATCAGCACTGAGGAGGCAGCCTACCGCGTGCAGTATGTTGTCATCTGTCAACTCTCACCACAAGAGCTTGTTTAGACAGGCTAATCCACAAAACCCACGTCCTGTCAGATGGTCGACTTCCACTCACCAGATCAGCCTGATTTCGGCTTGAGGCGCTGTGGAATATCCCTTTAAAAAACTAAACAAATGATGTTTTTTGATTAATAACAAGTGTTCTAGAAGAAAATGTCATGTTGATCCCGCAAGGATGTGATTTATTGTTCACAAAGTGGGAGAAAATTAGTTATGCCACTTGTAACCAAAGGCATATTAGGCCAACTTGTTTTTCTAGCCACTCTAAGCCTGTGTGCAAATGATTGCTTGCATGTCCATTCACAATGCCTGGACGGTGTGAGAAACAAATGTGTTAATAGTTCTTTTTTCATGAGCTTTATTGAAACTGGAAATGGATGATCATCTTCATTTACATTTTATTTCTTAGAAAAGTTACGCTTTTGGACATACAAGGTTTCCACACGACAGCAACGATATGTTCTGTCTGTTCTAAATTAACCCCTTTTGGACACACAGGTGAGGCAGAAGCAGTAGGGTGCCCATACAGGCTGTCTGAAGGGCAGGGGCAAAAACAAATGACATGCACCAGACACATGCGGTGCGGGGCACCAGCCAGCAGAAAGTCATGATGCAATTGTGGTGAAACAGTTCCAAACCCTGGTTAAAGGGGAATTTCACTTTAAAACACTTCTGGGAGCATTCTCATGTCTACTCTGAATTCTCTGTGAAATGAGACAAACAACAAATAGTTTTTAAGTTTAATTCAACATTTAGATATGTTTGTTTTGGTTGTTGTTTTTTTTGTTTTCATGGCGCAGCAGCTGGCCAATAGGCACTGGAGGCGACAAAGATCGGCACTAGTCAGTTGAAAACAAATAGTGATTGGTCAAAATGGTAGTATCCATTTTTTTCCCTCAACAATCAAGACGATTGGTTTGTTTTACTTCCTGATTCCTGTCCCGCCTCAAGACCAGGCCACTTTGTAAACAGAAGCAACGTGACTGTCGGTGTGAATTGAAGCAGAGATTAATTGATGAGTAACATCATGTTATCTTTATAAAATATGGACCAACACCTCATTCTCAGTAAGAAAAAAAGGTAGAGGTAGAGCTGAAAGGGCAAGAAAAAGGCAGGTGGTGCATGAGGAGGACGTTTCAAACTGACTGATATATTCAGAGTCCCCAGTCAAATAACATGATGCTGCTGCTGTCCCAAGTAAGTTACACAAACACTGGTTCTTGTCAATATGGGGTCTGGGGGATTGTTAGGTCATCATTTAGCATAGCCCCGTTTGGAACCTCACTCTCCACGATAGCTCCGAGATAATAATAATAATAATAATAAACTTTATTGTATAGCACCTTTCATGACAGGAAATGCAGCTCAAAGTGCTTTACAGAGCAAGAATACAATTACAGTTACAACCAATTTAACAATAAAGCAAAAAAGAAAAGAAAAGCAAAAACATAAAACAACATTAAAATAATAGCAAAAGGCAGTGAATCAGGCAATACAGTGAGGACATGGGTAACAACACAGAGATTTAAATCAACCAAAGAATCAGCTAAAAGCAAGAGTGAAGAAGTAGGTCTTGAGCTGTGCTTTAAAGCTATCGACAGAGGCTGCCTGTCTCAGGTGTAATGGGAGTTTATTCCACGCTGTCTGTCCGTAGAAGCAGAATGCTGCTTCACTGTATTTTTTATATGTCATTGTAGGCACCTCGAGCAGGTCAGCACTTGAAGACCTGAGGGGCCGGTTTGGAACATATCTCTCTAGGCAGTCATAGAGGTAGGAAGGTGCCAGACCATTTAGAGCTTTATAAACTAGTAAAATAATTTTAAAATCAATCCTAAAAACAACCGGGAGCCAGTGTAGTGAAGCTAGAACTGGAGTAATATGTTCTCTCATCCTAGAGATGAGGTCCCGCTGTACCGGGTCCCGGCAGAGGTAGAATCCGTCCAAATGCAGTGAAGATCACCTTTTTCGCAACATCGTATCCAAAAAATAAAGGTAGTCCGAGACACCTACAGATGTTTGAGATTTCGCCGGAAAGTAAAATTTTTACGGCGGGGTTGAAAAAACCATTTAGTCAGCCTGTGCCATATTTTCCCATTGTAGCCGAATCGGGAGCAGTACTGGCACCTGCCGTCGGGGGTTCTTCCGAGTTGAATGGGAAAACATGGCACAGGCTAAGTGTTTTTTTCAACCCTGTCGTAAAAATGTTACTTTACGACGAAATCTCAAACATCTGTTGGTGTCTCGGACTACCTTTACTTTTTGGATACGATGTTGCGAAAAAAAGGGATCTTCACTGCATTTGGACGGACTCTACCTCTGCCGGACCCGGCACAGCGGGACCTCATCTCGGAGCTATCGTGGAGAGTGAGGTTCCAAACGGGGCTACATTTAGCAATGATCAGGTCCGTGGTCAGTGCATATGCACTGCAGCTGGGGTCCTTAAAACGTTTAGAATCACGGACCTAGAAGTCACAACAAGCAGCAAACTTTTAGCTTATATTCTACATGGCTGTATTTATGGCTGCAACAGTAAAAATGACCATTTGGCAACAGCCTAATTGTTGTTACTGTCAAAGCTTTATTCTATTAAGTGCCAGTAGATGTGTTGTGTTTTGTTTTGGTTATGTCTACCAGCACAAACAACCTAGGTGAGTTGAGTTTGTCAACGTTTAATGTTACTAAAATAAGATCACATAAGTTGAAGTTGCTAATGACATACTGTAAATCTTTCTATCCTTGCTGACTAAACAATACAATAATGTTCATTTTGCATAATACCATAGTATAACATTATCTTAGGTCCTGTTGTGACTGTTGTATTGAAGAGCACATTTTGGTGAAAATATTTAATGTTGTATTGTGGAGCACATTTTGGTGAAAATTATGGTACAGTAAGTTATGGTACAGTATGTAGGGAAGAGAAAAGCACAGGGCTGGATGAATATCTTGAGGGCTGCTGTTATTCTTGTTGTGTATAATAGAGTGCTGTTGTGTGACTGCCTTATAGGGCGGCTGTGGCTCAGGAGGTAGAGCAGGTCGTCCATTGATCCGTGGGTCGGCGGTTCGAATCCCAACTCCTCCTGTCCACATGTCGAAGTGTCCTTGGGCAAGACACTGAACCCTACATTGCCTCCAATGATTCGGTCGGCGCTAGCTTGCCACCATTGGTGTGTGAATGTGGGAAAAGTGGGGACGCTGGCGTCGACTGTTCGCCGCTCCACCTCCCAATGCCCCCCCCTGTATGAATGAATGAACCATTGTAAAGCGCTTTGAGTAAGTTTGAGTACTTAGAAAAGCGCCATATAAATGCAATTCATTATTATTATTATTATTATTATTATGGATTAATGATCTTTAGTGATTACTTAGTACACGTGGAATAGAATAATGCTGTGATTGGATTAATAGTCTTCCTGTGACATAAGGTATATACTGTAGAAGTGTGTGTTGAAGTGACTATTAGGCCTACAATACAGTATGTGACATACTATATATAGAAGTGTGTGTTGAAGTGACTATTAGGCCTACTGTGTGTGTGTGTGTGTGTGTGTGTGTGTGTGTGTGTGTGTGTGTGTGTGTGTGTGTGTGTGTGGGTAGGGTGGCCTGGAAGGGTGTATGACTCCCGGCCTGAATTACTGTCCCAGTCCGGCCCTGGAAACACACCCTCATACATAAGCCCATCAACATCAAACTCTATGTAAGACTCATTGAAAACCCATGTCGCTGCAGCCAGTGACTGAGGTGACTATGTCCTTCTAATGAACGGGGAGACCTTCATTTTTATTAGTAATTTCATGCATGCAGGACTCCTTGAAGCAACATCATGGGATAGTTTGGGGATATCATGAAATTCTGAGATTTCGCACAAAAGGATTAGCCTACTCTGGATTGATTTCTGAATTATTTGAAAATTCCACTTCGATAGACAGACCTTTAATGATGTTTTACACTCATCATTACCATGCTGTCGAATATCAACAGCATTATTTAACAAAGATTTCCATGCTTGTGCTATATATTGATATATCCTGAATATCAGTATATTTATTTTTTGTGTGCCGTCCCCTCTGCCTGTTCCTTTGTCAGCCCATTCCTGTCTTTGCCTGTCCCTCTGTCTCTCTCTAGAAACCTCGAAAGCAACAGCTATATTATTCTTTTCCCCTTTTATTTCCTCTCCTCATCCTCGCTTCATTTCTCCGTCTCATAGTTCTCTCCTCTCCCTGTAGGTGAGACAGCATGTCTCACCTCTCATGTCTAGCATCTAAATGTATTAAAGCCAACGGCTGATTCTTCTAGTTCAAGCAAGCTGTCAGACTCTCTACTCTGAATAAAAAGGCATTTTGGCCACAAGAGGAGTGAAACAAGAGGAAGAGAGAGGGGGTAGAAAGAGATGGGAGGGTTGTCTACTCTAGATTAAATTAGATGGGTGTATTCCTATCTCTCTACTCTCGAGTAAGATCGTCCAAGGATAAGTGAGTTAATCTTCAATACAACTCACTGACACTCATTAAAAATGAGACAAAAGGCAATGAGTTAAAGTAGAATAAATCCTTGTTCAATGAAGCTTGAACCTTAAGAGTGGAGTATGAGTGGAGAGAGCTGAGAAGAGAGTGGAGGAGAGAGCTGAGGAGAGAGGGGGTATGATAGCTTAAGAAAAAGGCAGAGGTGGGGTGCAGGGAGACTGAAAGGTTCTGTGGAACGTCTGAAATGGAAGTGCAAATGGAAAATGGGCTGACAATGTACAGAATAAGCGAAGGGCATCGGGGAAGATGAGAGAACGAAGCTGGAGTGAATTTTCTGTGATGTGCTTTTGATTTTCTGAAACACTCACGCACACAGAGAGAGAGAGAGAGAGAGAGAGAGATGAGAGAGAGAGAGAGAGAGGGAGAGAGGGAGATAGAAGAAAGGGGTTGATTCAGAGCAAGAGAGGGAGCGAGATCCTTATGGATAGCGAATTATATTTGATAGCTGCTATGAGGTAAGAGAAAGAATACTGAAGGAGAGAGAGTGGTACGGGGTGGGTGAGAGATGGAGAGAGACAGAAAGGGTGAGCTTTACGGCTGGGTGACAGTGAATTTAATTTCAAGGCCGTTATGAGGTGAGAGAGAAGGAGAAAGGCAGAGAGGGACAGAGAAAACGACAGAGCCAATGGACTGCGTAATAGAGGATGAGAGCACTATTATACTGCAGGATTGTCTTTTTGCAAAAAAACATGAAGTGTCTCTGTGCACTGTTCCTTCAAATCCATTTGATTCATTCTATCTATAACTATGTTTAAGTACATCTAACCAAATCTGTTTAACTACCTGAAGCTTTTATCTACATTTAACTGAATCTATGTTTAACTACACCTAATTTAACTTAATTGAAGTTATTGTAAGACATATTTTTAGGTTAAAACTAAACAAAAGCTCTATATTCCATGTTTGTTCAATAACAGGGGTCTCCCAATCTCTCCAGCTTTTCAATAAAGAGAAAATACATTTTCAGGTGGGTTGCCAATTTCATCCAATAGGGAGAGAGTACCCATTTATAAGCTTCAATGTCAGTATTCCAGTTTTAGTCTGCTCATTTCTTTGTGTCATCACTTCCAATTTCACTTATTTATCTGGTATCCTGAGGAGTTCTCTCTCCTGACTGGATAAAATTGGTATCCTAACCTGAAAATGTGTTTTCTGTTTACTAAAGAGCTGGAGAGATGAGGAGATCCCTGTTACTTAACAAACACTCTATATAGATTGCTATCTGAATTTAGTACTATTCTATATAGCACTAACTTTAACAAAAAAAAACTGCACCTTTAACTATTGTACATCTAACTAAAGCTAGGTTTTAACTACATGTACTGTAACTAAAGCTGTTTAACTAACTAAGCCCAAAGTCTCTTTTAGAAACGTCGGTTCACTGACAGGCACCAGTGTTAAGCATAGTTAAACGTGTCAACTTAGGCTAAAACTGGGTGGAAACCATTTTGAAATGTAAAAAATAACAGCATCGCAAAACCAATGGCTTTAGGGCAGTCCTTCAGGATGGTACAGTACCAGCATTGGTTTCAAAGCAGTGGGCGTAGGTTTGTTAGCACTAGTTTCCCATTCAACTATAGATTTCCCCAGACGTATCAGCAGGTGAAACTTTTTGTGATTTTTGTGATAATTATCCAAACAAAAGCAACTCATTTATGTCTAGATATGGACTAGTTTGTATAAGTCAAGGTATCCATTATTTGTTGCTCTCCCTTAAACCTCTGTGGAGGTGTAACTGTATGGAGTGGATACATCAGTGCTATTTATGTGGTATTCACTTATTCAATGACTGCCTCACTGTGCATTATTATATCACTAATTATTATTAGAATAATTTCAAACAAAATGACAACAATTTGATGCAATAATTGTATTAGATTACACTTCCAATGTAAAGAGAGGCATAACTGCGGTCTGTTATTGAGAACAGTGTGCATTCAGGCATGAAGAGACCTCACTGATTGACCAATCCTGACCAAGTGTCCACAGGATAGGTGTAGGTTTGAGAGTTCTGCAAGCACAGTCAGAACAGCAAAAAGAAAGAAAGCTGTCAACACAAATGCACTCTCTCTCACACCCACACATGCTCTCTCACACACACACACACACACACACACACACACACACACACACACACACACACACACACACACACACACACACACACACACACACACACACACACACACACACACACACACACGTAAGCGGAAATAGTGTCATCTGTTTGAACAGAGTGGAGCTTCAGGATTAACTTGGGAAGTGTGAGAGAAAGGCAAAAACACACACTGAGACATCCACATGCCAAAACTAGGATTAGCATGGGAAGTGTGTGTGTGATGATACAGAGAGGGAAGATGGACATTGATAACCCTATTTTACTAAACCAACCAACAGATGCACACTCATACACTCTCTTTTTGACTCTCTCTCTCTCTCTCTCTCTCTCATACCTTTGTGTTTTGACAAAGTCTCAGCTGAGCCTGGCAACAATACGAAACGAAACAAAAACTACAAAATAATAGAAGGGAAGTGCTCATGGACTTTTCACAACAGTAGATTTATTGTTCATAGAAACCAAAGTGACCAATGGTATGGGGGAAAAAAGCATGTGGTGTTTTGTTTTGTGTGTGTGTGTGTGTGTGTGTGTGTGTGTGTGTGTGTGTGTGTGTGTGTGTGTGTGTGTGTGTGTGTGTGTGTGTGTGTGTGTGTGTGTTTACTGTTTACAGAAGAGGCACAAGTCGAGGGTAAAAATTAAAATACTGATTATTAATCGCTTGCAATGAAAGATATCGCAATTTGTAGACTATTGATCAATCGCAAGAAGAAAGAACATTAAAAAGTCAGTGTCTAATAACAGTGTGGTGTTCCTTGTGCAATCTTTAGCTATGGACAGCAGATGACTGTACTGTAGGTTGTTTACTAGGCATGGTCCATCTCAGCGCGACACTCCTCCAACTTCATTAACAGCTCTGTGGTCAAAGGGTGGTCGTTGCCGTGGGTGATCTTGATGATGTTATAAGCCTTAGTGGAAGAAGGGGGTAGGGAATGTTAGGGACGATTTGTGTCTGTAAAACACAATGTTTGTTCCGGTTTTCAACAGTCATTACCTATTCGTTACTATTATTCACTATTTTCCACACACACACACACACACACACACACACACACACACACACACACACACACACACACACACACACACACACACCTCCTACTGTACCTGTGTGAGTGTTGCCATGGCTTCTCTTATGTGTCCTAAGTAATGCTGTATCTTTCCAACTCTCATCAGTTGGATGCCATGGACAGGATGGAATTCCGGATAGTACAGCCTGGAGAGAAATTCACATATTTCTCATGTCTTTACTCAACTCTTATCAACACTGAATAAATTACACAGAAACACAGAGGCTATGCTTCAGTCATGTAATATGACATCATCAGATGTATGTAAATAAACCTAACTTTAGTCAACAGTAGGGCGCTCGAGTTGTTGTAATATGTTACATATCTTGTGCTACTCAGATTTCTTCCAATCTGTGTTTTTTCCTGTAGCATTATCCTTAAGCCAAAATCTCCATTTGCACACAAGATATCTTAAAATCGAATGTGCCTTTCGCCATGAAACATGCCAACAGCATGTATGCCCTTTCTTCTAGCGACACCCACAATTGCCATGTTTTTGCCTTTGTTCACTTAAAAGCTTTAATAATATAATATACTAACTCCACCAAGGAAAACTGAATCTAATGGGGCTTTTAGATTCATATTGCAAGCACAGCAAACTAGTCAAACAGATAGATATTCCCCATCCCATTGCCCCCTCTTGATCCGCACATAATGTGCACATTCATGTGCACACTGCATAGTGTAAATGGCCCGTTTCTCTAATAAGACCGCTGGGTATATGGGTATATGAGTATATGAGCCATATGTTAAGTATATGAGCCATATGAGTCAGAATGCAGAACTTGATATTCTTGATGACCAACCATGAGATTGTGCTGGCCAGATTGTGTTTACATAATGGAACGAAAATGCCACTGAAGAAAGTTTAGTGTAACAAAGATGTTTGAAAAGAAGCGAATATTCTAACTTTATACTTTAGTAATATCTTAGCATCATGCTGGTATAGTTTGTGTAAATATGACAAGCATACATTTTCTGTAGTTCATTGCATGTCCATTCAATAGCAAGACCCTTTATCAGGGTAAACATCTATGGATCTGTTTGATTTATATCTGTTGATAGTCTTTGATGATAGTCAGTTGCCAATGCTTGCTACGTATAGTAGCATACTTAAATCAAAAGCATGCATGATTTCTTTGCTCTGCAGCTACTAAATAACTTTGACCATGGAATGATCAGTAAACGTTTTCTGTTCCAGTGAGTGATTACACAGTGGTTGTATTGGTCAGGCACAATGAGGCAGATCCATTTATTTGGTGTTGTTGTTATATAAATAGGGATGTGACCAATTAGAGTTTTTGCAATTTGATTAATTGGAGGCATTAAAAGAAAAATAATCGCATAAAATCCAAATTATTTCAAAGCCATAGTTTAAAAAACGAAAGGCTTTATTTAAAGTAAACACGTGTCTACTACTTGACAATTCCTAGCCATGTCTGTTCATAATAAAAATACTTTGATTTCTGTGTTACTAAAATGTCGACAGGAAACTGGACAGCACGGCTCACTTGGCCTGTTGCAATTACATAATCGTCCAATCGCAATTATTTTTGCATAATCGTTTCCATGTTGAACAATGTTCATACATTTTCAAATGTAAGAAAGCAGATATAGCAGATCTACAAGCTTATCTACAACGCATCGTAAGCTTGTAGATCAGCTATTTTATTATTTTTACGCAAATTATTAATTAAGTTAATAATTTCTTTGTATATTTAAGATACTAGAGGTTCGGGCCGTGTGCAATTTTTTAATACGAAGCCTAAAAGGCAAACAGAAATGTAATTTTTATTCATATGTTCCAATGTTCAATGCCAAACACACAATTAAATAGTTCATCGCAATTATTTGAGTGACAATTGTCAACTTAAATTTGTAATCGTGACAGCCCTACGGCTCACTTGAATAATGCTGAAATCCTGCATCCTCCACGACTGCATGGGCTGCAGATGTTTCGCTATAAACCCCCCAGCGATTTAGTTATGGATTTTGATCTGCATGGAGATGCTGTTTAAATGCTACGAGGAGAAGGAGGTGTTTCTTTGAGACACTGGGGTGTCACACATAGATTTTTTTCATCTAGTTCGATTTTTCATCCCACTTGTTTAAAATGTCCCCATGCACTTGTGTGCTGAATAAGTGCTTGCACACTACATTACACTACATCACAATATAGATCACCAAGAGGATAAGTAAGTGTTAATATTAACACATGGGAAAAGAGGTTGGAATAGCGGTTTGTTCACTCTCCTCTTACCAAAAACAATGGTGTGTGTGTGTGTGTGTGTGTGTGTGTGTGTGTGTGTGTGTGTGTGTGTGTGTGTGTGTGTGTGTGTGTGTGTGTGTGTGTGTGTGTGTGTGTGTGTGTGAGAGTCTCCCTCAATATTTGTATTCCCAGCCCCTGCATTACTCAGAACAAAGGACTTTGTATCTACTCTGACACACACACACACACACACACACACACACTTTGCTTGCATGCTAGCAGACGCATTGACACACACAAGGGTACTCTCACATACACAAACCCGCACACCAATGCACTCACATATAAACACATAGCCTGCCCAACACATATTTATATTCATATCAACACACGCACGCATGCACGCAAGAACACACACGCTTGTGCGCGTGCACAGACCGAGATACAACCTTCCGTCATTGGTTGATCGATACGTAACCATGGCGATAGAGCTAACATGATCAATGAGTTGGATGAGCTACTCATTAAAGCGGTGGTTCTTAAAGTGTGGTGTGGGGACCCGCAGGGGTCCTCAGGGGGTTCCAGGGTGTCCCCAGCTAAATGAGTTAATTTACCAAATTCATCAAAATCAGTTTAACCACTTTAACCGTGGTAAATACCTCGGCTATTTGAAAATACCGATCTACAAGCTCACAACACATCGCATCATGACACGATGTGAGCTTGTAGGTCTGCTATTTTCTTGTATGTGGTTCCCTGGCACGATACATTTTCAGATGGGGTCCGTAACCGCTGCATTAAAGACATCAGACATTTCTATTCTCTCCTTTCATCTTGCTCTCCCCCTCTCATCCATCTCCTCCACTATTAATGTCCCTCCATCACACTGACATCTGCTTTTCTCCATCCGTTCCGTGTCTCTCCTCTCTTCATTTTATATTTGAGGTTTGTCCTGTGTGTGAATATTAATAACATGTCTTATATCGCCCCCTCCGATATACGTCTACATGTATAAACACACACAGAATGTGTGTGTGTGTGTGTGTGTGTGTGTGTGTGTGTGTGTGTGTGTGTGTGTGTGTGTGTGTGTGTGTGTGTGTGTGTGTGTGTGTGTGTGTGTGTGTGTGTGTGTGGGAATGCTGTGGTTCCACCTTGCTGGCTTAATGATCTAGCCAACCTCATTAGCATATGCTAATGACCCTGGCTTCGTTAAGCTCTGCAGGCCACAACCAGGAATCTTGGACATACTGACACACACATGGACACACTCATGCACATGCACACACGCACACATACAGCAAATACCAATTACAATTTCCTCTACAGCAAATAAAACAACTTTGTTATTTTTTTTTCTCAGTTAGAGGCTCTGGGGCATTACTTTATGATTATTAACAAAAATGTAATATTCCACATAACAGTGGAACTAATGAATTTTGTCGTTTAGAAGAAAATATCTGCTTGAAGGCACTCATTGAGCTTTAACAGAACAAAGCTCAGATCTCTGCCAGGTTGGGTTGCCTAGCCAGGGCTGTGTCAGTCATGGCGTGCAGCCGGAAGACACAAGGAAGCTGTGGAGGGAAATGTATAGAGGTCCCTCAACATGCCATTCTAATTTGGGTATGATTGGATGATGCATTTATGACATATGTTTTTTTTTTAAAGATATATATATAATTACAGGTAAACTGTATGGAGTATCAAAACCATATTAGACGGTACAACTTGAGCATTTGTACCTAAATGTTGGGCACTTGTAGTTTGAAGAAAGGCAAAATGGCGGAAAATATACTTAAGCGGAAATGGCCATGCAGCCTACAATATATGGGGAGTTGCATCATGATCCAAGGTAACCCCTCAGCCCTCCTCCACTTCACTTGAAAATAGTCTGAGGGTCTTGTCAAGGTGTTAGCTTGTATATGGCAAGAGCCTCCCAACCATTTATGATTGAAACAAGAAAACATAGGAGTGCTGTTTGGAAATGCATTTGAGGTGAATGAACAAGGAATGGCAAAAGATAAGTCAGTACAGTAGCAAGCCCATATTCCATGCTACAGACCAGTGCCATCCAAGAGTGTGCTAAGGCAATCTGGTGTGCCGTCTGCTTCAAATAACTTTGACACCAGTTGGTGTCCTACCCGACGATTAGTCACCCCATGGAGACTTGAATTCATGGATATATTTTTGTTTTTGTCGCATTCCTAAGCCAATAATTTGATGACCACCAGGTGGTTCGGGTAGGAGACACAAAAGAGACTCTTTGTGTCTCCTACCGGAACTGCTGCCGGTCATCAAATTTCAATGCTACCTCCAGCCCTAAAGAAAGAACGCACGCTCGCACGCCTCTCTGGAGAAAAGGAATGGAAAACAAGAACAAGACAAAACAAGAAGAGGATGAAGGAAGAGAAGGATATCTTTCATCCAGTCTCTCCACATTTTACACGTCTTCTGGTTGTATTCCTCCTCGTCCTCTCAGTTTCCCCACCTCTCCCTTGTCTCCTATGTCAGGGATAATGTTTGTCACCTAGTCTCTCTCTCTCTCTCTCTCTCTCTCTCTCTCTCTCTCACTCTCTCTCTCTGTTGCTTCTTCACTGCACATTATTTTTCTCTCAGTCTATTCTCCTCTTGCACCCAACCCCCCACGGCGCTCTCTCTCTCTCTCTAGTTATTTATTGATGGGCTGCTGGTGTTTCTCTCCCATGGATATGCTGTTCAGACCCTGCTGTGAATGTGTGTGTGTCTTGGCGATGTGCTTACACAGCTAAGAGGGCGCGCCACTAGACCCCTGTCCTTCACACACAAGATCAATTAGACACACACACACACACACACACACACACACACACACACACACACAGCATTGGGTGTAGAGCAGTAGCCACCATAACATTTCCATGGTTACACACCTGAATCTACCGACATGGAATCGGTTACTTAGCAACAGTCGTCGACAGGTACATGGGGCCAACATGGACATGCACATGGCAACATGCAAACTCTGGACTGGATGAGATTGCACAGGATGCACACATGATTTCATGTCTATCAGTAGACACTACAAGGTTGAATGTGACGCACATTATCTATAGACACACTGTGTAAGTTGACTGACACTGCACATATACAGTATCAGCCTTAGTGCAGTGCTCCCTCCTGGGCATACTTTGCCCACAGAAGAATCTGCAAGCCAGAGTGCTGATGACCCACAGATTGCACGTATAGCTCTCTGTTGGTGGAAACTTAACAGGGTGCAATGCACAGGTGTAAGTGTTACATTACCCGGCGGTGGCATACAACGTCTACAAGGGCAGAGACATCAGTGGCCAGTAGCAAGGACCCTGTTTAGCACAGCACATCAATCTTCCAGAATGTGATCGATCTAGCACTTCTGCACTTCCAGCCAGAGCTGAAGTACCATGTGAGTGGTGACGGCAGACAGTAAAGTGGCAGCAGCATACATAAACAGGCAGAGGGGCCTGGACTCCCCTTGCATTTGCAGATTGGCTCAGATGATAGGGAGTGGACACATCCACAGTTCAAGTCCCTGAGGGCAATGCAGGTGTCGGTTCAGGCGAATCTTGCAGCAGTTCAGCTCTCCAGGGAGGGGCCCTTCCAAGAAAATGGAGGCTGCATCCAGAGGTTGTGAGTGAGATCTGGGACTGCTTCGGTGGAGCCAGAGCCGATCCCTTGGGCATGGATGCAATGGCACATCAGTGGCCACAGGGTATGCATTCCCTCGATCCCTTTGTCGTCCTACACCAACTGCTACACAAAGTCCAGGTGGAAGGGGTGAGCCTCCTTCTGGTGGAACCCAACTGGCCCCAAGTTATCTGATCTGAACCTCATTTAAGGACCTCCTGTCTCTCAGGCTCTCTTGGCCCCTGAAATGGCCGAATTTCTAGCCATGGGATTGCCCCAGTCTGAGGGGCCCTTATAGATTCGGCAGTAATTTCTCACTGATCTGTCATCAACTCTCATTGTCAATGCAGATGATGACTTGTCTGAATTGCATTAAATACAGTGTGAAACTATACTGCTGGTGACACAGTGCTAACTTTGAAGCAGTGATTCACATTGGTAGGTGGGTTATGTAGTCTGCACAGCAAAATCCTGTGTCAATTTAACTCTTAAGGTCCTTACACACCGGGGCGATTTTTTTCATGCGAATAATACATTTTTTTTAAAACCTTATAAAGTCAATGCAAGCTTCCACACCAGTTTCGCGGAGCGAAAAAAGCGTCTTTTAATTATTCGGAACGAGTCCGAATTTTGCGTATATTCGCATATTCGCCGGTGTGTAACCGCCTTTAGAGTGTACAGTTTTTAACACCCTCAATTAAATTAATACTGACTTTTGTTGTGTGGGAGGTAATTTGGGTCTTTTCTGATTCAGCTGGACAGGAGAAAGACACTTTAAGTCAGTACTATGAATATTTCACAAACAGAAGAAGTAACTGTCCATTCTACACCCATTGAGGTGTGTTGAAGTCTGTTGGTGGTTTGATCGGCATTTATAGATCTCAACAGCATGTAATCAAAGTCAATCAAAACGTTTAATTTCTATAAATAATTTATTGATGATAGAAAATTATCCCCATAGTCTAACACTTTCCAAACTATGAGGTTTTGTGCTCTAGATTATATTAAAAAACACCCACAAAAAACAGGATGAATTAAAAATGTGGAATGTGTTCATTATGCGCTTGATGCAATAAGTCAAATCTGTTAATTGATTCATTAACTTGTTCATCTAGTCTCTGTAACTACTGTATGTACCACAAGATGGGGGGAAATCATCTAAGATAACATCTGACTTACTTCTAAAGGTAATTTGTTTTCTCTACAGTAATCTATATAAGAGGTAGCAGAAGGAGGTGAAGAGGAGGTGAAGGGGAGTAGAACGGCAGAGGAGTCCTCTCATCAAATAGTGATGGGTGGAATTAGCATTCCATTAGACTGTTCTGTGTTTAGCATTGCAAATTCTGCCATCTCTTATAAGACATGTGCACAACACACAACCTGCATTCACATATGCATGCAAATAAGGGCACATTTTATTAACCCAGCGTTTAGCAAGGCTAATTCAACCATAATATTTTACACAAACAATGTTCCTGTTTCAAGAGTATTAGTGGTTATCACTGGTTTAACAGTGTTGCTGGTTTAGCAGCATTACTGGTTTAACTGCATTACTGGTTTAATTGCATTACTGGTTTAACTGCATTACTGGTTTAACTGCATTACTGGTTTAACTGTCTGCATGACTGGTTTAACTGCATTACTGGTTTAACTGCATTACTGGTTTAACTGTCTGCATTACTGGTTTAACTGCATTACTGGTTTAACTGTCTGCATTACTGGTTTAACCGCATTAATGGTTTAACTGTCTGCATGACTGGTTTAACTGTCTGCATGACTGGTTTAACTGCATTACTGGTTTAACTGCATTACTGGTTTAACTGCATTACTGGTTTAACTGCATTACTGGTTTAACTGCATTACTGGTTTAACTGTCTGCATTACTGTTTTAACTGTCTTACTGGTTTAACTGCATTACTGGTTTAACTGCATTACTGGTTTAATTGCTTTGCTAGTTTAACTGTCTGCATTACTGGTTTAACCACATTACTGGTTTAGCCGCATTACTGGTTTAGCAGCGTTACTGGTTTAGCAGCGTTACTGGTTTAACAGCGCTACTGGTTTAGCAGCGTTACTGGTTTAGCAGCGCTACTGGTTTAACAGCGTTACTGGTCTAGCTGCATCACTGGTTTACAGCGTGACTCGTTTAACAGCATTGCTGCTCTAACAGCATTACTGGCTTAACTGCATTAGTAGCCTCGGAAACCCATGCCTTTTTTTTTGTTTCAAAAGAAAAAAAGCCTGGGGGAACCTTGCAGGAACGGTGGTTTAGGAGTGGGAGTGAACCTTGTTATCTCCTAACCAATCAGAGTGCAGAGGGGCGTCGCTCTAAATTTGCTGACGTCAGCGTGTTCCGTGCACAGGCCGGGGGTGGGGGGAGGGGGGGAGGCGAGGCGGGGACATAGATTGGTGAAACAATAGGGAGCCGGTGTTTGATTCCAGCGCTAGGTTTGGATCCGCCCCTCTATACCTTGGAAAGCCTATGGTTCCTCCAGCCTACTGCATTAGTGGTTCAACAGAATTACTAATCACAGCGCTGTGAAGTATAAACAGTAAACAATGACTGGCCTGCGCTGTCAAAAAGTACACAAACACACACGCACGCACAAACGCATGCACGCACAAATGCATGCATGCATGCATGCACACGCGCACACACACACACACACACACACACACACACACACTCACTCACCTATAGGCTGGTAATGTCTTAACTCCATAAACCAGTGCCTTCTCCCAGTAGGCAAGATTAATACAGGCATCCAGGGCCAAGTCTGTTATTCTCAGCTTGTATATATTGTGGTCAGGGACAGCAGTGTTGGCTGACAACAGATCAGTACATCCATCCAGGACAGATCGCCAGTCTGGAAGGAATGTTAAGGACATAACAGAGACATGGCAATTATCACAGACCCTCCCCTCACTGAGCTGCATTGCGCTGAAGGATACCCTGATCTGTCTGGAGCTTTTCAAGCCGAGGGATGGACTCCTTCAGAGGACACCATGAAGCTTCTTCACCAGAGAGCATTATGGCATCCTAACACACACACACACACACACACACACATTTCAGAGAGCGAATACAAAAACAATACTAGTATATACCACAGGTCAAATGGCTGTCACTGACACGTCAGTTCAATACGTTCTGACACATGTCAGTTCAATACGTTCTGACACATGTCAGTTCAATACGTTCTGACACATGTCAGTTCAATACATTCTCACTCCCAATTCATCAAATACCGTTGTTCACACTAGCGCTGACAGCCAATATTGCCAGTCAAATACTTACTCTGTGCTTTTTAGATAACTCAATAAAATGATATGGCGTTCACATTGGAAAAACTAAAGATCAGGAAACAATGTATGATATATGGATAATTATTTCCTATACTGATTATTTGACAAAGGTCACAACCATTCAAATATATAGACTAGTGTTAATTCATAATGCTTGTTCAGCTGGCTCTCATTGACTTCCATCAAACTTCCATCAAACAAGGAGAGAATTCTCCATCTCCATCCATTTGTAGCTTTTACACAGTTGATGTTTTATTCAATCACCCACTGTCAAAAGGTTCTCAAAGTGGGGTCCACGGACCACCAGGGGTCGGTTAGGGGGTTCTAGGGCATCCCTCAGCAACAGTTTAATTTCACAAGAATTTAGCCCAATGGGAGAATGTATAAGAATGACTTCAGATCATACTGTCCACTGTTATTCTCGTCCACTATTTCCTCATCACAACAGTTGTAGAATCAACAACAACCAAAAACACCCTCCAAAATTTTCGGCATCCTAGTAGCAGCTAGTAGCAGCAGTTCTCTGGAATAAGCCAGAGCTACTGTAGGGGGTGGCTTACATGGCTGGAGCCTAGAATGTATTCTCAATAGCCAAAGATCTAAAATTGTTATTGTTATTATTTTCAATTATTAACACATTCCATGCCAGACGTTAATCTCATAATGTACTCACCAGTGCCAACGTGTTATTGTTGTTTTTTTGTTTTTTTTCACGTCGCCATAGACATTGTTAAATTCCTTAACACATTGACTGCCAGAGTTTATTCATAATGTACTCACCCCTGTGCCAGCAATTTGCGTGTTTCTTAATTTTTTTGTTTTGTAATTTTTCATTCAAATACATTCTCTGATTGTGTTGTCAAGCACCTACGATTGTTCCACCAGTAGAGAGCAGCACATCCAAACATTGATCACCTCGCTCGCCCCCTACCAAACAGGCCCACGTCATATCCGGTCATTCAAAGGATGTGACGTTTTCGACAATTCCCGGCCCGCTGATCGGCCTGAACACGATGTGATACACTACGACGATGACTGTTAGTCACCCGGACCAAAGAAAATAGAAGTTGAGCTGTCCGTTTGTCTTTTATACCGTGTGAAAAACCGTGTTTTTCCTTATTCTGGCCGAAAATCACCGGAGAAAAACAACGTGACCCGGAAAAGATTTTTTTTTTTTACATCCGGCTCCGGGTGAGTGTGACGTAAGTGGAAAACGAAAGTGTTGATGAGAAATAAACACAGCCGTGCGATCACAGATTAAACAATGAAAATTCAAAACAACGGGTCAACGCGTTCTTTGGAATCCTGGCACTCAAGCGATGGATTTGAAAGAACGTATCGATGCGATCTTGGCACTGTATGTGTTAAGATTGACCTGTGCACTGTTTGTAAACATCGCCGACATCTCACTGATTCTACCAGTCCAAACCACGTGTCAAACGGAGCTCCATTGTTGTAGTTAGAACGGTTTACGTTAAACAGTGATATGCGAGGAGAAAAAACTACAAGGAGAAAATGGAGTTTCAGTTTCGTCATTAGAACGAGGGCCGACGGGATCGGCAAAACCGGATCCCAAATAATTCTGTTTCCGGTGGTCAAACCGGAACCGGAAATGGATATAAAAAAAATCCGAAAGTGCACTTTTGGTGAAATCAACGCGAACCGGCGGTTCGCGTAGATCTACGCGATTGGCACGTGGCGGCTTTAAATAGGTTAGCGTAGATCTACGCGATTGGCACTCAATGTGTTAATAGAGATGAGCATATAAATTAGCATAACAAAGAGTTTCATTTAGAAATGTCACGCGCGTGCGTGCGTGCGTCTTACCATATCAGTAGAGTCACATGTCTGACAGTGGCAGGTAAAGTTGTATTGATCGTCCAACTGAGTTTGTCTGTCTGACGACACCGATACTGATGATATGTAACTGATAGTCAGCTAGACAGATAGAGACAGACAGACAGACAGACAGACAGACAGTTATTTGATTATTTTCAGTTTCAGTTTATTATCAGTTGATCATATTATCTTATTTATAAATCATTTGTTTAACTTATTCATTCACTTTGGATATAGTCTAGTATGAATGCATGTGTGAGTGCACTGGTTCAGAGAGGAGTGTGTGGGCATTAATGTTCAGGATGTTTACAGGTTTAGGTTTAGAACTGAGAATGCTCAATTGCCCATCTGTACTTTTCAAATATTTATAAACACACACGCACACGTTACCTCCTCTTCAGGTGTGATGTCTTTAATGGCTCTGAGGTTCAGTTTGGTTTTCTCAAACATCATCACACAGTTTGGTCGACAGTCGTGATTTAACAGAGACAGACTGTGAGACAGAAACACAGAACATGGCTTCTGTCATATTCATGTTTCATTTCATTTATGTGTTTATTTGTGAGGGACAACATTAATGAACAATACATACTGTATAATGCATTGTAATTACACAGGATTTAGCAAAAGATTCAAATTTTCATCCGTAGCCCCAACATAAAAACGGGTAACATAAAAAACACAGCATACAGAGTACTGTAATACTGTAGGTCAATACAATATAATACAAATAAATTACATTACAAGCTAAAAAAGAACGGTAGTCAGTCCGAGACCATGAAAGTCTTTTTATACGTTGTTGCGTGATTGGTGTTCTAGTAACACATTTTTACGTTAAGTTTAAAAGCAGTGAAAAAGCAGTGATAGTTGGTAGACTGTTCCACGACAAACTCCTGTGCATGTCACTGCATATCTATCATATTTGTTATCATTTATATCATATCCATTACTATTTATCATTTCTGTCATATTCAAATTATTGTACGTTTATCACATCAGATATGCTATAATTTATCATTTATCATATCTATGCTACTGTCGCTGTGGGGTAGAGAATAAGTTATAATTTATCATGTACATTTTATCTGTTATTATTTACCATCTTCGTGTTATCATTTATAATTTCTATCATATTCAAAGGGTAAAACAACAACAATCAAGGAGTGTGTATCTTGTATGTATATATGTATTTGTGTGTGTGTGTGTGTGTGTGTGTGTGTGTGTGTGTGTGTGTGTGTGTGTGTGTGTGTGTGTGTGTGTGTGTGTGTGTGTGTGTGTGTGTGTGTGTGTGTGTGTGCGCGCGTGCGCACCTCCAAGATGGTGAGTAGCTTATTAGCATACTAACTAGATGAATTAACCAAACCACATCCCACATTAACAACACTGTCACACTCACACAAACTAGTGAGAGAGAGAAAGAGTTAGACTACTAGGGGGTATCTCCTGTATACCTGACTGTATGGGATGTAACAAATACAATCTCCAATCTTGAATCTAGAGGTGTGGGTTCCTCAGATTTATCCTCTCCTCAGGAAAACCCATGGTTGCTAGGCAACCCAAAACATCAGTTAACACACACACACACACACACACACACACACACACACACACACACACACACACACACACACACACACACACACACACACACACACACACACACACACACACACACACACACACACACACACACACACACATGGTTTGGTTAAGCCTCTGTGACCATCTGACATCTCAACCTTAGCCAGATATACTCCCTGCATGCCTGTAGTGTGTGTGTGTGTGTGTGTGTGTGTGTGTGTGTGTGTGTGTGTGTGTGTGTGTGTGTGTGTGTATCCATGCTAACAACATGTTCAGTGACAGGCCAAATCCCTTTGCATTCACACTGGGACACAATACAGGGATTACAGAGCATACCACCAAGCTGTGTGTGCGTGCGTGCGTGCGTGCGTGCGTGCGTGCGTGCGTGCGTGCGTGCGTGCGTGCGTGCGTGCGTGCGTGCGTGCGTGCGTGCGTGCGTGCGTGCGTGCGTGCGTGCGTGCGTGCGCGCGCGTAGCCTATCACCAAACAAAGAGAGGGAGAGAGAAAGAAAAGAGAGAGAGAGAGAGAGTGTTGGATGAGGTAGAACACTGTCAGTGTGTATTATTAATGTTTAATGTTATGTTTTCAGAAGATAAATTATTTCATAGGCACATGAGCTGTCAATCTCCTCTTTCTGTCCAAGAGAGAATGAGACATTCTGAGACACAGTGTGTGTGTGTGTGTGTGTGTGTGTGTGTGTGTGTGTGTGTGTGTGTGTGTGTGTGTGTGTGTGTGTGTGTGTGTGTGTGTGTGTGTGTGTGTGTGTGTGTGTGTGTGTGTGTGTGTGAGTGTGTGTGTGTGTGAGTGTGTGAGTGAGTGAGTGAGTGAGTGAGTGAGTGAGTGAGAGAATGTGCTCCTGACATAGGCCACACTTTGGGACAAATGTTGGACATGGACCTGGTTGTTGACTGATTGAGCTTATCCTGGCCTGGATGAGGATGAGCAGGGGTACATGAGATCTGCAGTAGGCAGTGGTCCCAGGAAGGGACATTCATTTATTTTACATTACAGAGAAGATTTTGTTGAATCCGGGCCATTACCTGAATTTAATTTTACAACATTGTACGAATACCGCAAATATTAAATGTAGTTAAAATTTTACTGTTGCCAAGACAATGTTGTGGAAGAAAATGTACATGCAGGGCAACTGAGAATGCTTAAATCTATTTCACTTGCTAGTTGCTACTGTAATATTTAGCAGTTTATGTAGCACAAATATAATGCACCGTATAAGCCTGATAACAGATTTAACTGAAACAAACGACAACTGTACAACAATTTAATCAATATTGGGGAGTATTTCACAAAGCAGGATTATCAAGCTAGCTATAGCAGATAACTTAAACAAGACGGTGTGTCCGGGTAGCTCAGGTGGTAGAGCACTCGCCGTCGCCTTTGGACCTTAAGGTTCTGTTCTGTTTTTTTGTTTTTTACGTATTTCATTAGGTTTTTTCCATTTTAAAATACAAGACATACATTTGGAAACACAGAAAACCGCAACAATACAACAAAACAAGCCCTAACATCTGCCCACCCACCCTTACCTAGGTCCTGAGGGGAGTAGACTAGATTTAGGGTTAAGGTAAGGGGATATGTAATGAATGAAAGTCAATGCAATGTTCGCAAATGTTTGCAAGACATGAGTGTGTGTGTGTGTGTGTGTGTGTGTGTGTGTGTGTGTGTGTGTGTGTGTGTGTGTGTGTGTGTGTGTGTGTGTGTGTGTGTGTGTGTGTGTGTGTGTGTGTGTGTGTGTGTTACCTGGGGTAGAGTCCCACACCAATCTCTTGTAGCTCTCCATCACTGATGGTGAAACAATTGCAGGTTACCTAGAGATAGACAATGTGGAGGTCAGATAAATCATATACATGTTTTATTGGTAAATTAGTTTAGCTAACTATTAGTTATTATTATTATGATAACCTTCACCAACGGAGTTGGACAGGGGTTATGTTTTCAACCCCTTCAGTTTGAACGTTGAAGTCATAAATGGTTTTGCAGGAAACAAGGGAGAACTGATCAACTTTTTAAACTGATAGGCCAAGAGCGGGCATGGCAGTGAACATGGCTTCTGATAAAAAACAACCAATTTTAAAATGGATTGAAGTACTGTAACACCATGAAACGTTGTGTGCCTAACAGAGATATACAGTAAGAGGTAAACCCTTACATTATTGGTCCAACAAAACCAAACACTGGAGAGCTCATTTCCAGCCACTTAACAAATAATATAGGCCTACATCCAAAGCGGTGTTTACACTAGAATACCTGTACATTTCTGAGAAATAAATTAACATCAATTGCAGTACAGTACTTAATGATCAAGCAAGAGGGGTCTATAAGCCAGCGAGACTTGGCATTTGGGGATGCTAAAATATGTATTTGGGACGAGCTACCTCGCTGTCACACAGCATGTGTGGTAGGTAGCCCCGCTGTGGGCTGTCACACATGCTCTCTCTCGCCAAGTACTGTATAAACAGGGCTTCATCGTTCATTAGCAGTGTCTTATATCTACAGGCTCCACCTTCAGTCCAACTTCAACACTAATGTCTTTCCTAACCATAACGATCGTCTCTGACCTAAATGTATTCAGATTTGTGATTTTACATTGCCAACGATCTACCATTACGTTCAACGCAACGAGGCTGCGCTGCATGCCTTGCATGCAAAATAATAATAATATAATACATTTCAAAAACAGGTTTATGAAGTGCTTCACAGACATAAGCACAAGCAAAAAACATAAAAGCAATTCAATAAAATAAATAAGAACATAAAAAGGGACAATAAAATGAAATTAAGAGTGAAAGTTCACACTCAAGTGCCGTGATAACAATGCGCTCATTTTGACTAGATAAGGTAACGTAATATTGTCGGATACACTGGCATTCCAAATCGGCGTACATGATGGCAAAATATTTTAGATACAGTAAATTGCAGGTATTTAAAGCAAGTGTGAACATTGTTTATTAAACAGTAGTGGTGATCTAGCTGCTGATGTGGAAATGGAATACCAATTGCACAGCATTTACAGAGGTACAGTATGAACTCTTTCAAGTTAAAGGTTTTGTGAAACATCCAGCATTTAATGTTCAATAGAAGTCATTTAGATTTGATCTCTCAGACGTCCCACAATGCAAATGGCTGGTGTGATTAAAGGCACAGATCAAAGATTTATTAATGACTCTGGCTTTCAGTAGAAAGCAACACATCAGTCTGAATAACGAACTGTTTGAAAAAGTGGATCAAAGGGGAGAGGGAGAGAGAGAGAAACAGACAGATAAGAGTAAAAACTAAACACTGAAAACTCAAAATAATTTCAAAGAACTGTTTGATCTGTCAGTAAACACACACACACACACACACACACACACACACACACACACACACACACACACACACACACACACACACACACAGAGTCAATTAGATATACAGTACAGTCTAGGCAAGAACTGTATATCTATCTAAGAAATACCACGGTGTACGGCATTTCATGGAATTTAAATTCATTTAGTTAAAGGTGCAGTAAGTGATATTTGTCTGTTAAAATAAGGGTTGAATAGCTCTATATTCTGATAGTAATCATTGCTATGGAGTGTTTGTTCATTAACTGGTCTGAAATAAGGGATGAGTCAAGACGAGGGATGAGAGAAGATTAGGGGTGTGCCGATATATCACGATACGTTTTCGTGACGATGTGTATCGTTTTGGCGTTTTTTGTTTTGTTTTTTTTACTTTGTTTTTTGCAATAATAATAATGCGAAAACAGAAGTCTTTGTTTGCATTTTTTTTCCACCCCATATATTTTCATAAGCTTCCCCCCCCCCCATATATTTTCATAATAAAAAAGTGCCATATATCGCATCGATATCGTGAGCCCAATATTGTGTATCGTATCGTGACATTATCGGCACACCCCTAGAGAAGATAGTTTCAGAGAGAAAGGAGGGAAGGAATAAAGAAATGAAACTGGGAGAGAGATATGAGGTGATGTCAAACAGACAATGGTGGAGCGCAGAGCTCTCTGTTTCTCTCTCGCTCTCTTTCAGTCTCAGGGGATGAAAATCACTCTAGCAGAAGATCTACATCTGCAAGAGGTTGGTAAAACACATGCATGCGCAGTGTTTTACACATGCATGTGCATACCCCTAAAACGCAGAATCTGGTTACACTGAGACTAGAAACCTTAATGAATGATTCTACCTTTTTCTCTCTCATTCACTCTCCATCCCTATATCATTGAGAGAAAAATGTACTAAATCACAAATCAGAGTGGAGCTGATCTAAGGTCAGCTGGGACACAGTTTATCATGTAGTGGTTTTGAGATTGAAGTTGCTTCCTGCCTTAAAGTGCTGTTGCAAATAGAACAATATTTGAAGTCTAAAGGTAATTGGGATGTCTGCAGCAACGTCATCGTCTGACATCGGCCACATGAAGTCAGAGATCCACATTAGGGACCAAATGACAGACTTTCAAGGCCATCTCTCAAAGGCACTGCCTGTGTCTTGTGGCGTCCCGCAAGGGAGTGTCTTAGGCCCCCTGTTGTTTTTATAAACGACCTCCAAGCTGCTTGTTCTGTTCATTTGTTGCCATCCTAGCCTCAGATGTGGATGTGGTTGTAAGTTGCATGCCACCCGTGGCAATGAATTCTAGAAAACAAGTTATCCCTTCATATGGCCAAAACTGAATATATTTGATTTGGTTCTCAGCCCAGGTTGCACAAACACCCAGCATTACTCTTAGGGGCCAGACCTTTCCTGCTAAATCCTCAGTCAGCTACCTCGGTTGCTTGCTAGATCGCAGCCTGGGTGGTGAAACCATGGCTCTTAACACATTGACTGCCAATCACGTAGATCTACGCGAACCGCTTTAAAGCCGCCACGTGCCAATCGCGTAGATCTACGTAAAAAAAAAAAAAAAAAAAAAGACCAAGGAGATATGATTAGTTGAAGATCTAGACTCCTATCCACTTCCTTGTTAACTTAAAACTTAAAAATGCTGTATTTCGGCTCCTGAGTACTTTTTTTTTTCCAATGAAAAACTCTGGCACTGGCTAAAAAAATATGAAAATAATTCTGGCAGTTAATGTGTTAAGACCATGAGCAAGGTGAATAACAGAACCAAATTCTTAGCCAGGAAAGCGCAGTTTCTGGACTCAGCCAGTCTTCGTTTATTAGCAAACTCAGTGGTTTTATGTTTTTTCGATTATGCTATTGGCTCATAGTATGGTGGCCTAACCAAAGCCCTAAAAGAGAAGTTTCAGGTTTCTCAAAATAGGCTGGCCAGGGTTGTCTTAGGGCTATCTCCGAGGGACCATGTTGGAAAACAGCATTTCCAGCAGCTGGGTTGGCTCCCTCTGGCAGCCAGTTCAACTACAGCTGAACATGGTACATAACATCTACATCAACAGTGCTCCTGTGTATCTTTGCAATCTTTTTAAGATGTGTAGCTAAGTTCATTCCCACCTAACCAGAGCCAGCATTAAAATCCATTATACTCTCATTATAAGTCACTATAAATGGTAATGTATTGTTTTAAGAAAATATTAAATTTATGCAAGATTATGGACAATTATAATACTTGACCTTATAAGTCATTATAACATGCTTTATAATGTGTTTTATGGTTATAAAGCATTCTGAGTATTTATTAGTGCTTATAACTACAATTTTACAGTGTTAATAAGCAGATTATAATGCATTATAAGTATGTGTATAATGCATTGTAGACATGAGATGCATAGCAACAACATAGAGTCAGAAGCAATAGAAATGTCTATTTTCAACATCGACGGCAATGCTGAGAACAGATCTATCAGCACATACAGTCAGATATACATTGAAATCGAATGCTTGTTATCATTTTAACCACATTCTGTGGTCATTTACTCTTTCATCTCTATTCTTATCTTCCATCTAATAAAACGATTTTTTCATATTTTTCCATTTCCATCAATTTCCCTCCATCTGTTTTGTTTTAGCCTCCATCTACATTTCCTCCTCCTCTCCACCTGTTTGTCCCCATTCTCAGCGTGGCATGCCTCGCCTCGCCTCCTCTCCTCTCAAAATAAAATTATTTTTTAAATACATTTGCCTGGCATTGACAAGAGCCGTCTTTTAAATGAGAAATTCTCCTGAAATGACTTTCCAAAATGTGTCTCATATATTTACATCCTGGAGGAGAGGAGAGGAAGATGTGACAGCGCTAATATGAGAGCAAACTTTAGTGGAATACAAAATAGACTCACACATGCATGCATGAATGCATGCACACACACAACTCCCAAAAGTGTCTCTGTGAAACAGCTGTGTGACAGCTTCCATACCAAACCACTTCAGAACAGAGAGGAGGTGGAGAAAGAAAGAGAGAGAGAGCGAGAGAGAGAGAGAGAGAGAGAAGAAGGGGTGGAGCAGAAGAGGAGAGAACTGATGGGGGAGGAGGAGGAGGAGCAGGAGAGGAAATCAGAAGCTAGGTAAACTAAGGAGGATGGAAGCGAGAAAGAGAAAAGAGAGGGGAGGGGAACAGAAGTGTGTACAAACTCGTTAGTGAAGTCGTTAGTAAACTCGTTATGCGTGAATGTGAGCAGCAGGGCTCAATTAGAAAGGTGCATCCTGGGAAAACTTGACAGTTCACTCCAACGGACTTTCCATTATTGGTGCTTTTCCACTCTTCCACCCAGAACCTTCCATAAATCTTCCAGAACCAGTGAAGTTCTGTGAATCTTGTTTTTCTTTACATTTCCATGATATTAAACCAACTTTGAAAGGAAGGGCAGATGATCACTCAGATGACTGAATGAATGTGCTATGAGTGTTACGGATGCAATATCACTGTCAGGGACCAGAGTTGGTTGGCAAGAGAGACACCAGGAGACTTTTTTCCCCATTAAAAAATGACAGCAAATTCTAGCATTATTGAATTGCAGATTGGCTCAAATTACATGTGCATTAAGTGGTTCTTTATTGGTATCAATCAGTTGCACCGCCGAGCCAACTGAAATGCTCATATATCAGTTCTTGTCCCTTTTATGCCCATACTGTATGGAGAGCACTAATGTCACCATATATGGGCATACCCCCTTTTGTGCCCATACCTGTATATGGAGCTGACTGATTTGTTTGCGCCTGATGCCATGACGACACATTGAGGTTAGAAAACACACTCCATATTTGGACATAGCTACATTGGGAACTCCCTATATGGTTATGGCTGAGTCATGGTGACATGAGCACATGACATGTGCCAGAGGTCCGGTCATCCCTTAAACCGATTTTAATATAGGATAAGATGTCAAATTGTGTATTGAGCACTGATCAGTCCAATAGAATATCAATAACTGTCCTGTCTGTTTTTCATACACACCCAAACATCTTTGTTAAATATAATGAAAATATGTGATTGTGGTTGCATACGGTACATACACACGAGTGTATGCCTCCCCAGCCACCCCAAAACAATCTCGCGCACGCGGCGCGACACAACACACACACACACACACACACACACACACACACACACACACACACACACACACACACACACACAGTAGTAGTAGTAGTAGCCCTAGGCTGTGTGTAATAGAACAGGAGATTGTTTCCTGGTCTCTAACGACTCATTTCCATGGTGATGACCAATCATCCCACATGGTGAAAAAGAGTGATCTTGTAATTTTGTAGTGTTGGCACATTCACTGATAAGCCACACACATATATATATATATATATATACACACACACATAAATACAAATGATACACTACAACATAAGGACACAACCTCATTCTGTTTACTAGGGTTGTAACTCCCAGTGGCCAACAACAGAGTATGGTCATAATGGACAACACCCGGTGGCCAACAATAATATCTGCCTGTTCTATTAGTATATATGTTACAGTATGATTGGAGAACCAGTACGATTGAAGAAAGCGCGCTCGTTTTTACCACCCACCCAGCACTAGAGGGAGCCACAAGCCAGGCTTGTGCACAAACATATATGGCCACACACACACACACACACACAGTCACACACACACACACACGCGCGCACACACACGCGCACGCGCTCATGCTTTTTTTGGTTTATTGAAAGCAGGACTGTTTAGATACTTTTATTGTGTTCTGGCTTTTGTTTTACTTTCTCCCTGACACACACACACACACACACACAAACACACACACACACACAAACACACACACACACACACACACACACACACACACACACACACACACACACACACACAGTGATCCATGAAAAGAACTATTCTGTCCCTATCGGTTTACAAATCAAACGGCGCTGAGTCGACTAGTGGAGCGTCGGCCGGTCACCGCGGGCACTCGCGCCTGGAGGCGCGAGGGCGCGCTTCCTCGGCCTCAAGCTCCACTAAGTCGGCGCGCCGTGCGTGTGAACGCGTGTTCAGCGTTCCCCTCATAGATATTATGGTTCCCCTAGCGTAGCTTCCTGGTTGCTATGTGGGGGGGAACAACAAAAGACAGGTCTCCGTCGGCGCATCAAAGCCCCGCCTCTCCGCGCTCTCCTTCTCCTCCTCCTCGGAGGAGGAGAAGGAGAGAAGGAGAGGACGGGACGGTTTAAAACGCGAGGAGGAGGAGGAGGAGGAGGCTCCTCTTCCTCGCGAGCCTCGCGTAATAACCCCCCCGCCTCGCAGCGCCGTCCTCCTCCTCCTCCTCGCGAGCCTCGCTAATAAACCCTGTCTCGAAAAGCCCCGCCTCGCCCCGAAGGAGCCCCGTGCCTAAAAACGAGCGCTCTGTCTTCAATCGTACTGGTTCTCCAAACGTACTGTGACATATACAATGTCCAGCTGGGTCAAAAAAGTAACCAGCCAAGAGCACACACTTGCGTGTGTGTGTGGAGGTCAGGTTGGAGGGGTGGGAGTTGTGGAGTAAAACGGTCTATCACACATTTTATGGCTATTCTTGACATTAAATGCCTACATGGATAAATTAATAATTTAGTTCTCTCTCTCTCTCTCTCTCTCTCTCTCTCTCTCTCTCTCTCTCTCTCTCTCTCTCTCTCTCTCTCTCTCTCTCTCTCTCTCTCTCTCTCTCTCTCTCTCTCTCTCTCTCTCTTCTCTCTCTCTCTCTCTCTCTCTCTCTCTCTCTCTCTCTCTCTCTCTCTCTCTCTCTCTCTCTCTCTCTCATCCTCATACTCTCATATAACAAAAGTATTATTCTATTTTACTACACTGCGCCACAGAATAAGAATAGTTTGATGTACTTCTTCTCTTTTGGTCTCTCTCTAACACACACACACAAGGCATAGTCATAAGTCAAAACGGAGGCATCATTGTATTATGATGAGTATTGATTAAACACTATCTGCACCATAAAAACACCATTAATGTTACAGCTTTGTACTATGACACACACACACACACACACACACACACACACACACACACACACACACACACACACACACACACACACACACACACACACACACACACACACACACACACACACACACACACAGTCCAGAGACAGTTGGATGCATTTGACCTTTAACAGAAGGGTCATCCCGGAAGAGGCAGATAATTGCTATTTACAACCTCAGGGACTCTGTGTGTGTCTGTGTGTGTGTGTGTGTGTGTGTGTGTGTGTGTGTGTGTGTGTGTGTGTGTGTGTGTGTGTGTGTGTGTGTGTGTGTGTGGTGTATGCGTGTGCTTTATAGTGAAATGTCTTTGTTGTTCTGATTGTAGCTATCCATAGAAGAGTCTCTTTTCAGCAGACTATTCTAATCCATGGTCTCTTATTAATCGATCATAACTGGAGATACTGAGGTTCTCTTGTAGAATCTAACACACGCTAGCATGCTCTGTCTTTCTCCCTCTCTGTACTGATTACAGTACCTGATACGAATGTTGAATACTGAGTGCCAACTCTGTGTGTGTGTGTGTGTGTGTGTGTGTGTGTGTGTGTGTGTGTGTGTGTGTGTGTGTGTGTGTGTGTGTGTGTGTGTGTGTGTGTGTGTGTGTGTCATACACAGTATGCATCAGGGTGACCTTGTGCATTACATGTTTGTGTGTCCTTGTAAGAGCATCCATGAGTGGGTTATGTGTGTTTCCACCTGTGTGTGTGTGTGTGTGTGTGTGTGTGTGTGTGTGTGTGTGTGTGTGTGTGTGTGTGTGTGTGTGTTGTGAACTGCATAATATTTGTGTATGTGTATTTGTGCACTGTACTGTAGTAGAATGGAATCTTCTTTGATTTAAAACACACTGTTTCCTATAGAGATAAACGACTCCCTCAGGGCATGTGTGTGTACGCTATAGTGATAAAGTGCGGCTTGGTCCAATGGAAATTACCCTCATCCATCTCCCCCCCACCCACACACACACACACACTCGCCAGGCATGGGGAGGCAATGGTCACTCCTTCCACTTGAAGTGTTCTGTATTCTCGTCAGTTGTTCAATTAGAACACACATCAAACCCAGTAGGAACAAACCTAAACCAGTGAACACAATGCATGCTGTACAGTATATGTACTGTTATACATCTGTTCCTCTACAGTTTACAATTACTGGAATATTTATTTTCCCACTTGCTCCCTCTGCCCCCCCCCCTCCCCCCTCTTTTTCTTTCTCTTTCTGGAAAAACAAAAAACAATGGAGCTTGCACAAAAATGAATTCCACCCAATGTTTTACACCTGAAAACCTGTGATGTGACAATTCTATTTTGGGGTTTAGAATCTACATCACCTATATGAGCTCCATTCTTAACTGGAATGCTAACGGGTATCCTTTAACCACTTGAACCCTTGCATTCCCATTCTGGGGCTAACATTTGGCTAAAATAGCAGTGGGGTAGAAGGTGTGGTTGTTAAGGCGCCCATTGGCTTCAGGAAGAAAGCTGTGGAGGTGGCGAGCAGACCAGGTGGCAGCAGTGGATCTTTATCACCTCTGAGATGGCAGTTAGGTGAACAGGTGTCTGCTGAGGTGTGTGTATGTGTGTGTGTGTGTGTGTGTGTGTGTGTGTGTGTGTGGGGGGGGGGTCTGTCACAGTCGTGCCAGCTTTAATATTTGCCCTGGAGGTGTACAGGTCTTCAGAAAAACCCTTGTCAACATCCTGTCAGCTGTTTACAACACTAGAGATTTTAAATCACTATCACTATCACTATCACTATCCCTATCCCTATCCCTATCCCTATCCCTATCACTATCACTACCACCACTACTACTACTACTGCTACTACTCCTACTACTACTAATGAATAAGAAAAATAAAATACAATTCTTGTGGACATTTTAGGCAAGTTAGCTTGCTTGGAGATGCTCCACAACAACCTAACCCAGTTAGCTGTACCCTCCAATAACTGTCAATGGATCACCAACTTCCTGGCAGAAAGGCAGTAGTTTGTGATACTGGGCCCTCATCTGTCCGACCCCATGTCCATCAGTACAGGCACCCACCAGGGCTGCATTCTCTCACCCCTCTTGTGAGTACAAGAGGGAAATTTTTGGATGACAGGGCTTTAAGTGGTTTTCATTAACCATGAGTCCTTCCACCTAAGAATGGTGGACCATATTTTAGTGAGGTGCACACGATCATAACAACCTTGAGCTCAACACCAACAAGATGATGGAAATGCTGGTCTTCTTCAACCACAAATATCCTCCTGCCCCGCCAAGCACAAAACATGAGCACACTGTACACAGTTTGATGGCGGGGAAAGAAAAATATGGTCCTTGTTGCAATAATACACACTAATTTCACCTCTCTTCCTACATCAACACAGAGAAGTTATCAAGAAAATACACCACTGCTACACCCCAATCCAAGGCACCTGCACCAAGATAGTGTGGGGGCAGAAGGTCGTGACCTATGACCCTGGCCTGCTAAACTAAATTGTATTAATAGAGAAGGTACTGGAAGAAGTGGACTTCCATTTCAGTTCCAGTCCATTTCCAGTTCCAGTTGATTTGTCAGTAAATCGAGATAAGCTGCCCACTCCTCTGCCCAGAAGTGGGTGTAAACCAAAAGAATACTATATGGCCAGAATGGGAGGTAAATCAGGCAGAGGAGCATCCCTACTGACAGCGTATGACGAACAAGGTCTACAGCTGAGCACAGCTGGTTGGCGCTTGATTAGGGGGCAACCAAGGAGCGCTCGTGGCCTAGTAACCTCAGGCCTATAAAGAAACAACGTAGAAACAGCTAGAAAGAACTAGAAGAACATAAGGGAGGGGGAATGCCTCGACACGGAGGATCAATTACTCGTTAAAAGATACGAGTCATGTCAAGATGACTTGACAACTAAGCAAGCAAACAACAGGTGGTGTTCGACACTGTGGTCCCATGTGGGACACAGTGGAGAGATAACAAATAATTGTATGATGAGAGAATGAAATTAACTGTGTAATGAGGAGGAGGATGCCCAGATATATTAGTGAGATAGACCGAAAAGGGACAGAGAGAGATATTCGGGAGCCCAGAGAGGCAACATCGTTTGCTGTAATGCTTAAGCCTTGCTATGCTTACTGTAATAAACCTCTTCTGCTGATATAACTAACTTCAAGTTTGAGAGTGTTTCATTCTACCAATCCATTACCGGGAAGACTAAGGATCCCTAGGTACTACACCCACAAAGATTGGCGTCACGAAAACGGGAGTTTAATAAAGCGTTTCGTTGATTTTGACTGACACCTCGGGCGGCGCAGCTGCAGCGGCCGGAGGACCGGGCCAATCTCGCGCTTCGCCTGTCGACAGAACTCAAGGTGGCCACCAGAGAAAAGGTAATAAAACTCGAGCCTTTGATTCAGTGCCTTTTTGTGGAGTTCTCTCGCTGGGGGGAGACGGAGGGGTCCCGGCCCGGGGCTGTGGGGCGCTGAGCGAGGAGGAGGAAAAAACAGCGAAACTATAAATAAAAGAAGCTGTGTGGGGAGGATAGTACCAAAAATAAATGTAGTTATTAGCGGATTGGAAGGTGAATGAATGCACGATTAAGCTTAATAATACTAACCACGCTAAACAAGCATGTCTAAAATTCTCAGCTTCAAGAGCCTTGCAAAGCAAACGGCAAAAGAAAAAATTTTATGACCACAATTTGGAAAACAAGGTCGAGAGATGAACGGGTTAAAGAGATAAATTTAAGAGTTTGCAGTAAACTGTGCAGAGATATTGCGCAGATTTATACAAACAAAACATAAAGAGAACAGACTAAGAGAGTCTGAAGAGGAAAATTACAGACGCATGAAACAGCTACAATATAGAGCTTTAAAAGAGAACAGACTAAGAGAGTCTGACGAGAAAAATTACAGATGCATGAAAAAGCTACAATATAGAGCTTTAAAAGACAACAGACTAAGAGAGAGTCTGAAGAGATAAAAATGACAGTCTGTAAGTCTGAAAATAATACAGCCATCAGGCTGCGTAAGAGATTAAGCTGTATTCAGATAATTAAAGAGGTAAAAAGGCCAAGAGAACCAGTAACGTTACACAGAAAAAGAAATGAATGGTGAGCTCACATGTGATAATTTAGGAAAATTTAAAAGAGTAGAAAGCAATTATATAAATCAGCCGACGGGCTGAGAGTCAAGGTATTTATATAAGGAGATAGAGTAAATGTAGCTACACAGAGAATAAAATAAAAATAATAATAATAATATATATATTGTAGAATCAAATTAATTAGAGTGCATAAAGTCATGACAAACCTGGAGAATTTAGACAGTGGAAATAAGAGAACAATGGCAGTGTGGATTACATGGCTGGTTTAATCACAGGCTGAGATAACTAGGTGCAATATTGGTGAGTGTGATGATCGTGATTGAAGAGAGCATGATGGCTTAAATAGGACAATTTTACAGTGAGTGAATGAAGTATTTTGAACGCATAGAAATAGACTCATTTGGAGGGCGTGCAGTGTGAATTTGAAAGAGCGCATGGTGGTTTAAATGGGGAAATTTTACAGTGATTGAAATAAGTATTTAGAATGCATAGAAATAGAGTTATTTGGAGGGCATGCAGTGTGGATCTGAAAGAGCGCATGAAGGCTTAAATGGGACAATTTTACAGTGAGTGAATGAAGTATGTAGAATGCAGAGAAATAGAGTCATTTGGATGGTTGGCACTGTGGTAACCCAATAAGAAAGTAAATATACGGAACGTTTTGACAAATTATAAAGAGCGAAATATGCGATCGGAAAAGGTTACATTCTGTTGAAACTTGCAATATAATTACAAGCAATATAACCATGGTATAAGAGATAGAATAATTATTGGAATGGCATGTCCTAATTTGGCTTATTTTAATGAAATAAAGCACGCATTTTAGACCATTTTAAACGCGATAATTTACAATAATTAATTAGATCACCGAAAGTAAATAGACGGAACGTTTTGCGAAAAATGCGCGAATCGGGAAAAGGTTACATTATGCTGAACCTGTAGAATAATAAAAGGGAAAATAACATAGTATAGAGACAAAATAATTTACTGGGAAAAAATGTCTTAAAGTGGCCTATTTTAATGACACGAAGCATGCCATTTGAACGTGGTAATTTAAAATAAACAAATTATGCGTCCCCAAGCCTGGATGACAACCTAACTTTTTGATTTACGAGTTAGTTTGGAGCTTAGAGAGAGAGAGAGGAAAAATGGGAGAGCCAGCTTCACTGTGAATAGAAGGGGGATCCAACGCTAAGGAGGCGCCCCCACCCGTGCTGGCCTCTCTGCCTATCGTGGCTCTCTCTCTGTGAAGCCTGGATGACAACCTAACTTGATTTACGAGTTGGGTTGGAGCTTAGAGAGAGAGAGAGGAAAAATGGGAGAGCCAGCTTCACTGTGAATAGAAGGGGGATCCAATGTTAAGGAGGCGCCCCCACCCGTGCTAACCTCTGCCTCTCGTAGCGCTCTCTCTGTGTCTATATAGGCCCCTGTAATAGAACAGCGTATCTGTATTCTGCTAAAACAATACATTTCGTCCAACATTTTTTGACGTTAAAATAATGTGTGGATTGCGTGAACATTTTAAAACTTTGTAAAGTATTAGATTTAAGGGTTTCTGAAAATCTAGAAGAATATTTCTTTTTTGAAATCTACCTCAGGTCTACCTCAAACATCACAAATGCTGCTGTATTTGCACAAACACACACACACACACACACACACACACACACACACACACAAGCAACCACATTGGTTCCATAAACAATTTATACAAGAACATTTATCAATACAGCTACCTCAAAAGAATATATCACAACGCTGCTAAGGAACCTTTGTGATATAAAGAGAGACGGGTGACGGTGTGGTTGACGTTGTGGTTTGAAAGTGTATTAATGTTGTGTTGTAAATGTTATAACCCCTACAGAAGGAGAGGCAGTCAGCAGAGAGGCTGACTAGGGGCGATAGAAGAGAGACTAAGGGAAGACAAAACAGGTGACGGTGTGTTTTAACGTTGTGTGTGAAAGTGTAGTAACGTTGTGTTATGAATGATGATCCCATGTACAGAGATACAGAGAGATACAGAGATATACAGAGATATACAGAGATATACAGAGATATACAGAGATACTCTGAGAGAGACAGAGAGATACTCTGAGAGATACAGAGATACAGAGATATACAGAGATATACAGAGATATACAGAGATACTCTGAGAGATACAAAGAGATACAGAGATATACAGAGATATACAGAGATACTCTGAGAGATACAGAGATACAGAGATACAGAGATATACAGAGATATACAGAGATATACAGAGATACTCTGAGAGATACAAAGAGATACAGAGATACAGAGATATACAGAGATACAGAGAGATACAAAGAGATATACAGAGATATACAGAGATACAGAGAGATACAGAGATACAGAGATATACAGAGATACAGAGATATACAGAGATACTCTGAGATATACAAAGAGATACAGAGAGATACAAAGAGATACAGAGATACAGAGATACAGAGATACAGAGATATACAGAGATATACAGAGATACTCTGAGAGAGACAAAGAGATACAGAGAGATACAGAGAGATACAGAGATACAGAGATATACAGAGATATACAGAGATATACAGAGATATACAGAGATACTCTGAGAGATACAAAGAGATACAGAGATACAGAGATATACAGAGACTCTCAGAGAGATACAGAGATACAGAGATACAGAGATATACAGAGATATACAGAGATATACAGAGATATACAGAGATACTCTGAGAGATACAAAGAGATACAGAGATACAGAGATATACAGAGATATACAGAGATATACAGAGATACTCTGAGAGAGACAAAGAGATACAGAGAGATACAGAGAGATACAGAGATACAGAGATATACAGAGATATACAGAGATATACAGAGATACTCTGAGAGATACAAAGAGATACAGAGATACAGAGATATACAGAGATATACAGAGATACTCTGAGAGAGACAAAGAGATACAGAGAGATACAGAGAGATACAGAGATACAGAGATACAGAGATATACAGAGATATACAGAGATATACAGAGATACTCTGAGAGATACAAAGAGATACAGAGATACAGAGATATACAGAGATATACAGAGATATACAGAGATACTCTGAGAGAGACAAAGAGATACAGAGAGATACAGAGAGATACAGAGATACAGAGATATACAGAGATATACAGAGATATACAGAGATATACAGAGATATACAGAGATACTCTGAGATATACAGAGAGAGATACAGAGAGATACAGAGAGATACAGAGAGATACAGAGAGATACAGAGATACAGAGATATACAGAGATATACAGAGATATACAGAGATACTCTGAGATATACAAAGAGATATACAAAGAGATAATAAGAGAGAGAGAGAGAGAGGTCCATAATTACTGTAGGTACAGTAAGAGAGAGAGAGAGAGGTCCATAGTTACTGTAGGTACAGTAAGAGAGAGGTCCATAGTTACTGTAGGTACAGTAAGAGAGAGGTCCACAATTACTGTAGGTACAGTAAGAGAGAGGTCCATAATTACTGTAGGTACAGTAAGAGAGAGGTCCATAATGTACTGTAGGTACAGTAAGAGAGAGAGAGAGGTCCATAGTGTACTGTAGGTACAGTAAGAGAGAGGTCCATAATTACTGTAGGTACAGTAAGAGAGAGAGAGACACACAGAGAGAGAGAGAGAGAGAGACACACAGAGAGAGAAAGACTCTATAAACGTCATTGACTCGAAAACGCGTCAACGCTTTAGACGCGTTGGACGCGCGTTCATTGTTTAATCTCTGATTGTGCTATAATGTTAAGTTATTTCAATCTTATTTTCGAGTTCCACTTGCTTCAACCACACCTGCATCCGATTTCATGACCTGGGTTCCGTTTCCGGTTTTTGATTTTTATCCCTGGTCATTTTCGTCCAGGAAAAAAAAAAAAAAAAAAGTTTTTCACACGGTATAACAAACGAACGGACATGTTATCTGCTATAATCTATGGTCTGGGTGACGATCAGTCATCACTGTCGTGTATCACATCGTAATTTTGGCCGATTGGACAATCTGCCGATCAGTCACCAATCAGTCACATCAGTTGTAATGTATTCACTGTTTGACTGTGTGTGTGGGGTGCGAGCTGACATGACAGCTCATTAAGCTATCATGTGCTGCTCTCTAGAGGCGGACTGGAGGCTCTAGAGAAAAAACCACTGAGGGAGTCAAATGAAAATACTCTGGCAGTCAACGACTCTGGCAGTCAAAGAGTTAAGACACACAAAGAGAGAGAGACATACAGTCACTACCATCGAAATTTGGATGGTTTCAGAGAGAATTAATGAATTAAAGGTTACTTCCGTAACCATGGTTTATGAATTAAGAACGAGTGTTCACATACAGTCACTACCATCGAAATTTGGATGGTTTTAGAGAGAATTAATGAATTAAAGGTTACTTCCGTAACCATGGTTTATGAATTAAGAACGAGTGTTCACATACAGTCACTACCATCGAAATTTGGATGGTTTTAGAGAGAATTAATGAATTAAAGGTTACTTCCGTAACCATGGTTTATGAATTAAGAACGAGTGTTCACATACAGTCACTGCCATCGAAATTTGGATGGTTTTAGAGACAATTAATGAATTAAAGGTTACTTCCGTAACCATGGTTTATGAATTAAGAACGAGTGTTCACATACAGTCACTACCATCGAAATTTGGATGGTTTTAGAGAGAATTAATGAATTAAAGGTTACTTCCGTAACCATGGTTTATGAATTAAGAACGAGTGTTCACATACAACCACTGCCATCGAAATTTGGATGGTTTTAGAGAGAATTAATGAATTAAAGGTTACTTCCGTAACCAGGGGTTGTGAATAAAGAACGAGCGTTCACATACAGCCACTGCCATAACATTTTTTAGATGGTTTTAAAAAGAATGATGATTTAAAGGTTACTTCCGTAACCCCGGTTTTGTGAATTGAGAACGAGTGTTCACATACAGTCACTGCCATCGAAATTTGGATGGTTTTATGAACTAATCATGCAACTAATTAAAGGTCGGCTTTACGTATTCACGATTTTTTCTCTTTTTGAATTTTATTTTATTTTAATTTTGTCTCATTTTATTTTTATCAGCAATATTTTGAGAGAGTAAATCATAAGGATAAGGAGGGAACAAGAATAATGACATTGTGAATGAGGGAACAAGAATAATGACATTGTGATCACTGAAGTCCACAGAAGTTCAAGAGAAAGTACAGCTAAAGAACAGACAACTATAATTCCCACTACAGCTAAAGAACAATTCCCACTACAGCTAAAGATGGAACAGCCCTACAACATGAAGAACAGACAACTATAACTCCCACTACAGCCAAAGAATAGACAACTATAACTCCCACTACAGCTAAAGAACAGACAACTATAATTCCCACTACAGCTAAAGAACAATTCCCACTACAGCTAAAGAACAATTCCCACTACAGCTAAAGAACAGACAACTATAACTCCCACTACAGCTAAAGAACAGACAACTCTGAGGCCTGCAACAGAAACAAGAGGAAGAGGAAGAGGGCTCACAAGAGGAGGACCGGACCAATCTCGGGCTTCGCCTGTCGACAAAACTCAAGGCGGCCGCCAGGAAAAAGAATGGACAAGCAACCAGAGACAAAGAAGCTAGCATTGTCATTAAAGACAAAGAAGAAAACAAGTTTGGAGAACAAGAAGAATGTTTCCGTGATTAAAGGCAAAGAAGATGGGCCAGGGGTCCAGAGAACGGCTCAGGCAATACTGACAGAAGAATACCCAATGTTGGAAAAAGTACTGCAGGAGACTAATAACAAATGGGCGAAGAGAACAAAAGAAAAGGCCACAATCTGGCCACCAGAGGGCACATTTGACATCAATGTGTGCAAACAAATGCACACATTAATCAGAAATCACAAGAAGGAAAAGAACGGGAAGAAAAGAGAAGAGAAGAGGGTGAAAGAACTTGCAATCCTTAAAATGTACCAGAAGAAAGGACAGGAGCTTGCTGACAATCTCCTAGCGTGCAGAAGAACGGCCATGAAGGAAAATGCAAGCGCACCACCGGAATATCACGTTCAAGCTCCAGTCTTTGAGAAAATCACAATGTGCGGAAACTATGAATATGAGAGGGAGGATGAAGAATCAAAGGCTCCATCAAGAAGAACACTGAGATCAGGCACGCTGTATCCAGAGACAGATACAAGCCCAAAGAAAAAGAAGCAAGGAGGATATGAACAGACTGTGATGGAGAAACTCAGACAAGCAGAAGGAGCCGAAGATGAGGATACCGGTCGGAAGAAGATGGAGAGGATGTCACTAGAACACAACAGAGGGGGTGCGGCCAGAAAACACCATCAAGAGGGCAGAGACATGACATCACCACAAAGAGAAAACCACCATGACAATATGAGGACAGCACTCCAAAAATTCAGACAGTTTGAGAAACAGCATCAAGGGAAGCCCAGAGCCCCAGGGGAGGAGCAGCATCAAAGGGAGTCCAGAAGCCAAGGTACGGAAGACCACAGAGGGACAGTTTTTGTGTTAGAGAGCAGCACAGATGTCAGCCTCAATGAACCAAACCAAGGAGACCAGCAACCACCATTCATCATACCAATAGCAACAATGGAAATATCAGGAAGGATGGAAAAGAGAGATAACATCACCCAAAAAACAGCGACGGTACAACCAGACACACAAGGGAGCCAGATGATGGGACCAGTGATAATCAGAGGAGAGCGTTTCGATTACACACCATTTTCCGCTGGAGACATGGACAGTCTGCTATCAAAAATCCCAAACATATTCGAAGGAGCCCACAAATTCATACAAGAATTTGAGGAACGCACCGTACAATACATCTTGAGTGTCGGCGACATAAAAAGTGTTCTTTGTCGCGCTCTAGGACGACATGAGATGAAAGATTTACTTCATGAGACGACGATGTGTCACACGATTGATACACAAGCAAGAGACGCAGATCTGTTCAACAACTATCGACACTCACTGTGGCAAGAAATGAAGAGAAGATACCCTGCTCGGATAAAGCCAGGAATGCTGACAGGAAAAAAAATAAAGAATGAAGAGACAGCAGGGGTCTACATCCAGAGAATACAGAAAGTCTGGAGACTGGAGATGGGAACGAATCCGGAAAATGACGGAAATGAGAACGGAATGAGAACACTGTTCCGGGGGGCAGTTCTGAGTGGCCTTCCTAATAAAGTGCGCTCATCGCTGAATGATTTCGTGGGGATCACTTCCATGACTTTTATCATGTTTTGCGAACATGTGGAACATGTCCTGGAAAAATACAGAAATGAAGAAACCAGATTGATGGAAAACGATACAGCACAAACCAGAAAACTGACCCAGATGCGAATCCAGATGGCGAAAAACGAATAAGAAGCAAGGAAGTTTGAAGTAACAGAAGGGACCAAAAAGGAGGAGGACAAGAAACCTGCGTATAGAAGAGAGGAGGATAGGAGGAGACAATACAAGAAAGTAATTATGAACATTTTTCGTTGGTTTACAAGAAATTAGTTATGAACATTTTTCGTTATAGGTAAACCAACCCCAAGACAAGGAAGACCAACAAGAGTCAAGACAAAGAGCAAAAATCACCACAAAACCCAGAGTAACCGCCAGAGGAAGGTGAGCGACAAAACCCAGAGGAACCGCCAGAGGAAGGTGAGCGACAAAACCCAGAGGAAGCTTGTTTTTGTCAAGAAGGTTGTCACCAGTGGGACCCAACGACACCTGAAACCACACCACCCCAGACAGAACAGGGACCATACTCACCCAGGGAGGAAAGGTATGGTACCAGGGAAGAAAGATATGGTATACAAGAGCATCAGACACTTCCACGCATGAGGAGGATCCAGAAGAAGAGCCTACCAAGTCCAAAGCAGAAGAACCTACCAAGTCCAAAGAAGAAGAGCCTACCACAGAAGAAGAGCCTACCATGTACAAGGAAGAGGAGCCTACCACGTCCAAAGAAGAAGAGTATACTACGTCCAAAGAAGAGGTGCCACCAGAGGGACCAACCAACAGCCCAGGGAGCAGTCAAGGAGAAAGCAACAGATGCAATGACACTACCGAGGGAAGAACAACAATAGATGAAACTCCAGATAAGAAATCATCGATGACCAGTGTTCCAGAGCATCCAACCACGTCCCAGGTGCCAGGGAGAGGGAGAGACGGAAGCAGAACCGGAAGAACCAGAAGGGCCAGAGACCACAAGGACAGGACAAGCAGAACCAGAGGGACCCGCAACGACCAGGAGACAGGAGAGACCAAAAGAGAGGCCAGAGAGGACAGCGAACACAACGAAAGCAATTAAAAAGGGTAAGAACCCAAAATCAACCTGCATCAGATACATATAACACATATAAACTGGTACAACAGCTACATATGTACTGGTATTATAAGAATGATAAAATGATTCTTTCTAAGCATAGGGAATTCCCAACCTCAGACGGCTTGGTCGGCTGGGGTCTTCGGGGATTACGTTTGTTGTTTTGTTTGTTATTTTAGTTTGTTTTTTGTGGAGACAGGCTGGGCGAGACTGGACGTAGTCTGAGCCAGTAAGGACTCTGAAGATAGTTTAGGGAAACATTAGAGGAAGAATCATTATATAATCCCAAAAGGTGATCATTATATAATCCCAAAAGGTGATCATTATATAATCCCAAAAGGTGATCATTATATAATCCCTCAATGTGTATATGTGTATGTGTTATAGAAAAGAGAAAAGAGAAAAAAAGAAAAGAAAAAAAGAGTGATATATATATTACTAAGACATGCATTTCCTCTCTTTTATGTCCATCATGATGACGGAGTTCCGGCTGGCAAACATCTCCCGCACACCGCAGTAGAAATGGACAACTATACTTGGCTGTGTATTTCTAGGCACAGCACAAGTGGACTTGGATACTGGACAGTTAAGTGTCACGTGTCCGTGACAGAGGAAGGGATGATTGAGGGGTACGATCGGTACCAGGAAGAACTGTCACATCGAAGGTTTTCTGAACTATCGCTTTTGCACTATGGGACGGAGTACGGAAGACAAATATTAGATGAAGGACGCGGGAAGCTTTGTTATAAGAAAAGAATACGCAGAATTGCAGTATATTACATTCCAAATGTCATTTATTACATTCCTTTTTGTTATTACATTCCAAATGTCATTTATTATTTCAGTTTATTATATTACATTCCATTTGTTATGACTAGTTTATTACAAGTCATTTATTATTACAGTTATACAAGTCATTTATTATTATTACAGCAGCAGTTATACAAGTCATTTATTATTACAGTTATTATTAAAGTAGAGTAACAGTTATTATTAAAGTAGAGTACTTTATTACTTTATTAGAGTAATAAGAGTAGAGTAAATAGTAAAGTAGAGTAGAGTAAACAAGTAGAGTGGTTCATTTACAAAAGTACAGTGAGAGGACAATCGTGTATTACTTTTACTTAAGAGTATTTACAAGTGCATCATACCAAAACGACCAAAAGTGCAACATACCAAAACGACCAGCATCATACCAAAACGACCAAAAGTGCATCATACCAAAACGAGTTAAAAGTTAAGAGTAATTGACTAGTCTCACATTATAGCCTATTAAACATGAATGTTGAGTGCATTATGTTGAGTGCATTATAGAGTGTTTGAGTGCATTATAAGAATGTTTGACTGCACATTAGAATGTTTGTTATGCACTTTATGAAGTGAAAGCCATACTTAGCCATATTTAGCCATACTTATCTCATAGACAACCCGACCTGGCAATCCCGACCTGGCAGAGATAGACAAATTATTGTCTAGAGGAAGGATTATGTGGGGGCAGAAGGTCGTGACCTATGACCCTGGCCTGCTAAACTAAATTGTATTAATAGAGAAGGTACTGGAAGAAGTGGACTTCCATTTCAGTTCCAGTCCATTTCCAGTTCCAGTTGATTTGTCAGTAAATCGAGATAAGCTGCCCACTCCTCTGCCCAGAAGTGGGTGTAAACCAAAAGAATACTATATGGCCAGAATGGGAGGTAAATCAGGCAGAGGAGCATCCCTACTGACAGCGTATGACGAACAAGGTCTACAGCTGAGCACAGCTGGTTGGCGCTTGATTAGGGGGCAACCAAGGAGCGCTCGTGGCCTAGTAACCTCAGGCCTATAAAGAAACAACGTAGAAACAGCTAGAAAGAACTAGAAGAACATAAGGGAGGGGGAATGCCTCGACACGGAGGATCAATTACTCGTTAAAAGATACGAGTCATGTCAAGATGACTTGACAACTAAGCAAGCAAACAACAGGTGGTGTTCGACACTGTGGTCCCATGTGGGACACAGTGGAGAGATAACAAATAATTGTATGATGAGAGAATGAAATTAACTGTGTAATGAGGAGGAGGATGCCCAGATATATTAGTGAGATAGACCGAAAAGGGACAGAGAGAGATATTCGGGAGCCCAGAGAGGCAACATCGTTTGCTGTAATGCTTAAGCCTTGCTATGCTTACTGTAATAAACCTCTTCTGCTGATATAACTAACTTCAAGTTTGAGAGTGTTTCATTCTACCAATCCATTACCGGGAAGACTAAGGATCCCTAGGTACTACACCCACAATAGCACCCTCAGAGCTTTGTTGTCAATGTCAATAAACAAGACTGGGTCCAATAACTGCATGGCTTCATGTGGTTCTCATGCGGTGTAGAAGGTGCACGGATGCACGCACATCCCAAAATAATCATGGGGTGCTGGATAATAAGGACACGTAGACTGAAATAGAAATAATCTGCACCCTGTCTTCAAAGCTCCCTATAACTTTACAGTACTCCCATTTCTAATAAAGTAGCTTCATTAGAAATGGGAGTACTTTACAGAACTCCCATTTCTACGCTGAGTTGGCGGTGCCCTGGATCGACCCAGAACCCAGAACCTTGTTGTCCAAAGGCGAGTGCTCTACCAACTGAGTTACCCGGACACAAATAACATAATAATAACCAAATAGTACAGGATTTGTAGCCAATCTTGCACTTCTGCAACTCCGCAAACAGAGGATGGGACAGTACAACAGGTCCCCAAACTGGAGGTACTGGAGCACACGATTCACTTTGAATACTTTATATTATGCAAACAACTAACGACTCGCCGTGCTCTCTGGGCCTTTAACTCTATTTTATTATGCAGAAGACGTGTCGAAACACCTGTCATTTCCAGCTTAAAAACATTAATCAATAATCATAATGTGCTCCAGTGCCTTCTTTGGGCCTAACCTTCCAGAAGTGGCCCAGAGACCTGTTCCTTGTCCTCTACTACCAAATAAAAAAACGTAGTGGCCTACATCGATACCCAAGATTGATACTTTAACAGCTTAGTTAGAAAGTCTCCTTCTAGGCTCTGATCCCCCCCCCCCCCCAAAGGAAAAGACAGTGTGTAATGGGTGTGTAAAACATCGCAGGGTTATTACAAAGTTTAAACATAATTTTACTTCACACAGAAATGTGTGTGTGTGTGTGTGTATGCATGCATGCACAGTACACACATCACTCAGGAGTATATCAGCAGGAGGAAAGGAACTTCCCTTTGTAATTACACTGTAATCTATTGTCCACTGAGACCGTGTGTGTGTGTGTGTGTGTGTGTGTGTGTGTGTGTGTGTGTGTGTGTGTGTGTGTGTGTGTGTGTGTGTGTGTGTGTGTGTGTTGTGGGTGAATCAATTCAAAATGCATACACTGCAGTAGCGTGTGTGTGCGAAACAGAACATTCCTTGTTTTAATTCATCTATTCTACTGTCTTTTGATCATATTCTCCCTGGAATTCAAACCTCAACTCTCTCTCCTCTAGGTCTAGGAGTTTCTGCTGACGAGACAAAACACATTCTGCTAGATAAAATCAATCATAACGTGCACACACACACACACACACACACACACACACACACACACACACACACACACACACACACACACACACACACACACACACACACACACACACACACACACACACACACACACACACACACACACACACACACACACACACACACACACACACACTTCATGCCTCAGACCAGCTCATTTTCCCACCCGCTTCCTCAAGATAAATAAATGCCTCCTGCACCTTAAGTTGCATGTTTAGCATTGGACACACACTCTTTTATTCGTCCTCTCAGGAATCCTGGCTCATGGCTGATCCTGGATTCCTGGTACTGACTGCTCATCATTGCCTGCTCATAGCACTTTTTAGGTTAGTCCTCTCTTAGCACCTTATATGGTTCCTCAGCACTTTATTAATTAAAGTTTTGTATTAATTAATCATTTATTTATTTATTATATTATTAATAAAGTTTCCTTGATTCCTATGATTTTAAGTTATTGAATGTTATTTTCAGGATTTCTTATTAGTTTAACCCTATGCCTGACTGTTTCTTTATTTTACTATTTCGTTTTACATATTTTGTGTTGACTATTCTGATCCTATGCCCGTCCTCATGATTCTGTGCATATTCTGTGTTTTTGCCTAGTGTTTTAATGTTAATTTCTATATCTGACTTACAAAACAGTGTACACTTACACTATTTTAATAAAACTCTGGCACCAAATGTGTTAATTATGAAGTATTTGAATTATGTCTGCCTGTGAAGCACTTTGAACTCCAACCCTGTATGAAAGGTGCTATATAAATAAAGTTTATTATTATCATTATTATCATCAGATGCAGCAGCAGCAGAATATGAGGCTACTGGCCTACTGGCTGTGCAGAGATAATAGATACTGTAGCAAAATGCCTATACAGTATGTAGATGGTCACATAGGCCTTTTTGCATTTAACAAAACAGTTATTTGTACTAAGTATGCCAGCCATGCTTTGACAATTCTTTTGACACTATACTTTAACCCTTGAACCCTAGCATCCCAATTCTAGGCATGTCTTAACTCATTGAGTGCCATTAACGTGTTTCACATGTTTTACCGCTATGGTGCAACGTGCCATTAACGTGTTTCACGTGTTTTTGAAAAAAATAGAACCCAAGATATCATTATCCGAAGATTTGCAGCTCCATCCACTCCTTGTTTAACTTATAACTGAAAAAGGCTGTATCTCGCTTCCTAAGCACTTTTTTTTTACTTTAAAAAAATATATATCAAAATCGCACTGGCCAGAAATGGCCAGAAATAATTCGGGCACTCAATGAGTTAATAGGCAAACACAGGGCGAAAATTGCAGAAAATACAAACATCTTTCAAATAAACATCAAGTTGACTAAAAAGAAATGTAGCCATTTCTGTTTCAATGTTCAAATTATGCTAATAAGGAAAGGTGGCATGACTGCACCATGGTAATAGATGCATTTCTGGATATCAAACGTGTTCTTAGACTCTTAGATCAACTTTAAGTTAACTAATAGCACAATTATAGCCATTTCCAGGTTTTGATGACTAATTAGCCCATTCTGCTAATTACTCAAAAGATTAAACAGTGACTTTTACAGCTTGGCATGTGGCAGAAATGGATTCAGCACATACAAATTATATAGAAACAACACATTATTTACTTTTCCTCAAAATTAAATGCCCACCATGTGGTTTTCTAGACGATTTGTTCCATTTTTGGTCTGAACTAACCAAAACTAAAAGTTTTAGATTTTACAATGTAATACTATTACTGTTGGATTTTAATCCAACAGTAATAGTATTACATTGTAAAATCTAAAACTTTTAGTCTTGCGTTGTAAAATCTAACATTACTACAGTTCAGTCAGATAATTCACGAATAGTTTGAACCAATATTTTATTATGAATGTGAATACAAGTGTGGATATAATAATTTATCTTGGCGTTCAGGCTCTACAACATTTTTCTCCCTGCTCAGCACAATCATACAGCCATCATTAACCATTAAGAGTAGGGAGATAGATATACCATAACAACCCCCCATGGGGCACAGAATCAATGCCCACTGGTGGTGCTGGGGTGGTGGTGGGAGTAAACAGTTGCATACCAACAGACCAGGGACAAATGACAGCAGGAGGATGAACCGAGACTGAGGTGAGCTTAAATAACCTGCTGATCGGTCAGCTGATTGTCACGTCAGCTATGACGTATGGTCTGCGTAATAGCGTTGTAGTAACTCTGTATGCACCCGCATAACCGCAGTGTGTAACCTCTCGAGTATATGCTGCCTGAACTAACTCGCAGGCTACATATCATTAGTCTTGCATTGTAAAATCTAAAACTTGTAGTCTCGCGTAGTAAAATCTAACATTACTACAGTATTCTTGCATTGTAAAATCTAACACTATGGTACATTGCAGGTAAATCGGACTCCATTTATATCATTCTTTTAACTTAACTTTTAACTAAGCACTTTACAATATATGCCTCACATTCACCCATCCACACTAGGGCATTCACAGAATAGTCGAATATTCGAATATTCGAATATCAAACCGACTATTCGACTATCAAACCACTATTCGATTATTCGAAAAAAATAAAATAAAAAATAAATTAATTTTTTTTTTTTTTTTTTTAAGATTTTTTTTTTGTATAGCTCTTCTAGAGCAGACACGCAGCTGTGAGCTCTGGTGTGACGTCAACTCGCATTCCTTGAGTCGAGTCATCAATGCCACTGGAAAAAAAAAATATATATATTTTTTTTTAATTTTAATTTTTTTTATAATCAAACCGAATAATCGACTATTCGAATACTTTTAGGTCGAATAATTCGAATACCATAAATCACTATTCGTTAATGCCCTAATCCACACACATATTCACACACCGATGGCGGACGCAACCATGAGAGGGACCAACCTACTTGGTGGAAGCACTAGTGGTTCAGTCAGTGTCTTGCTCAAAGACACTTCGACACCAGTCGTCTTGCATTGTAAAATCAAACCAGTAGTACACCAGTAGTCCCGCATTCCCCGACTTAGTGTGTATGAACAAGACTACTAGAAGCAATGTTTCAAGAATGCAGGCTAACTGGATTCAACTTCTCTTTATTTAAAATCCACAAAAGTGGAGGACATTACAATACATACCTGGAGTGCAGGCAATCATGATAGGGGAAAAAATGCTTCCAGACTTATCTTCAAATTTGTGGTTAAAAATAATTATAGGGTATTACCAAGCATCTTCAAGAAAGCCAGGGGGACACTAGCAAAGAGTCCAGGTGTACAGCATTACTGTCCCAAGTTAAAACAGACACACTTTAAGCATTACAAATATGGCGCGTTAGCCTGACAGACTGCAGAGAGACAGACAGACAGACAGTAGAGAGAGACAGGCTGCAGAGAGGCAAACCGCCAGACTGTAGAGAGAGAGGCTGCAGAGAGACAGAGAGACTGTAGAGACACGCTGGCAGAGAGAAGGAGAGACCAGGCAAGGAAGAGAGGATGACAAAATAACACTTCCTTCAGACAGAAGTCTCTCCATTAATAGTCACTACTGTGCATCACCATGGTAACAACAGCCACTGGCCAATGGGAAATGAGCTGAGGAGAGAACTGTACTACATGAACAAGAGAGTCTGTGACCTTCAGAAAGAGAGTTCAACTAAACATGATCTCTGTCTCTATATCTCACACTCTCTCACACACACACATACTTTTAACATATCTAAATAGATATCTAGTCAAATAGAGCACTTTACCAGACGGATAAAAGAGAGAGGAGAGGAGGATATTGGCCAGTCAGGATGATAAATTGTTCAACGACACTGAAAACTGCAAACGTGTGCAGATTCCTTGTTGTTACCACACTCGTGAGAGAGAGAAAGAGAGAGACAGAGAGAAAGAGAGAGAGAGAAAGAGAGAAAGAGAGAAAGAGAGAAAGAGAGAGAGAGAGAGAGAGAGAGATAAAGAGAGAGAGAGATGAGAATATGAGAGATTCCAACAAATAGAAAGAGAGGGTGTGGTTCTCTCTGGATAGGCGCACGCACACAGTCTCATACACACTGGAATACAATATTTGTGTGAATACTGTAAGCAAGTATATTTTTACTTGTTTGCTTTTTGCATTGTACAATTGAAGTTAAATGTTCTTTTCATATACTGACGTTTAATACAATTTTAATATTAAGCTATCAGTTTTTATTTTATTTTTCTTGCTTGTAAGTAAAATTAAATGTTCACAAATAGAACCTTTAATTTTGCCCTTTATTTGGACAAAATATCAGTCAAAACATTGGTAATCGGTGGTCTTGGACTCTCTAAAAACAGGATTGGCATTGGTTGGGCTCTAGATCAGGTCGGGGGTCCTCAGAGTTGCTACAGGGGGGCCAACAAATCTTTGAGTGATAGGATTCTTTTTTACTTCAACCACTTGAACCCTAGCATCCCTTTTCTGAGGAGAACTTCAGCCAAAAATAGCAGGTCTACAAGCTCACAACGCCTCGCAGTGAGCTTGTAGATGGGATATTTTCGGCAAAGACGTTTGGTGTAGAGGGGAAAAAGGAGCAGACCAAGTACAGAGTGAAAGTCAAGTTTTCTAAGTACTGAGGGTTGAAGTGGTTAAATGTCTGAACATGAATCCAACATACACTGATGATAGTGCTGTCAAACAGGTCTATGAAGCCATCTATTAAATCTATGAATAATAATGTACTAGTGGGGGTCCCTGCTTCATCTCTCTCTCAGCTAAGGGGTCCTTGGTCTGATCAAACCCCTGCTCTAGATCAAACCACTGCTCAGGGACCTTGAACAGTGCTTTGACATGGTGAACCTTTACATGCTCGCAGCAGTCCTATCTGAGACATCCTCCCACAGCCTGTGCTACACAAACTTCACCTTTTTCATTTCAAGGACCCCCAGATTGATATGCATTAGGCCATATGTCATGCAACCACATTTGATACCACATTTTCATCTCTGGAACCCCAGTCTACACTGTAAAAACCTCAGTGTTCATTAAACTCTGAGAGTGGGTCCATTTGGTTCCAGTTGTACACTCTCAGAGGTCCATTTGGACCGCTGGTGGTCCCCAAACCCGACGTTGAGAAACAGTGTTTTACGCTTTGCGCTAAGGTTTACTGTATATTACAATAATGACTACCCTGAGAAGGATACTCTGATGCTGCCCTCGGAATTGGACGAAGGAGAAAGCACCTTAGCAGACAGCATTTATGCTAGTGCATGGTTCTCAAATGTTTTCATATCATGGACCTACCAAATTAATATGTATTTGGCTGTGGACCCCCATCTGAAAATATTTTGTGCCAGGGACACCCATGGAAGATTTGTGCTGTCAAAAATGTTCAAACATATTCCAAATGTTTCACATTCTTTCAAGATTGTTTGAAAATAGCCGATACATATAGGGTTAAAGTGGTTAAACTGATTTTGATGCTATTAATTTGTTTTGCTGGGGACCCCCTGGAACCCACTAAAGGACCCCTGGGATTCCTGAGAATCACTGATTTATGCTAACTTCATAACTCAGTGTCTTTAGAAGACAGCATGTTTTCTATTTGAGACGGAGAAACTGTTAGTGAATGTTAGCTAACTGGGTCGCGGACCGATTTGTATGGGTCACGATCATAGAGTTAAAATAATAGAGAGGGTACCGGATATCCCCTCCCATCCTCTTGCATTGAGTTGCTCACCCAGCGCATGAAGCGAATTCACCCCTTCTTCCGGGTTTGAAATGTGGTGGGCGAGGCCTATTTGGGGCCACTGCGCGTCACAGAGGTGACGCGTTTTGCGTCATAGTTTATTCGTGAGCGTGCCGGGGCTTGACTCATGAACGAGCACCGTCTACCACCGTCACCGCCGACAGTGGCCCCATCTGCATTACCTCAAATGGCCACAGCGGAGCTGTACGTCTGCCTGTACCTCATTTTCTTTCTCAACAGATGGTTCATAAATATACAAACCAACCATGAGAATAAATTACACCCACACACACACACCTACAATATGCATGCACACATACACACACATATGACAACCCACATACACACTCTCACAAAGCCAGTGAAAACCTCACACACACACACACACACTTCTGCTTCTATAATTGAAGCCAAAACAATTTACTGAAAATTTACTGCTTGGTGTGAATTTATTCCCAACACTCCTTATACATGAAACCAGGTGTGTGTGTGTGTGTGTGTGTGTGTGTGTGTGTATTAAACTGTCTCCATGGCTGATATACAACATACTTTCACATTGGAAGTCTGGTTCTCAAGAGCATACGCATGCGTACACATGTGGGTGTGTCCCAACTCCTTTCTATCCAGCTGTACCTTCCTTCCCATCTCCCTTTCTTACTTCCTTGCATCCTTCCCACCTTCATGTTGAACCTACTGCACTTGCACACACCAGGGAAAACAATGAAATGTGGTGTGGTCTGAGCAGTGAGCGCACACACACACACACACACGCAGCGTCATTGCTGTTCAAATCTGGAGGTCTCAGGCTACATCTACACCAAGACGTTTTCATAGAAAACCAACTGGGTAACACTTGCTATGCATCCCATCTCTGTAATGCATTATGAACATACTTATAAATGCAATATAATCTTCTCATAACTAATAAGTACTCATAATGCTTTTATAACAATAATCATAACATATTGTAAAACATTTTAACTATAAATATATTGTAATAGGCTTATAATGCTGTATAATCACGGTTATGCGATGTAATAAGTGTGCAGACAGGCCAACACCAACTCGGGACTCATGTATGTAATGACTTTACTTAAATCCCCAAATCCTACGGGCCTTCTATAGAGGCACCACTGATATCGCAGCCATTATTTAGAGCAGATATGTATATGTTATATTGCCCATAATGGTCTAATGGTGCCTCATTTGGTGCCCCCCTCGAGAACATGGTACCCTATGTACAGGATTTTTCTGTGTAGCAACATAAGTATAAGTAAGGAAGAACGGTGAAAATGGAGAAAAAGAGTGGTAGAGAGGGACAGAATGAATAAAAGAGAATGACACAACGGCGCCCCCTAATGTTACTGGTCAAACGAATACTGTGCTGCTGCACATGAAACCAGTAAAATAAGTTATCTGAGAGAACATGCTGTGTGTGTGTGTGTGTGTGTGTGTTACAATCCTTTGGTCTAGGGGAAATGAATGATTGTCACATACGGGTTGGAAAGTGAAGTCTGGTTTTTATTTGATCATTTCTTATTTCTTGTGAGAATTGCATGATTTGACAAAGCATGAATTATTTTATGACATGATTTTCAACACTTGATTTTAAACATGATTTTAAACCACAGAAGACATGATATAAGGGGCAACTCAATAAATAATCAAAATCAATCTGAACAAAATCTGGAGTTTCAGAAACTGTCTAATCTAACGAACATAAAAATAAAGATTACAGAGTGAGTTCTACTTTAACCTAACTGCACTAAATTAATCTGTCCAAAAGTTTACTGGTACAAAAAAGCTGGCGCCCATACACCATTATTAACCAGCAAAGGAAGAATCCAAACTGGTAACAATCTTAACCATCAATGTACCTTCAGAACTACTTGCACCAGCAAGCCTAATGAAGGTTTTACTGAACATAACTAAAGTTAACACATGATATCAACAGAACAAACAATATGGCAGGCGAGCAGGGGACAGCACTACAACAAGTACTGCCAAAATCCACAGGTGTTTGGTGTCTTTAAGTAGCCAACCCCAACCAATCACTGGAAGGGCTGATGATTGGTATCCAGCACTCGGCAGATAGGCAGCACCTGGAAGTAACCACACCCACTCACAGACCAACTCTCTGACCTACACACTCTATAGTCACTCTTCCACAGACACTACTGACACATGTAACACCCCCACCCTTAAAATCAAACATCTAACCTGATGTTTGTTTATTTACGAGGGATTACCAGATTTACGAGGATTTAAGTTGATTTACGCTGAAAGCCCTATTTCAGGTCTATTTAAGAAGTAGCCTCAACTACTCAAGCGAGCATTATACTTGACCCACAGGCTTAATTGAAAAGTGGCCACAACTACTCAAGTGAGCATTACCTGACCCACAGGCTTAATTTAAAAGTGGCCACAACTACTCAAGTGAGCATTACCTGACACACAGGCTTAATTGAGAAGTAGCCTCAACTACTCTCCAGCGAGGAAACATCTTAAAAAGACGCCCCCTGCACTTGCTCAGTCACACACACACACTCAAAAGTTAACTGCTTGACTAGTAATCTGACTAACAGTCAGCCAAAGGCTGCCCTGAAACTCTTCATTTTAACTAACCCCTTAGCAGACTCAACCTTTCAAGAACGGAGAGTTACTAAACATTTAGCACCCAACGTTTTAGATCAAAACAGAACATTTTCCGGTTCCAGAATTCAAGAGGGGTGAATACCAAGAATGCAGTGTTACTAAACTTTTAGACACAAACATTTCATACCAAACACACCCTGAGCACCACATAACTACGAATAGAGATAGTTCTACATAACATAGTCCACATCATTACATAACACAGTAATGAATATTACTACATAACACAGAGTAGCAACTACCACCACATACACAAACCAAGTAGACATCACTACATTTAAACATCCACAAGTAATAATCTCTACATAACAGACAATACAAAAACAACGAACCTGCATCGCCATTTTGTGACTGATCCACCCCTGATGGGCAATTATTTTTTTCTAAACATAAACGGAATCCACTTCAGACTCACAGAAAGGGGTGCACTAAACCAATGTGCTAGGTGTTTTCGAATTGAACTGTACCTGGACTGGGTGCCTGCACGGTACCCAAGGAGCAGAAGCGGTACCCAAGGCCTCTGGAGACCCAGATCTCCTCACCGCATCCATGAATGCGGATCTCTTTCCTCGACTCAATTTCCTTGAGCTCTATTTGGAAAGCTTTTTCTGTCTCCCCTTCCTCCATTTCCATACGTGCAATGCACTTTTTTGCCAGCTGAACCAGCAGAGGAGTCCAAATCTAGGCGCGGTTGTGATGTGCCAGGAGGTTTGGGTTTCACATCAAGCTGTGCCCCATCCATATCCCCCTTTCAGACACAACCTATTAATGCCACATCGGCTCCCCCCTTGTCAACAGATACTCCAACGTCAGACACCTTCGGAACGGGCCGCTCTGGAAGAACCAACACCCCCATGTCCCCCAGTTTACTCCTTGATTTTACTTTTAACATCCCCCTGTTTACCATAACTCTGAAGTGGTTCTTAATGAACAACATCACCCCTCCTACAATCACATTCACCAATTGACGGATCAGCCACAAATGCTTCCCAATCAAAAGCTGCCATTTCCTGCTACTGAACACACTTGAACACTGCTAAACAAACACAGATTTCACTCACCAACCGAAAACGAGCACCCATTAATGTTACAAACAGGTTTTTTATCCCGGACGAGCCTCCCTTTATTTTACAATCCTTTGGTCTAGGGGAAATGAAGGATTGTCACATACGGGTTGGAAAGTGAAGTCTGGTTTTTATATGACCATTTCTTTTCTTATTTCTTGTGAGAATTGCATGATTTGACAAAGCATGAATTATTTTATGACATGATTTTCAACACTTGATTTTAAACATGATTTTAAACCTTAACAGTAGACATGATATATGGGGCAACTCAATAAATAATCAAAATCAATCTGAACTACTGTCTAATCTAACGAACATAAAAATAAAGATTACAGAGTGAGTTCTACTTTAACCTAACTGCACTAAATTAATCTGTCCAAAAGTTTACTGGTACAAAAAGCTGGTGCCCATACACCATTATTAACCAGCAAAGGAAGAATCCAAACTGGTAACAAACTTAACCATCAATGTACCTTCAGAACTACTTGCACCAGCAAGCCTAATGAAGGTTTTACTGAACATGACTAAAGTTAACACATGATATCAACAGAACAAACAATATCGCAGGTGAGCAGGGGACAGCACTACAACAAGTACTGCCAAAGTCCTACGGTGTTTGGTGTCTTTAAGTAGCCAACCCCAACCAATCACTGGAAGGGCTGATGATTGGCATCAAGCACTCGGCAGATAGGCAGCACCTGGAAGTAACCACACCCACTCACAGACCAACTCTCTGACCTACATACTCTACTGTCACACTCTTCCACAGACACACTACTGACACATGTAACAGGGTGTATCTGGTGTTGGCAAACAATAGTAATGTGTGTCAGACGGTGTGTGTGATTGTTAGTTAATAACATCATGTTGTATCTGATATCATACATTTGTGTGGTACAATGTTTATCATGTTTCTATTGAACTGAGAGAGAAAGGAGGACAGAGAGAGGGGAAGAAAGGGAGGAGAGAGAGAGAGAGAACAAATCAGAACTAACCCACTCTATTGAAATAATAAAAAATCCTATATTCGGCTGAAAATTAACAATTTGTGCTGACAAACGTGTCTACGTGTGTGCCGGTAACATACCATCCTTAGAATCCCCCCTACTACTATGAATCTTTATTATTTTAGAGGAGAGATAAACAATTCTAAAATGGAAAATTCCAGTTCTTCATTCCGATTGGTTGAGTGCCATGGTAAAATACTTGATAAACACACACCTAGGACTGCATGTATCAGTATCACTGCGCCTACAACTTATTTACAATATTCACCATGCCGTTCCATGGATATATTACTGATTTTGTTTTTCATATGACAAGGTAAGAGGAGTGCTCCTTTTCATCCTGTGCATTGAGCTGGTCCTGTGTATGTGCAAGGTTTTACAAATCCTTCTACCAGAATTGAGGAGGAAACCCATGGAGTTCGGAGTCAGTGTTGGGGATGGTCTCACAGCAGACGCGTGCTCCAAATAACTCCACACTTTGCACAAATATTGCTCAGTATTCTGGCTATAAGTTCAGCTGCTTTCCGCACCCTTAATGTACTTGCGCGATGTACAGTTTGTAGAACTCCATTATTGTACAATACATTTTCCCACTAGTGCCGGAAGTGGTGTGACGCAATATTCGTCACACTTTTGCAGAACAGATCTACAAGCTAACAACACGTCGCGACTCAACGCGTTGTTAGCTTGAAGATCTGTTCTTTTTCCTCATGCATGCCCCTCCCCTTTTTAGTAATCTGCTCTTACTGCTCAGCGCAGTACCAAGCACTCACTGGACAACAGAGTAGTTGACTTGTTACCTAAATAATTCGACATCGGTCTATGGAACTGGTTAGGACATGGGACAGACAGTCACACTGTTCCAAAGAAAAACAAACAGTCAACCCACCACCTGGCTCTCTTACTATTACTACGAGCCTATGTCACACGATGCGTTTTGCGTCATAGAGTTTATTTGTGAGCGCGCCGGGGCTTGACTCATGAACGAGCACCGTCTACCACCGTCACCGCCGACAGTGGCCCCATCTGCATTACCTCAAATGGCCACAGCGGAGCAGTATGTCTGCCTGTACCTCATTTTCTTTCTCAACAGATGGTTCATAAATATACAAACCAACCATGAGAATAAATTACACCCACACACACCTACAATATGCATGCACACATACACACACATATGACAACCCACAGTTCTCTCAGACCAGGTGAGTGGTAAATTAATGAAAATGGCTATGCCAACTCCAAACAGCCGCAAAGACACGATGCCAGCACTATTTGACGCCACTCATTCCGGAAACAGAAATTAAAGGAGGCGGATCGATTCGGCAATACCGATTTGCTTGCCAGGAACTGTCCACCCCCCTTTTCTCAGACCAGGTGAGTGGTGAATTAATGAAAATGGCTATGCCAACTCCAAACAGCCCCAAAGACCATCTTAACAGAACATCCTATGCAAGTGTGCTATGGAGTCAACATGCAAGAAGAAGAAGACAACAGTGCCAATTGTCTAAGTAATCCTGGGCACTACACTCCCTCTGCCAACCTAGGGAGAGGTCAGAGCCGAGCTCATGCCTCCTTGAATGCATGAGAGCTAACAAGCCTTCTTATCACCCGACAGGGGGGAAGTTTCCCAGGTTGGACGTAGCGCGTGGAAGGAACACGTTATTCCAACCAGTTCCTTTCCCCTCCATCAGGCGCCCTGACTGGCCAGGGGGAGGCAGTATAGTGATCAGGATTACTGCATGTTTTTGTGAGGGTACCTACCCTAGGGGCCTAGGGAACACGGGGAGAATATACAAACTCCACACCACAAAGAAGCCCTTTCGCCAACCCCACCTAGGGTATGGGCACTGATGACACGGAGGAGAGGACACGCCCCCAGCGTCCCCTGCGGGAATCGAACCCAGCCTCACAGCTAGAAGGTCCTTTCTATATTATGTATTGATGAAAACAACTTTTCTCGAAATAAGTGGGCTGAACATTTATTGGGGAGGGTCTCAACCTTATTATTGCTTGTTCACTCCCGAAGCGGTCCGGACATTTCTCGGCAGTGGACAAATTCTGGCACAACAACGGCTCAACGTGATCTTGAACGCGCCTCCAAGTTGACGAATGTGCAGTGCATGCACGTTCCCGGGCCATGAACGCGCATCTATATTCAACATGGATCTGATCTGGCAGGTTGTTTCAACCCATCGCTAACTTTTTTCCAGACGGTCGGAACTACAGGCATCTGTTATAACGGGATTATACCTTTCCTTTTTTGATACAATACAGAAAAAGGTAAGAATTGATTGCGCCGACCGTCCCCTCTTAACAACAACAGTTTGAACACCGAGCGAGGGGAGAGTGAAGTGCAGAAACGGCTAGTGTGAGAGAAGAAGGCGGATCAAAATGAACCTTTAATCCTCTGAAGTTGTCGGCTCTTTTCACATAAAGTAACGAGTAACACAGCCATTAAAATGTCAGTAACTGTAACACGCTACCGATCTGGGAAAAAGTAACTGTCCACTAGTTACCGCAAAAGGTAGTTGCGTTACCAGTTGCGTTTACCAGTGTTGGGGTTAGTCCCAACACTGGTAAACAGTAACCTAAGAAAAACATGTGTGTAAAGCCCACCTTTGCAATCAGCCCGAGAGGTTCCTGGCAGGAGGGCGGCAGTGCTGATGTCACTTCCTGTGTGTGGTTATTTACTTCCTGTTGCAGGTACAGTTGTAACATGGAGGCCAGCTGAGCCAGGCCCTCTGTCCTCTGGTCCGACATACTGCTCAAGTCTAAAACAAATAACACTCTGTTATACAGCTGTCTATCCCTCAATCCATTCTCCATCGCTTCAGCTCTGTAATACAACACAGATACACAAAGATTTTGAAGACTTACGTGACTCATGTTCTTCTAAGGTGTACAATTCCTCACTACTGCTCTGAGAAGAACTCTAGACAAAGAAAGAGAGAGAGAAACAGAGAAAGAAGAGAGGTCGAGACAGAGAGCTTTAATCTTTTGACTGGATTTTGGCATTTTCAATGTAGACTTGCTGACTTGCTATTTTCATTCATGTTTAAAATAGAAATAATTGTTCATTGATCATAATCGAGACAAAAGTTTGAAATAATCCTGTATTGATTTGAAGTCATATCGCCCAGCCCTAGGTGAGACAGAGGTATACAGTGAAATCCTCAGTACAGTGTTAATTTATCAATTTGTAACACAGAGAGTGTACACAAAATATTTAATGGTTACATGTGTACACTCGGAGTGAGAGAGACAGACAATTATGAAGAGGAAGCGGTGAGACAGAGAGGTAGGAGTGATGGATTTACCAGATTAAAGATGATCCTAGCAGCTAGGCGGACAGAGTCGCTGGGAATCCTGGGTGAGAGGCTCTGCAGACACTTACACTCTCTCTTATGAGCAGACCAGGCATGTTTCTGTTTTCAGAGACAGCAGAGACAGGAGAATGGTTTAACACACACACACACACACACACACACACACACACACACACACACACACACACACACACACACACACACACACACACACACACACACACACACACACACACACACACACACACACACACACACACACACACACACACACACACAGTACCTGACAAGTAGTGTTGCAGTAGTGAGCCATCTTACACTGAGAACATCTCAGCAGGGAGTCCCTTCTGAAGACAGACACAAAGAAACACAAAGGAAGAAAGTCATATTTCCTACATCTATTACAGCGTGTTCTATTACTGAGTTACACTGACTTAATAATACGCAAGGGATAATTGAAGGCGCGCCAGTCGTTGTTGAGAAATAATCCTTGACAGGATTATTAATTTCTACTTAATAAATAAATCAATGAATTGACCCAAAAGTAACAACAAAATGAAGTATTTCCTTGCTTACGGTAATGAAAGTATTCCATAAGTGTTGCACTGGCCGTCCGTCCAGCGCAACGCGGTCGCCTCGGAAAACAAGCAAGTGTTGTTCAAATAGAATCAATATTCAGTTACTGCATTGTCTATTTCTCGCTTCAAATGTTTTCAAAAACATTCTTAAGAGCAATGTTTAGTTGTAAATGACATTGTGTGTTTGTTTACAATGGCTACCATGTTGGATACGGCATAAAATCGAGCAGCACAGTAGATGCTCTGAGCCTTAGACAGCGGTCTGTTATAGAGCTCAGCGGTCATTATTCAGAAATAATAATACACTGCTGAATTCAGTGATTGACCTATCAGAATCAAGCATTCAACCAAACCGTGTAATAAACTGAGTTAATACCCTCAGTTATCGCATTGATACAATACACAGTTAATCCAGAGTTAACAAGCTGAGTAACTGACACACCAAGTTAACATTAATACTTTGAATTAACAGAATGAGTTAACACATAGAAATGTTTTTCTAAACTGAAAATCTGGTACTTAGCCCGTAGCATGCAATAAAATCCTTCTGACCGTATAAGGCTAGCTCATTAATTCACATCTGTGTTAGCCAGGGGCATCATTTAATACACCCTAAAACTTTAATGTAAAGTATTAAAATGTTTTGAGGACAAGAACAACTACCCATCTGACCTAGGACCAGATACAGATGTTGTGGGTTTTTTTCTGTCCTTTTGCTTTGATGTTTAAATAGAATCATTTTGGCTGTTCAACAAACTAAAAACGTTCTTGAGTCAGTTTGACCCTAGATCAAAACTCATGGTCCACAAGTGTCAGTGTCACTGCCTACCTGAAATCATTGTGACATTGCAGACAGTAGCTACTGAGATCAGCCTGCTTTACACACGCACGCACGCACGCACGCACGCACGCACGCACACTTAATTTATTTTTCAGATAGGAAATGTTGAACCAGTTCAGTTTATTATAAATTGTTCCAGTTGTAAAGTTGTCAGCTACAGTTTACCAGTCATCATAACTGAACTAGTGTAATGAAGAGAGGAACATAGCAGTAGTCCATATCTGTAGTTACCATGGCACAGAACACGTGGTCGCACTACGGCAACGGTTGTTATGGTGACATAAACTTTCAGTGTATAGCGAATACAACCAACCAGCCAACAGACACACATCTCTCTCTCTCTCACACACACTGAAGAGAGTAGCTGCCTTTTAGTCAATACCTGAAAACATATTCTGCACATGACCCCCATTTCTCTCACACACACACCACACACACACACACACACACACACACACACACACACACACACACACACACACACACACACACACACACACACACACACACACACACACACACACACACACACACACACACACACACACACACACACACACACACACACACACACACACACACACACTTCCCTGCAGGCCACCTTGCTACTCAAACCATTTGATTTAATATTGATCTCTGGCTTTATGACTATATCTTTGGCTTTGACAGAAATAGAGAGAGAGACACACACACACACACACGCGCGTGCGTGAGTGAGTGAGAGAGAGACAGAGATGAGAGAGAGAGTGTAGAGACTTTAAGCTACATCCTAACAATCAGTGAGAACGCACACACACACACACACACACACACACACACACACACACACACACACACACACACACACACACACACACACACACACACACACACACACACACACACACACACACACACACACACACACACACACACACACACCAGAGAATGAGAAAACATTTGATTTGATCAAAGTCTAGATTGAATTTCCTGTCAGTCTGTTGACAAACAACAAATGAAAGCCTGTTCAGTTTCTGAAAGCTACAACACTCTTATAAAATGTACAATTGAATTAACCGACCAACCAACCAACCAACCAGGTAAATAACTACCTACCTAATTAACTATCCAACTCACTGACTGCTATTAGGGAATGGGATAATAATATATAGACCACCATAGTATATAAGCCTCAGATAATACCCCTCAATGGTGTTTATACTACATTAAATATACAGCATAAATACAGACGTTCCTATACTGTATACAATATATAGACTAAATAAAAAACGAAACCATGTTTATGAATGTTGTCTGATTACATCTAATGTCTTGTTTTTCATATGAGCTGCAGTGAGTCTTTGTTCAGTCTCAGTAGCCTATATAAAGTGATTATGTTTCTCCACAACAGCACTGAAGTCCTATACCCTTCTATATATCATCTGTAATTTAATTCCAAATATGAACAGGATGTGAATATACTGTGTATAAGGCAATTAGCCTACAGCCAGAATCGTTTTTGCAACGAGAATCAATTGTCTGAAATGTTTTATTATGTTTATTATTGTATTATTAATGGTCTTTTCACCAGCAGCATAGTGTTGGGGTTTGAGTCTGAAACGACCAAAGAGACATGCTTCCACCTGGTGGTCAAAACATGAATATGAAGCAAAAGAGCTTCAGTTTAGAGATCAGTCAGTGTTATAAAGTAACTAAGTACATTTACTAAAGTACTGTACTTAAGTACAATTTTGAGGTATGTTTTACTATAGTAAGTTTGTAGATCAGCTATTTTCAAAAGATTTGCATATATATATTTTATACATTTGAAAACTTGTGAAATAGGACATTCTGCTAAATGAGTACCTTTACTTAATTAAGTAATTAAGTATATTTTAATGCGAATACTTTTGTATTCCGTACTTTTACTTACAGAGTATTTCTAGATTGCGGTATTGATACTTTTATTTTGTAAAAAAAAATTGAGTACTTTTTCCACCACTGGGAGTCAGTGACAGGCAGCATACATACAGGACTGGGGTTCAGGCTCGTCTTACCGTCTGAAGCAGTGATGGCAGGCATTCTTAGCCAGCTTGTTGGACACACAACTGGCCAGCGGTTGGGCAGAATAAACCAGCTCTCCCGCTTTTATTGTCCTCGTCGCCCGCAGTCCGTTTCCTTTACCCAGACTGGCAAAACGTTCTACTTTAGAAGACATGGTCCTGATCCTGCATGTGATGCCAATCACACTGTTTACTTCCGCATTGAACGTGCGATCAGCGTCATGACGTCACAACCTCGCAAGCCCATCCATTTTAGACAGACAGACAGACAGACAGACAGACTCATTATGCAGAATGTCCCCATTTCACAAGTGTTCAAATGTATAAAATGTATTAAAATCTTTTTGAAATTACGTGAGCTTGTAGATCTGCTATTTTCAAATGGCCGAAATGTATGTGGCTGAAGTGGTCAATGTATGTTTAATAATAATCAAAATCTACAAAGTAACTAGAAACTAAAGTTGTGTAGTGGAGTAGAAGTAAAAGTACTGAACATTGGACATACTCAAGTAAAGTAAAAAATACCTAAAAAATTTAGCCTACAGTACTTGAGTAAATGTACCTAGTTACTTTCCACCACTGACAGACCAACACACACACAGACAGACAGTGGGGGAAATTCAGTTGTCAATGCCCTCAATGGCAGAGAAACACAAGGAAGATACAGAAAAGGGAGATACAGCTACTGTAGCTAGCACTACCTGCTGGTAAGGTACCAATTCTTACTGCCCACATCTACGTGTCTAGAAAGCCCTCATTTGAGGGAGAATCATGCAAAAGAGAAAGGTTTTTGAGTGTGATTGAGTAGGCCTGACTGTATGAATGGGAGGCCCTGAAGTTGAGGGGGAATACAAATAGTTTTGTTATAATTTGGGAGAGGTACCTCAATCTGAGGGCACCTCCTGCTAGACAAATAATTCTGTTCATGCCTTGCATACTCAATGTGTTTTTTAATAAACCTTACTTTTGGTGATGTAGTACAGCCACCCTAAACCACCATCATCAGCTTATATTATTATGTCACCTATCCCCCAAAATTACCCAATTTGGCTGTTTCAGAGGAGGGGTATATCTAAAGAAATCTAATTTGAAATAAAGCTGTGTTCTAGATATCTCCATAGGGTTAGGGCATCTTAGACAATGCAGTAACAGCATACTATATGTGACAACAATTCATGTTTTTCTTGTAAGTGAGAGAAAAGTGAAGGAGTCCTCTTTTCTACAAAAGTAACATTTCCACCTAAACTAAATGTATGATACTATAATTTAGTATTTATTTTGGTATATTACATTCTGACTCTTTGGTGCTGTAGGGCAGACACCTAGTTCATACCTCTGCTAATTTGATGAAGATAAGAGTGAGCAGCATCCTTAAGTTATAAGCTTTTTTGTAACCTTTCTCCCACTGGACTGGCCTAATTTGGCCTTGGGGTCTAAAATAGAGAATGGCCCAAAATAACGACCATGCCCAGTCTTACGTAAACTTCTTGCCAGTGAGGTAAGGCCCCCTTACAGGTGCAGTAAAAATAATAATTGTTAAAATAAGTCTTAAATAACTTGTTTGTTTAGTCTCTCCAGCCCTTTAGTAAATAGAAAATACATTTTCAGGTCGGTGTAACAATGTTATCTAGTGATGACACAAAGTGAGCGGACACAATTGGAACTGGAACACTACATTTGAAGCTGATAAATGGGTACTCTCTCCTGATTGGACTCAATTGGAAACCCACCTGAAAATGAATTTCCTGTTTATTAAAGAATTGCTTGGCCCCCGGTATTGCTGCTTGGAGCATTATTATTTACTATTATTATTATTATTATTATTATTATATATATTATAGTATTGTTATTTTTATATTATCATATTATATTATTATATATGCCTAACCTCAGTCACCTCATTATTTAAAATAATGGTTGACTGGGTTCCATATCGTTTCAAAATGGTTTGATGAGTGGTTAAAGAGGTTGTCAAGTTCCGATCACTCTAAATTCATCACAGTGTAGCCTAGGGTTGACATGCAGACAACAGCATGGCAGAGCGCTAGTTCCATTGAAGATTTATTAAGCAAGTTAAGGGTGAAGGCTTACAACAAAGTCAGAAACACTGAGTCTGTGAAGCAAAGTAAAAACACCATAACACATCTTTACACACTGGCAGTGTCTCAGAGTAATGAGTCCATTTTTATGATGATGACATGAGGTGATGTGGTGTCAAGTAAGTGATCTAACAGTGACAGTACACATGGAACTGCATATTTGTGCATAGCTGACATCATAGTGATGTCATTGTAAATAATGATTACATTCCAGGTAACTCCATATTTGGGCCCCTCCATACTTGGAAATAATTGGACATGGCATGATTGACATGGTACAATGATGACATAACTAGGATAGGGTGCAGACTACGAGGTGGAAGCAGGACACATGACAAAATGTGTGCTTCAGTCCTGAAAAACACAACGTAGGCTTTGGACTTTGGACTGGAACCCATGATGTCAGAGTTGAAACAAGAATCATTCTCCTTGAACACACATCAAGTTCTAGTGGATCCATGGGCAGAAGTTCATGAAAACAAGGCAACCTGGAGCAGTGCATAGTTCAGCACCATGTGGTGGACAGCTTTGAAGACTGTCATACATACACAAACAACATCATAATAATTTAGATTTGTTAGCCATGACCCTCTGATGTTTTAACCATTGAACTGGAGGAGGCACAGAAAATCCCTGCCCACTCATTTCAATGAAAGTTGCTAACCCAGCGCATACTCCCATGGAAGTAGTACTGTTTGAGGCCTTTTGAGGCCTTAAGAGCACGCACACTAGTCCTTTAAGTGCATCTTACAACGTGCTTGTACATGCTGTACACAGTTAGGGATTAAGTGTCTCGCTCAGGACACCTCGACACACTGCCGGGGCCGGAAATTGAAACTGGGATCTTCTGATTCCCAGACGGCCTCTCTACCCAGTCCTGGAGGCACACTTCTTTCTCTCATGTTTCAGATGCTCTGCAGTGGCAGTAGGCTACTTCCCCCTCCAAAGAATCAGGCTTATAAACAAACATATGTAAAACAGATGCTAATGTTGTGCTGAAATGTTGACTGTTCAGTATAATGCTCTTTAATATCAAATGGAAATTGAAATTGAAATAAAATGTATAAGAATTAGTATGAGAAGCATAAACAGCATTTCTAAGTGTTTCAGTTATACAGTATTTACAACACATTACTTTAAATATTTGCCATTCTATTATATTTGTCATATTACACTTAATTCTGTTTTTCATCCTCCAGACCTGCCCCTAACAGTAAAGTGTAATTGGACTTAGATCAATTAACCTGAACAAAACTTAATAGTTCACTTCTAAATGCATGAAATGTAAATGTATAGGGTAATGTCACTCCAGACAAAGCGTTAGCTTCCAACTGACTGATTAATATAAAACAGACGAGATGAGCCAGCATTCTTAATTAACGGACAGTGACGCATTGTTTGTTGACGGCTTTAACAACAGATCATCAGAATCACATCCTTGACAAATGCTTTCAAAACAAAGTGAAAGTATTCATGAAAATATTAAATATAATATGCCATTGCCAAAAGATGGATTCACAAAATAACTGATTAATCTCTTTGCATACATTCATTTCAGTTGATTTACGATAAACAATCAAAATGAATGAAATTATATTGAGCTGGATGATGTCAGAGGAGTCAACTTACAAATGCCTAAATGCCCCTTATCTTGATGTTGATGAGAATAATGGTACAGATTCATCATTCACCCCTTTCTAATCATCATTAGGAACAAATGACAGGTAATTCATAAAAATATCCACAACCTATAAATGTGACAGAGAAAATTACCTTTCAAAATAAATCACCTTAAAAAGAACACAGGATGAGAAAATAAAATCCTACCATGCCAAAAATTATGTCCAATAATCTTCATATTTTTAAACCCGATCATTATCATTATCTGAACCAGTCAGAGAACAAGTGCAAATAAAAGGATAAAAAGAGGAATCGACCAGAAACTATGTTTACCTTCTTTACAAAGTAGAGACCAGAGTATTCATTCAGTTTCATAATAAAATATTGAAAATGCAAAGGTGAACCGAACCTTTGGGCAAAATGTGTCTTTAAGACATAAATGATTTTTCCAGGATTTATTTTTTAAAGCACTTAATCAAATTAGTCAATTTTGTCACAGAATAAAGTGAAATGTACACAGAAAATATATTAGATTTGGATCTGCTTTAAGGGTAAAGACCAGTGATAAAGCCAAGTTCCAGACTGAAACATCTCTTCATATCCTACAATTCTTAAGACAAGGACTCAAGTTGTGCAGTTAAGTCAATTAACAGCCTACATAAGACAGACTACAGAACAGCCAACAAAATGAATTCAGAGGCTTAAAATGAATAAAAGATGTTCTACTACTAGAGACAAACAGTCACACAGAATGATATAAATATGAACACAACTATTGATAAAAATACACACAATTATGTGAGTTTTAATAAAGACTTTAGTATCTGACGGTCAAATAAAAGAACATTACTTTTTGTGTTTTCTTTTAAAGTATTTACAGTATGTTTAGTCCGCAGTTGTGTGACAACTTCCTGCTGACTCAACAATATTCTAAGTCTTCAAGGCTGTGTCTGAAACCACTCTCATTCACTACTCCCTATACAGGGAGTTCTATGTATGAGACTATAGTGAACTCATTGGCAGAAAACCACTACACGGGTCGATGTTAATGACATCATTGCTGACGCACAATTAAAACGTGCCAGATCAAAATTTCTTTCAGCATAATGCATGATGTATGTAGGTTTTGTGATAGTCAGCTGTGCCCTACTTTTCAGGATGCTGTGGGATAAAATGAGTCCACTATGTGTATAATAATGATCACTATACATTCGGACGCCACTACAAAATGGTGTAATCAATAACTATACAGTATAGTGTTCTATACAGTGAGCAGGGAGGGATTTCAGACACAGCCCATATCTCAACATGATATACACAGATGCATATTGCTCCATTGCATATTGTGGCAGTGGGTGTGGTTTATTGGCTGCAAGGTTTTGGTTCAGCATAAACACCTGTAGTCAATTGAACTGATTGTCTGTCAATCAGCCCTATACATTGTTTTACCACGGTTCTCCGTTTACTACTCACTATGGGATATCAGCGCCCTCAGGCGATGAGACAGAGCAACACACACGCTCCCGACGCCAATACTGATTGGCTAAGGGTATGTCACGAGTCCGGAAGACCCGGGAGTATAAAGCTCCCTCGTGACGTAGGCTCTCTTTTCTCTTTTCTCCACTCTGCAGATGCGAATGCGCAGAAATTCACACACAGATAAGCAAGGAATTTTCAACTGTAACCCAAAGCGGGAATAAGGAGTATTTCCCCACGGGAAAACCTTGCTAGAAAGTTCTCTCCCGGAACTTAATAATTATTGTATTTGTCTATCCACAGTATACTTCCTTTCCTGGTCCTGTGAAAAAGCCGGTTAGCGCCTTTTCATTCATTCTGCCAGCGGCTAGGCTACTGGTAGCAGCTAGGCTAGGTGCTACTAGCCAAACACAGTCTAGACCGCTGTGTTCCAGACCAGGATGGAACCTCCGAGGAGCTGCAGCCGGCCGCACTGCGACCTCCTCGTCGCAGCAGACGACCCCCACAGTGTTTGCATCTACTGCTGCGGGGTCAATCATGCCGCCACCGCCAAGGAACGCCAGGGCGAGAGGGACGAGTGCCAAGGGTGCGCGTCTTTCACCAGCCAGCAGCTCGACGCCCGGCTTGCCAGGGTAGAGACCCTGGTCGGCTGGGCCAGGAGCGACCCCGGCGAGGCTTCCGCCGCCACCAGCACAGGGACCCCAGGAGTGCCGCCCGAGAGGACACTCATGGGACCCCCACCGGTGCCGATGCCGAAGCAGAAGCGTCTAGCGGCGACGACGCTGACGCCACCTGCCGCCGCTGCAAGCATGTCGCCGCCGCAGCTCACCAGCAGCGCCTCTACCTCCCCCCGTCGACACTACGACTGGGCCGCTTCGTTAGCCGACAGCGAGGAGTCGCTGGCCTACGAAGAGGAGGAGGAGGAGGATGAGTTGGAGCTCGCGCCATACCAGGACGTCCAGGAGGTGTCCATGGCGAACGCCGACGGGGAAGGCGAAACCGTCGAAGAGGTCATCGAACCGGTAACGGCGGTGTTTAAGCGGGCCATCGCCAGGTGCGGTTTGGTACAGCCCGTGGAGAGCCGCAGCGCCACCGCTCTCGCAGTAGGCTTCCAGGGCTTGGAGGCTCCACCAACACGGGTGGTGGAGTCCAAGAAGCTCCCTGAAGCGATGGGGTTCAAGACGGCCTTGATGAGCTCCTGGGGGGATCATCAAGACCCACAAAGATTAGCCTTCCCCATCGACCTGATCTCCGCCAGGGACCTGGGGCTGATCGAGGTCCCTCCCATGGACCCGGTGCTGGCAGAGGGGCTGGAGGACATGCAGTCAGGCACGGTGGTGCTCGGAGGCGCCACACCGTCTTTCTATAACGACGAAATGAGAAAATCCTCCGCGGCGTTGAAAAAGACCTACGCCGCGGCTGGACAGGTCGCAAAGACCCTCAACGCCGTCACCATCCTCCAGGGCTCCTCTGCCGTGCGGCTCGCAGAGCTGAAGAAGACATGGGGCGATGACGCGAAGGAGCTGCAGCGTCTTAACCAGCTCACCATCGCCTGCACCCAACACGCCATCAACTGGACCGGCCGGGTGTTGGATGACTGCGCGACCATAGAGAGGGTGAGGTGGCTCGACCTCGCCACTTTCACAAGGGACGCGCAGAAGTTGGACGCAAAGAAAAAGCTGTTAGCCCTTCCTCTCACAGCAGGTAATCTTTTCTGCGGGGCGGAGAAGTACCTAAAGGACTCCACGGAGTCGGCGAGGGCCCGAAAAGAGGCAGCAGCGGGTCTTTTGGCCCCGAAGCCTTCCCAACCTGGCAGACCTCGCCAGGAGAGGTCTGCCATAAGGGGGAGACTCTCCTCGTCTCGCCAGCCGAGTGCCAGCGGCAGCTCCCGCAACTCCTCGGCTCGTCCTTCCAGAGCAGAAGGACCCATGTCGCTGGGAGCCGGCGACGTCCGTCGCAAAGACCCCCGCCCCCCCCCTCCTTCTTCCCCCCGATCCACACGACGCGGCGGGAGAGGACGTGGTCGCGGGCAACATACCTGACAATTGCCCCCCGGTGTTACCGGTTGTTCGGCTGCCCCCCCCACATCCACACGGACGGAGTGGGGGGGGATTAGCCCCCCTGGTCACCTCGGGAAAGAGACTTGGCCCTTTCATGGCCCCGACGGACTTGAAAAGACAAAAAATGACAATATTACAGAGCCAGGCCTCTGCTGTATTAACGTGTCAGAATTTTGTTTGCCAGGGTGTATGTGTGTCAAATGTGGTTCGAATAAATGTTCTGAAATTTACAAAACCTCTCATCATTTCACCCGCCTCAGAGCTGCGATGCGGAGGGACCCCCCTTGGGGGGGCCCCTCCGTATCAATGCCCTCCAACCATAAGCCCACAGCACTTGGACAGTCCCTTTGGAGACTGTCCAAGCGCTGCTGGGATGAATACTGTGCATGCTATGAACAAAACAAAGGTATTAAATCCATTGCTAATTCTAAACGCCAATGTACAAGGGTCACGCCAAAAATCCCATTTCTACCATCCATCCAGCAGAGGGCGCCAGAGGCCCACTGTGGAGAGGAGGGTTTGCAAAATGGCGGCGCGGGTCGAGGGTCACCCCAATGTTTACAGCCGGCCGTGCACCGTGTCACGCCAGCCTCTGGAGGGCAACAGAGTGCCTCCGTCAGTGGAGGCGGGTCCGTCGCTTCCTTTAGTCAGGCCGAGGGGCCTAGACAAGATGGCGGCGGGCCTTGTAGGCAACAAGGGAATAGTGTGGAACACTTCCGCACTAGGTCACGTGATCTCTGCACGCAGGACGTCAGAATCGACGCGACCTCTTTTGTCTCTAGCGGGCTCCACAGCTGTAGCTCCGCTGAGCAGAGTTTTAGCGTCTCCGGTTCCCATGGTTACGTTTCTACGACCAGTGGAACTAGCGACGGCAGCATCCAGCGACAATCCGCTCGCTCAATGCTTGGATCAATGGAAACTTTGCAAGCCGAATCCTTGGGTGCTGCGCACCGTTCGCAAGGGTTACAGACTGCAGTTTACCAGGAAGCCGCCCATGACAGACAAGGTATTGTACACTCGAGCGTCGGGTCAAGCGGCCAAAACCTTAAGAGAGGAGGTAGCCTCCCTTCTGCGCAAGGGCGCGATACAGAAATTATCTCCGGATCAGAACCGTCTGGGGTTCTATTCGGAATATTTTCTGGTGAAAAAGAAGGGGGGGGGCGTAAGACCCATTTTGAATCTGAAGGGCCTCAACAGGTTCCTGTCGGTTTTTCATTTTCAAATGTTGACGACCGTGAAGTTATTACGCACGGTGCGTCAGGGCGACTGGTGGACGAGCATCGATCTGAAAGATGCTTACTTCCACATTCCGATTTATCCCCCGCACAGGAAATTCCTGCGCTTCGGCTTCGAAGGGGAAGTGTACGAGTACACGGTTCTCCCTTTTGGTATGTCGTTGAGCCCACGGGTGTTTGTGAAGTGTACCAACGCGGCCATTGCTCCACTACGGAGACAAGGAATCCGGTTGTCGACTTACATCGACGACTGGTTGATAGCCGCAGGCTCGGGGGAGGAGGTGGCGCGGCACACGGCCATGGCCATCTCCCACCTGACGTCACTGGGTTTCACAATCAACGTCAAGAAGAGCGTTTTGGTTCCGTCCCAGCGGGCCACCTTCCTGGGGATCTCGCTGGACTCGAACACGCTCAGGGCACGTCTATCCAAGGAAAGGATAGACAGCGTTTTGGCTTGTGTGAGGTCTTTTCGCCTGGGGCGGAAAGTTACTTACAAACAATGCATGCAAGCTGTAGGTCTCATGGCCTCTGCCATTCACTTAATCCGCTTAGGCAGGCTCTACATGAGACCCGCTCAGAGGTGGCTGAGGGCCCTTCGGATCCCACCCACCTCAGGTCGTCGGCTTGTGATGGTGTCTCCATGGTGTGTGGAGGCACTCAGACCATGGTCACAAGCAGCCTTTCTGTCCCAGGGGGTCAGTGTAGGAGCTGTGATTTCGTGGAAGGTCATCACCACGGACGCCAGTTTGACAGGGTGGGGAGCCGTCCACGAGGGCAGGTGGACCAGGGGAGTGTGGGATCCGACGTTGCGGTCGGCCCACATCAACTACCTGGAACTGCTGGCGGTTTTCCTCGCTCTGAAGCATTTCGAGGCACAGATCTTGGGTTGTCATGTCGCAGTCAGAACGGACAATACTACAACCATGTGTTTTATCAACAAGCAGGGAGGCCTGACCTCCCTGGTGTTGGATGGTCTAGCACGCGAGATCACACTTTGGGGCGATTCACGGCTCGCGTCCATACGGGCGTCTCATGTACCGGGCCTCCAGAACTGCGGAGCGGACTTACTGTCCAGAGGCAGTCTCCGGTACGGAGAGTGGTCACTCAATCCGATGGTGGCGGAACAGATCTGGTGCAGGTTCGGTCGGCCCCAGATCGATTTGTTTGCCTCCAAAGAGAACGCGAAGTGTTCTCGCTTTTTCTCAGTGAAGGCGGGGGACCGTTCCATGGGCGTGGACGCCTTGGCACACAGTTGGCCGAGCGAACTGCTTTATGCCTTCCCGCCAATGGAGTTGATCCTCCCCACCTTGGAGAGGGTCAGGCTCCAGGGGTTGTCGGTGTTGCTGGTGGCTCCAGCGTGGGGCACGTGGAGGTCGGAGATAGCTCCGCTCCTTTACGATGCGCCTCTGGCCCTCCCTCCCTTAGCAGACCTGGTGAGGCAGGGAGGGAACGAGCTGTTCCACGAGCGCCCTCGGGACCTAGACCTATGGGTTTGGCCCGTGAGAGGGCGAATTTGACTTCGTGTGGCCTCCCCCCTGACGTGGTGGCTACCATCCAGGGCGCGAGGGCCATGTCCACAAGGGAGGCCTACGAGGTCAGATGGAATGTGTTCGCATCTTGGTGTTTGGAGCAGTCACCAGTGGTGGTGGCTGTCCAGGCACCGGTGGGCAGCGTTCTTACTTTTCTACAGGGAAGGTTAAGTCAAGGTTTATCCTTCTCGACGGTGAAAGTGTATTTGGCGGCCATTTCGGCTTGCCACCTAGGTTTCGACGATGGCAAGACGGTGGGTCAGCATAACTTCGTGCGCCGGTTTATGAACGGCGCAAGGAGAGCTAGACCGGTCAACAGGCCGCTGTTCCCAGTCTGGGATTTGACGGTGGTGCTGGATGCACTGTGCCGTCACCCGTTCGAGCCTTTTGAGTCTATGGATCTGAAGGTCATTAGTCTCAAAACGGTCCTTTTGGTGGCCCTGTCTACGGCTAAACGGGTCAGTGACTTGCATGCGCTCTCGGTGAGTCCGGAGTGCATGAATTTTCTGAACAACGACAGGAGGGTTTTGCTTAAACCAAACCTGGCGTTCGTTACAAAGACCGGGGTGGTGGCCCCGGATCCGGTTGAATTGGTGGCTTTTCATCCACCTCCCTTCGTTTCGGCGGAGGACAGGCGGTTGCATTGCCTCTGTCCGGTGAGAGCCTTGAAGCTCTATTGCCAGAGGACGGCGGCCAATCGTTCATCGACACAACTCTTTGTCTCTTTTGGCATGGGGGTTCAGAGGAAGGCGGTCACCAAGGCGACGCTTTCTAGATGGATCCGTGATGCCATTAAGCTGGCTTATGTGAGTAGTGGTGTCCCAGTCCCGGGGGGTCTGAGGGCCCACTCTACTAGAGGCATGGCTACGTCCTGGGCTCTCTACAAGGGAGCTTCGATCCAGGAGATTTGTGCGGCTGCAAATTGGTCGTCACCATCGACTTTTGCGGCCTTTTACAGTCTGGACGTGGCGGCGTCATCAGTGGCGCACGCTGTCCTGGGTGTGGCTGCTGCCTCCAGGTCAGTGGAGGATAGGGAGTAGGCTTGGGGCCTTTCTCCATATCTTTCGACTTCCTCTTTAGGTTCCTTGGGACCAGCAGGGCTGTGTCTTGGGGATTGGGCCCTGCTCCTCATTATTATGAGGCGGACTGTGTCTGCCTGTTAGAGAATAAGGCAGACTCTAGAGTCTGTCAGGGCCTACTCTTATTGTCTATCCCGCACCCCAGCCCGATGGGCTGGGGGGGCGCCCAGGGGCCGTAAGGTCGTGGACCTACGGCCTGGGGGTCTTAGGTCACGTCCAGGGGGGACGTGACCTGGGAGCTGAGGGGCGTGCGGGGTTGTCAGGGTTGTGTGGCTCATTACCTCAAGGGGGGTTTATGAATCCCATAGTGAGTAGTAAACGGAGAACCGTGGTAAAACTAGAGGTTACGAATGTAACCCCGGTTTTAGTAGGTTCGGAGTTTACTACTCACCAGACACCCCTTTCTGTGCGCATTTGGCATGCAGAGAGGAGAATGTTAAGAGGAAGAGCCTACGTCACGAGGGAGCTTTATACTCCCGGGTCTTCCGGACTCGTGACATACCCTTAGCCAATCAGTATTGGCGTCGGGAGCGTGTGTGTTGCTCTGTCTCATCGCCTGAGGGCGCTGATATCCCATAGTGAGTAGTAAACTCCGAACCTACTAAAACCGGGGTTACATTCGTAACCTCTAGTTTGTCTTGTATCTGTCTCATGAACTGATGTGAGAGCTAAACCAGTTAAGGAAGCCTGCATACGTTTTATTCTGAACTGGCAGCCATTCATACTTTTCCTACTACTATTACTATTCCTGAGAACTGCAGCCAAGTAAGAGGTTACCAATGGGAAACCATCACTGGCCAACTTCGACTGATTTCCTATGTCTGTGTGAGGTGGGTGCCCACCCCTTTAGGAGACCAGCGGCACTAGACGTTCACCAATTGGGGTGGGGAGATGAGGGGATGGGGGGCAGGGAGAGGCAATCACGCCCACTTGGGAGACCATTTTGTGTACCATTTCGTACTAGTGGCGCGGTGTGGGATTGGCCAATCTTGGTATATTTATGTATACAAATCTTTGATGTCACACGCACGCACACACACACTTCTCTCTCTCTACACTGAACTATCAGAAATAAAGCAAAAAATAAACATAAATCTTGGATCAAGTACCCGGTGGAAGGAAATGTACCATAATATTGTTTTCTTTCTTTTCTGTTTTTTTTTGTTTTGTTTTAGGGGGGAGGTGGGGCGGTATTATTCCACAATTCGCTGGCCATTCCCCCACTGTTAATCAGTCAGTAGGAGTCACAGCAGTAAGGAAGGACATACTGTAATTGAACCAGGGTCTCTGCAGTGATGGGTGAGTGTTTGACCTCTTTGCCCCCCAGACGCCCCAGCAGATGCATCTGAACCCAAACCCAAACCTCAGAAAGTTTCATCGTACATAAATAATACAGTTAACTGATGTGGAGTCAGGTCTAGTTGTTTAGTTGTAATGGAGAGGCTGATGTCACTCCATCCGCTCTCTGAGGGGGTTCTGTTACCGTAGTAACACAACCACAGTAAAAACATGAAACTCTACAGATTCACTAATTGATTATTACAAAAATTTAAGTAACATTTAAGACATGATTTGTTCCTTCTAAAAACTTAAGTTAAGATTTAAAAATGCCAATGATAAAAACACCCCTGCTTGCAGCGCTTTGCAGACTGACTGCTGTCATTTCCTGTTTGTTCATCTCCCACTTAAACAACTATATGTATTACAACTGTATAGCCTCTGAATGTATTGACTGATGATGATGAGGATGATGATGCTGCTCAATGTGAGTTTCAGTCATGATTGCCTCCAAACCTGTGTGAAATATCTTCCTTGTTTGGGAGTGAGTGCGTGTGTGTGTTTCTGGGTCAGACAATAACAGGCAGTGTACTCTTTCTTCATCTATCTCTACTTCCTCGGTCCTAGTCTTTCTCTCCTCTTCCGAGGGAGAGGTCAGCTAAAGGTTTGGGCCCCTCCTGACCGCAGACCAGTAAGACTCAGTAGAATAACAAAGCATCAGAACCTCTCATTAAAACTAATTTCTGTACCTTTTCGTTATTTAGGCAGCATTTCAGCCAATCAGACTTATAATTCGCTATGGTCCAATCAGGCAGAAATAAGTATTTAGAGACTATTAGAGGCGTACCAGTGGCTCCCAAAGTCTAAACTGGCCCTGAACCAGTTGTGAACCAGTGCTGCAACTGGCTGAAGTAGAAGTCTGTGTTTCTGGAGAAATCCTGACAGACTGAAGAGTGGGTGTCGCCCAGAGCACAGTAGAGTGCAGTGCCTCCCACACTGATCACCACGGTAACAAAGCAGAGCAGGAAGAGCAACAGACATGAGTCTCCGCCCCCAACATCTGGAGAGAACCAGGAAAAAGAAAGTGAGATTAATACAGTACAGTATGTGGATAGACTGAATACAACAGTTAGTTCCGCTCAATTAATTTGATTGGACAAGAGGCATTCAATGATGCCTGATCAAGCCCCCAGAACCGCAGAGGATTATTGAAGCCACAGAAGCCTGGTGGACAAATCTGATATTGCAAGACTTACGCATTTATAATTCTACTGCGCATGCTTCAACAGTCTGAAACGCTGGTGCGCCTGCTCTATTGGCTACTCCAACGTTGGAGCCAATCCCAGAAGAAGAGTGTACTTCCAGGTGCTTCATGGGATTTTCAGCAACTTTCATTGAAATTAATAGGTGGGGGCGGGGCCGTCCGCTCTCTAGATTATAAGTCTATGATGCTGACATACAGTATAAAAGCAATGGATTTTTTTTTACTCCTTTTTTTTAATTATTTTTTACTTATTATAATTCCACTAGCAAGCTGTCATTAGCCTGAGTCTTTCACACTGAGTGATAATGAATTATAAGCTATAGCCTTGTACTATGATGAGATAAAGCACATGTAGCCTGTTGTTTTTCTTGTAAAGTTTTACTTTAGCATGTGTATAGCACATTCTGATGATGTAGGCATTGAAACAATAATGAAAATAAATTAGTTAGGCAAATAATGAACATTCTTTTTGATAATTTCAGCGATTGGGATGTGGAGAAAATAGGTTAATAGATTGCTAGAGGTCTGTTCATGCAGGTTGTGTGGCCACTGACCCGTTAACATGGGCGCCAAAAGTAAACATGTGTGTTTTGGGCATCACACTGGAGGTCAAGCTTTGTACTGAATATCAACATGGCTGTGATAGTTTCCTTTTCCTTTCTGTTTTGACCAACTGTTTATCTTTTTACATTTTCTCCCCAACTTAGTCGTTGCCAATTCCCCAGAATAAACAACGTGAAAAATACAATAAATACGGAGGTTGTGGGTACGAATCCACCGTGGTGCATCCGGCTTTGTCCGGCGTCTATGCGAACACAATTGGCCCGTGTTCAGGGGAGGGAAGCCGGGCGGAGAGTAGGCCTGTCCCCGACTAAGGATTTGTTTAGTCGAATCTAATTGGCGACTAATTGCCAATAGTCGACTGGCAGTCGACTAATGCAAAAAATAATAATAATAAAAATAAAATAAAAATCATAATTCGACTGAGATTGGCAGTCAAATCAATCTGATTTGACTGCCAATCTCTCAGTCAAATCATGCAAAAAATATGTTATGCAATAGAGGAACATTCCATTTGGGCTGTAGGGGTGCTTAGTGTCTGATTTAACATATACTATTGGTTTCTCCCAATAAATCATGATGTATATCCTTTTTTTGGCAAACTATAGTTAATTAATATAACAAACTAGGCCAATCTCTCAGTCAAATAATAATATAAAAAAAAGTCGACTCGGACCCCCCGCGACTAACCAGTCGACTATTCGACTTAGTCGAGGTCAGGCCTAGCGGAGAGGGTGATATTGGTCATTGCATGTACTCCTACGGGCTGGGGCGGCACCTGTCAGTATTGGGCGGGAGGAGTAGGACGAAGGGTCTACATCCTCCCGCAGAGGGCTCCTCACTGGCAGGTGAATCAGTAGGATACAACAGTAGTGACAACACAGAAATGTGTGTGGGGGGAGGAATTAATTGGCATAACGACTAAATTGGGGAGAAAAAGGGGCTATATATTTTTTTGGCTACTCTAAATTTAGAAAAAAATAAAATAAAATATAATACAATATATATAAATGGTTTTGTAGGACATACTGTACACATACTCACCATGCTCTAAGCAATCATCAGGGACATTAAAGTGGACTCTTCTCTTGGCGGGAGGTCCGGGGTGTGACTGTGCAGACACACAAACATCTTGTACACAGACACTCCTTTTCTTCAAGATCGAGACTAGTCCAGCAGAGGCAGGAGACGTCTGGAGGGAAAGACATACACCACATGAGCATGTACAGAAAAGGAACACATTCATTATCATGTCAACACACGCACACACACACACACCTGTTCTATGGTGATGAGTCTAGCCAGGTCGTCTAAGGAGGAAGATTCTCTGATGAGGTTCATGTTCTCTACTCCATTTTCCTCCTCCTCACCATACTCTTCATCACCCTGCTGAAGGAGTTAAATCAGTCAACTTTACATTCTGTTCATTCAACTGGAATCTACTGATTGTGATATGAGCTCTTAAAGGCACCATGAATTTTTACTTTTTGGGCGGTGAAACCGCCCCTATATGTGAGGTTTGGATATTTGCACACCAAATCCTGCGCTGTGATCGGCCACAAATGTACCCCCCTAACCCTGCACCGTGATTGGCCAATCACAGTCTATTCAGGACTGTGATTGGCTAGGGAAACATGACACATGTGCATAGCCCTATATAAGAAACCATAACTTAAAAAAAACCTTAATTTTGTTTTTTTTAAGTTATGGTTTCTTCCATCACTTCTTCCATCACTTCTTCCATCACTGTGATGACCACTGTGACCACACCGCCCACTTCACACTGGGTGTGATTTTTCTTCTTTTTTGTGTGTTTTTGGTCTCCCCTACCTCTCTTCTATCCCCAAAAATACCCCAGTTTGAGCACTCAAGCATATCTGGGGTTTTATGTAAATTGTCTCAAAACAGGCCAAACCGATTTGCCCCCGAAAGTGACGTCACTAGCATTTCAATCCCTCCCGTTTTTCAGTTCCAACATATAATTAAAAAAATCACACCCAGTGTGAAGTGGACGGTGTGGTCACAGTGGTCATCACAGTGATGGAAGTTCACTTAAAGAAAAGTAATATTGTGGACCAACCATTGTACACCCCTAACTTAAAAAAAACTTAACTTAAACTTAAACCATAAATGTGTTTTTTTTAAGTGCATAGTCCTATTTATAGGGCTATGCACAGGTGTCATGTTTCACTAGCCAATCACAGTCCTGAATAGACTGTGATTGGCCAATCACGGTGCAGGGTTAGGGGGGTACACTGGTGGCCAATCACAGCGCAGGGTTGGGGGGGTGCAATGGGTGTCGATGTCCAAACCTCACATATAGGGGCGGTTTCACCGCCCAAAAAAATAAAATAAAAATAACGTTTACTTTTTCCACACAGAACCAGGAGATAACATGCATACAAACTGTCTCAATAGCGCCGCGTGCCAAATCAGGACAATGTGGTATTGCAGGTAAAAGTGCTTTATAAGCCAGAGAGAAGTTAGTTGGAATGAGTATATCTGAGACTTGATTTAGGCTCAAACCTTTTGAAAAACGTTTGAGGGACATAAACAATATGATATTAAATACTTTAAAAAAAAATGTAATTCATGGTGTAGATCCTTTAAAAGATCGAAAGACCCAAAGCCTGCTCGGGGATGTTCTCAGGCTAGTTATGTTGATACCCTCTGATCCGTTACTCACTAACATGAGACCCTGTTTTTTTTTTACTATAGTAACTTCTCAGGGTATTTGAACGTTACATAAATGTACAGTACAGCAATCAATGGGAATGTTTTTACCTTACTGCGTGTGTGCATATCAGCGCCCGCTCAGGGCATACAGTATGTAAACGTACCGTTATAGTATATCCCCTCACTCTCTTGCCAATTGTTTTCTCCCTTCCACCCACCCACCCCCTCTCACTCTCCCTCCTTACCCGTCCCCCTCCCACACACACACACACACACACACACACACACACACTCCCTCTCCTCTCTATCAAATACAACAGAAACCATTGCCATTGGGCTTGACCAGTCCATATATCTGCATATCTGCGTGCCCACCACAGATAGACAGACAGACACACCTCCCACCACAACTTGAACTTTATATAGTAGATAATAAACCACATAAGATCTGTACCTGGGTCTGCCCATGATGGTCCTCTAAAGACAGGACGTTCTCTGAGATCATTTTTTGTTGGATGGGGACAGATCTGAGATCAGCTGAGGAGTCCCACCCTCCCTTCTGCTTCTCCTCTTCCTCATTGTTCACCTCCACAGCCTCCTCTACTCTCTCGCCTTCAATCTCCGTCTTTCCTCTTTCTCCACTCTGCAGTTCTTCAGATGTGGATCGGTCCATTTCTCCGTGGGTGAGGTGGTCTTCTACAGAGGTGGCATGCCCCGCCCCGACCATCCGTTGGCTCTCCAGCACGTCGGTCAACTGGTTCCCATGGAGACTTATCCGTTCCTCCTCTGTGTACCTGTCCGTTTCCTCTGTGAAGGATCCGACTTGATGGCTGCTCTTGGAGGAGTCTGTATGTGTCTCCACCTGTTCTGTCTCTCCTCTAACTGGACGGACGGAGGGAGGGGGAGAGAGCGAGAGAGACAGACAGACAGACAGACAGACAGACAGAGAGAAGCAGGGAGACAGAGACACACATTAAGCAGGGAGATAGAGACCCACATTACTGCCAATTCACCAGTAATTGTAGATGAAGAGACCATACAGGTGTTTCTTCTGGAGGTCAGATGAGCCTTTCACTACAGCCTAGAGGAGCTGCTAAGATATCAACTACTGATTAATGAATGTAGGCTACTAGTCTTATATTAGTAGTCTAGGGCATATCTACTAGACTTTATATTTGGTAGTTAGGATATGATTACTCTTTATATTTAGTAGTCTAGGGCAACAACAACCTGCTTGAAATAATCCAGTCACAGATAGACCCACAGACACTACCTCAATCTGAACTTTATATACAGTGGGCACTCTCTCATAGAATACTGGATAAGGCGCAAGACTCTGAAAGAGTGTTTGAGTGTGTGCGTGTGCATGCGTGTGTGTGTGTGTGTGTGTGTGTGTGTGTGTGTGTGTGTGTGTGTGTGTGTGTGTGTGTGTGTGTGTGTGTTTGCGTGTGTGTATATATATATACACACACACAAACACACTGTATATATACATGGTATATAACATACAATACAACATAATAACACACACATGCACGCACACACTCATATACCCAGAATCATCCACACATCCAGTCACCTGGTATCCACGTAGACGACAGACCACAGAGTCGATCCTGTCCAGCTGCAGACAAACTTCTGTCCAGAGACACACACTATAAAACACACACACACACACACAGAGTTTTAAAAAAATGTTCTAACTCAAGTGGATGACACAGTCCATACCACAACTGGAACAAAGACAATGGTGAACGAATGTTATAGTTATAGTGCTTGGTGTGAATGGCCCTTTAGAATTATTTTTTAAACTATGTCTTTATAGTTATAGTGCTTAGTGTGAACCATGGATATTGTCATGGCTAGGGGACGTTTAAAGTCAGCCCCCTGGTCAGTGCCACTGGCTTCGGATGCTGTCAATGCACTGAATGGGACATTATCAAGTTTAATCAGACTATTGATTGGTCTAAGTAGGTGAGATACTGACCAACCCACGTTTAATCAGACTATTGATTGTGAGATACTGACCTACCCGGGGGCAAACGCTCACCCCAAAACTTGATTTACGATTCTGTGCCTATCGGTCCATAACTCCGACGGCCTTGAGTCGGCACAAGCGAACTTCGCAACGTTCGGCACGGCAACTCGCTCGCTTTAGCTTGCTCGTGGTGCCTCTCGTGGCTCAAGTTCGCTTGAAACGGCACGCCTCCGAAGTGGTCCAAAACTATACTTTATACAAAACACCTACTGAGCCCCGTCGGTAGGTCAGTATCTCACCAATCAATAGTCTGATTAAACGTGGGTAGGTCAGTATCTCACCTACTTAGACCAATCAATAGTCTGATTAAACGTGATAATATCCCATTCAGTGCATTGACAGCATCCGAAATGGGTGCCAGTGCAATATTCATGACCATGGGTTTGACTACCACATACAGTATGTTATGAAATCAAATAGTTACCATGTTGTCAGGAGGATTCACAAAATAAATATACACCAACATCAAAATGTTGTTTTGTACAGGATGGCCTGAGCCTGAGGTATCGTTCTGCTGAATTCATGTGGTTACTAAGCTACAGTTTATCATGGTTAATGAGCAGTACACTAGCTAGCTGATGAATGGCTAAGCTAGCAACATTTGCTTTGTGCCAACAACCCCTGTAGCCATGGTATATTCACGATATATCCTCATATATATATAGCCTCATGTGCATTATTGCTTAACCCATTTTTACCTGTTGTAAGCTATACGTCTTTAATTACTGCAGAACACCAATGAATAATCAATATGATGGATGAGCAAAGTTACAAGTTACAGTTAAGACCATACAGAGTACAGACACACGCAGACATGCATATTATCAACACATGAACCCTGACTTTATACCATGGTTCAGAACAGAGGGATGTCTTACCAAAATGTGTCCTGCAGAAGGTCTGTGAGAGAGAGACAGAAGAAGTCAGACAGACAGGAGAGGCAGAAAGACGGAGTGTATTCAGTAAATGAAGGTGAAGGCTTGGTGTCAGAGCTACAATCTAATATTAGACAGAACAGATTTCCCTGGCTATTACACTGTCTGTGAGCGTCAAGAGTGCATGTGTGTGTGTGTGTGTGTGTGTGTGTGTGTGTGTGTGTGTGTGTGTGTGTGTGTGTGTGTGTGTGTGTGTGTGTGTGTGTGTCCTTAGCAGTATCATGTCTCAAATGTCTGACAGTGCAGCAGTAAGGAGACATATGTTTACACTATTACACACACACACACACACACACACACACACACACACACACACACACACACACACACACACACACACACACACACACAGAGTAAGGACTGACCGTTGGTGTGTCTGACAGATGTGTGTGAGGACGTTCAACTGCTGGGAACACTGGTCTGAAACCAGTGTTCTACAACGACTCTCTGAGACAAAGAAAGACAGAGGGAGAGAGAGAAAAATAAATTAATGTGAATGTTTGCTTGCATTTATGTTGGTGTGTACCTGCAAAGTGTGTGTGTGTGTGTGTGTGTGTGTGTGTGTGTGTGTGTGTGTGTGTGTGTGTGTGTGTGTGTGTGTGTGTGTGTGTGTGTGTGTGTGTGTGTGTGTGTGTGTGTGTGTGTGTGTTACCCCAGTGTTCCTGCAGTGTGTTGATGTTGTCTATTATTCTCTGTTGATATAGTCTCTCTAGCTGGAGACAACACAACGCACTCTGGTCTGAAGGTCAAAGTTAAGGAACTTGGTGGTTTAGGGTTGGGCCAGTGAAATGTACAAACCAGCAATTTGTCTGATTACTGAATCATACTGGTAATAACCATTTGTGCCACTAGGTGGCACAAACACATAATCCAGTTTCTCCTGAATGGGGTAAAAAGGACCCCTAGGGGTCCCCGGACCCCACTTTGAGAACCAGTGTCGTACTCGTAAAGCATATCTACTCCATCGTGCAGAGGTGTCGCTTGCCAAAAAGAACAGAATAAAAGTCAGGAGGACGGATGAGTGATCTTTTCTTGCACGACTCCATCATACAATATTAACAAACTAGGCTGAAAATGTTTGGGGAAATTGGGGCTTTACATCAACCTTAATCCGCAGTAACCTACATCATCAGTTATTGTTTTGTTTTGTTACTGTCATGTTTAGTTCATGATGGCAAGAAAGGTAGTCACCTTCCTGCAATGTGTCACCAAGTTATTCCACCATTTTACTTCACCACTCGCTCCATTGCAGTCACTGTGCTTGCTTGTATAATATCCACAACCCATAATTCGGGTTCCCGTTTAATTATCGTCAATTGGGTCCGGGTTACTTGGTTCAGATTCTATTATCTCGGGTCCCGGGTCTGTTTATCATGTGTATAATACCCTCGAGTGAACCGAGAAGACCCGTACTCAGTGCTGATCTGTTGAGAAACTCTAATATCTACTCTGTGTGCATGGCCCCAATTTTTTTGCCTGAATGTCTTATAAACACAAATGCTGTATAACTAGTTTGCACAATTAAACCACTCTAAGCCTGTAATCACATCATATTAGTAAAACTGGAAACGAACCAACTCTAGTTTGGTCCAGTATACACTTCAGGTTTTACCGGTGCCATTTAATGTACAAGCTTACACATGTTAATTTGTACACACACACAAGGATACAATCTTCCTGGAGGGCAAAGGCATCAGCAATCTGTAAAGAAGGCCAAAGGGAGAGAGTGAGAGAAAAAATTTGATTCAGACAATAAACAGAGTAGCAGAGTAACAAAGCCTCAAGCAGAACGCACTCTACCGCTCTCCAGCAACTGACATCCTCTCTCAGCTGACTACAACCTTAAAACAACCCTGAGGACAAGAGAGAGAGAGAGGAGAGCAGAAGCGCTCTAACTTTTGATGAAGAGGCAGTGACAACTGAATTCTCTCTGTCTGTCTGTCTGTCTCTTCTCCTTCCAACAATTCATATTCATGAATTAATGTTGTTTGTAAATTTGAAACCTTGGTTTTCCTCTCTTTGTCTGTATAACTTCAATCAGTGAGAGGAGCTTTCACATCGAACGTACCTGTTCTCTCATGTAGCGACAAGACAGTAATGGAGACAGGGAGAGAGGGGAAGCACCCTAGCCTGAAGAGACAACGTGATTTTTTTTTCCATTTCATGAGCCGAGTAAATAAGAGGGAGTTGATTATGGTGAGAAAGTATTTTCACAGATTGTGCATTGAAGTTATGTGGTAAGTTTCAAACTATATAATTAAGTAAGTAGGTCAGCGAGACTTAACATGCTTATCATTATTATATCATTGACAACATTGAATGTTCAAACGCTTATATGAACGCTTATATGAAAGTCTATGTTGGTCAGCTGGTAAATTAACCAGCTATAATGTCCAGAAGTTATTATGGTGAGAAAAGAATGACAAATTGACAATGGTTGACATTATTTTCTGGGCTTCTCTCCCTGAGCCACCATCATTAGCTAATGTTACACCAAGCTAACTTATGATAGCTAACATACTTATGCCTATGCTAATTATAAACTATAATATTATGTGCCAGTATGGTCAGCTACTGTAGCGTGACACGGTGAACATCTGTTCAGCTACCAAGCTAATTCACAAACGTTACTATAAATTGTTTGAACCATGAAATGTTGACCTGCAGATGCACTCTATAGGGCCTATAGAGTGCATCTATATGGCCTAGTATTATAGGCCATATCAATTACAATCTCTGTGAACAACGCATCACATGAGAAGTTGACTAACTATCTGACTGACTGGTTGAATTACTTTCTGGTTGACTGACTGACTGACTGACTGATGGACTACTGACTCTTGATGCCCCTTGCTGCAACATGGCAACAACAAAATGTAAAAGACAACTATTTGAGTGATGGATAGACTGGCCACCTGGTGAAGGTATTGAGGAAGATGGATGTCATCGCCCATCTGTCCCAGCCGCTGCAAAGAGGCCAGTAGAGTGGAGCTAGGGATGGTCCCTGTAGTGGAGGTGGGAACAGTGATAGAGATGGGCCCAGAGGTGGAGGTAGTAGGTCCTGTCATGTCCTGTCTGGTAATAGAGGCACTGAGCCCTGTGGTGCAGTCAGCTGTTTTAGATGAACCCGGCCCCGTGGCTGAAGTGAAGGAGCTTCCAGAGCCACAGGGAAGGATGCTATCTGTAGAAAAGTTAACAGGGCCTTTAGTGGAGTTGATGGTTCCAATGCATGTAGGCCCACTCATGCAGGCCGACCCTGCAGCCGACTGTATTGTTAATGTAGAGTCAATAGGCCTGGTGATGCAGGTATGAGAGTCCAACTCCAGATCACGATGGTTCTGTGCCACTGGACTGATGGGATATGTAGCTCCAAGAGTGGCCACTGGTGTGACTGGGGATGCAGTCTCTGGACTGGTCGAAGGGCTAATGGGATTTGTACGTTCAAGACTGGCTGTTGGTAGGTCCTGAGATGGAGGCTCTGGAGTGTTGCCAGAGCCGATGGGATATGGGGTTTCAAGACTGGTCACAGACGTGACTGGAGATGTTGGCTCTGGACTGGTCCCTGGGCTGATGGGATATGGAGTTTCCAGCAGACTGCCTACAGTCAGGAAGCATCAGTAGATGGAGAGAGAAATAGGGGGATAGGTACAGAGAAGAAGAGATAAAGACAGATCGAGGAGAGAGAGAGAGAGAGAGAGAGGGAGACATAGATAGATCAGTCAGAAACAATCCTTTTAAGAAACACACCTGGGGGTACAAAACCCTGCCTACATACAGTATCTGTTGTTTGATCTCTCTGTTCCGAAATGTTTTACTTATGATATTTCTGACTCAAAAGTTAATAATCTCTCTGGACCAGCCTACTGAGTCCTGACCATTCCCACCAAGTTCCAAGACCCAGATTATCTGCTAAATCCTTTCTCAAGTTATTGGTTTCAAACAGATAAACAGACAGGAGTGATTACATCCAACTGTATGCTAGTATTCGTGGCGGGTAACATGATCAGTAATTGAGTTTTGTAATTGGAGAAAAGGTCCTCCTCATATTGATCTACTTTATTCTGCTGACATTTAAAATGGATTGTTGTTGTTGTTTTAGTCTTTGTCTATTTTCACTAGTGTGTGTGCATGTATGTGTTACCAGTTTCAGAGTAGGAGTCAGTTGTGCACGTGTCCAGGGACTGACAGCGAATCAGGCTCGACTCGTCTGACGTGTCCTCTTCCTTCATCATCTCGTCATTCTCTTCATCCTCCTCTCCTTTAATCCCTCTGCATCCCTCCTCCCTGACTTCCTCGTCTCCATTGTTGTCGAGGGAGATGAGTTCACATCCCAGAGTCTGAGAGTGTGTGTGTGACTCATTCAAGTTCGGGTCAGGCTGATTATCACGGAGTTCAGCCCCATCCCCCTGACCCTCTGACATCACTGGCCCCTCCTTCTCACACTGACCTAAAAAGAAAAGAACAGATTAATATAGAAGCTAAGAAGATATGTCACACAAAATAATAAATAAGCGAAGCACCACATTATCAGCATTCTCGTCGGTTATTGTGCCGACAACGCATCGCAAAGCGACACGTCGATCAGAGCGTTCACGTGAAATAATTGATCTCGCTATCCCTTCCTCTCTCTACCTCTCTCGTCTCGTCTGACATCACACACACAACAGAAAGAGTTGGAATCCTGGTACACTGACACCGCCACAACTTGAACTTCATATAGAATATTATTGGAGCATTTCATTTGCCATGTTGTTTGCTGTGTGTTAGAGAGTGATATGTTTTCATGATATTTTATGTTACTTATTCTGAATTAATTCAACTTTGTCTAACTTTTATGAAGAGTCGGGTTGTTTAGTTTTTTGATTTTTACTTTTGTGTGTGGGTACAGGGTGGGTTAAGGGTTTGGGTTTATGTCTGTATACTGTATGTCTATATGTATTGTAACCAGACATTGGGCCATGTCTTTTTTTTGTCATGCAATCATTTGGGTGAAAAGAAAAGCTAAAAAAATTATTAGACATTGCTTAAAAATGAAAACAATATGTGCCTCCCTGTTTGTTTCCATAACAAACAGGGAGGCCATAAACAAAAGACAAACCATAAAAAAGAGGAATGAAAATGTACTGGTCATGAAATTACATTTCTAAATTAAATGTTAGAACCTAGAATGCAAGTTAGGAATACACACACACACACCTTCTCTAACCCTAAGCTAAAAAGTAAAAAGAGATGGGAGAAAGCAAGGGAGGGAGGGAGTGATAGGGAGAGATTGACAGCAAAGCAGGAACAGAGTTAAAAAAGACGGAACAAGTTCCACATCATTCCTGAGTTGGGTGCAACCCCTGAAGCCCGTTCACATTTAAAAACCTGTTCACATATAAAAACATGGATGCTGATTGCTGAATAAGATTATATCAAAATAAGAGACCTGCTCAACAACACCTGCTCAGAATTGGACAACATGGTGAACAACAGCAGCATACTGTATCTCACAGCTGATGCAAAGAAATATAGAAGATATAAAGGACAGCTTCCAGACAGACCACTGTAGAAAAAACATGCATGACAACCAACTCTTAAATCTAGCAGAACTAACAAAACAACTAACATTTGTTAATATACAAAATGACTAAGGACGGCAGAGAAGTCAATAGAGAGAAAGAGCGAGAGGGAGAGAGAGCTGTAAACTGCAGACAACGTGTGGTACCATTCACCAAACAAACAGGAATCAAACAGAGAAGAGACTCAGGCGGTATGCTAATATGGAACAAATCAAAACTAACCCATTCCGTTAAGCTAATCAAAACCAGGGAAAAAAATCATCTGGTTAGAAATAAATAAGGAACTTACCTCAACCAAAAAACGACGTATATGTGCTACCTATATCCCCCCTTTTGAACCCCCATACATGGCATGTTCTCTAACCTGGAGGAAAAAAGACACCCTTTTCTAGGCTCATGGTAATGTGGGGACTTCAACAGGACGAGAACCTGACACTGTCAACACACAGGGAGAGATAAACACCTACCAGGAGGTGGAAACAACATCTCCCCCAATATGCCCCCCCAGATACAAGTATGACAAAGCAACACACATGAGTCACGTCAGATGACTGATGTCACATGAAGTCTGAGACCCTCGTTGGAGCTAGGCCGTTTTTATGTGGATCCCGACTCCTCCCGAGATCCAGATATTCCTAGTTATTATAGCATCTGTATTTGATGGTATTGAAAATCATACCTTTTGCGATTTCTAAATACCCTGATATACTACCTTACGTCTACCTTCACCAGTAATAATTGGTGAGATGCTGCCCAACAGAGCTCAATCACATTACATACAATGAAAATGAGTTGCCAGTGTTGCCACAAACTCACTTTTACACAAATGTATTATTCAAAATAGAGTCCAGTTTCTGCAGTCCATCCTGCCTTCATCAGGGAATCAGGTATATACATCCTTTCACTTTACATCTCTCTACTGCACCAGATAATCAGGTAAATGCATCAAAATCATTCCAAAGAGAATATTTTGTCTGTCTTATAGGATTCAAATGTGATAATACAGTAAATACTATACTGTAGGCCTATATGATGAGAAAAACACCTAGTCTCTCCTACCACACAAGACATACAGTATAACAAAGATATATGTTGTTTTCTGATATTCTCTGTCCCAATGGGGGCCAGAATGCTCATAGAGACAACAACAACTCAACGTTGCTTATGCAACAGCAACCTCTGGATTACATGGTCCCAAAGGTGTGTGTGTGTGTGTGTGTGTGTGTGTGTGTGTGTGTGTGTGTGTGTGTGTGTGTGTGTGTGTGTGTGTTATAAATCATCCCATCCATCCTCTCTCTGTGTCCTATGTTGCCTTCTCTGTAGGGGAGCATCATGATGAATAATGAAAGCCAAACAGACAGAAAGCTAAAGACCCGGGGAGAGTGAAACAGACAGGAGGCAGATACCCCATCACACGAAATAAAACGTCTCTCTCTCTCTCTCTCTCTCACACACACACACACACACACACACACGCGCGCGCTTGACAGCTCGGAGCATTAACGTGAGCTGTCAAGCATATATCTCTGAGCTAGCCATGCAGCTGGCTAACTAGCTGTCTAGTCCAGCTTTAGCACCCTAGCCTGTAGTCACTTATTAAATATAACATATGCTGCTTCTATTGTCTCTGATAGACTGATAGACGGTTACACCAAATCACACCAGAAAAAGACCAATCCTATACGTGTTGTGGTGGTAAAAAGGTACCAGCGGTGCTATAGTGTAGCTAACGTTAAGCTAGCCTGCTGCAGTGAGGTTCCAGACTCGCACACATTAATTGAATTAACGTACATTCATGCACACACACACACACACACTCATGTCCCTTTCACGTTTCAAAACGGTGAGATAAAACAACCAAACAGAACTTACAGTTGAATGCGGTGTCTTCTTGGTGTCTGTATGGCTGACACTTTAACTCCGACCTGGGTGGACTTGACTAACCTACTGTACTGGTGTTGTTGTAACAACAGCTGGATGGACCGGCTCTGCATGTTGTCGCCACCCAGCGGTTTCACTCACAGCTGTGTGGAGAAACTCCAATCATCGAATAGAGCAGTGGTTCTCAAACGTTTTCATATTATCAAGGACACCCACATTAATATGTCTTAAGCTGTGGACCCCATCTGAAAAATATTTCTGTGCCAGGGACCACCCATACAAAATGTGTGTCGTTAAAATGTTATATATTTTTGTGTATTCAAGTTTTTGAAAACAGCAGATAAGGGCCTATACAAGCTCAAAGTGTGTCACATAGTGGCACACTGTGAGCTTGTTGCTTGATATGTCACATAGTGGCACATTGTGAGCTTGTTGCTTGATATATAGGGTTAAAGTGGTTAAACTGATGCTATAAACTCATCTTGCTGGGGACCCCCTAACCTTGTCACCAGGCTTTCCAGGGGACCCGGCTGGAACCCCCCCCCAAGGATCCCTGGGGGTCCCGCACTTTGAGAACCATTGGAATAGGTGTCAGGAGCTCTTATCTGCAAAGGATCCCTTTCGTGCGACCACCCATATAGCTCATTGGGGACCACATAACGAGCAATGAATTCATCGCAACTCTTATTTTAGGGTCCACTTTAAATATATATATATTTTTTCATCCTATGATACAGGTTTCCTGGTCAATATGACTGTCTCACACGTTGGCAAAATTTAACAGTGAGCACCTACTCCATTGCACTGGAAGAAAGCTGGCTGAATACTTTGTTATTTTTGCAGCACTCTTCATGAGTGGACAAATCCAGCCGTTTACTCTATTTCAGGTCACTATTAACTTATATCATTTTATTCAGAGCACCTAAAGACTGCTGAACCATGGACAGACTTTTAAAACCAAAATCCTCATTTTATATCGCACTACAAAAATATATGTAATTCCGACACAAAATAGTTACAATATGATACAGTGGACACATTTCAATATCATCTATTTCATCTATTTCAGATTTTTTTGTGGCTATTTTCACATTACAGGTTCATGTCATGAAACCATGTATAGGAATACATGATCTTTGGGCACATTATGAAAGGCATGACATAGACCAACCATCCTGTCAAGAGACACACTAAAAATAGTAGATTGTCTGTCACTAACAGCTACAGTCCTCCAAACTCTGTTTTGTAATGTGACACATCTGAAAAAAGTGACTCTGAAAAATAGCGCCTGACAAAGTTTAGATGTTCTATAAAATAAGACAGCATGTTTACATACACTCATATTACTATACTATTACATAAAACATGCAAACCAATTAGGCAACTAATGAAAAATCCCAAATCATTAACTTTTATTCAGTTGCAGTTCTTGTCCAAGTCCCTTTTTTATTGCATGCTTGCTGCACTTGCATCTCTGTCTCCAAGAGAACTGTTTGGAAAATCCTCCAGTACTAATGTAGGGTAACCGCAGGGACTTCAACAATATGCTGAATTAACAAAGCTACTGTACAGTATTGAGTGCATGCCATGGACAAACATTTCACAATCGAGATTAATCCACCAGAGTACATCTATTCATAATGTGACTTGGTTTTGAGTCAATCTGATGATCATTTGATGTTTCTTCCATTTCAGACATAATAACTATGAAGTCATTTAGCACAACTTCAATATTTTCATTCAAAAGCCTTAGTCTGAAAACAAACATTTATGCAATTGATTTACTTAAGGTGTATAAGCAGGGTGAAATAATGTTAGCACACTGTACCAAATGCTCATGACAAACATCCAGCCTGCTCTTCCATTTCCAACAAACCGTTGAGTAAAGGTCCAGAAAGCAACTGTTGTCTTGCAACCAAACATACTGAGACGGTTCAGTCGATTAGTCTCGTTTATTTCATGAGGATTTTCTTCTGCCCGTTACTGTGTGTACATGGACATGTGAGCATCTTGTCTCTCCATGCTTGTATATTTTAAGTGTAATTGTGTATTTTCAAATTATAATCATATTATGTGTACTGTATGCATGTTTACTGCACGAGTTTGTATGTTTTCAATATAGATATATCTGTATATGAAAGCAGGTTCTAGACCCAGCCATCTGATCCTATATGCATGTAGGTTCTAGACTCAGTCCTCTCTCTCTGATTGTAGGCAGGTTCTACACCCAGATCTCTCTCTTTAGTGTATGTATGTACAGTATGCAGGTTCTAGACACAGCCGTGTGAGTGTGTGTGTGTGTGTGTGTGTGTGTGTGTGTGTGTGTGTGTGTGTGTGTGTGTGTACTAGGTTTAGAACGTACATTATGTAGGTTCTAGACCAAATCTTTTCGTATACACAGAGTACTCTTTCTCTGCGTATGTATGCAGGGTCCAGACCCAGTCCTCTCTCTCTCTCTCTCAGTGTGTATGCACTGTACAGTACATTCTAGTGCCAGCCCACTTTTTCTGTAATCTCTGTATTCTCATGGCGCTCTTCATAAAGCCAGCTGTGTTTAAACTCCGGGCTCTTATCCATCAGCTCGAACAGTCTGAGGTACTCGTCTGCGTACACATGCCCAATCAGTATGTCCGGTTGCATATCCATCTCTGATAACAGTTTGTCGCCGCTGTCTGGAGACCATTGACTAGAAGAACAAGAGACAGCAAGGAAAAAGTAGAGAAGAGAGAAAGTCATGTTAGCTGGAACAGTGTTTTATATATGGCCTGTATCTGAAAAAAAATACGTTTACAGAGACAGACACAAAATGAGACGTTTAAACAGTGTCTCCATTTAATAAGCACCGGCTTCGAATGCTATCAATGCATTGAATGGGAGATTATCACGTTTTATCAGACCTTTGAATGGGCGAGTATCCGCGATTTAGAACTACCCGCGATTTGTCAGACCATTCATGGGGCGTAATCAGGAGCTACTGACCTACTTGGAGGCGGAGCAGTCCCCACAACAATATTTACGATTCTGTGCCCATCGGTACATAACTCGAACGGCGCTGAGTAGGCACAGGCGAACGTCACACCGTTCAGGACGGCAACTCGGTCGCCTTAGCTCCCTCGGTGGTCCTTCACGGGGTGACAGTTCGCCTGTGACTGCGCGCCTCCGTCATGGTCCGAAACCAAAACCGAAACTGAACTATTTAAGTCATCTCCGTTGGTAGGTCAGTATGTCTTGATAACACCCAATGGATGGTCTGATAAATCGCGGGTAGGTAAGTAGGTCGCCTATTTCGCCCATTCAAAGGTCTAATAAGTCGCCTATTTCGCCCATTCAATGCATTGATAGCATTCGAATCAGGTGCACCAAGAGTAAACATGTACATGTTTAACATGTATGTTGGCGGCCCCAAGTGGCAGCAAGAGGTAACGGATTGACTTGCTTCACTGGTCATACCGGATCACTGAAACCCATTGTGGTGAAAGTACAGCATATTAATCAGGGACTGATCTTACATGATTTTAATTGTTCAGCACCTCTTGTTTTGTTTAAATATGTTGCATAGTGCAGCAGTCGTGTCAAAAAGCAACACATATTGGTAAAGAGAACTAAAACCACAACTGCTAAAATCGTAATTTTTGGTCTGTACTAAACATAGTTTACAGGTGTTTTTCATGGTTAAAAAACACCATCGTGAAATTGTTTTAAGGGAGTTGGCTTCAATTACCTGTTCATGCACAGTGCTCATTTCACTCTGCACTGCTGTACTATACTAAGTCTGTATTCACTGTCATTATAAAATACAGTTGTCAATCCCCAACACTGATAGTATGTGTGTCTGTGAATAAACTATGTGGACACAAAGTTTCCATACATGGCCAAAACGAAAATTTCCTCTGAATAATATAGAGCACGTATTCATTCGGTGCATATACAAAGCAAATGCATATATTGGAGATTAATTTGGTAAATGTACTAAAAACAACCTTGCTAGGTTTATCGCCAGCCTATAGATTTCTATTCTCATGTGTGTTCTTATATCTGGACACGGTTACAGGTGACTGTAAACACCAAACCTGCCCTTGGGGATTATAGGAGCCAAATCTTTTGGGAAAATAACAACAACAAAAATTGTTTACTATGTTGTTTACCATGTGGCCATGGGGTTGCGCTTTTGGGGGCAGGTAGTGAGGTTCACTGTCATTGTCAGAGTTTGACCCGGAAGGACAAGCGTTTTTTTGGCATGAAAAGTATGTTTGGCACCCTGTTTGTTTCATAACGATTTTCTTTAATAGCATTGCTGCTGCTCTGTGGAATTAATAAACTAACTGAATCATATATCATATAAAAATCATCCACCAAACACTGTTACCGCGGATGGTGTGGCAAATTACACGGCTGTCAAAACATTGAAGTTTAGGTGGGTGCATAAGAACCTCAGCGGAAATCAGCTAGTGAACTTCGAGGATTCCCATAATGGCTGCATACCAGCAAGGGCGAGGCCCGCAAGCAGCACCTGCTGGGCCCTTTTTCAGCAGGAATACTATTTAGTTCACCGGAGCAGTTCTCCATTGCTTTACGTGGACTCTTGAATGTTGTTCAAGCGACACATCTGATTTTGAGAAAATGTCCAGCCAATTTGGTAGAACCAGGAAAGATAAGCCACGGAAGTACAGGTGTGTGACAGTATTGATTCTAGTGATGAGGACTTATGTTGTATGTTTATAGAGCACCGAAGTCTGACGTAATTTACGATACAGAGCCACCTCCCTGACAATATCGCTGAGAGAGTTTGTTTATTTTTGGACCACAATTCTTATATGAGACGATTCTAAGATGACCCAATGTTATTCTCCGTAGAGAAATTACTTCCGCGACCCAGGGGATGAACGAGTGACGTCAAGACTTCTGTACTCTATTCATTAATGTAGTGTTGTTCAGGAAAAGCAGTCACACACTTGTAGCCTCAATGGGTAAGTTATTAATTATCAAGAATTATAATATATACAGGGCTAAGGTGGCACAGGGGTAAAGTTCCTGTCCACCAATGCGGAGAGCAGGGGTTCGAATCCTCTGCTCTGCTTCTGGCTTGGCCGAGCACCCATACCAGCACACTTAGCAGTGTTTGCGAGAGGGTGGGTAGGGAAAACTTTATTCGTACAGGCTAGGAGGGGGTGCACGCACTACGTCCTCCCGGTGGGGGGGATCCTCCCTGGCAGGTGAGCCAGTATGGTTCAATTACAGTGACAACACACAAGTGTATGGGGAATTTATGAATTGGCATAACAACTAAATTGGGAGAAAAAAGACATTATAACACCATTTAAGAGAGTGAAATAAGTAATGTTCTAGTTATACAATGTTTCACATTCACAACCAAAATTGTAGGCCACCCTCAACACTGAGTGTCTCTTGATATTAACACATCGACCGCCAGAGGTTAATCTCATAATGTACTCACCAGTGCCAAGGTGTTTTTGTTGTTTTTTTGTTTTTTTCATGTCGCCATAGATCTTGTTAAAATCCTTAAGATTGAGCTCTACACGGTCTGTTTACATCCGCGAGATCTCCCTGTATCTCCCAGTGAAGATCGCGTGTCAAACGGGGTATCCATGTTGTAGTTAGAGCGGATTACGTTAAACAGTGAAATGCGAGGAGAAAAAACTACAGGAAGAGAATTGAGTTTCAGTTTCGTCTGTAGAATGGGAGCGGGCGTGATCGTCAAAACCGGATCCCAAATAATTCTATTTCCGGTCATCAAACCGGAAACGGAAGTGGATCAAAAAAATTCCGAAAGTGCACCCGGACCGCGCATGCGCGAAAAGACCGCAGCCCGTAGGGCTACGGTCTCGGCGCTTAACAGTTGGATTTAACGGACCGTAGGACTACGTTCTTGGCGGTTAATGTGTTAAAGGGATATTTCACTTTAAAAAAAACTTTTGGTGATTTTATCGTCTACTCAGGCTTTTGTGAGCCCCGCAGACACCCGCAGACAGTTTTTAAGTTGCTTGATTCAATATTTAGATATTAGATATTCATTTTATCAGACACGCCCCCTTCCTATACAAACCCATTGTAACTTCAAACTCCATTTTTAACATGTTAGATTCATCAAAAACACCCGTCCTTGGTTCTGGTGACTCATACCGCCCCCTAATACGCGAGGGGGCCGTGTTTTTTCAATCACTTTTTTAATTTATTTTTAATATTTTTTTTGGAAAATGAAAAAGTAAAATACAATTATTACTCTTTTTTTTTTTTTTATCTCGGAAAAACACGGCCCCCTCACGCATTAGGAGGGCAGGGTGAGTCACCAGAACCAAGGACGGGTGTTTTTGATGAATCTAACATGGTTAAAATGGAGTTTGAAGTTACAATGGGTTTGTATAGGAAGGGGGTGTGTCTGATAAAATGAATATCAAATATCTAAATACTGAATCGAGCAACTTAAAAACTGTCTGGGGGGCTCACAAAGGCTTGAGTAGATGATAAAATCACCTAAAGTTTTTTTGAAAGTGAAATATCCCTTTAACATTGATAGTATTCTAATTATGACTAAATAAGGCAATGGATATGTGATATAGTAATTATCACCTGGCGTTTGTTATTGGCCAGCATATGAGACCAAGCCATTTGGTTAGGTGAAATCATGTAATGTCATATCAAATTTTGATTTAGCAAATATATAATCTTACTTTAGTCTGTCGATGAGCTTAGCTTTCCTCTTGGCCATACATTGTTTGACCATGAAGATCATAGTGGATGCATTGGAAGGAGACAAACCGGAGGAGAACAGATCAGCTCTGGGACGCAGATGAACCAGACACAGGTGATCGTTAGGGAGCTAGGAGGAGGAGACGGGAGGAGAAGGAGATGAGAGTTAAATATGCTTTTCAGTTTCAGTTTAGTTATACAGTGATTGCTTTCTTCCTTACTTTGCCTTTCCCTCTCTTAAGTGTCAAACTCTGTTTGGACATCCCAAACGACTCCCAGGGCTCCTGGATATAAAGACAACAGGTTATGTAAATTAAAATAAATTATAAATATTAACACATCTAGTCAAGAAATTGAACTTCTAATTAACTCTCTCAGTGCCACGCCCGAGATTTCCCGAGTTTTTCCCGAGTACCCTCCCTGCCAGCACGAGAAATCCTGAGTTTTTACTTTTGACTGTGGTCGCGCTATTCTGTTTATTTTTCATGATCACTTTCGCTTCCTGACTCCTTCAGACTCATTGGGTTCCGGTTTGATGACGCAGATTCCGTTTCCGGTTCTCATTTTTTTCCCGCGGTCATTTTCGGCCAGAATAGGGAAAGTCACGGTTTTCCACACGGTATAAAAAACGAACGGAGAGGTCCACGTCTACTCTCTTTGGTCTGGGTGACGATCAGTCATCGTAGTCGTGTATCACATCGTAATTTAGTCCGATCAACGATTGTCGAAAATGTCAACATCCGGTTATGACCGGATGTGACGTGAGCCTGTTTGGGAGGGGGCGAGTGAGCCAGCGAGGTCATCAATGTGTCGATTTGTTGCTCTCTACTGGTAGAACTGTATTATGGGTTTAAAACCCCAATCAGATCATTTATTTGAATGAAAAATTACAAAATTTAAAAATAAATAAAAAACGCAAATTGCTGGCACTGGGGGAGTACTTTATGAAAATACTCTTGGCAGTGAAAGAGTTAAGGAACTGGTCCAAAAGATTACACTAAACACCTGTTTCAAAACAAATCTTTACATTACAGATCATCTTCACATTACTGGTCATTAAATGACATAATCTTCACATTACTCTACCATTTAGAACTCTTTACTGGTAATCATCATCATTATTAAAACTCTTTACAGGTAATTTTAACATGACATTACTAAAAACATCTTTACATTTGGTTATCTTTGTATGACGTCATTAATAGAACTTTTTACATTACTGGAAATCTTGACATTACTGGCCATCTTTACATAACATTAATACGTCTTTACATAACTGGTCATGTTTACATGACATTACTGGAAAACTTTACATTACTGGTCATTTAATTAAGAATTTTGCAGCATTACACCCTATTTTTTCTTCTTACAGTTACCTTGTGTAGTAACTGGATGTCCCAAGCCATCTGGCAGAAGACACTGAAGGCTCTGTATTGCATCATATCACCTGGCTTGGACATCATCTTCTGTTATAATAATATTCGTATTCATAGTGTTAATAAATATGTACAGAAAAAATAAGGAGACACACAAACACTAACAGACTGATGATACATATGCATGAATATCATTTACTAACTTCTACCTAGTAGTTACAGCCTACTATGCAGAAGATGTATGTCGGTTACTTGTTCACAAGCTATGTCTGTTATTTAGACTGACAGATTGTTTGCTTGTTCAGAAATGATAAGTATGTTATTTACAGTTACTTTGTAGTACTTAATATACAGCATTTACCCCGTCAAACTAGGGTTAATGCTACTTACTCCAATCTTGCACTTTGTAAATCACACTGCATAGGAGCATCTGCTACAAATAAATGCCAACGTTGTAAATTGACAGATGGATGGATGGACAGACATAAGGATGGACAAAGACAGATAGTTCTCACCAGATATTCACTCTCGCTCATGAAGAGGAAGAGTTCTATTCTTCCGTGTCTGTAGACAGACATTTGTTCGAACAGAGAGTACACCATCTTCAACAGCCTGGCTCGTTCAAAAATCTGTGGCAGTATACCCACCACCTTCACTGGGATGTCTGCGCACACGCACACACACACACACACACACACAGTTTTCTAAAATTAATGTGTATCTTTTTTAAGTGCCGTAACTACCAAGTCACTTTAATTTCTTATTCCTGCGCAATTTCTAATTTGTGTCCATGTGTGGGTCTGTCTGCCTCCAGTTTGTTGAAGGTTCAGTTTGCTACTCTGCGTGTATGTGTATGTGTGTGTTTTCTCTGTCTCACCATCAGTCCAGTTGGCTTCTGATATCCCCAGATCAGAAAATAGTTTATCAGCGGTCATGGTAGGAGGTTTCAGGTATCCACCACAGATGGGATCCAACTTAAAATAATCACAATGGACCACTTTTAACTGGCCATCAAGACGCCCCTCCAACTCCTGAACAAGACACAGACATACACATGTATTGTAAGTTATTAACCAATACTGAACCACACATTCCTATCATCACAACACACATTCATACAGTATATCACAACATACAGATGTTGGGTTAAGGCTGGGTGACGGGTAGGAATAGGCCGTTATATATTAGGTAAGTCAATGCTAACATGCCTTATGTGTCTTGAGGTGTACTGCTTCCATTTTACCTGTAGGACAGGTGTGTTTGTGTTATGCCTCCTACGGGTTAGGTGTATTTATGGTTGTGATGCTCATGGAATTTTTGCTGCCAATTGATCGTCAGATTCGTCACTCAGTACAGGTAATATAATCAATTGCCATAATCGTGTACAAATATTATGTTACCTGTGTATCCAGGTAATCCAGGTGTATACACCTGTGTTAGGTGTATTAATGTGATCTTACCTGTAGTTGAGGTGTACTATTGTGATTCTTACCTTTAGATAAGGTAGGTAGAACTTGTTCTCTTCGAGAGCCACCAGTCTTTGCGCTCCAGCATTCAACAATGTTCGAGTCAACACTCCTGGTCCTAAAAGACAAAAAAAAAAACAGAGCACGTTTAATGCTGGAGGAAAATAAGCACTCATGACATGTCCAATCACTCCACTTGCCATTTGTGCTCATGGACCCATAATTGCAATATCTATGACATAATCTGTGCAAGATGTTTGCCATATTTCTAACCAGTCTATAAAATAGATGATACATGACTTTTCTCATCACGTATGAACAAAACAGTTTACATTGCTCATACTGGTCTGACCCTATACTCCTTAATTGTACTTTTATATGTACATTTTCATACTTTCAAACTCTTACATGATATCCATGTTATAATAACCATAATCATACTGTACAATACTCATATTAGAACTATAATCATGCAATAACCATATAACCATTATATAACTAACCATAGCTTGTGTTTAATTAGGTCAAATAGCGTATAAGCACACACACACAAAACATACAAATGTCACAAACACACACAGACCTGGATTGCATTCGAAGATGGCTGTTTTGGGATTGTCCAGATCAGGGCCTAGGTGTTGTGTTACCAGCTGGGCCAGTGCTGGATCCACTATGTAGTGTCTGCAAGCCTTACCGCGCTTAATCGGAGGAACATTCTCCTCTCCTGCCATGACCTCCAGGAAGTCATACCTGCTTATTGGACGACTCTGATCCACAAACACACACATGCACGTACACACACACACACACACACACACACACACACACACACACACACACAATTAATATCCTTGAAGACTAAATTACACAACCGCAAAACGTGCAAATGTCAAAGAATGTCTGGCCATTAGAATAATATGAATGTTAAACCATGAATGCACATGCAGTCTACCCGTAAGGCCACAGTACATTTATATTTTTTCAGTCATTCTCACCCACAGACCAGAATGCGGAATAGTGGTATAGTATATCCTACAGACTCAACGTGTAAACCAAGTAAAAACAACTGACCTGTAAGGCCGACAGGTTTCTCTGTGTCGGTGTTGATGAAGGAGAAGTCCTCTCAGCCCGAGGTGTTTGCGAGGAGGTGCCAGGTGGGGACCGACTGGGCCCCGAAGAGAGTGTGTCCAGGCTGTAGGCTCTTCTCTGGGGCATGAGGAGGACACAGGGTCCAGAAGGTTCTTTAGGAGCCAACACTCCGCGAACACAGGGTCTACTACTGTGTGTGTGGCAGCAGACAGAGCGCATTGCCAACACCCCCAGTCTACACATCTGAGTGGACATGATGGGGATGGATGGATGGACGGACGGACGGACTGACTGTGAGGGAAAGGTGGTCAGTGCCTGGAGAGATAGGCATAAAGGAATGACAATAATTCATTAATGATACTTACACAGTAAGACCATCCTAGATGAAATAGTCACAGACAATTTCAATAAAACTAGCCAGGTTTTTGATTGATTGAATCAAACTTTGTTTGTGTTCGTTTACGTGCTAAAAGAGTGACTTTGAGAGCTGTTTCACCGTACAATGTAAGTCAATGAGGAGCATGTTTTGAATTATCAATTTCTAATCAATGGAGCAATTATTTTAGATTTCTTGTCCACCTTTAGAGTTACATCATGGCAAGGTAACTACACACATTTGATGGTCACCCGAGTGAAAGTCCTGTAAATTCACAGTAATTAAATACACGCGATGATGCGATTGAGACAGCTACCGATAATAAATATTTGTCGTGGAAATATTGCAGTCAATATCAAAAATGTTTCATAATAATGATAGAATGCACACGTGCCTAAAAGCGAACCGAATGTTCTGCTTTTTCTATCAATTTCTAATCAATGGAGCAATTATTTTAGATTTCTTGTCCACCTTTGGAGTTACATCATGGCAAGGTAACTACACACATTTGATGGTCACCCGAGTGAAAGTCCTGTAAATTCACAGTAATTAAATACACGCGATGATGCGATTGAGACAGCTACCGATAATAAATATTTGTCGTGGAAATATTGCAGTCAATATCAAAAATGTTTCATAATAATGATAGAATGCACACGTGCCTAAAAGCGAACCGAATGTTCTGCTTTTAACTTAACACAAATAAAACGGATTAAAACATGTATTCTTCCAGTGGAAAACAAATGACTCGCATATGAAACACGATGTTCTGCTTTTAGGCAAATTAGGATGACTTTTCGGTTATGGTAAACATTAGCATGCTAGATTCTAGGTGGCTAGCTGTTGAAGCTAACGTTACATCACGATCAACTGACACTTAAATAAAAGTGTACGTTCGGGTTTTGATCACAGTGGAATAAATAACTGACCAACCTTTACGTGGGGGACAGTTCTGAAACGCCTCGTATGTGTCCCTTGAAGACGACAGCAGTCACGCAGGTGTTTGTAGTTTAGACATGGTTGTCATAATACTGTGACATTGAACAACACGCTGCATGTTGACCCTCCTCACGTATGTTGATGCGGACCGCGTCACGGCGCTCAGCTAGTGTTGCCAGGTTTTGCGAAAGAAACAAGCAACCAGTCTATGAAAACAAGCCCAAAAGAAGCGAGCCCTTCTACATTAGCCATTTTAAAATAGCTGATCTACAAGCTCACAACGCGTCGCGTTGTGAGCTTGTAGATCTGCTATTTTAAAATAAAATTACATTTTGAACATTTTTTAAATGTTTTTGAAACATTTTAACAACACAAATCTTGTAGGCTATGGCATAACATATTTTCAGATGGGGGTCCGCAGACAAATACATATTAATGTGGGGGTCCTTGACATGAAAATGTTTGAGAACCACTGGTTTAAGCAACAATAGGAAGCAGAGCTCAAATCAGCAACTACACTTGACTTTATAAACAACCCAAAAAAAACGCAACCCGCCGTCCCGCCGCAACTACCAAGCAACTTTACAGGGAAAAACAAGACCAACGTTTCTTATAATAAGCCGACATGGCAACACTATCTAGCGCTCAGCTAGCTTTCGTGCAGGCGCATGTGGATGTCGTCATTATTTACCCGACTAACGAGATGTGATCGACACCTTCGACAGCCAATCAACGTCTCTCGCTCCACACGTTACTATTTCATGCGGAAGTCGTCGAAATCGATCGACTACTAGCCTGTGATGCTACTTAATCTAGCGAAATTGTCTCAGGTTTATAATTAAACTACGTTTCAAAAACAATGGCTTGCAAATAAACTTCTAAGTACATCTAAACAGCCTTCATTTGCCACAATAAGCCCCTACAAACATTGTATACTACTATCCTATAAGAATATCGTAACATCGTGCATGACAGCATCATGATGCTACGGAAGCTACCGAGGAATACCAAAACGCTCGCCCCAAAACATAGTCGCCCCGGGGCAAATCCGGCGACCTCGGAACGGTCGCCACCTGGTATTCCAAACCGTTTAGGAATACGAGGTGGCGACCGTTCCGCGCAAATTGGCGCAATCAATCAATAGTTTACTGCAGCGCCTTCTAATAGATGGCACTGGTTTACTGAGGTTACGTTGGCTACGTTTAGGCTAAACGTAACCTCAGTAAACTATTGATTGATTGACTGACTGACTGAATACTTTATTATTACCAGTTTGCAAAAAAGTACAGTTCTATACAAAAGGATGCTAAAAGGATCAAACCCTAGAAAGCACTATGACTTGTTTCCATTGGGGTCGGTTCACCGCCACCACCATCTCCCCTCCAGATAGGATTGCATTCAGTTCACTGATGATTGATTGATTCTTGATTGATTGATTTTATTAGGCAAAAATAATGTAAAACATCACAAACATCACATGTGCTATCAAAAACAATTGCTTTTAGCTTATCCATCAATATAGTGATTTGCGGATGCCTACACCTGACCTTATTCCTAAACGTAACCTCAGTAAAACGGTGCCAAAACTTAACCTTATTCCTAAACTTAACCTCAGTAAAACTATGCCTAACCCTATACTTATTTCTAACCTTATCCTCAGTAAAACAAATACAAGAGTACAAGAATCGCTGGGGGAAATAGGGGTGAGCGTGTTTTGGGGCGAGTCTTCCGGTTACCCTACCCAGCTGTCATGATTAGACTCCATACTGTGTCTCTAGTCTGCTGTCATTCTGTGGTCTTATTGGTCCACCGCTCCATGACACACTCCTATATCTCTCTTATCATTTAGTGGTCCTGGTGCACACACTGCAGGACAAACTCCTCTCCCTCTGTTGTTCTGGTGCTTTGAGAGACCCGGCTATTAGCTTGCTGTTATAATGGCGAGTGTTGAGATATCAACCAGCAGACCGTATCATATCGTTATTTTCGGAGCCTCTGGTTTCACGGGACAATTCGTGGTCGAGGAGGTCGCTCGGACCGCGGCCGAGGGTCCGAAGGGTCACCTGACATGGGCCGTGGCCGGCAGGAGCAGACAGAAGATGGAGAAAGTTCTGGAGCAGGCCGCTGCAGCCTTGGGTATGTTGTATTGTAGATGCTTTGTATTGTTAAACACTGCCTTAAGCTGCGGCTGTGAATACAGAAACTTTTGTTTATCTTGTTGAGGTTAACAGTGAACACTGAACACACCTATAACATAATAAATTGATGATTTAATACATTTCATCCAGACAGCCAGTGAGCCAGAGCAGCTGCAATAGTGTCATCTCAAATTCAACCTTGTAGATAATCCAGCTAAACTAGTAAAACCAGAACTTTCAGTAAGGGGGCTGCACACAGAGCAAAAAAGGAGTTCAGACTAGAGTTAGGATTTTACAGTATTTGAGACCTACTGGGCTGTTACTGTGCAAAAGTTTCAGTCCTCTGATGCTGACAATTGGCTTCATGCGTGGTCAATCAAGCCCTATAGCATTGACTACCATGGTGCATACCTAGTGACCTATACTTTACATAGTGACTCAATATGCATTTCTCACTTCGCACTGAGGAAAGTCCAACGTGGACTGAAACTTTTGGTATAGCCCTGTAAGGTCTCAAAAAAATAACTCCTGATTCTGGAATCAGGAATATTTTGTTCTGTGTTGGAGAGTCCTAGCTGCAAGTAATTTCCCTGCCTATTGCACCAGAGAGGAAGACAAATAAAGGGAAGAGATTGTGAGGCTCTGCTCAACCCATGCCAACCATAATGGCTACTTGACATGAGGAGGACTTTGACCATTTCTACCAATCTCCAAGTACACATGAGTTGACTCCTATGAACAGAAATTAAGTCAGAAATGCGTCACTGTGCGTCTTAAATCAATATTAAATTAAAGGGGGTGTTAGTGATATTCCTTAACTGTTAAATTGCTCTATATTCCTAGCTGTAGAATACAACTCTCGTAGACGTATTTATGATTCTGACGTTGATTGAAAACGTCAGAATCATAAATACGTCTACGAGAGTTGTATTCTACAGCTACTATATTCCCATCATTGGTACTGTTTATTAAGTAACAGCCTGGGGTTACTAATTTCATCCAATCAGAACTGGAGAGAGAACTCATACAAAGTAAAGGATAGTCAAGTGAAATTGTAAGTGATGAAACACAGAAATAAAGCAGGGAAACTCTATTAAATTGAAGCTGATAAATGGGTTCTCTCTCCTGAGTTCTGATTATGAAATTGTTGACCCACCTGAAAATGTATTTTCTGTTTATTAAAGAGCTGGGGAGACCCCTGTTACTGAACAAACCTTCTATCGCAATGATTGCTAATATAGAGCGTTAAAGTCGTACCAAGGTGGCCATACCACCCATGACCAAAATGTGCATTTTAAAACAAAATGCCAGACTCAAAATCATTTTATCACTCTTAGTACTTTTAATGAACTACAGGCTTGGGCTGTTATGTGGCCCTCACATCTAGAGTTCAGGCCACTGCACAGCCCTCACAGGCTCTGGACAACCAGATATCCATACAGGTTTCTTTATGGTTATGTCGGAGTCATAGTGACATGACTATATACCGGTATGGGCGTATCGGGTTTGTTTATGGTTATGTCAGAGTGACGTGGCTGTGGTCCGCCTGCCCTCCCATCAGCCAATTTTAATATAGGTTGATGGTACCAGCTTAAATTGACAGTTTACCAAGTTCGTCAATGATGTCTATAAAAACAATACTCATAACATGTCATATTAAATCCGTCGGTATACAGTAGGGAGTTTATGACCCTGTTACGGTATAGTAGTTTAAGGCCAAGCCGTCAGTATGTTGGGTAATTCGGGCCAGGTCATCAGGATAGGTAGTTTAAGGCCAGGTCGTCAATATACAGTAGGTAGTTTAAAGGGCTGTCCACACAAAGTGCTATTACTATATCTTTTTCATCATAATAGTTATGGTGTGGACTATGGACTCAGCCTTCCACTTTAGTTACAATGATTTTAAAAACGATAACGTTATAGTTATAGTGCTTGGCTCATTAGGCTAAGTCATCAGCATAGGTAGTTTAAGGCCACATTGTCACTATAGTTCGTTTAACACCAGGTTAGGGTTGTTTAAGACCAAGTTAGGGTAGTTTAATGCCAGGTAGTTTTAAGACCTGGTTGTCAGTCCGTATACTTTGGGTAGTTTTAAGACCAGGTAATGGTAGATTAAGGCCAGGTTAGGGTGGTTTTACAGGACGTCAGTATAGGTAGTTTAAGGCCAGAATGGGGAGTGGTTAAATGTGACATCAGTAAAGGCAGTTTAAGGCCAGGTTAGGGGGGTTTATCAGGGCTATAGATAGTTTCAGGCAAGGCAGCATTTGTGCTGTCATGTCACTAAGGTTTCCATGCAGAGGATTAGATAGTTTTGTTAAGTCCATTTCCCCAGAGAGAAACAACAGCTGGTAGAACAATACCCCTCATGATGGAAGGACAGCATCATGTATCCCAGTCTTACTAGCTGAATCCATGTTAATAAACAAATGGAAGCCAAGTAGTGGCGATAACGTTGGGTTATTGTCCAGTCAAACACCCCACACAAGTTTAGTGTGTAGATCGAGTGACACCACTTTTTACTGCACATTTGTGGTCAAGCTATAAAAAAAAGCATGCTTACGGAGACTTGAAGTAGCTTATTATGCCATGAGAATATTATTTAAAAGACCTAGATGGTGTAGTGCAAGTAAAATGTTTGTGACTGCATGTGTCAATACCTTCCAAGCAGTTTTACAAAATATTATGAATGAATGCATAAGCCAGCAAAATTACTCATTCAGGGTTAGATCATTCAGGGTTTAATGCCAATGGACATCAGATTTAGTACCCCCCACATGCTTCCACTCATCTTAAAGTGGAGATATTGGCGCAGCTGTTTAAGCCATGTCATTTATTTATTTACACTTGGTCTGTAATGATATATTGGTTGTGTATGGTTATTTTTCTTTATCTGGACTGTGAGTCTGTTTTAAAGATTAAATTGATGTTTATAGCTAGCTTGCAGCTTCTTCGCATATTTGCTAAGTAATATACCAGTAACCTGAAAGCTGATTGTATGACATTCTGTATAGTAGTGTGTATATCTGCCTGCCTCTTATATTTCATCATGATTTGTGTGCATGGGGTTCTCATCTTAAACAAGCGTAATGCTTAATGAGGGTTTCCAGTTTAGTAGACCTTGTATTGTGAATTTGTACTTCCATGTACTGTTATGTACTGTCATGTACTATTCTCATGTCTTTCTAAATAAACTACATCAATCAATCAATCAAACATCAATCAAGTCACTTATGGTCAGGCTGTTATGTTCCAGTGTGTTTGATTGTTAAATTGAATCTTCTATAAATTAACATAACTACCTTCTTGTGTAGGTAAACCAGAGCTGAGATCTGGTGTGGACATAATTGTTGCTGATGTGGGAGAACTTGACTCTCTGGCTACCATGTGCAGACAGGCTGTGATTGTTCTCAACTGTGTAGGGCCAGTAAGTATCCTAGCCACCACACGCACGCACATTCACATTCACATTCACAAAGTCATTCTCTCTCACATCCTTTTACAGCCTCACCCCTCTCACCAGCTCTCTTTGTCTATCTCTCATTCTGCACACACACACACACACACACACACACACACACACACACACACACACACACACACACACACACACACACACACACAGTAGCTTTCATTCATTATGAATACAATAAGTCATATTGTTTAATGTTACAATGAGAAGCAGATTTTCAACACAGCGTAATGTCCCATTCACTACAATCCACTTATTTCAAACTACTGCACATATTATTCTGGCTTCAGCAAACCGCTATTTGATCTCTGAACAATCTTTCTCTGTTGTCATTGGATAGAAAACAAACCTGTGAATTTTGTTTAGTGTGAGTGCTTTTCCAAATGATTGATTTGATCAATTTGATGAGTATTTTTGAGGCAAGTCCAAGTCAAGTTACAACTCGTGATTTTAGGGACTTAACACAAGTTCAAGTCTCAAGTCTACAGCTGTGTGCATCCCCCATAATTGAATCTCCACGCCAGTTTGGCATTGTCCAGCCAGTTTATCAAGGTTACTCCAAACAAACCCTACTGAAAGACAGAACTTTGTCTAAAATATTTAGACATGGTTGTTAGAAATAGTACTTAGATAGCTTGTAAGACACTATATACATGTTAAGATTTGTGTGTGTGTGTGTGTGTGTGTGCGTGCGTAGTACAGGTTCTATGGTGAACCAGTAGTAAAGGCCTGTGTAGAGAATGGTGCGCACTGTATTGACATCAGCGGAGAGCCACAGGTAAGACATTACTACTGCACTCCATTGTATTATGCTATTGATTTACATACAATAGTGGTTTACACAGCATGTATCCTTTCATTAGGACACAGTAAAATCTTAAGTGTTAATTGAACTCTGAAAGTGTACAAAATTTAATTTGTAAATGTCATTCATGTGTTCCATGAATATGTACTTTGATCTAAATCTGGTTAAGTTAATATAAGGGATGCATTGAATTTCCTTTTATAAAAGGGGTGTGTGTGTGTGTGTGTAGTTTCTAGAGGGTATGCAGTTGAACTACGACAGTCAAGCAGCTGATAAGGGAGTTTACATCATAGGAGCTTGTGGCTTTGACTCCATCCCTGCTGACATGGGGGTTATCTACACCAGGGACCAGTTCAAAGGTACATACCCTCATGCTTGCAGACTTGAGACTTTTCCAGTGAGGTAGTCTCGCGTAGCCAGACAACTATTCCACAATCTCTGAATGCTATATAGAGTCTGGAACTACAACTCCCAAAATCCGAGAGAGGAAACTGGCACTTCCGTTCACGAAAATATCTTTTAAAATATCTTTACACTTTACTTTTTAATTTCCATTTCTGCTAAGCAGCAAGCTATGTATACTTAGATGATTTGTATTTATATTAGGATAAATTTGCGCGACTGTAAAGACGAAACGGAAATGGAGAGGAGGCTCCACATCCGGTTTATATTCTAATCATGATCAGAGCTTCCGAGTCCCAGACTGTATGCCGGAAACATTTGAAAATTGTGGGAGGCAACAGTCTGGTAATGTGAGACTACCAGTGAGGCAACCTCGGAATATATATTTTGCTGCCCTCTACAGGCTGCTTTCAGTACAATTTTTTGGTGAACAGGGTCCAACTTTGTTAAACTATGAAGTCCCTCTCCCTCTGGAATCCTCTGACTTGGGCACACAGAAGAATAGACAGACGTGCACTGACTCTCTGATAGAAAAGTAATCCTATAGCTGTACAAGAGACAACCTTGAATTATATGATGAAAACTTGACTCACTTCTCTGTGTCTATGTGTGTTATCAGGAACACTGACAGCAGTGGAGAGTTTCCTAACTGCCAGCTCAGGTCCTGAGGTAAATGAGATGAAAGTAACAAGATCTGCCTGCTTTAAAAATAGAGCTGATGAAAGAGCAAGACATTTGATAAAAACAAAAGATTTTATTAAAATTGTGATGTGCCAATATCCACGTCTCTGTCTCTTTCTCTCTCTCAGGGTGGCTGTATCCATGATGGAACATGGCAGTCGGCCATCTACGGTTTTGCTGACAGCGGCAAGCTCCGTAGCCTGAGACGAAAGTTTAACCACAAGCCTCTTCCTGTTGTTGGCTCCAGAATCAAACGCAGGTAAACAAAAACATAATGCCACTGTTTGCTTCAAATAGGTTGTGACATTAAATGGCAGAACCTTTCATTGAAGGTTCATTTGCTACATTTGGAATGTTGGCTGCTCCCATACATTGCACCGTAGAAAGCCAACAAGACATTTCCACAATATCACAAATATCTGGTTCAGCATTCAAATGTTAATCCTGAAACATACTGTGAGTAGTAACATCTGTTGACTGTGTATGCTTTGGTGGAATACATTAACGTGTGTGTGTGTGTGTGTGTGTGTGTGTGTGCATGTGTGTGTGCGTGCAGGAGTGCCCTGTTCTTCAGTAATGAGATCGAACAATATTGTGTTCCCTTCATGGGAGCTGACCCTTCTGTGGTGAAGAGAACACAACGGTTCCTGGTCCAGGAACATCAGGACACACCAGTCAGTCTTTCACCCACTCTCTTATTGTTCCTTCTGCCTTCACAGCCTGTCTCTTCTATTTTTCTTATTATGCAACTTCACACACACACATATATATATATATATATATATATATATATATATATAGCATATAATAATTTGAGAATAAAGTTGTTTTTATTGTCAGAACATGACAAATGTAACATAAGATATTGTATTTGTCTGATGCTATTACATGTGCAGTGAAATGTTGGTGTGGCTGTGGCAGACTCCACACCAACACACGTTTGAATGAACATAATCATTCTAGACTGAATTAGGAGTCCTGGAGTGGTGATGTAGATTTGAATGGAGAATATGTTAATGCCACATTAATAATGACATGTTAATGGTACATGTCTGAACACTGTGTTGGTGTCTGTGCTTCTCCACTGGACTATAAACTTGGATTTAGGTCAAATATACCATGTATATTTAACTCAATGCCCCATCTAAACGGGTTAAAACCTGAACGTTCAGTTCTGAATCTGATCTGTTGCTGTAAATCCAGTTTCAAAAGAAAATGTATGATTCTGTACAGCAGGGGTGGGCAACTTGGATGATGGAGAGGGCCACTATATTTCCACACTCACTCCAGAGAGCCACATTGCATATACTGTCAGGCAGACACCTCTTGTCTCTGTATTTCAACTTTTTTCGTAAATGAATGCCGTACTTCGCCATTTTATGTCACACAAAAGTAGCAAAAATAGCCGATCTACAAGCTCAAAACTGCAACGCGTTTTGTGCTTGTAGATCTGCAATGTTTGCTATTTTTTTATTGGAATCTGATTTTTTTGTGCTATTTTTCAATTGGAATCCTGAAAAGTAACATTTTTACATTCTAATGCATTTAGTTATACTTATTTTAACATTTTTAACTTAAATACAAATACATTGGACGTAAAAAAGACGATAGAATCTTAATACTAGTCATTAAGCTACAGAGACTGAAGTAATTAAAGCGGGTCATGTTTGGAATTGTAACCGCTTAAACCAATAATATATCAGTATTCCGATATTAACCTGCGGGCCGCATTAAGTGAAGGTGGGGGCCGCAGGTGGCCCCCGGGCCGCCAGTTGCCCATGTATGCTCTACACTCCTAATGATATGTTATTGACTATTAACACCAGGTCCAGTATGGAGCGTATGCTGGGGTTGGAGGCCTTGGTAACATTGTCAAGATGATGTTTGCTGGTTTGATGTTCTGGTTCCTGGTGAAGTTCAACTTTGGACGCGACCTACTCGTCAAGGTAAATGAGTCAAAGGCGTGAAATGTGAAAACGGTGACCATAAATCTTATGATACAGTGGGACACTGTCATACTGTCAAAAACTTATATTTTTGCTAATAAAAAAAGAGAATTTCTGAAAATGTTTTTTCACAAACCTGTACGGAAATCAAACTGAAACCATTACCCAGATTCTTTACAAGATTGATATTTTTATTGAATAATCGTTATATATTAATTAGATCTCATATGGACCAAATTATCGTGATGAGCATTTTTGCCATAATCGTTCAGCTATACTTAGGAGTGAAAAAAATATATATTTTTGTTAATATCGCTTAATATCGCTATGCTATGTACTCATTACAGGTGAAAAACGGGTATATTCCAAAAGAAAGAAATGCTATAGTGTCCATAGAATGAGACTATGTAGGAATAAGAATCAGAAAATGATTTGAATCCTTCTCTTTCAGTATCCGGAGTTCTTCTCCTTTGGTTTCTTCTCCAAGGCAGGGCCGACCAGAAAGCAGGTAGACTTTTTTTTATTATGTGTCAGTGTTGCTGAGTTAACCCTCGTAGGGTCTTCGTGTTTTAGTCACACCCAGGGCCTTCGGGTCACTTTGACCCGAAGGCCCTGTGTGAAAATTTTCATTTTCATGAACATTTTCATTTTCATATCACATGTTTAGTACAGTAAATAAGGCAAATAGAAGAAGTTTCATAGAGAACAATTTTTTTTTACATACGTTTAATTCATGTTGAAAATGTTAAACCGGGTCAAAAGGACCCGAGGACCCTACGAGGGGTGTGTTAACACACACTTATCATTGTGTGTTCCATGATCTAGTGTTGTAATTGTGTATTTGAGAATTTGTTTGGATGTAAATAATTACTAAAAGGTTTGGGAATGGAGTTGGGGGCATGATAAAATGTATAACAAAAAATGCATATTTGATCTGGAAGACGGTAAATAGTTTTTGAAAAGTGGAGCCGAGTGGTCAAGTCGTTTTGATGGATAAGTACTTTAGATAAATACTGTGGAGGTATGAATCATGTGCTGGCCCTGACAATATTGAAAAATGTGGATACATAAAGCTATAATATAGTGTAAGCAGACAGTTCTGATTGACTAAATGTGACTACCGGTAAATACTGTTTGCAACTCCGGGATGACTCTCGGCGCTGCAATAGGCGACGGTATCTTCCTCGTCAATGGAGCAATCTACCGCGAGTAGCTGCACAACGGCCAGTGAACTTCTCCTTGTCAGCCGAGCTTCTCCCTGCAGTGCCAATAGACTTTGTCCAAAGTGAATATACAGACAGTGTCATGTCAATGATCTGATGACTAAAGCAAGACTTATAATTGACTTTTTTTCCTGTGCCTTAGATGGAGGGATCATCCTTCCAGTTCGCCTTCTACGGAGAAGGCTACACCGAGGGACAGGACCCCTCACAGGGAAAGCCCAATGCCAAGATCCGCACATTGGTCCAAGGACCAGGTAACTTGATTTAATAATGCAGATGACGTTAGATGTATAGCCTCTAGCAGTTACTCGAAATACTCAAACTCAAATCTGGGAGGGGTTTTGAGAACATAACTATAATGAAAAGTAGCAGGCCAACCTAATCCATATCAATAAAGTTGAATACTTATCTATCTTTTTAATGTATAATTGATGCAATGATTTGTGTTATTGCTGTGATCCAGAGGCTGGATATGTGGCCACGCCTATCGCCATGGTTCAGGCTGCACTCACCATCCTCAATGAACCCTCCGCCCTGCCCAAGAAGTGAGTTTACACACGCATATCAAACTACGAGACAATATTCATGTGAAGGTCATGTAAAGGTTATTTGGAGGTGTTTGTGCTGGATGGTTTATGTACTATTAATGTTGTATCACTAAGTGATTCTCCATTTCCATTTTGTCCCCCGTTTGTTTTCTTCAGGGGAGGAGTTTATGCTCCTGGAGCTGTCTTCTCCAGAACCTCCCTGATCGACCGTCTCAACAAACATGGCATCCAGTTCTCCGTCATTTAATGTTCACTCCAAGTTTCCTTCGGCACTTGACGGCAGGTTTGGGGCCAGTAGAGAAGACCTTACCAACGACGAGCCATGAAAAGACAATACCCTCTTTTATTGGTCGGAAACTGACCAATCCCCAATTACTGGTTAACCTATCCTCATTTGTCCTGAACAGCATATTAACCCTCTGCTTGTCAGGCACAACACGGTGTGTTCTACACCACAAATTATTGGGCTGAAATTGTTGGCATGGCTTGTCTGGCCCTAGAAATCATGACATTCAGTAGAAAATACAAAGCCATACTGCTTTCTTTACCTTCACTAGCATTCCTAATTCAAACCAATGCAGAACAAAATGAGAAATAACAGAATAAATGATTAAATGATAAGGTGTCCCTTTTATTCTGTTTATTGATGTTGTGAAGTGATCCGTAGATGAGGGCTTAATCTACAGTTCTACACGCAACCAGTACATGTTGGTTGAATTGTAAAGCAGTGAGATTGGAATACAGTGGGGGGGATAAATAAATGTTTGACACTCCAGTCTCCAGACACTTCACTCAATTTCCAATTTAGTTATTTAATGGTTTAGACTACTGATTCTACCAGGCCTACGGGGGGGGGGGGGGGGGGCGCTGTCTTCTAAATATTGTTTACGAACGTTGCACTTGTATAATTAAATGTAGCCTGGCTTTTCCCCACTGATGTTATATTCTGGCTTTGTAGAATAGAGCTCATTCTACTGTGTGTATGATAGAAACATAAGTACAATACAGCTGATTCTGCTGTGTTGGATTGAAACATGAGAAAAGAGCTCTTTCTGCTGTGTAGGATGGCAACATCAGCTCATTAGAGGCCATTCTAGCATTTTTCGGATGGAAACATTTAGCACTATCCTTATTCCAATTGGGTTTTTGTTTTACATTTCATTAACCCTCCAATCCAAACCTGCTCAAAAGACTGTTTGTAAAAACAGTACAAGTAATTTAAACTGGCTTTCTTTGCTGGGCATTTAGCAAATGTATGAACTGTGCATATTTGATTTTTAAGAAGAGCTTGTGGCTTATCAGGACCAGAAAGGTTTGACTGTCACACACCAGAGTGTGTGTTTTGCGCATGTACTAGATTTGACTATGTAATGTGTGGGTTTCTTTGGCTTGTTTTTCTTTGTCTGATAAATAAAGACAACTCCATTGCTTAAATCTTTGTATTGGTCTATCATTGGTCACAGTGGTTCATAGACACTTGGAAGTCCCAATCCAGAATGATTTTAATTAATACATGTAGACTTGAAACTTGTGGTCCAGATATGAGGGCTGTACCAAAGTTACCCGGACCCATTATGATGACAAACAATTAAATGTTTTCTTACACTCAGAAGGTTACAGACTACCAGATGTTTAAAATGATCTAATATTTATTCAAAAATAATTTGAGGAGTAACAAATGGCATTTGCATCTTATGTACAGAAAGTAGGCTTGTACTATCGACAAGACTAAAGGTTTAATCATGATGGAAACCTTTGTTCACAGTCATAAAAAGGCTAAGAATCTATTAATTGTTCATCTTTGTTCAGCAGCTGCTGAGAGTAGACCATTTCTTGGAAGTTGTACTTCTCTGCAATAGTCTTGATACTGTCAAAGGACCGGATTCTGTTCAGGACCTGCAGGATTTTAAGCACCGTCGACCTGTAAGAGAGAACCGAAAGTCACCAGTCAGCTTTGAGTTTCCACGTCAATAGTGATGTTAGAATTAGGAAGACAATAGGTTTTATACTATGCCCTATGCGTGTAAGGATATAAAAGTGTTTGTTTATGTATGGTACAGTATGTAGTAGTATGGTCTTCATTCACTCGCTGCAAAGAGTGTGTTTGTGTGTTGTACCTAATAGCAGGATCTTCAGACGACTGATTTTTGCAGACAGAGTGTGCAGTCTGAAGCATGAAGTCACTGAGAGACTGCAGTTCAGGCAAACACTCACTCACTTCTACAAACCAAGACCCTGGTAGACAGTCTGCTATCTGAGAGAGACACAGAGAGAAATAAACATACTGTGAAGGGGAACAAATAGCGAAAATATTCAATCTACAAACTCACGTGTTGCATTGCAATAGACATGCACACACACACACACACACACACAGGGTGAAATAAAGTTGTGTACCTTGCTGAGTATGTGGACGGGGTTTGTCTGGCTCTGGTTCAGCAGAATAATCATCACGCGTGCATTCAGCAGTTTCTTTAGCATCAGGTCCTTCAGCACACTCTCGGGGAGGATCTGATCCCATAACCTCATGTTCCCCAGGAGCTACAAAAGAATACACACACAATACAAAATTACACAGTACACACATACCTTACGCCATAATATCAATACACATATATTACAAAATACACATGGTTCACCATAATACACATGTAATACCCACATGACTTCAAACATTTGAATGGGTTTTCACTGTAGTTAATGTGGTAGTCTCACGCAGCCAGACTTTCGGAGATCTCTTGCCTACTGAGACATCTGGTGACATCTGAATTCAATAAATAGGCTAAAAGTGTCTGGAAACAATTAGCAAATGTATAAAATAACAGCTTCACAGAACCAATGCAAAGACTTAAGGGACGTTCCTTCATATGGGATGGTATAAGATTTATTTTCAAATCAGTGGGCGTAGGTTTGATACTGCTGTTTTTCTCCTGCGTCCAAGCCCATTTATTGAATGTTAGATTTCCCCAGATGTATCAGTACGCAGAGATCGTCTGGCTATGCAAGACTATTCATGTGACAGTGTTGAACAAACCTTCACAGCCGTCCACAGCTGCTGGTCTCTGAATCGACACTGAGGAGACGTTAGGTCCTCCTGAACACTGCAATGACAATAAAACACATGTCACAAAAGAGTAAACACAGTGGCAGCTGTTAAAATTAACCACATGAAATCTAGTGTCGGCCCCTGCTTGTTGCAGTATGAATCGATGACTTACATTTTGGGGAACAGTGGGATGAATATATCTTCATCAACACAACTTCTCAGTCTGCTGACTACAGCTTGAATAAACACCTGTATGACACACAAATAAACATCGTCAACACACACTGTCAATACACAAACACATTGTCAATACACACTGAACACAAATTCAACACAAATACACACACACACAGTAGCAATGTGAGACTGTCAGACCGTATTGATGTGTTACAGACAGAGAGTAGTGATGTTTGATAGACAGTCAGTCAGTAGTAATGTGACACAGAACGAGAGAGTAATAATGTGAGACAGACATGTCTAACCTTGACTGGTTTGCTCTGCTCTCCCTGGAAGACAGAGAAGTCGTCCCTCAGACTGTGACAGACATCAGACATACTGACGGACTGACGGTGAGACAGAGGGTCCCACACCAACTCCACGTAGGCTTAGGAGGAAAGAGACAGAGAGAAGTCATATAAAAAGACAGGCGAGTGATAGTGTGATGTTTTATCTTGAGTCAGATCAAACATCTTACATACTTATTGCAAATATGGCACTAATGCTGACACTGGCATTGTTATCAGGTCGATGCCAGGCTAAGATAATCATACTCGCCTGAAGCCTGCCGATGGTCGCATAGTAATTGGTTGTCATACAGATGTACTATACAGATAGAGATGTCCACTCAGTCTCTAGACACTGAGTGGACCATAAGTAATGATTTTAAGTCGAAAGTAAGCCTTGCCAAAATGCCAAGCCAGGTAGGATAGGCAGGAGCCTATCTCCTGTTTCTGTAGCGTGAGGCGGCTTGATGTACAAGTACATCCCCTGGGGACTTACCCCAAATCCAACCCTTGATGCTGAGTGCTAAGCAGGGAGGCATTGGGTCCCACTTTTTATAGTCTTTGGTATAACCCGGTCGGGGAATTGAACCCTGACCTCTTCAGTTTCTCAAAAAAGATACATTTAATAGGTAACCGCTAAAAGAAAATATAATTATTATGTAAAATACTTGTAATCGCTATTATGAAGTAAGTCCTGTCGGTGCCCCATTACATGGTACTCAGTGTAAGTGAAGGATGAGTGAGAGAGTGTGTGTGTGTGTGTGTGTGTGTGTTTACCAGTCATTTTGGGCAGTAGCGTCTTCTCTGCAACATTAGTGAATGTTTGTGTGTCTGTGTGTTCCTGGCTGAGACAGAACGACTCTACAGCTCCGTACCATGGCAATGCTTCAACGTCACCTATGCTGTCCTGAGAAACACAAACAGATACAATGGGCCTCTTGACAAAAGAAAAAACTAGAAAATCATTAAACATGAAGAGTCCCTGGATTTTGTGCCTCAGGTAAACCAGAAATATATTTTGACCATATTAAATAATTCAGATAAATTAACATTTGCAGATGCATCAGGTAAACCAGATGATGCAAATAAGCCATGTTGGACACATGCAGCAAAAGGACTTTCTCCTCAGTTCATTCTTTGATATTAAAATACTAGTCACAACAAATTTGGCTCTGCCTTTATCAAGGTAATTGTGTGTTACACAAGCTATAACAACTTGCATTGTGTCAGGTGTGTGAAGGAGCTTTCAACCAGCAGTGTCTAAGCCCATCCAACAGCCTTTCAGCGCGTCTATGTTGAACACTGTGCACTCTGTGGCAGAGCGAGTGAGCACGAGGTAATGTTAATATGGTTTTAATCAGAGGCCTGATAGTCTTTGAATGTACTGAAATAGTTTGTTCTTAACCCATTTAGAGCGGGAACCCCTATTTGTAACTATACCTTTCAAGACGGGAACCCCATGTGGGGTATTTGTTGCTATGTACAGTATATAGCAACATACATGAAGTTTTTCAGAAAACTTAGGTCAGGATTTAGAAGGCGTTTTTAGAATCGGCCTCAGGTCTAAAAGGGTTCATATAGAATTTGATTGATTACCGGGTGTAGAGCTCAGAGGAGTTGATCAAATCTGAAAAATGCCAGCACTCATGGAATTGTACTTTTTTTATTTAGATAGGCACGGGCAGCAAACGGATGCATTTGGGCAGATCCTTCCTCAGCATAATAAGAACTTAAACACAGGTGTATAAAGGGGCCCTGAGTGAAATACATAAAAAAGGGCCCAAGTAGATCTAATGAGACATTTACATGAGTGCTGCCATTTCTTTTTTTTTATTTATAAAATGCGGTTTGGAACAAGTATAATTGATTTTGCAGAAAGAAAAAGGTAATTCCAAATATACATAATGCCTTCCTGCATGTTGCCAAACACATATTTTAATCATACCAAAGATCACAATTAAATTAACATTTGCAGATGTAAATGTTTGTGTGTGTACCGTCAGAGGGTTCCAGTTCATAATCTGGTGTCTGATGTGTGGGTTCAGCAGCTTTGGGAGGCAGAGGGAGATGTAAGCATTCAGGTAGGAGTCTGGATAAAAATCTCTCCACTCCTCAAAACCTCTCAGAACCTTCTGAACGTCACTGAACCCCTCCTCTACGTCACTGAACACCGACTGAGCACGCTGCAAGATGGCCACTGAGACAGGAAAGAGACAAAAAAAAAACATCACTACAATGGATTGATAAATAAATGGATGGATTCATATACAGATACAGTACATGGATAGATGGCTCGATAAGTTGATGGATATACAGATACATGTAAATGATACCTGGATGGTCGGATATTCAGATAAATGGACGTATGGATGGATGGATATTAGGGCTGTAAACTATGTGTGTCCATCTTTTAAAAGACATGTTGGTGTTTGAAGCTTTCAAATATAACCAATTTTGACAGACCTATTGCATCTAGATCAATGGATTAATTTACAGATAAATGGATTGAGGAAGGAATGGAAGGGTGGAGTTGCAGATAAATGGATGGAGAAAGAAATGAATAGAAAGATTTAGAGCTAAACAAATGGATGGTGACCTCTCTTCCTCTGAAGCTCCTCCTCTTCTTCTGATGAAGGCTGGGTGTCTTTGGGTGTGTCAACACAGGCTCCATCATCAGTAACGTCCTCTCTACAGCATTTAAACACATCATCATGACAAAAGGACAACATTTAAACAAATTCTCTTTGTCATCATTTATCATATAAACTATAAATATGGATTGGAAAAGCTTTTCCCTTTTTATTTCCAACCCATTGACACAAAACTTGATCCAAGAAATACATTTGTCTCACTCACCTCTGACTGGGACCACCTCCACTCTGCTCAGCAGCACCATCTACAGATGAGAGACCGTCAGACACTAAACTACATCCAACAGTTTTATATGTTTCACATTGGCATCCACTCATATATAAAGGCCCTGACACAACAAAATGACTATGTCCCGACTATTACAGACTACGTTGGGAAACAGAGTTAAAAGTTACTTCTGCGAATAAAATCAGTTCATGGTGCTTTTCTGTGCCTGCCTGAGAGGAAATAAATCTAAAATATTGGGAGAATACATGAATGAATAACATTACCCCTTGCGATTGTATTAATCGTCTGCAACATTGACTGACATTAAACATGATATTAATTTGCCAAAAGTGAGTGTATGCCATCAAATAATTGCATCCGAGAGCTTTGTCCCTTTCTCTCTCACACACCTTTTTAATTGGATGACCAACCCACACAGACACCTCACTACCACTGATGGCACAGTAGCTACACAGCGCACATTCTACGACCAATTTTCAGCCACAGAAGTTCATCAACAGCCTGACGTCAGCTTGGTGTGTCACAGCCTTAACAGACACCGTTGACACACTCTCAACTATAACTTGCGTCGCCTCTCTCTCACACAAACACACACACACACACACACACACACACACACACTGTTCTAAAACATCTTAATTTATGCAGCTTATACTTAGTTTAACCTTGTTTTAACATTATATATAAAAAAGCATAAAATAACAGGCACTATTTTTAACCATCTTTTTTTTGCCATCACGTCATGGCATTCAGCTGAAAGATCTTCAGGGAAGGACGCCCTTGTGTATCCTCACTAATAGTGTAACAATCACCCTTTAACTTTGAAAGGATAATCGTTAACTAAGGAAAAAAAACTACGGAATCGGCTGGGTTTTAGCCGGATGAATTCATATTCAGATGCCACAAATTAGTGATTGACAAATCAAATAGTAAATAAAATGATTCACTTAGGGTCGATTATCAGGTCGATGCCAGGCTAAAATAATCATACTCGCCATCAGTGAAGCCTGCCGATGGTCACATAGTGATTGGTTACTTTGGTTGTCATACAGATGTATTATATACAGATAGAGATGTCCACTCAGTCTCTATAGACACTGAGTGGACCATAAGTAATGATTTTAAGTCGAAAGTAAGCCTTGCCAAAATGCCAAGCCATGTAGCCATGTAGGATAGGCAGGAGCCTATCTCCTGTTTCTGTAGCGTGAGGCGGCTTGATGTACAAGTACATCCCCTGGGGACTTACCCCAAATCCAACCCTTGATGCTGAGTGCTAAGCAGGGAGGCATTGGGTCCCACTTTTTATAGTCTTTGGTATAACCCGGCCGGGGAATTGAACCCTGACCTCCCAATCTCTGTCAGTTTCTCAAAAAAGATACATTTAATAGGTAACCGCTAAAAGAAAATATAATTATTATGTAAAATACTTGTACTTGTTATCGCTATTATGAAGTAAGTCCTATCGGTGCACCATTACATGGTACTCAGTGTAAGTGAAGGATGAGTGTGAGTGTGGTTTACTGTCCCTTTCTCTCTCCCTAACAAAAATAAATCACACCCAGTGTGAAGTGAGCGGTGTTATTTAGAACAGTGGTCATCACAGTGATGGATGCGCACTTAATTTTTTTTATTTTTTTTTAAAGTGCGTGGTGCTATTTATAGGTTATGAATTTCATCATGCATCTCGCTAGCCAATCACAGTACTGAGCAAAGGGTCTGAATACTTATCAGCCAATCACAGTACAGCGAAAGACAAATTTTCACGACGGATGGGTCATGGGTCCCAACCCCACTTATAGGAGCGGCTACACCGCTCAAAAAAAAATAAAAAAAATAAATGAACCCATCACCCACAGTAATCAGAGGTCAGACGGACCCATTACCCATTCTGTGAACTGGAAACGATCCTTTTAACAAATACTTCATAGATTCGAACATGTTGCATATATACATCAAATACACAATTACACATCATAACACCAAGCAGGCTAAAATAATGTGCCTTTGTCACAATAGCTCCTCAGAGATTCCTCCTCTATCCTTGCTTGTCAAAGCAGAAATAAAGGCTTTGGGATGACCTTCGAAATAGCAGATCAGAATGACTTACGGTTCAAGTGAGGATCAAGGAGCAAGGAATTATCAATTAAGAGACTTGAGGAGCAAGGAATTATCAATTAAGAGACTTGAGCTGTACCCCTAGTAAAGTCTGCCTTTAAAAAACACAGGAACTACATGTATGTCAGACACACAACTCACAAGTGAGCTGCTGCAGGCGGCCAGCCTCCTCCCTGACAGTTTGTCGTCTGTTTGCCACCAGTGCCTCCATGTGGTCAGATAGGAGAGAGTGCAGCTCCACCTCTATTGAGTTGATCTCCATCACCTACAAACACAGTGACTCTTTTAGCTGTTCATCAATTATCCAGGCAGTTATATTAACATTAAAATGTAAATCTAAATGATAATCTATGTGTTCTACCTTCTCTTGCAGACACTCCACCAGGTTCTGACTGTAGACGTTCATCTTCTTGAAGAACTTCAGCTGTGCCTCCGAGGAGCCTCCCTCCAGCTTTTCTATAGAGCTTCTCGAACTCTCCGTATCTCCCTCCATCCTCCTCAACTCCGCCTGACGTGCACTGTGCACCTCCTTCAGAGACTCTAGTCTGGAGAAAAAAAAACAACAGATGAAACTGTAAAGACAAATTTATTTCATAATGTTAAACCGTCAAATAGAATGTTTCTCAATAACACTTGAACAAACAAGCAGGCAAGAATTGGAAGAAAGGATGGAAAGCACCTATTTCTGCCCTCTTGCACTGTTTCAACCTTTCAGTTTTGGTTTAACAGAGGGATAACTACACTTAAGAATATTTATGACCATGTGACCTTTATGTCTTTTACAGAGCTTCAGATTAGGCATTTTATTCAGAATCACACCCAAATTCCCAGGTTCTCCAACGGAAACACTTATCAACTCTTTATTGACTCTCGATCCTAAGGCAAAAGATCAGATTTCTAACATTCACTGACTCATTAATTCTGTCAGTGAAGACTCAGTAATAAGACCTAAGGTCTCTTAGGAGAGGGAGTTGGGTCTGGGTTAAATGAAACTATGGGAAAGAAATAGGAGAGGTGGGATGGACTTCTTTCTTTTGAAATGTAGTTTTTTGTCTCGTTATGTCTAAAAGAAAAGTGTTTTGAAGATGCTACATGTATTAACTCTTTGACTGCGGACGACGCGATAACGCGTCAAGTGCTACTTTGTCCAGTTGGCCGTCGACGCGCTGGACGCGCTGGACGCGCGTTCATTGTTTAATCTCTGATTGCGCTATGCTGCTTAATATTCAATGTTATTCTCGAGTTCCACTTACTTCACGGACATCTGCATCCGGTTTCATGACCTGGATTCCGTTTCCGGTTTTTGATTCTTTTCCCCAGTCATTTTCGTCCAAAATAGGTAAATAAACGGTCTTTCACACGGTATGACGGACAAACGGACAGTTTCTCTTCTATAATCTATGGTCTGGGTGACGATCAGTCATCGCCGTCGTGTCTCACATCGTAATTTTGGCGATCAAAACAATCTGGGAGGACGTCACATCCGTTTTCATGTTTTTCCCTGTCTAATCTATCAAGAAGGGTGAGAGAGACCTAACGACCTGATCAAGCAGTCATGTGCTGCACTCTAGTGGCGGATTTGTGCTGGGTCTTTATATTATGTGCCCTTAAATTATTTTCATGAGAAAAATTCAAAATATAAAAAAAACACGAAAATTGCTGGCACTGGGGGAGTACTTTATGAAAATACTCTGGCAGTCAAAGAGTTAAAATACTGTATACTAAATTTGTGACAGCTGTTAAAGACGTTTTGAAGACATTAAATGCATTAAAGATGTTAAACATACTGACTTTGCATTGATTCTCCTCTTCATTGTGGAGATGGAGACAGGAGGCAGAGTCTCTGGGAGGTGGACAGCCGCCGATCTGGTCTTCCGTCTCTGCCTGCCTGTCCAACTGCTGTCACTGCCGGATGGACTCTGAGAGGAGATGAGAGGTAGAGTTAGAAACAGAACTTGTATTACCGTTTATGTCTTCGTTGAGCCATACGTTTCTTCACCTGTTCTCCTGGTCTTCTTTTGACTCCTTTTCCAATCTGCGTCTCCTCCCAGACTTCCTGATCCTCTCTCTCTGAGGAGTCACGGTCACTGCCATCGCTGCCTGCTGAAACGCACACTCAACATAAATAAAACATACACACTCTCCTCCTCTCCTCCTGATCTCCGTTAAACTTTTCTTTATATCCTCTCTTACCTAGTTTCTCAGTAATTCTTTCCCTGATGCTTTTTGTCCGTGGAGCAAACTCTATCCTGCGCTCATAATCATCTTTCTCATTGTCATCATCTTCAACTTCATCTTCATCATCCCTGCTGTGGATGTCTGAGCTGCTACTAGGAGAGTTCTGGTCCTTCATGCCCAGGGAGATGAACTCTTTCTGGGCTCGAGCCTTTCTACGGCTCCTCCTGGCTGCCTGGATGTCTTTGATATCAGGGATGATTACTGTAGGTGCTGTAGGTGCGTGCAGAGACACAAACACACAAAGTATTTGTCAGGATAGAATAATTGTTTTCACTTATGTCAAAATGCATGTATTAGTATTGTGTGTCATTAATCAAAAGTCTGTGCTGAACACAGACTTTTGAGTAAATTGTGTATTGTAATACACAAGCAGCATGCACACACAACCATGCACCTTGTTCAGGAACAGAGGTGTCAGAGAGTGAAGAGGCTGAGCTATAGGGAGTTGCTCCACCATCATCATCATCACCACCACCATCATCATCATCATCCTCTTCCTCCTCCTCATGGCTAGGGCACGGTGAATCCAGTCTGGAGGAAACAGAAATGGAACCATCTTCACCTGCAGATGTCCAGGGAGCACAGAGAGAGAGGTTGGATGTGTGCATGTGTGCTCTGTATAGTTAATACATATCATTTGTGCATGTGTGTGTTTGAGGTAGTATACACACGCATTAAGGAAAATACAAATACACAAGCAGTTAATCTACTTGGTTGTCTGTTTTGTCCGTGCACTTTTCAAATCAATAATAAATTATTCACAAAAAAATACAAGTAGTCTCATGCACTATTAATGTGTTTGTGTATATAATTATAATAATGTAAGATGGCACTGTAATGGTGATAAGTCATGTCTGTGTTGTCAGTTGTTATCCTGTGGATAACTACACTAGAACTTACACTGGTGGAACCAAATGGAAATGGGAATATGTGTTACACAAGTAAGAATCTACTGTCGCTGTAGACAGACCACCCATTACGGACACTACATGGATGTTCTGATTTAATCATAAGAGTAAGACAGCACAAGCAAATACAGGACCACCAGCAGCATAGCTGAAAGAGGAAGTGAGGACATGTCATTCTCTCCTGCACAGACACACACCCGTCAGTCAACAGCTCCAACATAACCATATCAAGTTTCCTTCACTTAAAATAGAGTTCAAATAATATGAATATAGCAGAATCCATAATGTGTGTGTGTGTGTGTGTGTGTGTGTGTGTGTGTGTGTGTGTGTGTGTGTGTGTTACCAATGGCAGTGCTGTGGGAGTCATCTTTTCTTTTGATTTTGAGCTTTTGATTGAACACAACAGCTTTATCAGATGACTTCCTCAGCTGAAACTCTGGTGCCTCAGCAACTGTAAGAAAACAGGTAACCATGGAGCTTTATCAGTGTAATTCATTGTAACTCTTAAAGTAACCACAATATATAAATTATAAAGTGACCACAATATGTTCTGTACATTGGCAAGGCAGGAATCCACCTCAATAACTGTTGTCATTAGTAGAAGGGTTGTTAGTTGTTGTTTTTTTAGTTTGAAGATTTTCCAAGACTACTGTCGAACCTTCGGATTCATTCTAATATTATTGAACATCTTATGTTTATGATTATTGTATTTTATTCATAACAGCCCACAATGTTAATTCATTTAACCCATATAATTCCCACTCCTTGGTTATAAGGTCAGAATCTCAATAAAATGTAAACAGTTGAAGACGTCTTTACAAATTAGAACAAGTGGTGGAAAGTAACTTAGTACATTTACTCAAGTACTGTAGTTAAGTACAGTTTTGATGTATTTTTACTTTACTGGAGTATTTCCAATCTTCAATAATTTTACTTCTACTCCACTACATCTCAGAGGCAAATATTGTACTTTTACTCCACTACAATTATTTGAAAACTTTAGTTTGTTACTTTGTAGATTTTGATTATTATTACAAATCACACATTAACCACTTCAGCCCTATGCTAGCCCTGAAACATGACTGTCATACCATGACAGTCATGGTGCCGAGTCCCCCTGGTCTAAAGTTGTGTTCGATTTTTTCACATTGCCATCTCTCACATAAACATAAACGTTCAGATTTCAAATATAAAGTGCTTACCACCGAGCCACGGATGTTACAAGGCGATGCGGACCGTGATAGTACCCGTATCTCCCGTATTGTTCAATAAAAAGCATTTTAATCCCATCGCCGGCCATTTTCTTTTTTTGTTTTTTTTTGTTTTGTAATGTATCAGAGTGCAATACACCTCCCAACCATTAGTGTCGCATGGTTGAAAGTATCGGAGACAATTTGGAGAAAATGGCCGGCGATGGGATTAAAATGCTTTTTATTGAACAATACGGGAGATACGGGTACTCATCGCGGTCCGCATCGCCTTGTAACATCCGTGGCTCGGTGGTAAGCACTTTATATTTGAAATCTGAACGTTTATGTTTATGTGAGAGATGGCAATGTGAAAAAATCGAACACAACTTTAGACCAGGGGGACTCGGCACCATGACGCTTGTATACAAGCGTCATGTGAACCATGGCTAGCCCTATGCATACTTAGGCTTTCTATAAATAGCCGATCTACAAGCTCACAATGCGTCGCTTTTATTTGTGACAGAATATTTCTACATTGTGGTATTGATACTTTTACTTAAGTACAAAATGTGAGTACTTCTTCCACCACATGCCCATTATTCTCTCTTAAAAAGCCAACAAACCTTCTTTATCCCCAGAGAAACTCAGCACAGCGTTCCCTTTCTTTTTCTGTCCGTCTTTCTTTTCACTTTGCTCTGTTCTTTCTGACGTCGTGAGTCCTCTCTTCTCAGCACCGTCGTCTGGGGCTGGGCCGCTGCTGTTCGACTGAACAGGCGCCTCTTCCGGCTTGGAGCTGCAGGAGATGCCGCGGCCTGGAGGCCTGGACAGTTTATTATGAACCTGCTGTGTGTCTCCTCCTGCATCTCCACTCTTCTTCTCCTCATCTTCATCACTGGATTCTCCTTTTCTTTGGCGAAAGTTTCTCCTGGTCTTCTTGTTGAACATGTTGTTCACCCGCTGCTGGCAAATGGCAATGATCACAAAACGTGTGGGTTCTGTTGTTGTTCTGAGGGTTTTCTGAAGCACAAGAAACGTAATACGGCAGCCAGCGTTGCCAGATTTTGTGAGAGAGATAAGCACATTAAGCAGCCAGGTGCTTGCCAACGTGTCGTCACCACGGGGCGGGGGGGGCGTGGCAAAGTACCAAATGACACTTGTTGACGCCCCTTTCATGATTTTTTGGTACGCACTAAATAGCAGATCTACAAGCTCTCAACACGTCACACCGCAACGTGTTGTGAGCTTGTAGATCTCATCTGCTATTGTCAAACAAATCTTGAAAATAAGTCCAAAGTGTGGAAACATTTCAAAATATTTTAACAACACAAATCTTGTACGGGGGTTCCTGGCACAAAATATTTTCATATAACAAATACATATTAATTTGGGGGTCCTTGACATGAAGATGTTTGAGAACCACTTTAAACAACATTAGGGAACAAGCCCAAATAAGCAACTACGCTTTAGAAACAAGCCAAAAAAACGCAACCCGCATCTATCAATATTTACTAGCAACTTTACAGAAAAACAAGGCCAAACTCGCTTATAATAAGCGGACCTGGCAACACTGGCAGTAGGCAAAGGCTTTTTACGTCTGAAACCAGTCTGTCGCAAACTACTCGCAACGCATTGTGGGATTTGGAGTTTTGGATTTATCTGCTGTTGGAAAAGTGCATATAATTAGTAGACCTAATGGTAATGAAACATAACGATTAGGATTTTCTTGATCATTTAGGTGAACAGAATTAACAAATGACACAAAAGATACATTTGTCGTTATGAAGTAAGACGGATTATGTCATTGTTTATAGCAATTTTAGAACTACTTGGGTCATTCTGATGTGGACAAATATTCAGCATGACAACGTTGATATAAGAAATAATCTAATAAATAAAATAAACGTCTAAACTAAAGGCTGCTCTGTGCCATGTGAAGGTCAGGTGTACAGTGTGAATACCTATTGATCCTCTTAGCCCCGGCCGAAACATGAGTCATGAATGAACTTCAACCTAGTGTTTGCACTTTCTCCATTTAGCCCGTACATTTACATAAACGTTCAGATATCAAATATAAAGTGCTTACCCCATGCCCACGGATATAAAAACTATGTACGGGTCCTCAAAAGTACCCGTATCTTCCGTATTGTTCAATAAAAAGCATTTTAATCCTATCGGTGGCCATTATTCTTTCTCCAACTTTCCTCCATATGCTGTGGTTAATAAATGTGACTGGAGAACTGGTTGTGCTGATCCTATCGGTTGGGAGGTGTATTGCACTCTGATACATTAAAACTCTATTGACAAAATAGCCACCAATCGGATTTTTGCTTTTTATTGAACAATACGGAAGATACGGGTACTTCTGTGGACCCGAACACAATTATAACATCCGTGGCCATGACATAAAAACTTTATATTTGAGATCTGATCGTTTATGTAGATGTACGGGCCGTAAATGAAGAAAAGGCAAAAACCAGGTTGAAGTTCATCCATGACGGTCGTGACTGTCTCTCTTTAGTTTTCTTTCTTTCTTTCTTTCTCCCTCCCTCTCTCTCTCTCTCTCTCTCTCTCTCCCTCCCTCTCTGTCCCTTCCTCTCTCTCTCCCCTCTCTCCCTCTTTTTCTCTCTCCCTCCCTTTCTCTCTCTCCCTCCCTCCCTCTATCTCTCTCCTCCCACTCAGCAGTGCGGTCAGATGTTAACAGCGCCCATAGAGCCATAGAGCTCAATACTTGTCAGCCATGTTGTTTGTGTGACACTAGAAGTGTCAGCAACAGGTCTATTTGGAGGAGCACAGCTTAACATTACTGGAAGAAGTCTTGTATTATTTTATGACTTTATCCTCTTCATCCAGTACCGGTGGATTTACAACTTCAGCTGCGGAAAAAGCTCCAGAAAGTCCACGTTTTTTTGACCGCAGCAGAAAGAGGTAAACTATGCACCCGAAAGTGCTTATCTAAGCACCAATGGTTTTCAAACTTTTACATTTCAACGTCTCCCTTTAACTCTGACAGTATACAAATGGAACCAAATGGACCCGTCAGGTTCCATTTGTATACTGTCAGAGTTACATACTTGTAAGGGTCAATTTAGAACCCCTAAAGGAACCCAGAGAGTCCCTGGAATCCACTTTGAGAACCACTGATCTAAGCACCCAATGAAACTTTGATGTTATGAATGTTGCTTGATGCTAGAATATAACATAATTGTATGGGAGATGGAAACAAGTGGCCAGAAGTTTATTGTATAATTGTTTAGTGTGTGTTTTAAAACCTTAAAGTGGAAAGACAAGTCTGACTTTGAAGGGTGATGATGCCTCACCCCTTGATGATACCTCACAAGAACTTGATGCTAGTTATCTCAGCCGAATATTTACACAGAATACACAGCTATTATTGCCTTACTGCACAACAGGTAAAATAAGCTGTACGTTTATAAGTTTACAGATTGTTTAGATGTTTCCTAAATTCCTTTCTCCCCAAACTAGTTGAACTGGTTGCAAGTGGTGACAGGTGATCAGAGAATGTTACTCTATCAGTCAGTTTATCTTAGAGAGGTGTGTGTGTGTGTGTGTGTGTTACATGTACATTTGTTCAATGTTTCTCAGTCTGTCCAGGTGGGGCATGGCATCGTGGTTTGATTTACACTTGTTCTACACAAAGGCTGCAGATCTACAGTCTGTGATGCTATGTGTATGGTGGTGAATGAATCTGATATCCAGTCGGTGGATGATATTAAATGTTTACATGCTGTAGGTGGGGGGGGGGGGGGTGTTGTTGATGTATCCGATTTGACCGAAGAATATATGTGTATGCATGTACAGTATGAACTTGTGTGCCAAAGACATTCCCTTCAACAGGTGGCGTGCACACTTGTCTAGTGGACTAGTTAGTCTGGTGGCCCACTTCAGTGGTTCTTAAAGGACCATACCAGTGGTCTGCTTACGCTTTTGGATTCCATTCATTTCAGTACAGTATGAAAATCAACTTGCAGAGACTTGGAGCTGGCTTGAGAAGAGATAGATATTTAGCTATAGATAGATAGCTGTTTTTTTTTTAAGAGTAGCCAAATACTTTTGATCACTTTTTTCTCCCAATGTAGTCATTTTGTCCCCACACATTTGCTTCTGTGGTTTGCCACTGCCCACTGCTGTTGGCTCACCTGCCAGTGAGGAGCTCCCACCGGGACGACGTACCGCTTCCCTCCATCCTATTCTCTGTCTTTCAGCAATCTCCGGTGACAGGTGCTGTCCGTAGGAGTCGCTGTGACAAAGCCCCCCGCTTCCGGCTTCCCTCCCCCGAATGCGGCCTATTGATACTTTGGGTTCATATAGCGCTCAACCTTGCAGGTCTAAGGACATGGTCACACATGCCCTAATGAAACAGCTTTGTCTCGTTCACTTCCGTTGCATGCGAGCAAAGGGGTGGACTTTCCGGTGGCGGCGCATGGACGCATCACATGACTTAGCGTGGAGACTGGAGACACAATGTTGATGGCGTTGACGGTGTGATGTCTTGGCATGCGTTGGCTACTCCCCTTAAGTCACGCATATGTGACTAGACCTGTCATAATTATTATTACACAATCGCCTAAAACCAGCATTACTAGTGGTTCCTGAGGACCAGAATTGAGAATCGCTGGATTAGAGGCCTAGTGGACTCACTAGCAAGCAGCCAGTCACACTTGCTGCTTAAGTAACAAATAACAAAATGGTTTTAGAGTGAGTCTTTTAAAGCAAAAATATGTGACATATTGGAGTATGTTCCTGGTCCTGTGTCCCCTGAAGACAATCGAGGGCGCGACAGAACAGACCTGCCCTGCCTTGTAGAGAAACACAGCCATGTTAAATCAAATAGCATTTATCAAAGTCAGTGCTGTGTTTCGTTTCTTTAAGACATGCTGTGGTGCAATGTGATTTCAACAACACTACTACACTGTAAAATCCTGAGTGTTGATTTAATTCTGAGTGTCCATTTGGTTACATTTGTACACCCAGTTAACACCAAGGATTTTACGCTGTAGATGTAGGTTTAGCCTACCAATGAAAGAGAGAACCACAGAAAGGTGAAGAGAAGAGACATGCTGCAGAGAGAGAGATTATTGCAGAGAAGAAGTGTATTTTTCTAAAAACAGACTTAAAGGAGAATTTTGGACTAAAGTTTTCTTACCTTTTCTATGACGTTATGATATCTTAGGATGAATGGTACAGTAGACATTTTTCATAACTCCACCCCTGAGCTGCCACAGCTTAAAAGGTGCGCGGATAGGCCTTAGGTTTTTTTTTTTTTAGATCTGACGTTCATAGTGACAGAACACTGTCCCAAAAAGACGAGATTTCAATCTCGAGATTTCAATCTCGTCTAGCGAGACTTCTGTTTTTTTTTGTTTGTTTTTTTGGTTGCATAGTGTTCTGTCACTATGAACGACAGATCTCACCAAAGAAATTAAAAAAAAAAAGCTATTAAAATATGTGATCTAACCTAAGGCCTATAAGGTAAGAAAACTTTAGTCCAAAATTCTCCTTTAAGTGCTTTACACAGTACTATAGAGAGTGAAACAGACATTGTCAGTGTGTGTAGGTGGGACAGTAAATGTTAGTGTTGGGGGGGGGCAGAGACAATGAATGACAGACAAGATATGTATTAGATGCTGTCATGGTGTCATTTCATTCCACTGTTTTATAACTGTTTATTTTATCCTTATCAGTCGCTATAACCTCATTTTGCATGCCAAATGCATCACATCAAGCTAATAAACCACACAGCAAAACTCGAGTGTAAATGGATGGACCCATAAGAGTTGAATTAACACTCATTCAGATTTACTGTGCTGCAGAGAGTGATTGACAGACCAGAAAGTTTAGAAGTCAGGGGGGCTGGATGAGCAAGAAGATGAAAGGAGAGACAGAGGGGATTGTCCCAGGAGGAGGGAAAAGGAGAGAGGGAGAGCAACAGATGGCAGGCAGTAGATTAGCCTTCCTCTTGTCCTGTGATGTTGATCAATACTTGACTATATTCTTTGAAAGTGTACAACTCTGTCTCTTTCCATTTGTTACTGCTTATATTAGGTCTATATTAACAGATACCAGTACCCTAGTATATAAATATTGTACCAGCCTATATAAAATCAAACATATCTATATAGCACATATCATGCATTAAAATGCAATACAATTCACTGTACATTAAGCAAAAATTCATATGCTGTGGGACACTTGTTCATATCCAACCTGGCTCACTGAGTCATGGTCACATCAAAGCCAAAATGCCACCGTCACTTCCTGCTTCCTGTCACCAGACTCGACGACCAGGAAATGCTTGTATCCGTGGGTACTGGGTTGGAGATTGTGAGCAGATTAACTGGAATTTCTCTCCTCCTCTGAAGTCTTCATGTGATTGTAACTCGGTGATGTCAGAGTGGAAATATGATGTTATTATTGTTTGTTATTATTAAAAGGCCTAAATGGACACCTGCTTATTTAACCACTTTCAACCTGCAACCCTATTATGGGCATGTCATTATAAGAGAAAATGTTGACACACAAAAAACAATCAGATAAGCTCCAAATTTGTTCCGTTTTAGCTATTCGGAAATATGTCTGGCTTATGTGGTAAATTGCCAACTTATCCATCTGTATTTACTATTTTCTTCATTAACACATAATGTCATATTCCTTTAAACTTTAAAGTATGAGCTGAATATGAACATTCATGTACAAACAAACCTTTGCTTGTGTGCAAGTAAAAGATTGTGTTGAATGTAAAACGTCTCAGTGTAAACAAAGCAGGCCTGTAGTCAGTCTGTCTCTGTTGTCTACCTGTGTCCGACCTCCACCTACTCTGTGTGATGATAATAATAAGGGTTGTTTAGAGGTGGTGAAGTCATGAAATGGTCAGAGGTTGAAGGTATGTGCGCGCACGTGCAGTGGCACACACACACACACACACACACACACACACACACACACACTCTCTCTGTTGGTGTCTTTAGTTCTATAGAGTGTGTGTAGGGAAGGTATTGGAACATTTCCCAGCGACAAAGGAGCATGGGACACAAAAGATTTGGGACCTGGCCAGAGAGCTTCTGACCAAAGAGAACAGAAACTCTGTTCAGAAACAATTTCTCTCCCGCTCTCTCTCTCTTTCTCTTTCTTCTTTTTACTTCTACTTCTCCTTCCTATCCTGTCATTCTCTTGGTCTCTCTCTCTCTCTCTCTCTCTCTCTCTCTCTCTCTCTCTCTCTCTCTCTCTCTCTCTCTCTCTCTCTCTCTCTCTCTCTCTCCCTCTCTCCCTCTCTCTCTTCATTCCCTATGTTTGTTTCATACAGATACAATAACTCCCACATTCATTCTCTTTTAGTCTTTCATTCTCTTATTAATTCCCCCACTGTCTCTTTTTCATTCTCTCTTACACAAACATTCTCTCTCTCCAGTCAGACAACCTTGTTCAATATTATTAACTGCATTATTATAGACTGGACTGTCATTAAGTGTGTGTGTGTGTGTGTGTGTGTGTGTGTGTGTTTTACAGATGACTGTGTGCTGTATCTGAGGACGTGACCGTCTCTTTGCCACGTGCAAACATGAATGGTAAGAACACTACTGTGTGTGTGATTTTGTCCATCCACTCTGCAAACATCCATTACACACACATGCAAAGTCGGTGCTTGTTTGCTTTTCTCTGATTGGATGCTGAACTGAGATCTACACAGCTAAAGGGCAAGTGTTAATTTGGGGGCTCACCTGGTAGAGTGCATATATCATAAAAGCTCAGTCCTTGCCGCAGTTGGCCTCGGTTCGAATCCGACCCGAGGCCCTTTGCTGCATGTCCCCCCCCCCCTCTCTCTTTCCTTCTCTTCACTGTCACTATCAATATAAAATATTGAAAATACCCCCCCTTACAAAAAGGGGGAGTGTTAATTAAACTGAGTGTGAAAATAGACTGCAATATACCCCTCTTCACTCCTTAAAACTTACCAGTCGACTGAACTGGGCCTTTTTAATTTACCTTATGTTGTACGAAATATATATATATATATATATATATATATATATATATATATATTGAGAAATTGTGTATGACAATATTGATACAGTGTTGGATCCAAATCATATAGGCATTTTAATGGCTCATTCAATAGAACTTTTGAATGATCTACTACTGTAGTACTTTGGGTTTTAGACTTTTCTTGTCTGTGATATGTATATTTCTGTGATCTTATTTCTGTAATCTTTGCAGATATACATTATTTGCTGTCCTTCTGTTAACACTAGCAGGCCATCTCAAGCAGTTATGAATGGATTTAAATTAAACAAAACTGGTGGAAAGGCTGGTGCTGGGCTGAGGAAGAACTCTCTCCATCACACACACACACACACACACACTCGCTCTCTCTCTTTTCAAGCAGATTAGCCAGATGAGGCCATGGTAGTGGCCGTAGCCTGTGACAATGTTACAAAATGCATATAACTTCTGAACAGATTAACATAACTACTTTGAAAATACTTTGAAAAAAGGTTTATCACATGGGCCCAAGAACAACTGATTAACTGGTCTGCACCCCACGTACAGTAGGCTATTCCTAAGCCAACCACGCAAATCAACAAGGCAGCAATCGGACTTAACTCGCTGTCCGAGCTAGCAAGCCCGGATGGACAGAATCCGTCCTCACCCGTTCCGAAATATTGTTAGCAGGCTGCTAGATAGCTTGCTACATATTGTAAACAGACTGTCAGCAAGTGGGCACGCATCACTTCCACCAAAGATTTGCATCTGGTTTGCTTCGAAATAGCATACATGCTGTCACACTGGTTCTGACTCCAAGGCCACTGAGTTATTGTCGGGAATCAGAACATTTAACTTTACCAAATGACCTTTCTTCCAGTGAGGCTCAGATAAACCAGGTTCTACTCTATGTGTAAGCACTTGGATTCAAATCCGGGCCTCCTACATGGGAAACCAAACATCTACCACTCAGTCAAAGTCCCCCTCTTAGACTTCTGGAATTCAGGCAGGGCTACTCTGCTACACACGCATAAATAAACACAAAAAAAGTGCTTAAACTACTTTTCTCTCTCACCCTCTTTTAGGTGGCACCAGTGTATGGGCCATCGCCCCGGAGGAAAGGATTAAACATGATCAGAAGTTTGACACCCTCTCCCCAACCATGGGATATGTCTCAGGTACACTATACACACATGAACATGCAGAAGCACACTGTAGTGGTTCAACCAAAAGTCAGGTCAGTCAAATCTGACATTTGTATTCAAAAGGACATGCATGTGAACGGCACATGTCACATAAACCCTTTACTTAATCAATCATAACAAAGTTAATTAGAATACACAATAAGAAATCATCCCCAGGCTATTTAAAACACTCAAATGTTTCTTTCAAAGTATATTCTTCAAAACCCCAAAATCATGAACTAGGAATGGGACAATAATCGTTAAAATGTGTTCCCATTAATTGTAAGGAGGGAAAGATGCATCACTTTCTTGGGCCAGCTATTCCAGCTGTCAGATTCATCAGCGTTCATCTGGACTGGGAGGCAAACTGAGCCGGAAGTTCGATGGAATGCATCAAAGAGAGCAGGATGGACAAGCTTATGAATAAACACTATCTTTTAATGATTGCGACCTTTGTTAAATAATTGGAACAGGAAAATAAAAGGAGACGTCACACTGTTTTCTGCTCCTCTTTTTTTTCTCTGACATGCACATTATGTCATTATATTGAGGTATCCAATGAACTCGGAGAACGTTCCTGTCTGGGCTGTCTAGCCTGGAAACCTTACGAATCTGCCAGAGTGAATACTGCCCAGTCAGAAATGTATTCTGATCATTCACAATTGAATTACATAGTGTGCTCAAAGAAAAACAAGATCAGAAAACATGTGATTTATCTTTTATTTTCCTGAAACGATTATCTGACACGGGTCAACAAATATATTCCAAGTGGATATTCCAATATTAGAGATCCAAGTGGCCAGAGGCCACTTGGATCTCAAGCTGATCTGAGGCACACTCTTGTGAAGAGAGAATAAAAGAAGAGTAAAGAAAGGAAAGAAAAGAAAGTTGCCAGTTGCCACGTGTTTCAGTTGAGTGGTCTTCGTTAGGGCAGAGTCAGAGTTTGCACAGGTGTGCTGTCAAGTTATAAGGGTAGGTGCTTCCGGTAGGAAAGAAATAAAGTTTCCTCCTTCTGACAAGGGTCGTAATTATTCAAAATATTGTTGTAAGCTGGTCCAGCCGACTCTTATTGACTTATTGACTCTGATGCATACCATCAAACTTCCAGCTCCAGTTTGCCTCCCAGTGTGTCTGTAGTGCATATTATGGTGAAGAACGTCTCTTCTCTCCTTCTTTACATAGCCTTGGTTTTACACAGTGTAATTACCACAAGTTGGCATTTCCTGGTTTCACACAGACAAGATGCCATTGCAGTGAGCATTCAACAAGACACCATTTGCCAGTGACCGTGATATGACACTGACAGACGGCTCAGTCGACATTTTACAAGGAAGTGTCATTCTCTCATGAACAGAAGCCTTTTTAATTACACAGATTTGATGGATTTTTAATAGGACATATTGTCAGATACGATGCTAGAATAACTAGAACAGATGCTGAAACTATCACTGCACATCTGCACAGCTCCACCACACTATGAAGGCAGTATGAAAAGTACATTTGGTTAACATGAACTCCGAAAGGACATTGACTGGCACGCCAGCCAACCCGCCGCTAGTAGTCTTGTTGCCTTGTCTTGCATGTTTTAGACACCACTCGCGCGAGCATTACATACAGTACTATAGTTGTATAGTTTATATAACAGTCATCATGTGGGAACAGACAACTTCTCCACAAAGGATGCCAATGTCTGAATGACTATAAATTGGCTTTGCCAGATACTTTTTGTCCAGCAGTGTTATGGATTCTATGTGGTTTATACAGTAACTGCAAACAAAACCAAACTGGGTAACATGAGCTACCATGATGCAGTAGGGTGATCTACAGTATAGGACACAGGCACACGCTCAAAGTCCTATATATGTTTGTGCATGCATTAACGTATACTCGCACACACATCACTGTTTGACGTTTCAACAGTGAATAACAGCTGAACTCTCTATGTACTTCCTCATTTCATTCTCTTTTTTACTCTCATTTGTTGTAGGGGAACAAGCCAAGAAGTTTTTCTTGCAATCGGGGCTGCCCGGGTTAATATTGGCTGAGATATGGTGAGAGAGACACACACACACACACACACACACACACACACACACACACACACACACACACACACACACACACACACACACACACACACACACACACACACACACACACAGTCCTCTCTGTCTCTCTCTCTCTTTCCTCTTTCTCTCTACAACCCACCCCACACACACACACACACACACACACACACACACACACACTTTGGTTGAGATAAGGTGAGCCTCTGACCCCCCCACCTCTCTCTCTCTCTCTCAGGACTCTAGCTGATATTAGTAAAGATGGAAAGATGGACAGGTTGGAGTTTTCCATCGCCATGAAGCTGATAAAGCTGAGACTACAAGGCACTCCACTTCCCTCAGCTCTGCCAATCATCATGAAGCAGCCTCCAGTCCCAGCCCCCAGCCTCAACCCCAACACGGCATCCATGAACAACTCGCGCTACGGTAAACACACACACAACCCATGAAGAGACATGATCTTTACAATGGCAGAGGTATGGTACGACCTGATCATAGATATCAGACAAGCGTAAAAAGAAAAACTTGAATCTTCACTAAGAAAACTTAGAGCTGGGGGAATAAAGCTACTGAAAACTAAACATAGGAAAACACAAGGAACACTGAGAGTGTATATTTCCGCCAGGCCGTGTGGGCAAGACCTATGTTGGGTCATATTGGGCAAGACCGACGACGTACTCTGATCGGATCAGACATACTCTTATCTGATCCCATTGCCTGGAGGTAGGAGGGGTCGGAGGTAGAGTGTCAAACATCTATATGGTAGATTCCATAGATAATGTGTACCGATTTGTACACATTATAATATTTTCTCTCTTGTGAGTGTGCAGAACTAAATCTCACAATCGGTGAATGATAATTGGGAGCGAAAAGATAATTAATGTCCTGGCCTTCGGCCTGGCAGAAATAAAGACATTATGCATTTGAGTGTGTGTGTTCACTTGATTCAATAGAGGGAATATAATATTTGACCCAGGTCAGTCATTGTATAACAAAAGACACTTGGAGATGGTGACACCATGATGTGAATTTAAATGGTTGTTTCTTATAAAATGAATTAATGGTATTTGGGATTTTAGAACTATTTTATGAAGAGGAGAGGTGAACTGTGAGGTGCAAATAAAGTATTCAAAGTATTAATGTGTGTGCGCACGTCTGCGTGTGTGTTGTTTCCAGCAGGTTTGGGTTCTTTGCCGAACTTGTCCATGATGCAAGGACCAAATTATTCCATGTTGACCCCAATGTCCATGGCATCTCCTGGGCTCTCGCCTTTGACCCCTATGACATCACTCGGCACTATGGTACCCACAGCAACAGGCCCTTTGATGGGCTCCACACATGGGCTGATGCACACCATGGGAACCCCCACACTACCCAACGGTACCATGGGATTTCTCCAACCAATCCCTACTGGAGCAGCTGGTAACATATTCTCTTCTCTGTTCTTTGGCCTTAGTTCTTAGGTCTGTGTTGCTTTGTCTGAACATGTGCGTGTTTGTATATTTGTCTCTAGGCCTCTCAATGTCTGGCTCCTTCTCCTCTCCTGGATTCTCCTCTTCCCCTGCTGCTGGCATCAATAAAGCCTCTTCACTGCTTGACCTGGGCTCCAGCAGGTAACGTGCACACGGACACATACATGGTCGTGATGTTAAATATTTTCCTGTATTCCCAACAAAGTTCCATTCCAAGTCTTTGAACCAAGGACTCTCAATTTTGTCCTGCATGTTTTACATTCTCTACTCACTTAACACACCTGATTCTAATGATTAACTCATTGTCAATTAGCTCAATCTTGTCAAGAGCATGCTATAAAGTTAATCATTATACCTAAAACCAGAGGGATGTAAAAAAGTGTGGAAAACGGCAGTCCAAATTGCTTGATTGTCACGATGTAGAACCCAGATAGTTCCAGTTATGTTTAATTGATTCAGAGGTGATGATGATATACAGTCTAATTTTTTTAAATGTCTTGAGACAATACAATACACGTTTGTAGCCTCGCAGGTGGACACGGGTGATTTTTTGATTGTGTAAACCCAAGTTTTTTTGTTTGTTTGTTTTTAAATCGATAGATAGATTAAATAAATAGATATAGACTTTTATTGGTCCCTATGAGGAAATGATGGTGTCATAAATGTTGGTAAAGCAATAAAAGCAATGTTGTGATTGCAGTGTTAAATATAGTGAATGGGCCGGTGTGACCATGACCCTACCAGAAGTGAGATGCAGGGCTTTTTTGTTGTTCTTTTTGTTATTATCACAACCTGTGCAATAATGTGCAGAACCTTGCAGGCCAGAATAATGTCACACATTTCATGTAGCGTGTACAGCAGAGTTCCCCCCGCTGAAAAAATAACATCATCTAGACCCGACCACTTTAAATGCTGTTCCGCGATGCCTGATCTGTACAGGATGTAATCTTAAACATTTTATACTGTACATTTTAGAGCATGTAACCAGCATACAGTATCTGCAGTGGTTAGGCCTTAAGTGGTCTCTGTACTCTTGTGATGAGTAGGTCCTGCTGTCCTGGTGGATTAGGTAGGACACCCAGTTGACAAGTAGCCTTCCCGGAAGCTAATATCCTCTGCACAAGCAGTGATTGCCTCTCACATGGGAGGCCTGGGTTCGAATTCCGGGTAGGAAATAAAAGTTATACATTGCAGCTTTAATATTTTACTAGAGTACAGTGTGGACTGGAGCCATGTGGGACTCCATATTTGCGCAAAACTGACGACCCCTTCAGTGGCCACCATTCACGAATGTTGGGGAAGTGAAGTCTTGTTGATGACGTCGGTGTGGAACTCTGTGTTTGGGCAAAAAAAAGAAAAAAACAATCCTTTTGAATTTGCGTCTGGTGGCACCGCCCAATTCCCCATGTAGAGACCGGATGTCGGCCCGTTTACTCTCCTTCAGCCCTCCTCTTCCGGTGGTGCTGTTGTTTTCACTCCTAATAACAACAACTCCACACGTTTGTAATGGGAATTGCCGACAGATTCAGCTGCGGATTTCAAATCTGTAAAAGAGATTAGTGTTAATGTAATAACAATCTGCTCTTCATGACTGAACAGTGTGCATGATGAGAAATTAACAGGTTTCATTATTGTTTGTGTCTTCTTCCAGCTCCAGTTCTTTGTCTCCCGGTATGCTGTCCTCTATGCCTCCTGGTCCCAGTGACTGGGCTGTCCCCCAGGCATCTAGACTCAAATACAGACAGCAATTCAACAGTCTGGACAAACAAATGGCTGGATACCTTACTGGTATGACACTCGGGACTGGGGTAGCATATTGCCACTGATCAAGTCAGTTCATTCATTATTTTACAGCTTTATTATTTCAGGGTTCCAAGCTCTTGTTTGAACCCTATTGTTTGTGTGAAGACTCCGTAAAGAAGTCCTTTAAATTGTTCAAAGTCTCAGCAACCACTCCGGTTACAACATTCCCGTCAATTGGTATCAGTTAGCTGCAAATAGTTTGATTAGTTGATGTGATATTTTAAAGGTAGAAGATTGAGAAATGATGGTAGTTTTACACACCGCACTTTCAAAATGTGGTCCTAAGAGATAACATGTGCATCTCATGGGGTTTATCGTCTTAATTCCATTTTGAAATAAATATGATTAACTTTAATGGCTTTTTAAACTATTTTATAATGTGAATTCGTGCCATTTTGGGATTTTTAACTATTTTGTAAAGAGGAGACATGAACAATGACCAGTGTGTCATACCTCATGTGTGCAGTATGTGACTGACTGTGTGTGTACAGTGGTATGTGTGGAATGCAGGCGTGGACATAAAGGCTTTTAACCTTCTCTTTGTCCATGGACGCTCAGTTATCTTTGAGGAACTGGTCTACCTGCCTGCACCAGCTGTGGCTGTTTAAAGACAACACATACAGTCCATTAGATGCAGACATTACTGCCACCCATGCGAAGCCTGTCCCCCTTTTCTTATTTCTTGCTGTACCTGTTCTTGTAAATTAGCCATAAAACAGTGAAACACCCATGCTTCTGCTAGGCCTGCTGATCCATCACATCACACAGTAAATACATAATAATAATCATTTTCTTAGTATTCTTGATATCAAAATTCAGTCATGTTTACTTCTGTAAAACAAAATTAGTTGTGTGCATAATTATATAGGCTTGAATCAACCAAATTCAACCAATAACATCATGACTATATGTATCTGTGTTTACAGAACACGGATACATATAGAGGCACTGACCTTAAAACTAGCGTTGCCCCCTGGGCGCTGCTTACTGGCTGAACACTGATCCTTTCTAAATCAGCTAGTTCTCAAACCTTTTTCTACCAAAGACTCCCAAAACGATATGTATTTGGCCGCGGATCCCCCATCTGAAAATGTACCGCGCTATGAGCTTGTAGATCTGCTATTTTTAGCCAAAGAAATCTGAAAATGACACAGATGTGTTCCCGGTCTTAATGGGTTAATGGTTAAATTGGTAAATGTGACATTCTCATGGTTTTCATCACATTGTCAATGTTTTCGCCAGGCCAACAGGTGAGGAGCATTATGGCAGCCACCATGCTGAATCAGACACAGTTGGCGTCCATCTGGTGAGAACATCTACATCTGGGTCTGTGTGTGTGGTGGTGGGGTTTGCATGTGTGTGCGCACATGTGTGCTAGAGTTCTGTATAGAATGTAGTTTTGACCTGGGTTTGCCAGATTTATTTCAGTGTCATTTTTTAAAAGCTTTCTATTCTCCTCTTCTCTCCCAGGACATTAGCTGATGTTGATAAGGATGGGAAGCTCAAGGCTGAGGAGTTCATCCTGGCAATGCACCTGGTGGACATGACTAAGTCTGGATATTCTTTACCAATGACACTGCCAAATGAGCTGGTACCACCTTCATGCAGGTATACACACACGAACGGGCGTACACACACACACACACACACACACACACACACACACACACACACACACACACACACACACACACACACACACACACACTTAAAAATACAGTTGGCCTCTTAGCCTTATCCTATGGGCTCCTACAAGGGTCTGTTCTTTATATGCATACAATACATATACTGTACAATGTGTCCTGCCAGTCTTACACTGACAATACACCTCTCACTTCACAAAACAAAGTCAGACCTGTGAAGAAACGTGTTATGATGACATAAACCATTGGATTTCCCAAAACTTTCTATAGCTGACCAAAGACCAGACTCAGATCCTTATAGTGGGTGCTAAGGGACAGAGGCAGGAAATTACAAGGCTTTAAAGCTGCAATCTGGAACTTATTTGAATGAATACAACTTAAAATAATGTGTACGGTAACAGCTGCACGTGGCTGGAGGTCGTAGCTGTACTTTGTATATCCGTGTGCATAATTCATTGTTATTTTTTAATGTGAAGCACATTGAGTTTACCTGTATGAAATGTGCTATAAAAATAATATGGTCAGTCAGTCACTCACACATTAATACATTGAGTCTGCCACTTACAGTTTAATCTAAAAATGTTGTGATCATTGAGTCCAACATCTAAATGTGTACTATAGATGACCTATAGATGATACAATTGAAATGTTCCAGGTCTGTATTGAATGGCTCCAGTTCTTCTCTATATGCTGCTCTAATCGATGAGACTGATAATGAACCTCCACAGAAGACGAAGACCAACAGTATGTATTCATACACACACAACAGCTCCTGTTATTATCTGTGCCAGGCTGAAAGGCTGTGTGTGTGTAATCTCTGGATTTCTTGAATCATGAAACGACTCCCTATATAGGCCTAGCTCATAGCGCGGCACCAAGTGCTGCGCTATGAGCTTGTAGATCTGCTATATCTTTTGAAAAGTAGTGAAAATTTGAGGAAATCTTTGAATATATATATATTTAAAGCAAACATTTGTAATTCAAATCTTTGCTTCTGGGGGGTCCCTGGAATAAAATATTTTGAGATGGGGGTTCGCGGCCAAATACATATCATTTTGGGGATCCTTGTCCTTTACATGAAAAAGTTTGGGAACCACTGATATATATAGCAACATAAGTTTTTTGGAAAAAAATAATGTTTTTTTAGAAGGCATTTGTAGAATACCCAGAAGCAAAGATTTGAGTTAAACATATATATTCAAAGATTTGCACAAATTGTCATGATTTTCCAAAAAATAGTAGATGTACAAGCTCATAGCGCGAAACCGAGTGCTGCGCCATGAGCTTGCAGATCTGCTATTTTTGAATAGCCAAAGTATAAGATAATGGTTAAAGTGGTTCAAATCTAAAGTGACAGATGCTTTCCCGGTCTTAATGGGTTAATGGACCCCTACTGTCCTGTCTACAAAGTTAAACCAGTGTTTTATGTCTCCTCTTCGCCTCCAGTGTCGTTCGAGGATAAGTTTAAAGCCAATCTGGAAAGAGGGAACGCAGAGCTGGAGAAAAGACGACAGGTACTACAGGAGGCACAGAGGAGAGAAGAGGAGAGACGGGCAGAGAAGGCGAGAGAGGAGCGAGAGAGGAACGAGAGGGAGGCCCGTGAGGCGGAGGAGAAGAGACGCAAGGAGGAGGAGAGGAGGCTTCAACGACAGAGAGAGCTGGAGAGGCAGAAAGAAGAAGAGAAGCAGAGAGAGATTGAGAGAAAAGAGGTGTGTGTTTCTTTTTAGCTCTTTCTTAGATTTTTTTATTCGCTCCTACCTGTCTGGTGACATCTAAATTCAAGGTTCCTGCTAAATCAGCAGCGAAAACGTCTACTAACAATTCTATGACTATTGCTTTGAAAACAAATAAATAATATTACTGTCCCAAAATGAAAGAACTCTAAAGTCTTTGCTTTGGTTCTGTCTTTTTTTTTTTTTTTTTTTTTTTTTACCCAGTTTTAGCAACGAAGGCTGGGAGATTGTCACAAGACTCTAGTTGAGCAAAGCGTTTAGAGACTAGTGTATTGCTCTTATAAAGTAAAGTCCTTACACTGTGTGTTTTTGTGTGTGTGTGTGTGTGTGTGTGTTAGGCTGCTCAGAGGGAGTTGGAGCGTCAGAGAAAGGAGGAGTGGGAGCGGAGGAGGCGTGGGGAGCTGAAGATAAAGAGAGAGCAGGAACAAGATGACATCATCAGACTGAAAGCCAAGAAGAAGAGTTTGGAGATGGAACTGGAGGAAGTGGTGAGTAATAATAATAAATATAGCTGCAAGCAGCAATGCCGGGGGCCAAGAGGTGAGGGCAGTGAGCAAAACACTGTAGTTTTGGAATGATCGGCAGGGATGGTAGGTCTGCATCGAGAAAGGAGCTCTCTAGCGCCGCTATTTTGTTTCCATGGCCAACAACGGTCAACAGTCAACACAGCCATCTAACCGGAGATTTTAGAGCACTTTGTGCTTCTGTACGTTGACAAGCTTTATGGAGACACTGATTTCCTTTTCCATAAGCACTTGGCATCTGCCCACAGACCAAAAACTACTAGTAACTGGTGTACTGACCATGGTCTTACTGTGCTTGACTGACCAGTCAACTGGCCTGACCTGAACCCCACAGAGAATCTGTGTTGTATTGTCAAGAGGAAGATGAGAGACACCAGGCCCAACAGTACAGATGAGCTTAAGGCAGCTATCAAAGCAAATCTGGTCTTCCATAACACCTCAGCAGTACCACAGGCTGATCAACTTCATGCCACGCCCCATTGATGAAGTAATTTGTTCAAAAGTATTCCAGACCAAGTATTGATAGCATAAATGTTCTGCTTTTCAGAAGGTTGACATTTCTGTATTATAAATCCTTCTTTTGAGTGGCCTTGTGTAATATTCTAATATTTTGAGATATGGATTTTCTATTTTCATGAGCTGTATGCCATAAAAATCTAAATTAAAACAAAAAAAGTTATTGAATATTTCACTGCATGCACAATGAATCTAAATATATGAAAGCAAACTTTCACACAATGTATTTTTTTAGAAGGATATGTAGTTGGTATTAACATGTTATTAGTAGGTTGAACATGTATGTATATGTTCATGGCAACATGTTATGAATATAGAAATTAATGTTTGATCTATCAAATGATCTATCAAATGTGGAGTATTTATTTTTTATCTTTCTCCTGATTTCTTGGTCTCGCCTCTTCCCCTTTTCTCTCTTCCTTTCTCTCTCAGGGTAATAAACATCGTCAGATCTCAGATCAGCTGCGTGGCGCCCAGAACAGGAAGAAGGTGCAGAAAGTGGAGCTTGATTTGACCAATCAGAGAAGAGAGACACGCCAACAGGACATTGACAACCTGCAGAGGCAGCTGGAGGTGTGTGTGTGTGTGTGTGTGTGTTTGTTTGTGTTTGTTTGTGTGTACTGTATGTGTGCGTGTGCGTGTGTGCGTGCACACTGTTATAAACCCCTCTTTTGATGATGCGTTTCACGTTTGTGTGTGTCAGGAGTTCCAAAGGAAGTTGTCCCAGCTGACCCCTGAACAGCGGAGACTGACAGAGAGACTGAGGAACATGGCTCTGAATAACCTGCCAGGTGATTCTGGATCAGTCTGCCATGCCTGTACTGCAGGATGAATGGTTGAATAGATGGGTGGAACTATCTATTGCATCTCTGACTAAAGAGAACACTTTATTCAATAGGTTTCCATTGAGTTCCATTCCATTAACCCATTTAGACCTGAGGCCGACTTTACAAATGCCTTCTAAATCAGTAGTTCTCACACTTGCAAGATTTTCTTTTAAATGTTAAAAAATAGCAGATAGCAAATACTTCGTGCTGCGAGCTTGTATATCGCTTGTATAAAGCAAAAATCTAAAATGACACGGATGCTTTCCCAGTTTTAATTGGTTAAAAATTACATTTCTGTATTTATTGTTTACGCTTCAGTATTTCATTTTGTGCATACTTTTGTAGTCCTGACTGCATTAGAATCCCACCCAAGGCTCTTGGTTGTATGTCACTCCCTTTAAAATAGTAGAAAGTAGAAAAGCCCATAAAATACCTTAATAATGATGTTGTTTTAAAAAGAAAATCGGCATATTAAAAATCTTCAAGCTTATCTATCATACGTACATACATAAGTAGAAGTCAGAACTGAAACCGGCTTGTAAATGTGAAAATAATGTATCAACATCATGTATGTATCAACATCAAGTCCATTATTTAAAAAAATGTAAACAACTGATTATGTAAACAGTTAATACATTACAAGACCAATCCTTCACTTATTTTGTCCTGTCCAAATGAAAAGAAATTAACCTCTAAATCGAGTTAAAACAATCCTAGTTTTGAATTACATTACAATATATATTTTGGGAGATGCACACTGTTGCACATGCACACAATCCGTCACAAGTTGTGGACATACAGTATGTTTGGTTGAGTCAAATTGAACATTGTTTTTTGTAGGGATAATCTAATCAACAATACAATCAATAATAGTTGATCTCCCCCGTTGTCACACGATCAGCCACTGAGATGCCGGCCTCTTCAGTTCTCCACCTATTCACAATGAATTGTGGGATTTGTTGACCAGCAGTTGGGTGGAACAAAAAACCTGTCACAATAATGTCACACAATTGATTCCTAAAACAATAGAGAAACAAGCTGTTCATATCTTGAAGTTTCAGACTGAAACTGAGGAAGATGGTGGGAGAGTTGTTGATAAATTTAACTGAGAAAAATAAAATCAGAAATTTAAGATTCAAATTAGATTTTGGTGTAACACATTCACTATATTAGTTTGTCAGCGAAAGCATTAACTAAATGTATCAATTAAAAGCATAAAGTATATCCAGATATAAGAAAGTGTGAAAAAGAATTGCAGTTTATCCGAAACATATACTTCTACAATACATTAGCTGTAGTTCCAAAATTGTTTGCTCAACTGATATTGATTTTGTAGCTCTGATGCTCTACTTTCATATCAAATGACGAAACAAAAATGCTTTGCATGACACATCCTTTATTGTGTTCGGTCACATTTCAAGAAGTTCCCAAGAGCTACAATGCGTAGAATCCATTCTGTTAACCCATTAAGACCTGAAGCCGATTCTACAAATGTCTTCTAAATCCCAACAGTTTTCTGAAAAACATATGTTTCTATATCAGTGATTCTCAAACTTTTTCATGTCAAGGACCCCCATGTATTTGGCCGCGGACCCCCGTCTCAATTCTTTTTTTTTCAGGGACCCCCAGAAGCAAAGATCTGAGTTAAAAGTGTTAAAATAATATATATTCAAATATTTTCACCCATTTTTACGATTTTTTAAAAATAGCCAAAGTGCAAAATAATTATTTTTAGCTCAAATAAAAAAATAACATAGATGCGTTCCAGGTCTTAATGGGTTAATATCTCCATTTTGTTATTAGGCCACAATAAGTAAAAAGAAAAGTACTATATCAAGGGAATCACTTTGGGATTCCGTCTTACTAGTTGCCATAGCTTTGTAGACTGACCCAAATTACGCATTCTGTTAACTTGTGTGTTTTATTTGATCAGTGTCCAGCGCATCCACCATGAAGATGGGTGTTACAGAGAAGAATGGAGCGTGTCGTAAACTAAGAGAACAGCTGGAAGGTCTGGAGAAGGAGACAGCAGTAAAACTGGTACAGGTGGACCAGTATAATAAAGACATACAGGTAAACGCAACCAATTAGATTTCACAATTTTCTTTGGTATTTAGGCACATTTCCAGTTCTGAAAAACATTATCTGAGACACAAGAAATGGTGTGATTTTTCAACCAGGGTTGTAAAAATGACCTATTTCCTCTGCTTGTCCTCTTTGTTTGTCCTCTGTGTCTGTCAGGAATTAAATGAGAGTCAGAGAAAGCAACAGGCAGCGCTGGAAAATCTACGGCACATTAAAGATGAGAAACGACGCGAGCTCGAAAGGAGGAGAGAACAGGAAGAGGAGGGGAAGAGAAGGGAGGAAGAGAGGAAGCGGGAAGACGAGAGGAAGCAGAAGGAGGAAGAGGAGGCTCAGAGGTAGTGGTTTAAGTCACTTTTATATGACCTGATCTCATATCAGAGGTAGTGGTGTAAGTCAGTTCTATATGATCAGATCTCTGTGTATTGACGAAAGTCAGTTCTATATGATCGTATCTCAGATCAGAGTTAGCGATTTAAGTCCACTCTGTGTGATCTGAATTTCTGTGGTCGTCACAAATTATTACATTGGCAAAGCGTAGTGATGGGGGTTTATGCAACGTGAAGCACAACACTTAAACATATGAAAAGATGATTGAATAAGTCTAACAGAATCACTAAGTCACAAAAGAGAATGACCAGTGCTCCACGCTCACAAGGCCGTTCTTACATTCCTCTCTACAAAGACATTCCCTACTGCTCCACTCACTACATCCCTGCTCGCCTAGGTTCCCCCCAGCTCCACTCACAGTGCTCACTGCTCAAAAGAAAAGGAAGCTGTGTTGTATTTTGCTAAAAAAAAAACACAGCCAAAACACAGCTCCAAAGTAGCCTGACAGCATGTTGCGAGTTCGAGTCCCGATCCCGACGGCCTTTGCTGCATGTCACCCCCCATCTCTCTCCCCATTTCCTGTAAGCCTACTATCCTATCCTATCAATAAAGGCATAAAAAGTCACAAAAAACTAAACAGCCATATGGAGGCCCGTTTCAGAAACTAACTGGAGCACAATACGCTCTTGCGACACAAACGCGTACCCTATAATTACATTTTATAGATCCCATCAACTACCCTCATGCGCCCTTAATTGCCATGGACGGCAATGCTGTCACAATACAAACGCCATCCAAGCATGATTTGTCTCAGTGAGCTCAGTGAAATGTTTATTCAGCTCAACTCAGCCTTGACTTTTCCATCTTTTCATGCCTAAGATGTTTTTACTATCCGGCTCTCATTGTGTCTGAACACAAAGTAACCGCTAGCGAACAACAAGACTTTTCTTCAAGTCTTATTCGCTAACTGTTACTTTGTGTTCAGACACACAATGAGAGCAAGATTATACTTTTTAGACGGGCATTGGCTTTTTAATAAGAACCCCTCCCCTGTGTATATAGCAGAGGCCTGAACTCTGAATAAAAAGACTGAATAGGAGACAATCAATCACACATTTATTTGTGGACATTTAGTTTGTTTGACTACTGAATTATTTGGCAAGTCATCATTGTGTTTTATATTTAACACTTGCCACATCCCAAGCATAAATCCAAATATCTTTGGGCGTTCAATATTTTCCTCTTTTGTCCAACTTTTAGTTTGATTCTATTTACAGATCATTTAAGATTGTTCAACTCGTAATGTTTTCACTTCCTGTCTAGCTCACTAAGTCTTTTTGTCTCCAGGCGTATCAAGCTGGAAAAGGAGAGACTGTTGCAGGAGAAGCTCAGGAGGGAGGAAGAGGAGAGGGAGAGAAGGAGGGAGGAAGAGGAGAGGGAGAGGAGGCTGCAGGAGGAGAGGGAGAGGAGGCTGCAGGAGGATAGAGAGCACAGAGCGAGAGAGGAGGATAAGAGGAGGAGAGAGGTAGTGGAGGAAGGCAAGAGACAGGAGGAGAGGAAGAAACTGGAGGAGGAGAGAAGGAAACTGGAGGAGGAGAGGAGGAAATTGGAAGAGGAGAGGAAAAAAGAGGAGAAGAGGAGGCAAGAGGAAGAGAAGCGGCACAGGCGTGAGGAAGATAGGAAGAGACTAGAGGAGGAGAAGAGAGAGGAGGAGCGAAGGAGGGGGAGAGAGGAGGAGGAGACGAGGAGAGAGAGGGCAGCCGTAGCGGCTGTCAGAGATGCAGAGGAGAGGCGGAAGAGAGAGGAAGAAGAGAGGAGGAAGCGAGAGGAGGAGGACAAGAGAAAGCGAGAGGAAGAGGAGAGGAGGAGAGCTGAGGTGGAGAAAAAGAAAAAAGAGGAGGAGATGAGAGCAGAGGAGGAGAGGAGGAGGCAGGAGGAGGAAAGAAAGAAAAAAGAGGAGGAGAAAAGGGCAGAGGAGGAGAAGAGGAGAAAGGAGGAGGCATCTCGCCAGCAGCAACACGGTGGAGGAAAGTCTGACATTACAGAGAAACTGTCTGCTCTCCTGAGAGGACTGGAGGAGAGACGAGGTATAAATATCTAAATACTGTATATACACACTATCCTGAGAGGACTGTTATCAGCCCTAGGGCTCATCACCCTCTCAGTCTCACATATATATGTTTATATTGAGTCATATAAACTGTATATACTTCACACTCATATCCACACCACATGCACACTGTTGGTTTTGTGTGCAGATAATAACTCCTGATTTGTCTTAGGTGGTCTCCAGCCCAGGGCCACTGAGCACCGGAAGTCGGCTTCCCTCACTTCCTTCAAAGCTTTGTACCCGTTCAGCGCACGCAACCAGGAAGAACTCAACTTCAATGCCGACGATGTCATAGAGGTGGGACTAAAACAAGCAACAGTTCATTACATTACAACACGAAAGAAAACACAATGCACTGCCCTCTGATTTGTTTGTGTTGATGTACAGTACATGCCTGAATACTCAAATGTCTTTCTCTCTGCCCTACCTCTCTTCCATCCTTCTCTTTCTCAACCTCCATTTTATCCTTCTTTCACTTTTCCATCCTCTCTCCCTCTTTCTCTCTTCAAGGTGGATGAGAGTACAGAGAGAGAGATGGGTTGGTTGTATGGGAGCATTTTGGGGAAGTTGGGCTGGTTCCCAGAGAGTTATGTGGAGCGACTGGACCCAGTAGACAACACGGACAAGCCCAAACTGGCCCTCAAGCCACAGCTTTCCACAGCATCCCATAACAACCTAGAGGCTGCTATGGCAACGGGAGCAAAGTCTGCCTTCACTCCGACACACTCTCCAAATCCAACCCACTCTGAGGGCCAGGGGCAGGTGAGGCATTATGGGTTTTGTTATGAGTTTTGTTAATACAATCATTCTGAACTTCCCGTTCAGATTTGATTGCATGCTTATGCAGCCTTAATATCCTTTTGAGAACTCAAGGTTGGTTGCAGTTGTAAATTCAGAGCAGGACGCATGATGATGCACCCAGTCCTGAAACTATGCAGCAAGCTTTAAGGAGGAATTAAGTGATAATTTCTTGGCCAAACGGTGACACGGCCATTAGTGTGAGCTATCACAAAAAGTATAACTTCTGAACAGATTCACATAACAAGTTTGAGGAAAGGTTTCTTATAGCACAAGGAAGAACCGTTTGTAAATGTTTTTTAAAAAGAAGAGTGCCATGAAACTTTTCTTTAGTAATGTAAAAAATACAATATTTTCCTTGGTGGAGGGATTGGGCTATTATTTAACAAGTTAAATCATTACACAAGCAAAGAACAAAAAACATCGACAAATAGGCCCACACGGTTAATAAATATTACCAATCACTATTACTACTAACAACTATGTGAGCATCCACACTGATGTTGTGGTGTGGACTCTGCCATCCAGTTGAGTTTGAAGTTTTTTAAACAATATAGTTCTAAAAGCATTGATTGGTGTTGACAGTCCATTACTCCTGGCAGCCATAAGGTCCTTACACACCGGGGCGATTTTTTTCATGCGAATAATATGTTTTTTTTTTAAACCTTATAAAGTCAATGCAAGCTTCCACACCAGTTTCGCAGAGCGAAAAAAGCGTCTTTTAATTATTCGGAACGAGTCAGAATTTTGCGTATATTCGCATATTCGCCGGTGTGTAACCGCCTATACGCTTGATGATTACATCCTGGTTCACATGTTGTGATACATTCATGTAACAGTTAAATACAGTGACATGGTTCAGTCTTGCTTGCCCTATTGTGGACAGCAGATACGTTTTAAGTCGCAGCAGGGCTGGAAAAGTACTGTCTGAATTGCAGGTTGTTACAGGGACAGTCAGTGTGAGATTCACTAGTTGGTTGATCTCTGACAACATGGTTCTGAAGTGCTCTTTCTGATCGCCTTTCAGAAAGTTCACTACATCTTAGTAAAACTTCTCATCAAGAATAGAAGGTCTGTCTTTCTCTACACCTTCACGTTTAATCTGCCATTGTATTCAATTGGACAGTGCTCGGCCTTCTACATGGGTGCTCGGGCCAGTACGCACCCACGGAATCAGTGCCCATGACTCCTAGTGTCAGTCTGGTGAATTGTTGTTTTAATTGTACTATTAAAACTATACCATTTTGTTTTTTATTGCATTGCCTTCTCTGTCCTTCTGTCAAACTCTCTCTTTCTGTGTACATTTCTTCTGTCTCACTCACATTCTCTCCCTCCCTCCTGCTCTCTCTCTCTCCCTATTTCTCCCTCATCTTCTTGCTCTCTCCAGGTGGTAGGGACATTGCTAGCCCAGGCATTGTGTTCCTGGACAGCAAAGACAGATAGTCATCTAAACTTCAGTAAAGATGATGTGATCAGAGTATTGGAGCAACAGGAGAGTTGGTGTCTGGGGGAGCTGAATGGAGCACAGGGCTGGTTCCCCAAAACATATGTCACCATGTTGGGAGAAGAGGAGAGTACAGAGTAAGAAATACTGTGTGTGTGTGTGTGTGTGTGTGTGTGTGTGTGTGTGTGTGTGTGTGTGTGTGTGTGTGTGTGTGTGTGTGTGTGTGTGTGTGTGTGTGTGTGTGTGTGTGTGTGTGTGTGTGTGTGTGTGTGTGTGTGTGTGTGTGTGTGTGTGTGTGTGTGTGTGTGTGTGTGTGGAACAAAAAAAGAACACACTGGCTCTACGGGAGATTTTCTAATGGTCTGTCTTTGGTGTTGATCGTTAGGCTGCCCAGAAGAGATTATTAACCACTTAGTCTAGACTTAGTAAATTGGATGTGAGTTGGCTTTGGCTCTGTCCTTGGACCTTTTCTGTCTACACCAAATATCTTCCTCAAAAATAGCCGATCTACAAGCTCAGAACGCATTGTGAGCTTGTAAATTGGCGGTTTTGGGTGAAAGTTCCTCCCAGAATTTGGATGCTGGAGTTCAAGCTGTCAACTTTTGGGTTCAAATATCAAAGGCCAATCACAGTCAAAATCAAGAAGAGATGGGTGGATAAACCCTATACGTAACTATACCTTTCAATCCGGGAACCTCTTTTGGAGTTGTTGTTGCTATGTACAGTATATAGCAACATACATACAACTTGGGTCAGGATTTAGAAGGCGTTTTTAGAATCGGCCTCAGGTCTAAATGGATTAACATGAAATGTGGGAATTATCCGTAGGCTGCTTAAAGGAGAATTTTGGACTAAAGTTTTCTTTTACACTGTCCCAAAAAAAAAGAAAAGAAAAGCAGAAGTCTCGCTAGACGAGATTGAAATCTCGAGATTTCAATCTCGTCTAGCGAGACTTCTGCTTTTTTTTTTTTTTGGTTGCATAGTGTTCTGTCACTATGAACGTCAGATCTCACAAAAAAAAAAAAAAAAAAGCTATTAAAATATGTGATCTAACCTAAGGCCTATCCGCGCACCTTTTAAGCTGTGGCGGCTCAGGGGTGGAGTTATGACATTTTTCTACTGTACCATTCATCCTAAGATATCATAACGTCATAGAAAAGGTAAGAAAACTTTAGTCCAAAATTCTCCTTTAACTCTCTGGTCAAAAAGGTCGAAGGACAAGGTCACAATCGCCAACAGGGTGGAAATGACTAACTGCATACGGTGCAATATTTCTAGTTTTCATTGTAGTTTTGATCTCTACTGGAGACAATTATTTCACTGTTGTTTCTACTGGTCAATGTCATCCCTCACCTTCAAAAGTGAGGTTCTATTTTTGTTTGATTTGATCGTGTGTGTGTGTGTGTGTGTGTGTGTGTGTGTGTGTGTGTGTGTGTGTGTGTGTGTGTGTGTGTTTTTCTAGCCCCATGCAATCTCTTCCTGATGGTACAGAGTCAATTGATGGTCAGCAGTGGGAAGGTACAGTAAGATGAATCTCAGAACATATTCATGATTCAATGGTAAACAGCCTTAATCTGTATTTGATAAAACTACATTTGAGCTGGAAACAGTATTTTTACTATATACTATATATATAAACTGCATAATACTGTGCAGTCTTTATACTTGAGTAAATAATTGAATAACTGTAATTGCTATTATGCACTTGTGGGTTGCCAATAAAGTGAACCCGAAATGAATTAATATAGGTACAGTAACATTAAAACAGACCAGGGAATTCAGGCTAGTGCTGCCTGTCTAACCAGCCCAGAGGTCGTACTGGGTTGTAATAACAAGATTTCTGTCGTATTTGTATTTATGTGTGTCCAGAATACGTGGCGTTGTACACGTATGAGTCTCCTGAGACAGGTGACCTGACGTTCAGAGATGGAGATGTGGTCTTAGTGAGCCAGAGAGAGGGAGAATGGTGGAGTGGATCTATTGGAGACCGTACTGGAGTGTTTCCAAGCAACTATGTCAAACCTAAAGACAGCGATGTAAGATTCAGTTATACATTGATACTACACACACATACAGATAGACATGCAGTACACCTACAGCACAGTATCTCTGACTGGTGTTAGTCTATGATGAAGAATTTTGAGGTAAACTCTTTTTATTAGCCTATTCAAATAAGGGTACAATACAAATTAATAAAATGCTACCATTGTTAGCCGGTACACGTACTGTATATTCATATAAATAATGTATTTTGTTTATTTGTGTATAATGAAATCATATTTAATATAACACAAACATCATATTTTTATACAGACGTCTAGTGTCTCTGGAAAGAAGAAGCCAGGTGAGATTTATTTATTTTCTCTCTTTATGTGCATGTCTTTGAACACACATACACCGCAGTTCAAATTTGTGTGTGTGCACTGCAGCCATGTCTGTGTTTATTTCTCATCCGTGTGGGTGTGTGTGCGGTTGTGCATGTGTATAGACATAGCCCAGGTGACCAGTGCCTACTCCTCTACTGGTCCTGAGCAGTTGATTCTGGCTCCAGGTCAGCTCATCCTCGTTCTGACCAAGAACCCCTCTGGCTGGTGGCTTGGAGAACTGCAGGTGAGCTTTACACACTGGCACATCCATATGATCCTGCTGCAAAACATCTCCACCTGGTAGCACCACCTGGTGGCTGCAGCATACCACTGGTCACCAACACAAAGCCTTCCATTTAAACTTTATAATATACTTAAAACACCCTGTCCGCATGTCCCCTGGTGTGGTTTAAATCCTCCAAAAAATCATCCCAGATCAATTAATACTTGATGTACATCTTGTTACCTTAATTGAAGCCTATCTGTGTCGTATTTGAGCACAAGTGTGTTGCCTGCGATTTATGAGAAATGAAGGCAAGACAACAGTTACTGAAGAGCTGAACCATGTAGAATTGATTGCCTTAACTAGAACGGTCCTCCTCGCAGCTACGCCCAAATATGGAGTGTGTTGTCTAACCTCCATGTGTCATCATGAACACATCCCAAGCAACCATGTGCTCATCACAAGCAACCGCAGGTCAATGTGTCATCAGGTACAAACAAATCACTCAGCTCCATATATGGCCACAAAAGGAGCCATGCCCATATACTAATGACATCAGGGATCGCGATTTATGCCCATAAAAGTGACAAGGACTGACAGATACAGAGATCTCCATATATGGCCATATCAATGGGATCGGCGGTGCAACCTAGGTGTGAGGGCGGCCCGAACCTCCAGTTAATTTAATTTACATCAAGTATTTTTCTCCACTTATCGTGTCGGGACGGGGGAGCACTTGTTTTATATGACTTAAAAACCCTGCATGCTTCCTCAGTGACTACAGTAATGCTTGTATTTAGTGAGACTTTTCTTGGCACCCGTTTGACGCATGTTGACGAGGACGTGATGATTTACGATTCTCTGCCTATCCGTATGCAACTCGAACGGAGTGCCTTGCCTTGTTTTGAATGTTTTTAGTGGACATGTCAACCTATTTCGAGTTGGGAGTGAGAATGGCACTTCCACATTCCAGTGTGGGTGGGACTAGCGGGAGCGTTGACATAGTGTTTCCTGTGACAACATGGGGTTTCCCATCACATCAAATGGGTGACGCATGGTCAGATGTTGCCCCGCCTCATCTCTATAGTATGACTTGAGATTGAGAATGTGTTGCATGATTAACACATTCCATGCCAGAGTTTAATATCATAATGTACTCACCCACTGCCAGCGATTAATAGTTTTTTTTGTTTTTTCACCTCGCCACAGACCTCGCTAAATACCTTATGATCGCGTGTTCAACTGTTTGTAGACACACAGGGTAGTTGTGTGAGTGGCCCAGAGAAGACATTTTCAATCGGCGACATTCCATTTTGCAGTAGTCGCAGTTTCTAAAACCCGTTTCAAACAGCGTTCAGCGCGGAGAAAAACAACACCGAGATAATGGCAATTTAGCGGAAGCTTTAGAGCGGCGGCAGATGGGAACAAAAATCTTCGATTGACTTCATTTCCATATTCCGGGTGTGCTACAATGAAATGTGTCACTGCGAGAGAAAAAATACCACTTTATTTAGGTTTGCGTAGATCTACGCGATTGGCATGCGATGTGTTAAGGTTTTGATATCATGATGAGATTATAACATGTTGAGAGGCTGTCATGATGAGATGCCGATGTCATTCTGTCACAGGCCAGAGGTAAAAAACGTCAGAAGGGCTGGTTTCCTGCCTCACATGTTAAAATGCTTGGATCAAACAGTGGCAAGTCTACACCGGCACCACTACCAGGTAACATGCACGCACGCACACTCACTGTCCCTCTCTCACCAGTGAATGAAGAAGTACTAAAAAAAATTACTTAAGTAAAAGTATCAATACCCTTTTGTAAAAATAGTCTGTTACAAGTACAAGTTCGGTATTCAAAATGTACTTGAGTAAAAGTACAAAAGTATTGGCATCAAAATGTACTTAAAGTACCAAAAGTAAAAGTACTGATAGTGCAGAATGTCCCATTTCACAAGTTTACAATGCGCCGCATTGCGACGCATTGTGAGCTTGTAGATCGGCTATTTTCAAATGGCCGAAATATATATAGGGCTGAAGTGGTTAATGTATGTTTTGTGAATCTAAACCTGCAAAGTAACTACCGGTAGTAACTAAAGCTGTCAAATAATTGTAGTGGAGTAAAAAGTACAATATTTGCCTCTGAGATGTAGTGGAATAGTAGTAAAAGTATTGAAAATTGGAAATACTGAAGAAGTAAAAAATACCATAAAATTGTACTTAAAGTAAAGTACTTGAGTACTTAGTTACTTTACACCACTGTCTCTCTCACACACACACACACACACACACACACACACACACACACACACACACACACACACACACACACACACACACACACACACACACACACACACACACACACTCTCTCACTCTCTCTCTAACCTCCGTACTCTCACAGTGTGTCAGGTGATTGCCATGTACGACTACACAGCCGCCAACGGGGACGAAATGAGTTTCTCTAAAGGTCAGCTGATCAACGTAATGGAGAAGAATGATGCTGATTGGTGGAGAGGAGAGATGAACGGGTTCACCGGCTTGTTCCCCACCAACTACGTCAAGGTGACCACGGCTGATCCTGATCCCAGTCAGCAGTGTGAGTACCGTAAAACAGTTGTCTTTGAATTGATCCAGCTCAGTCTCACTTTTTGTTCTCCGCAGTCAGTGTAACAGCATATTGGTATGGGAAGATGCTGTTGTAAAACTATGAGTCTTTCTGTACTTCATTCAGCGACTACTCACTAAACCCTTCGTTATCTGTCTGTTCATCAATACTACCTCTTACCTATCCGTCCATACATCCCTCTGTCCACCCCTCTCTGTTTCTTTCACCTGTTCTCAGTTTTACCTCCTTCCTGTCTCTTGTCTGTCTCTCTTCAGGGTGGTAGAACGTCCTCCTCTTCCTTCCATGTCTTCCTCTCCTCTTCTTGTCTTCAGAGAGACCTACTATAACTCTGCTTTGAAGTGGCGTGGTCTATGGATGCACCTCCCACTTTATCCCACTAATCCCACCCATCCCACTTCTGTTACTTTCTAATAGACAAGGAAAAGAAAATGTGTGGAGAAAACGGATATGAATGATATTTTACTAGGAGCAAAAATGGAAACAATAATAATCTTTAATTGCTTCAAACTGAAACGTTAATTTGAAATCTCCATTACCGGTTAAATAACATTAGATTTTTGTTCCTGTAGAACATTCATGTCCTAACTCCCAAATGTCTTTAGATCTACATCAGGGTTCGGCATGCCTTCATAGTATCAATGCATGCTCCTACTAGAGAACAGGTGCAACAGTCACAACCGGACCTTATTGCCAGAGGGCAATGTGTAGCCGTAAGTTATGTAGCTAACTTGCTCTGCGTTTCCAGACATTATTGCGCACATTATCTAGTCACCACTTGCTAGCCTACACCAATTCACAGTTGAACTAAAGTAAATTGAGCTCACTAATGTTACAGTTATAAGCTTTGTCTAAACAGATCACAGTTGCAGATTTGTGTATAATGTTGTGCTGCATTCTAGCATTACTAATACGAAGTGCAAACACATTGTTTTTCAGTATTTTCAGAGGACATTTCATCGGCATACAAAAATAAACTATGCAAATTTCTAAGTTATGTCCCATATTAGTACATAACTATTAGTAAGTTATGTATTTGAGTTAATAGCGCATTAAGACCTGAGGCCGATTCTACAGATGCCTTCTAAATCAGTAGTTCTCTAACTTTTTCGTGCCAAGGCCCCCCAAAATGATATGTATTTGGCTGCGGACCCCCATCTGAAACAGTTTTTTGACAGGGACCCCCAGAAGTGAAGATTTATATTTAAAAAAATGAAACATTTTAAAACACTTTAAAGATTTTTCAAAAATGTTCAAAAATAGCAGATAAAAATAGCAGATAACGAAGTGACTCGCTGTGAGCTTGTATATCTGCTATTTTGGAGAACCACTGTTGTTATTGAAAAACATATGTTTTAATGGGTTAAGTTATTACAAATGGGAGCGATTGAGGTTAACTTGTCATGCTTGCAACTTTATAAGCTGAAACTTATTACCTGGACAGGAGACATTTCTCTGACTGACTGGTATGTTCAACTGGATACACCCATACCACATGTTCCAATCAGAACTGGGTCAAATAGGATTATTCTATAGTTTTTTTCCCCTACTTTGGCGAGATCCCCATGCGAGTCCACACATGATAACATGATCTATAATAGCTGCCTGACATTGTAAAATAATTAAAAAAAGGAAAATATCCTTTTTTGATTTGGAAGTGAAACATACAGTATTACTATGGACAATAAACATGAAGAAGGAAGAATGTGTCATTTAGTTTGATCTGATGTCAATGTTATTCATGCTATAACAAAGTGTTTTGAGCGTATTGCATACATTAATGTAAAACAAACAACAGTATTATTAGCCTTTTTTTGTTGTTGCTCTGACCAGTTTAGGAATGTTACGTTAGGGTGGAGCACAAGAACAGAAACATTAAATATCGGATCTGCTCAGAACAAATCAATTGGGGGAGGCTGTTTTCAGGTCCTTAAAAAACAACACATGATTCAGCGTGTTTGACCGCTTTTGTCACATTTCAACCATTCTGACAGATTCCTGAAACATCTCAATGGTTCACTCAGTGTTCTGAAACATCAGAACCATCGAGTCAGTTCCCTGAAACATCTGAGCCATTCAGTCAGATTCCTGATACAACTGAACGATTCAATCCCTTTCCTGAAACATCTGAGCCATTCCTGAAACAACTGTACCATTCTGTCCACGTCCTGAAATAATTAAACCTTTCAGTCAGACTCCTGAAACACATTGTGGTCCTATGTATTCAATTCATCAACATCAATAACACCATACATAACATAAAAATAACACCAAAATACAATATCATAAACAAATATAAAACACTGTATGTACAGAGTAGAAAAGGGGGGGGGGGGACTGTAGGCAGTGAATGCCATCACCTTTCTATGGGAGAAGTGAGTTTACCTCCCCTTTCATCCAGCCATTCATTCAGTTTCCTGAAACAACTGAGCCATTCATTCAGTTTCCTGAAATATTTGAACCATTCAGTCAGTGTCCTGAAACATCTGAATTATTCAGTCAGTTTCCTGCTTTTTTGAGTTCTGAACTGATGTGTACTGAAGTGAACTGGATCACAGCTCCAACTGATGGCAGAGAAATGAGAGTCCTGCTTGTCTTCTCCTTCTTTCTCTCAATGTGTGTTATTCTCCCTTTACTTTGCTTTACTGTACCACATATTCCTTCTCCCCTCCCCCTGTCTCTTCCTCCTCCTCACCCCCCCTCCTCTACGTTCAGTGGTTCTTCCTGTTCCAGATTTTCGTTATGACTTTGCCCGGTTTGGTTGTCAGTTCTTACAGCATTTCAAACTCAAAATTCATTATTCTTAATTCAAAATTCATCTTTAAATTAATTAAATAAAATTATGTTTTGAAAGTATATTTCCATATCGTTGCTGTCCGGCAGAAACCAGCTAACTCCATTTTGACGCTTTTGCATTTTTTTTCCATAAATCAGGGCCATTGAACACCCTTTACGTCTGTGTGTTGGTAAAACAAATCTTGAACCAATGAAAAGCATTAAAAAGCACTTCAGACAAAACCAGCTAACTCCATTGGATCCTCAAACTTTCTGCTAAACCAGCTTACTCCACCGGAGTTAGCTGGTTTTTCTGACTCCAGGCTCCATCCCCTTTTGACCTCCAACCTCATTGTGAGCTTGGAGGTCCATCCAGCTGTTCTTATCAATGATGAACAAAACCTCCTAACTCCACTTTTTTTCATTTCCTGAAAAATTTACATTTTGGATACAGATACAGATATCGTGTATTTCCTAGTGGAACGGGAACTGCCAATGTCTCATCCAGTCACAGCAATGGAGGCGGGTTTGGAACGTAGCAACGTACTAAGTTTTCCAACCTACCTCCATTACACCGGCTGTCTGTACTTATTTTATCTGGCTATAAGCACTGATTCTGGGCATTGTTGAGTATCATGATATGCCTGGGAGTCATGTCACTCCACAAAGTAAAAGAAATATAAAATAAGGCAGTTTTGAATCAAGTGTTTGTTACCGCATTGCCTATTTATCACCTCAGATGTTTTCAGAAACATATTTTGATATGTAAATGAAAAATAGGTCATTTTTTAGAACTTCAAATATAGATCATTGTACATGTTTGTTGACACTCAACAGAGTAGCACCACACTCTAGCAATCTAGCATAATGAATCATAGCTCTGTTTGAAAGACTAACCGGTGCTTGTCATAATATTACTGTTTAAAATTGGTTAGTACCTGCCAATGTACCTGCCACACATGTCTTTGTTTGACAGGAATTAATTAAGATTGGACTTTTGATTTAAAAATACACAATATTTTTCTTTTTGTTTTATTGGTAAGTTAACTGTGTCCCCATTATGACCACGGCTATGCTCTAAAAGGGTGGAAAAACATTTCACATCAGTTCATCTTTAAGTTTACATAATGACTGAAACTATGTTTGCAAAATGTGATACTTTTTCTGAGTATGAAGTCAAATGTTATTAAAGGTTGGTTTGCAGTGATATGACAACCATGCTTTCTCATTGCTGTTGATAATGGAATGTCTATTCACGTGTGTGTGTGTGTGTGTGTGTGTGTGTGTGTGTGTGTGTGTGTGTGTGTGTGTGTCTGCGCACACGTGTTGAGTTTGTCTGACAGTATACACTTTCAACACAATACAGATGGCTAAGATAGACGTGTGTGTGTGTCCACATGAATATGAACTGCAGCTTAAATACCTCCTGCGGTGTCATCAAGAGTTGGTATTGTAATCGGTCTTGTCCATGTGTGTCATTGTCTCTTAGCAAAGTAATGGATGGACAGATTAACCTTTTAGTCGGAACAGGTCAGAGGTCAAGGTCAAAATTACATATTGGTTAAATCAGGAACGTAGAGACAGAATAATAGATGTTGGTGATGATAGAGTTTACAACACCCAGGTGTGTTTTTTAATAGTCTGAATTTCTGACTGACGGCTGCTTTACAAATATAAAACATTTTACAGGTATCATGCAAACACATCTGCCTGCTAGAGGGAGTTGTAATTGTTGAGCATTAATTATGATTACTTTCGGATGAGTCTGAAAGGAGAAGAAGCTAAGCTCTGTCTGCTCTGAGCGTGTGCAGAGGGCAAGAATTCTCCTTCCTGTTTTGGTACAAACAGATTTGTCTGCTGCGTTTGTCTTTGTTCAAACAGTAAGAGAGCAGAGGATAAGAACTCTGTGAGTAAAGACAGAAAGAGACAGACATACTGAGAGACTGAGACAGAAAGAAAGGAAGAGAACAAAAGGCAGGAGAAGAGAAGGACAATGAGTTTACAGAACCAGAGCAGATTTGAGTTTCTGAAGCTGTGGGACGAGACGGACGAAGGGTTGCAGGGACAGCAGACGGATGCTTTAGGGCTGTCACAATGTCTCAATGGTTTGTCTCTACAAGGTAGGTGTGTTTGGGTGGGTGGGTGGGTGGGGGTGTGTGTGTGGGGGAGAGAGAGAGAGAGAGAGAGTATGTATGTATGTATGTATAAAAGGCTCTATAGAAATATTCACAGATGCACACTCATTGTAATCACCATGTGGTGGTGTTAATAATGATTGTGTGTGTGTGTGTTTGTTAATGATTGTTGAGTACCTGGTTTCTATGTTTGTGTTGGAGATCTTATCTATGGGTTGACCTTCCTCCTTCCAGTTTACAGTAAACTGACGAAGAGCCTGATTTCAAATGTCCACACAGAATAAACATGTGATCTGAGCGCTTTGTGATGGATTCATCTTTACCTCTCATATACAGTGCACTCTCCAGCAGACTGTCAGGCTGTTGAACTGACAGCTGTGATGAACCTTCCTCTCCTCTTCCTCTGCAGGGTGTGCAGATCTGACCAGTTTGGACTCTATGAGTCCACAGGAGAGGAAGCGACAAGGTTACATTCATGAACTGATCCAGACAGAGGAGAGATACGTTGAAGATCTGCAGATAGTACTGGAGGTATATGTTATGTTATTTTATTATATTAAATGAGTCCACACCAATAACATTAACGAGCGCCAACAAGCGTCAGCTGGACAGTGACACACACACCTCCCCTGTGCTGAACTGAAAGTGACTGTAGTTAGTTACATTTTTCCCTAAAGCATTGAATATGATTGAAGACATAATAATGTTTACTGTGATTATGGTAAGCTTACATTTCATATCACACACACACACCATAGTGTAAGAACTCTGTATTATATAGTTAATATAAGATTATATGTGAATATGTGCACATACTAATAAATGCCTAGTTATTGAAGTATTATACATAAATATACACATACTGTACTGATGAACGTAAACCTTTGCAGGTGTTCCATAAGCCTATGTCTGAGTCTGGTCGGCTGACGGAAGCAGAGATGTCCATGATCTTTGTCAACTGGAAAGAACTGATCGCCTGCAACACCAAACTACTGAAGTAGGATAACTTTTGGCACATTGTACCACACTGTTTAAATAATGACAGAATAATAACAATTTAACAGTGTTGGCACGCTGTACTGTACCGATCTATTTAAAACTCCAATTTTGGATACTGTTGTACATATAAATTAATGACTCATTTTATCCATCTGTATGGTAACACTAAAACTAACATGTTCTGTTGCTGGAGACACACTCCATACTCTACTGTGAGTACTGTCCTACCACAAAAACATAATTGTATGCTATTTTAGAGTCTAATTGCAACACAGTAATTAATATACAGTATTCCTGTTTTCGTTACCTGGCATTGACCTGTTGGGTCAACGCCATTTTCACTGCTGGATATCAACTACTCAAGTGCAACTCTAGATGCTCCACCGTGAGGCTTTATCTTTGCTGTAGTTTGAACATCATTCCTCTCACTGCAAGAGAGGCAGACCAGACAACAATAAGAAATCCTAGATTGTAGCTTAGTTTAGTGACAGACTGGTAGATTTGGTGTTCACTTTGGAAGATGGAACAAGTTAAGCTGCTGTACTCATTTAAAATAAATGTATTAGTATAGCTAATATTCATATTCATATTATATCTTTTTATATTTGTGTGTGTGTGTGTGTGTGTGTGTGTGTGTAGAGCATTGCGTGTGCGTAAGAAGACAGGAGGGGAGAACATGCCAGTGCAGGTGATTGGAGACATCCTGGCCTCAGAACTCGCTCACATGCAGCCCTACATCCGATTCTGCTCCTGTCAGATCAATGGAGCTGCTTTGCTCCAGACCCGATGCGACAACCAGCCAGAGTTTAAAGAATTCCTCAAGGTATGAATGAGAGCTGGGGTTGGAGGGATACGGAGAGAGAACCAAATGGAGGTAGAGAGAATTGAGAGAGGGAATCACATTTTAAAGGAAGGTTACAAGAGGTATGGAGAGGAAATGGGACTGGAAAGGAAATAAAGAAGAAAACTCAATAAAAGACAGTTAAGAGGAAGAGAAAGAGAGAGACCAATAAATAACAAAAGTAAAGTTTAAAAAGTTGTTGAAGGAGGTGTGTTTGTGTTTTTCATCAGAAAATTGCTACAGACTACAGATGTAAAGGAATGCCTTTGTCCAGTTTCCTGTTGAAGCCCATGCAGAGGATCACACGCTACCCACTGCACCTCAAACATGTAAGAGTACTCACATTTTGTACTTTTAAATTAAAAGGTAGAAAGGTGTATTCACATGTTAGCCCTGCATATAAAACATCTAGAAATGCATGGATGTCATACACTTCTATTACTACTATTACTACTATTTTTATATTATCTTTAATTTGGTCTAAACTCACTCTATGTACTTACATTCTGGCTTTTGTGCGTGTCCATGTGCCTGTGCATGCGCGTGCGTACGATGTGCAGATCCTGGAGAGTACAGCAGAAGGCCATGTGGACAGAGGACCTCTGAAGGAGGCTTTGGAGCGAGCAGAGGAGCTCTGTCAACAGGTTAATTTAGTTTTATTTTTTCATTCAATTTCTTTAATTCACTCACTCATTTACAGTATTGACCAGGTGATATTCATAAAGTGTTAACTGTATTGACCAGGTAATGTTCATAAAGTGTTAACTATATGACCAGGTAATGTTCATAAAGTATTAACCCATTAAGACCTGGAACGCATCTGTGTCATTTTTTGTTTTGAGCTAAAAAAGCATTATTTTATTCACCTGTTTCCTAGGCTGTGTGTTTTCCACTTCCTGTCGATTTGATCCAATGAAATCCAATGAAACTGGTCAGATGACCAATGATATCCAATGAAATCTACAGGAAGTGGAAAACACACAGCCTAGGAAACGGGTGAATACTTTGGCTATTCAAAAATAGCAGATATACAAGCTCATAGCGCTACCCCGAAAAAAAATGAAAATGTGTGCAAATCTTATACCGTAATTTTCGCACTATAAGCCGCACCTGAATATAAGCCGCAGCAGCTAAATTGAATGATTTGTACATATATAAGCCGCACTGGACTATAAGCCGCGGGTGTAAAATCCATAGATTTAGGAGGTCCCCTAGTGGCCGTTAGCTGTAAAAATCCATAGATAAGCCGCACCGTTATATAAGCCGCAGGGTCGAAAAATGGGAAAAAAGTCGCGCCTTATAGTCCGAAATTTACGGGTATATATATATCACATTTTTAACTCAAATCTTTGCTTCTGGGGGTCCATGGAACAACATATTTTGAGATGGGGGTCCGCCACCAAATATAAATAATTTTGGGGGTCCTTGACATGAAAAAGTTTGAGCACCACTGATATAGAAACATACGTTTTTCAGAAAACTTTTGGAATTTAGAAGACATTAGTAGAATCGGCTTCAGGTCTTAATGGGTTAACTGTGTTGACCAGGTGATGTTCATAAAGTGTTAACTGTATTGACCAGATAATGTTCATAAAGTATTACGGCAACTGTGTTGACCAGGTGAATGAAGGCGTGAGAGAGAAGGAGAACTCTGACAGATTGGAGTGGATTCAGTCTCATGTTCAGTGTGAAGGAGTCACTGAGGTACAACAGTTAAATGCTAAATGGAACCACAGAATCTTATTACGTGGTTAATTATCCCTCAAATGTTTTATCAACAGATTAAGGCCTTTGCACAACAAGTATGGTCAGAAGAAATCAGTTATGAGCTCATATTTTGTCCATAGAAGCTAAGACACCAAATGTGACATAGTTTTTGACATTGTATACATACATAGACTATTGTATTGTCACTTAATTGTGTTCGTCTATAGATATATTGTACAATTTAGCTGTAAGAGCATTGTATTTTTGGCTCCAACACACACAAACATCAACTCACTTTAAAGTATGTCTCTTACTTGTGACCATTACTCAACTCAACCATCCTCTCTGTCTCAACAGAAAGTGATCTTTAACTCTCTGACCAACTGTCTGGGTCCCAGGAAGCTGCTGCATAGTGGGAAGGTGAGAACTAGGATGATGTGTTTGAGATGCATCCCTACTTGACAAACGGAACCAGATACAGACTGTACATTGTAAAAGCTAGTTTATAAAAAATATTTTCAAACTGGTCTACACTTGAGCCTCCATTTTTCCCTCAACACCAAATTTCTTCGCTGATAATAGCCCGATACAAGTTCATGATGTGTCGTGAGCTTGTACTGTAGTTCTGCTATTTCTGCAGAATGTTTGCCTATTATGATAAGCCCAGAATAGGGATGCTAGGGTTCATGTGGTGAAATAAGTGCTCTATATTCTGATGGAAATCATTGCAGAATATTGCTTGTATAGTAGCAAGTGTATCCTCATCTCTCCAGCTCTTTAGTAAACAGAATATTAATTGTAATCTAAGATACTGGTTAGTTGCAGCTGTAATATAATCGTGTTGTTTCTGTGTGCAGATGTACAAAGCAAAGAGCAACAAGGAGCTGTGGGCATTTCTCTTTAATGACTTCCTGCTGTTGACTCACGCTGCTAAACAGTTCAACTCCTCTGGACCAGATAAACTGTTCAGCTACAAAAACAACACACAACTGAAGATGTACAAACCGGTGAGACACAGACAGACAGACAGACAGACAGACAGACAGACACACACACACACGCGCACACACACACACACACACACACACACACACACACACACACACACACACACACACACACACACACACACACACACACACACACACACACACACACACACACACACACACACACACACACACACTCTACCTCACATCAAACAGACACACTGAGTTCAGTGAATGACCAAATTCTTCGCCAGTAACAACTTTGTCTTCGGTCTGTCTGTCTGTCAGCCTGTGTTTGTTAATGAGGTGTTGGTGAAGCTTCCAGATCCATCCAGTGATGATCCTGTGTTCCACATCTCTCATATCGACAGAGTTTATATTCTGAAGACTGACAACATCAATGAAAGGTACGCACACAATAACAACAATACCAGTCGCTGCCTGCCTCACAGTTCGTATATTTGTCCATTTACTTACTGCTGTTGGACCATTGTGTGTGTGTGTGTGCGTTCACAGGACAGCGTGGGTTCAGAAGATTAAAGCTGCATCTGAAGACTTCATCGAGACGGAAAAGAAGAAACGAGAGAAGGCTTATCAAGGTAGGTTTACACACACACACACACACACACACACACACACACACACACACACACACACACACACACACACACACACACACACACACACACACACACACACACACTCACACTCACACATTGGTGTCCTACAGGGTGATAAAGTGGAACTGACTACGTTGCTTTAGTGATAAGCTATTGTTTATAAAGAATAGTACCTTCCTATAAAGTACAATTTGTGTGTCTCTCAGTCTGTCAGACTACGCCCAAATAATGACAAACCTGACATCGCAGCACATCCAGGGTTAGGCTAAAGCTTTTCTAAGTAGCACATTACCGTAACTCCACCACTACAATAACACAGTTTTACAATTACTGACATTTAAATTGTATTTTTGGCGCAAGACAGCATCGTACTATGGCGTATAAATTGTCCGTAAGAGAGAAAAGATGTCTCTATGGGGCAATCGTGTCATTTTAAGAAGGAGGAAGTCCATTCTTTATGTTGCACCTAGGCTGGGTCATAACGATCTGCTGCAGTAATATACATTTCAAATGTTTTATGACTTCATTGTCCTTCTTATGTACGTTAAATTGTCCTTTTACAGTAGTGTGCTTAATTCTTCTCTGTGTGTGTGTGTGTGTGTGTGTGTGTGTGTGTGCACGCACGCATGTGCAGCTCGCTCTATGAAGGCCAGTGGAATTGGAAGACTTCTAGTCACTATCTTGGAGGCGACTGAACTCAAGGCTTGTAAACCAAACGGTGAGCTTAGGAAAATCTTCAAACTACTGTTTGATGTACATGTATTCTCTGACTGCTGCCCACCAAGATCAGTAAAATCTTAATTCAGTTCATGATGTCACATCCTGTCACACATAACATGGAATATAACACCTAATAAACATAACTTATATGTTACGTATACTGTAACATATGCACCTTGAAGTGATCACACATCAGTATCGCATAACACATAACATAACGTGTCATTTATAACTTCTAACATGGATCATATAACATATAGGATATCATCATGTAACATGGCTGTTAGTTTCTCCAGACCACAGTTCTTTTGATTGTTTCATTGTTATTAGTTTGCTACTTTCTGGGACTCATTTTAATTAGTAAATCAATATTTTAATCATTATTTTAACCAATCTGTATGAGTATGTTAATACAATAGAATTGCACATCTGCACTTGTTTGGACTCCCTACTCCCTACTCTTCGATTGAGAAATTGTGACCCTCGTGTCGAGACAGTGGTTCTGAAAGTGGGGTTCGGGGACCCCCAGGGGTCCTTGGGGGGGGGGTTCCAGCGCAAGTAGTTAATATAGCGTCACAATCATTTTAATCATTTTATCCATTTATATGTTGGCTATTTCAACATAGCAGATCTACAAGCTTGCAGCGTGTCACTTTGTGCCACGCTGCAAGCTTGTATATCTGCTATTTTTGAACATTTTTGAAAAATAGCTAAACCGTCTGGAAATGTTTTAATAATTTTTAATTCTTTAAAGATAAATCTTCTTGGTGGGGGCGGCACAGTGGCGCATTCGGTAGCGCTGTCGCCTCACAGCTAGAAGGTCCTGACTCCTGGGTTCGATTCCCCCCAGGGACGCTGTGGGCACTGGGGGCGTGTCTTCTCCTCCGCGTCATCAGCGCCCATACCCTAGGTGGGGTTGGCGAAAGGGCCTCTGTGTGGATTTTGCATGCTCTCCCAGTGTCTCCTAGGGTAGTTAATACCCTCACAAAAACATGTAGTAATCCTGGTCACTATACCGCCTCCCCCTGGCAGCCGGGGCGCCTGATGGAGGGGAAGGGAACTGGTTGGAATAACGCGTTCCTTCCACGCGCTACGTCCTACCGGGGAAACTCCCCCCTGTCAGGTGACAAGAAGGCCAGTTGGCTCTCATGCATTGAAGAAGGCATGAGCTCGGCCCTGGGCTCCCTAGGCTGGTGGGGGGAGTGTAGTGCCCAGGATCACTTAGAAAATTGGCACCAGGTGGGATTAAAAAAAAGAACAAAAGAAATATCTTCTCTTCTGGAAGGTTCCTGACATGAAATATTTTCAGATGGGGGGCCCGCAGCCAAATACATATCAATTTGGGGGTCCTTCACTTGAAAATGTTTGAGAACCACTGGAGTAGGACACCTACTGGTTGGCCATGTCAGTAAAGTTGTTTGACGCAGACAGCGCACCAGATAGGACACTAGATGTACCACAGTCTTTATTGTAGTTACCTCTCTCCGTCTGGAGAGGGAGACAACGGATGTAAAAAATTTCAGGTTGTAGCTTTAACACACAACTGAGTTATTTCATCACATGTTGTATGGTCACGTGTTGTGCATTCATCATGTGTTGTGTTGTGTGTAGGTAAGAGCAACCCGTACTGTGAGGTGACGATGGGAGCTCAGATCTTCACCTCCAGAACGCTCAATGACACCCTGAATCCCAAATGGAACTTCAACTGTCAGTTCCACATCAAGGACCTGTACCAGGACGTGCTCTGCATCACCATCTTCGAAAGAGACCAGTTCTCCCCTGACGGTCAGTTAACCCATTGACACCTGGAACGCATCTGTGTCACTTTAGATTTCTTTGGCTATTCAAAAATAGCAGATCTACAAGCTCATAGCGCGGCACCGAGTGCCGCGCTACGAGCTTATAGATCTGCTATTTTTGAAAAATCTTGAACATTCTTGAACATTTAAAAAAAAAAAAAAAGGATTTAGAAAACATTTTTAAGAATCACCTCAGGTCTTGCTGACAGGTGCCGCTCCAGCCTCGTAGGAATACATGCAGTGACAATTGTCACCCTCCCCTCCCGGCTTGTGTTCTTGCAGACGCTCGACAAAGCCGGATGCACCTCCACGGTGGATTCGATCCCACAACCTATGTGGTGGTTGGCAGGCACTTAACCACTGTGCCACCCGAGGGCCTTATACACACGCTCTTGACACATGATTTTTTTGTTATTATGTGGAGCACTTTTACTGTGTGAATCCTACGTGGTGAGAGTTCTGGAAGAGGTTCTATTCGTCTGTGTGCGTCTTGGGCTAATCTCACACACCACTGGACCAATTGGCACCAATTGTCTTGTGCACGTTGCTACTTGCTAGTAATTACATTCTTGAATATGTTTTACTTAGAACTTAGTGCTTTTATACTTCTGTATAATTCTGAAATTAGGGATCGACCTAAATGATTTTTTTTTCAGGGCTGATACCGATAATTATTGATCAAGGAGACCAATAATTATCGGTATAGTAAAAATTTAACTTTTCTGCTCCCATCACCACCCCAGCATCCACCTGTAGGCTCTGTTTCTATTCCCTTATGGGGGTCTATTTCATTCCCATTCCCTGTAAGATCTATTTGGCAAATCATTTATTATAATAATTCCTGCTTACAGGGAATGAAGGAAATGAGACAGAGCCGTGACGCCATATATATATATATATATATATATATATATATATATATATATATATATATATATATATATATATATGCTCAATATATTTAACCTCAATAAATATATTTATTCAATCCAAGAGTTGTCTGACTAAAATATGAATATCGCGACCGATAATCGGTGGTTGCAGTGGGCTGAAACTTGATGACCTGCGTCATAGACTGACTACATGACATCTGAGATCCTCGTGGAATACGTGGCTTGTGTTCTTTTTTCTTCTTCTATTTTTGAATACCATTACTGTAGGTTGACTATTGTTTTCTACATAACATTTTCAATAGAATAAATTTGTTTTTATCACCACCCTCTGAATACTCCCTTTCCCTCCATACATCATTCTCTTTTTATCTCCTCCCACTATCAGAGTTCCTGGGTCGTACAGAGGTTCCCGTGGCAACCATAAAGAAGGAGCTAGAGAACAAGGGAGCAGCGACGCGCCGTCTCCTCCTTCACGAGGTTCCAACAGGCGAGGTCTGGGTGCGCCTTGACCTGCAGCTCTTTAACAACAAATAACCAAAGACATACTATCTGCTCCTAATGCACACACATACTGTATGATGTCATCTGAACCCTCCAATAGGAGGTACAACTGTTTGCTTAAAGGGATGCTTGCTGTCCCCGAGTGCTGATCTAGGACCAGCCTTCACATAGGAAGGATCAGAGTCTGGCTTTGTAAAGTAGCTGGGGCCCCAGATGTGTCACAGGATCATTTCATTTCTGATGGCTCCATTTGTGATTAAATGAAAGAATATATGTATATCTCGGGTGAAAAATGTTTGTATTTTGGACGCAAGGCTGAAACATTTAATAACCCCCTTCGTAACTGTCCAAAGACTGTGTAAATTCTGTTTTGGGGTGTTTTTGCTAAGCAAGCAGTCAAAGGTTTAGATATAAATGTATATGTTAGATGTGATCCAGGTCCAGTCCACAACAGTATTTTCCATACTGTTCTGTGGTTCAACAAACAGGCTTCACTAGCAACAACAACTCTGTACTTTTTCTTCCTCATTCCATTTTCATCACACTTTGTTTAATTTGCCAATCCCACTGAAGCAACATTTGTTCTCCTTTTAACACCAACTGTGTGTGCAGTTTTCTCTGGTGTGTATTACATCCGGTCTCTGTAGCCCTGAGCACCACCAAGTGGTCTTTTTTTTATGAGAAGTGGTAAAAGGTGTTTAATTTATATTTAAATTCATGTTTTTTTGTTTTGTTTTGTTTTTTTGACTCCAACGGTTTGAGACGTCCTTCTGTGTCTCCTGTGGACTTGTCGTCATTGTTTTAACAGTATACTTGCCCATAAATCATTGGCTTATCCTACATATAAGGGTAATACAGTGTCATACACGATTATCTGAACTGAAAGGGGTCAAGGCTGCTAGTAATCTGTTGTGCCTGCTGTCTTTTCCCCAACACTACAACTCTTCAGTAGTAACACTCTTTGGTTTTGGGGTTTAGTAACTATCTAGTAACCTGTGTTTCAGGGTTTAATAACTAGTTACTTTTCTGTTTCAGGGTTTAGTATCTAATCTCTTCTGTTCCATGGTTTGGTCTCTAAATCTATTCTTTTTATATATTTAAATGTGTTTTTTGTGGACCATGTGTGAAGAAACGGTGGTCTGTTTTCTTGTACCTTATGGGGGGGGTTAACTTTGTCATTTATTTTGTTTTAATTTTATTTTTCTTGTGACCTGTATCGACTACTGTGCTGAGTTTAGGCTCAACCTAACCTGCTGAGTTTAGGCTCAATCTAATGCTGCCTGTTCATAGCTAGTCAGCATGAACGCTACCTAATGTGCTGAGTGTACTTTGATTTCTACATGGCACTCTATCAATCAGGGTTTCTTAAATCTAATTAAAAGTTATTAAAAGTGACCAGCTTCTGAAATTTGAGTATTCTATACTAAATAAAGTTATACGGCAATCTTTCACTTACATCATTTTCACTTTTTTCTTTTACACAACATTCATTATTTTGAGACCATGACTGATTTCTCATTCTCTGTCTGGATTGAACTGCAAATCCTGTATTCAACACAAAAACATTTGAATGTTTACTCTTCCACTTGCTATACCCTATGTTTACTAAATTACACAGTAAAATCCTTAGTGTTAATGGAACTAATGGAACTGTACAAGTAGAACCTTCCATTTGTACACTTAGGAGTTCAATTAACACTTAGGATTTTACTGTCGGTTTCCTACTGTCTCTCAGCGTTCCTACTGTCTGGCCCTCTTACACTCAGTTTTCCTATTACCCGTCTCTCCTACACTGTTAATCTCAGTTTTTCTAATGTCTGTCTCTCGTACACTATCTCTCTAAGCTTCCCTACTGTCTCTCTCCTGCACTGTTTCTCAGTTTTCCTACCTACTGTTTGTCTCTCCTACACTGTTAATCTCAGTTTTCCTAATGTCTGTCTCTCCTACACTATCTCTCTCCCCTACTCCCTACTGTCTCTCCTGCACTGTCTTTCATTTTTCCTACCTACTGTTTGTCTCTCCTACAGTGTCTTCCTCTCAGCTTTCCTACTGATAGAATAAGTGAAGAGGGAGTGAAAGAGAGATGGAACGTAGAGGGTGAGTCTACGAGGTTGAGTTCCAGTTGAGGCAGTCATGTGTATGATTCAATTAGCAGCATGAACACATGTCTTATATAACACACACATTATACAGACTCGGCTCCTCTCCTATCTGCAAAATAATACTCTATTCACTCGGAGATACAGAGAAGAGGGGAAGAGAGACTGACATGCTCATGGCTTTTGAATGAAAGCAGGATGAACAGGCTTCTCCATGAGGTCTCTCCCTCCCTCTCTACCTACATGTCTGTTAGCTAAGGACACCGTCTCCATATTCATTTATTCTTTTAGCCCTCTAGGTGTGTGTATGTCTGTCGTGAAGGTGTTTTTATGTGAATGAAAGAGAATGATAAATAGAAATATATTGGAGAGAGTGACAGGTTAAGTCACAGAAGAGAACAAGACAGTGAAAGAGAGAGTGGTAGAGACAGACAGAACAGAGAAAAAAGAAACGGTGACAGAAATAGAGATCCCTTGGGGCTTAACCCCCCCCCCCTCTCTGTCTCTTACACTCTCTGTCTTACACTCTCTCTCTTTCTCTCTCGCCAACCTGGAAAAGCTGAAAGGAAAAGTCCACTGGCGAAAATCATCCCTCTCTACTGCCAAGGACAAAGAAAAATAAAGAATTAACGTCAGAAGATCGACTGAACAATGTTATTTTTGCCAGAATGAAAGAGGTACATAAATGCTGTTTTTGTTGCACATTACTGTCATGAAGACAAACCGTGGAATTTAACTGAATGGAGTGAGGAAAGGAGAGGAGAGGGGAGACAAAGATCATCATGGAAATGTGAGTATGACCAGTGTTGTTTTTTGAATTGAGTGATGAAGACGATTATGCTGATGTGGAAAGTGAAATATGAAGTGTATACATACATGTGTTAAAATACAATGGCATACCTAACAATACGTTTTTTTAAGTGTTTAAACATAAAATAAATGGAGAAACACTGAAGCTACTGTATCATACACTTTCTTCCTTCCATACATTCTTTTTAGAAACCCTTTCTTTTCTTCTGTTTTCTCTAAATCATTGCTCTCTTTTGTTTTCTGTACCCTACACTTAGTTTATCTCTTTCTCCACTTCTCTCTCTCTTTCTCCATGCAGGTAACGTAAAGCCTGATTTATACTTAGTTGCGTGCTGATGTCAAATCCCATCAATATCAGATCTACAAGCTTGTTGATCGGCTAATTTTGATTCACAGCACGATGTGCAACTGAGTGTAAAACAGGCATAGTGTCACCCTGCATTAGACTCTCACTCTCATTCTCTATACCAGGATTCTCAACCTTTTTAATTTCATGGACCCCCTGTTTGATATTTATTAGACCACAGACCCCCATTTTATATGATTTTTAATCTCTGGGACAGCAATCAAAATCCTCAGAGTTAATTTAACTCTGTGATTTCGGTCCATTTGGTTCCTAAACATCAATTATTTAGCTGAAGACCCCCTGGAACGCTCTCAAGGACCCCTGGTGGTCATCAAAGCCCGCATTGAAAATTTGTGCTCTAGGTCGGGACTGTTGGCCTAGTGGTCCGGGCACCTAGGCTCTCGTGTAGCCTGACAGTGCATTGGGGGTTCGAGTCCCGTTCCCGACGATCTTTACTGCACGTCTCTCCCCATCTCTCTCTTTCTGTTTCCTGTCCGTCCTGGTTGTGTGTACACAGACACACACAACCTGGACATATCACACTTTAATGTGATGTATGGTCTGACATTTGCAAATATATCAGGATATATCATCATGAACTCTCCACCTACAGAAAACCCAAATATGGACGTGAAGGTGGTTTCACAGGAAATGGCATCGCTTAGCAACATGCTGGCAGCTTACACCTTTATTGCAGGTCAGTCCTCCTGTGTGTGTGTGTGTGTGTGTGTGTGTGTGTGTGTGTGTGTGTGTGTGTGTGTGTGTGTGTGTGTGTGTGCCAGCGTGCAGGTTGGGGTGAGGAGAATGTACTATACAGAGACCACCCAACCAAGGAGTTGAAAATTATTCCACCAGAAATGAATCAACATGGCCATGAATTGTCAGCCATCCCTGCGAGACATGCCATAATTTTGACAACATGAGGACATGAATACCTGATCTTGGGGGTTGTTGGTGGTTGTAAAGCTAGGAGCCTGTAAGTGCACACAGTACTCAAACAATACTGCTAGAGCCAGAGGTTGAATGAACACATTGTACTCGAATGGATGTGCATCCATAAATAGGAAGATAGGATTAGGACTCACACATTTAATTGAATGGCCCAAACCCGCAGTGTTATTCCACCACAGTTAACATTTTGACTTTTCAAGTCACCATACAATTACATTCGTGAGTCTTATCTTCCTGGTTATTATGTGTGTTGTTTTTCTATCCGTACCTTAAAAGGCTTTTGTTGCGCGCATGTTTTCTGTGCACACTTTAATGGATGTGACCAGTGCATTCACTCTGTCTGTCTGTCTGTCTGTCTGTCTGTCTGTCTGTCTGTCTGTCTGTCTGTCTGTCTGTCTGTCTGTCTGTCTGTCTCTATCTCTCTCTCTCTCTCTCTCTCTCTCTCTCTCTCAGATCATCCAGAGAGGGCAGCATTGGTGTTTCTAGGTGGGGTGTGTGTCGGCCTTCTTGTCACCCTCTGTGCCATTGTCTTCCAAATACACTGTCGCGCTGACTTCCATCATGGAAACCATCACCATGGTGATTATGGCAACCATCACTATGTTGACAGGCACTATAGTCGTCAACGTCAATCATGTCTCCGCCATGAAACTGGTAAAAGAAACCAGGATGACACAACAGTTGCAGTAGCCACTGGAGAGCACAGCGAATCAGAAGGCTGGGATGATATGACATCACAGCTGACTGCACAACGACAGAGGCTTTTTGAGAGAAATCTGCAACACGCCGAAGGTAAAACACATGCACACACGCGCACACACACACACACACACACACACACACACACACACACACACACACACACACACACACACACACACACACACACACACACACACACACACACACGCACACACACACACACCTGGCCCACTATATGTGCATCTGTTCATGCATATTTGTTTAACTTTCATTTAGTAGGTGCTCAGATGGCAAGCAAGGTTGTAAGGAATTAATTGTCATAATGACTAGATTGGGAGAAAAAAGGTGATACAAATAATTGGCTACTCTAAATCAAATTAAAAAATAACAACATAATGTCTGTGTCTGTGTGTAAGTATAATTATAGTTTTTAAAATATTTTTTTAGTTTGACATTTTAGATTTCAATTTTAGTTTAGTTATGTTACACTTTTTTACATTTAGTTTTACAGTTTTTATGGTTTTCATTTTTTTCTAGAAATGACTAATGTTTTAGTTCAGTAATTGAGGTTTTATCAAATGTCAGTTTTTTGTTTTTACCATAAGCATTTCTCAGGTAGGATTAAATAAAATAAAATAATACAAATGTATTATTTTGCAAACATTAGTGGATTTCTCCTCTGAAAGGGGGTTATGCTCTTTCCAGCAGCCTATAACAGTTATGGACTTCCACAACTTAGCACATAACACATGTGAGGGCGTAACATGAATCCCCACATGTTCCTCATAACTAATAACAACTAGACTAATATGATAATTAAAAATACAAACAGAACCGTTCATGTGTTAACCTCCAGTTAGATAGTCCATGATTGGCTGAGAACCAGGTATACTTAATGAACCGGAGGCGTGTCCACATAAAAACATAATTTTAACACTTTCTGTACACTTTTTTGAAAAAAATCTTCCTCCTAGTATAACCATAATACCTGATGATTATGTTTTAGGGGGGGGGGATCACTGAAAATCACGGCACCCCGTCTTTAAATGATTGTTTTTCACAGTGCTTTGATAGCATAATGATGGTTGGTTTTTGTTTACCTACTGTACAGTCTTTAGTAGACTTAGCTTAGCTAACCCTCCCCACCACCTTAAAGGCATGCTCCACAGTTTTTTCTTATCTCCATGCCTTTATCAGTAGGATTAATGAGCAATACTGTATATGCATACATTATCTAATTTCACTTCACAAATAGCTTTCATGTTTGCTGTTTTGTTTTTATGATTACTGTGTGTGTGTGTGTGTGTGTGTGTGTGTGTGTGTGTGTGCGTGTGCGTGTGTAGAGCTGGAGCGCACCCAGCGACTGGAAGAGAGGGAGAGGATTCTCCGTGAGATCTGGATGAACGGACAATCAGATATCAGTACTGTTACACGCAACCTGAACACATACTACTGATGAATGATACAGCACATAACATATGTGAGGGCATAACACCTGAACCCCCACAACATGTTCCCCCATAACTATAACAACTTGACTAAATGATAATTAAACAACAAACAGAGCCAAATGCGCCTCTCGGCGTGAGGTCTCTCCCAGCCACTACTATCCAGAGACTCTACATTATCGTGCATTCATCAAGATTTGTATAAATAAACCCATTTCTAAGACTACTTGTTCCATGTGTTAACCTAGACAGTTGCAGTCTGTGTACTATCCATTATGTTAAGTAGTGTGTGTACAATACATCTGAAAAGGATTGCTCTGTGTTCTGACCCACATGTAAATTATATTGTCACAATGTTTGTGTATGTAATGTAAAATCATTGGTTTGTCATATAATTAATGTAATAGCTTACAGTATATTTTAGAATTGCCAATTTAGACAAATTTTTTATGTGGTCATTGATAACATGTATAGATCTAGGCTACTGTATATTGACATATAGTTTTATAATGATCAGATTCATTGTGTGTGATTTTTCTGCATCCACAATAAAACACTATGTCTGAACTTTGTTGTGAACTTGTGACCAGGTGATAATCTGTGGACAATGATGACTGTGATCCTGACCCATCCAGACCTCAGGCTCAGAGGGGTCAGGGGTAAAACTTCTTGAGGCTTGATAACTCTTGGATCAGATTGTATGGTGTGGAATAGTGTGCCACCTAGTTGTCAGAGGTATGAATAGCCTACACGTTTCTGATGCTGTTTACACTGGAAGCTGTGTGGTCTCTGTTAAGAAACTGCAATTGAGGTTTCTGTTGACGATTTTGCTCAACATCTTGAAATCTCAGATTTCAGCCCAACTGCAAAACAACATGGATGATGATGATGATTCATCTTGTTATTAACATTATTCTCTGGTCCGTAGGGGGCACTATAGGCTACAAATGCACTAATATGACCAAACATTTTCAACTTTATCATTGTGATTTTTGTATCATAAATAATAATAATAATAATAATAATAAACTTTATTTGTATAGCACCTTTCATGACATGAAATGCAGCTCAAAGTGCTTTACAGAGCAAGGATACAATTACAGTTAGAACCAATTTAACAATAAAGCAAACAAAAATAAAATTAAATAAAATAAAAGCAGTAAAATGCAGTAAAATGCAGTGGCCCTCGCCACTACACAACTACAACACAAATGGATATAACTTAAATGTAGTGGCCACTGTCCTCTACAACACAGCTAAAGAAATATCCACACTTCACACAATTGCCAATATTACATGTGTACCTTGTGTACCTTAGTAATATATCTTCACACAATTGTCAATATTACACCTTAGTAATATATTTTCACTTAGTAATATTACACCTTAGTAATATATTTTCACCATGTTTACCACGTGTGGACTAGCCCAGGGGATCTGCTAACTTATCACATCCAAACCACACACCGTACACCCCTGAGAATGATATCGGGGTTATACAAGATATATAGAATAAACATAGACAAAAGGATCTGCCCTGGAGGGTCCACAACGTGTCGACGTGCTAAAAATAAAATAAAATAAAATAAAAGCAGTAAAAAGCAGTAAAATGCAGTAAAATGCAGTGGCCCTCGCCACAACACAACTACAACACACACAATTGCCAATATTACATGTGTACCTTGTGTACCTTAGTAATATATCTTCACACAATTGTCAATATTACACCTTAGTAATATATTTTCACTTAGTAATATTACACCTTAGTAATATATTTTCACCATGTTTACCACGTGTGGACTAGCCCAGGGGATCTGCTAACTTATCACATCCAAACCACACACCGTACACCCCTGAGAGTGATATCGGGGTTATACAAGATATATAGAATAAACATAGACAAAAGGATCTGCCCTGGAGGGTCCACCACGTGTCGACGTGCCCCAGAGGATAATTCACTAAATCCTCCGGATGGAGTTATCAGACTCTTGTCTTTTAACTACCGTGACTTTCTCTTCCACTCACACAAAACAAAAGCAAAGGCATAAAACAACATTAAAATAGGGAATACAGTGAGGAATTAAAAATCAACCAAAGAATCAGCTAAAAGCAAGAGTGAAGTAATAGGTCTTGAGCTGTGCTTTAAAGCTATCGACAGAGGCTGCCTGTCTTAAGTGTAGTGGGAGTTTATTCCACACTGTCGGTCCGTAAAAGCAGAATGCTGCTTCACCGTATTTTTTATATGTCATTGTAGGCACCTCGAGCAGGTCAGCACTTGAAGACCTGAGGGCCCGGTTTGGAACATATCTCTCTAGGCAGTCGGAGAGGTAGGAAGGTGCCAGACCATTTAGAGCTTTATAAACTATTAAAAGAATTTTAAAATCAATCCTAAAAACAACCGGGAGCCAGTGTAGTGAAGCTAGAACTGGAGTGATATGTTCTCTCATCCTGGTTTTAGTTAAAATTCTGGCTGCCGCATTTTGAACAAGTTGTAATCTGTCAGTTGTTTTCTTTGGCAGGCCAGAGTAGAGTGCGTTGCAGTAATCAAGCCGAGAGAAAACAAAAGCGTGGATCAGCGTTTTTGCATCGTCTAACGACAGATAATCTCTAATTCGTGCAATATTTCTAAGATGAAAGAAAGCAATCTTGGTGACATGATTAATGTGTGTATTGAAATTCAATTCAGAATCGATAATCACCCCCAGGTTCTTTACTGTGGTGTTACTTTCTACAGCCAGGTTACCAAGTCTACTTGTTATTGATTCTCTCTGCTCACTGGAGCCAATTATGAGAACTTCTGTTTTATCCTCATTTAGCTTAAGAAAGTTCTCACTCATCCAGCATTTTATACTGGACAGACAGGTCAACAATGGGTCTAGAGCGCAGGGGTCGTCTGGAGCTACTGAAAGATACAGCTGGGTATCATCAGCATAGAAATGGAAGTTCACTCCGTGATCGGCGATGAGTTCTCCCAGCGGTAGTATATACAGGGAAAACAATAAGGGACCCAGAATTGAGCCCTGTGGAATACCAGAACAGATGTTGTGTTTGTCTGAGTCAAAGTTAGCTAGACTGACAAAATAGCTTCTGCCTGTTAGGTAAGAGTGAAACCAAGACAGGGCTGTGCCTGACAAACCAATCCAGTACTCCAAACGTTGTAGTAGAATTGTGTGATCAATCGTATCAAAAGCAGCGGTTAAGTCAAGGAGTAGGAGAACAGATACATTTTTGTCGTCAGCGGACACCCTAAGATCATTAATTACTTTTACAAGTGCTGTTTCTGTACTATGACCTTTCCTGAAGCCAGATTGGAATTTGTTATGAACCTTATTGTTCTGTAGGAACACATCCAGTTGATGAAAGATAGTTTTTTCTAAGACCTTGCCCAAAAATGGCAGATTTGAGATTGGTCTATAATTACCCAGCACCAATGGATCAAGGTTGTGTTTCTTGAGTAGCGGCCTGACTACAGCCGTTTTCAGTGAGTCTGGAAAGACGCCTGAAAGTAGAGAGCTGTTTACAGGGTCCCCACGGTCATGAAATTCCTGGAAATATTTTGAAATTGAAAAAAAAAGAATCCAGTACTGGAAAAGTTTGGGAATTGATCAAAGGTCCTGGAATTTATCAAGGGTCCTGGAAAAATATTTGGCTATGCATTGTTTTTGGCTATTGATTTTGTTAATACAAAACATTTTCATAAACATGTATAACATTACACGAAATATGTAACATAAGTAGTTTTTCGCCGAACGGGCTGTGTGATGGCATATATTATTTAAATAAAATAAGTCATACGGATGCCATAATGAGTCTTCCAGTGAGCTATGCCCTAATTTTGCACGAAATTTTGAATGAAATTGTACTATTCTATGCTTTATTTTTGCTACACTGCCTATCTTTGGGCATTCTACATAGGAGTAAGAGACACATTATTGCGCTGAATGATTGTTATATAGGCCTGGAAATTGGGCTAAATATTCTGGAAAAGTTTTGGAAATTCATTGCTAAAAATGTGTGGGGACCCTGTGTTTACAATTCTTAGGATATCTCCAATAACACTGTCTAAAACCTCTTTGAGAAACGGGGTGGGTATTACATCCAGTGAGCAAGATGATGATGTCATCTGTGATATAGTTTTACGGAGTTCCTCTTCATTAATTGCGCAGAATGATATTAGGCTTCCTCTGGAGGGATCTACATTTTTGCACCATGCACCATTTGCCGCATTTGCAGTGCTAGCAGCAGCATTCATAATACCAGCTCGAATGCTAAAAATTTTGTTTTCAAAAAAGGATGCGAACTCATCACACTTAGCTTTAGAAGCAGGGAGCGACTCCTTGTAAGCCTGGGGGGGGGTTTAAGAGATGTTCAATGGTAGAGAATAAGACTCTGGCATTTTGCTTGTTGTCATTGATAATGCGTGAGAAATATGCCTGCCTTGCCAAGCGCAGTGCTTTGTTATAGGCCACTGTTGACTTCTTAAAGATCTCTAGGTGGACAGTGAGTTTGTTTTTTCTCCAAATTCGCTCAGCAAATGTGCCTATACTGTATGTGCCTTACTGCCAATATATTATGTTCTGTATAAATGTGCCCCTACATGTATAATGGACTACTTCACCCATTTTCAACCTATCTTTATATGATATAATTGGTCCTCCTCCTCAGTAATGCTCATTATAATATAGTACCATTTTGTCTATTCACTCTGTGTCTCAAAGGAGGGCTGTGGTCAGTTCAGAAACGTATGTTTACGTATGTAAACACGGTTTTATGAATGAAAGCACAACCCTCATCAGGAGCATTATACCAAATGAATCACACCTGTGGGTGCGACGTCACCCTATAAGTGCGTCAATCACCCACACACTCCCTCTTTCTACTGACTGGGAAGGCATGGCAGGGCCAACCTTCACCGCCGAGTGGCAATGAAGGGTTACAGGTTCACTTTCATTCATAAAACCGTGTTTACATAGGTAAACATATGTTTTATTTCATTTCAAGTGAACCTATAACCATGTACACAAGTAAGACGCGCGAACGCGGGAAGCGAACGCAGCTCGAAAATAACAATAAGAAGATCTCAAACTGTCCTCAAACTAAGGCGTTTTCAACTTGCCATCCGGCCTGAAATATGCACAAATGACATGGAATTCTTAGATATCCCAATAGATGAACTCGTGTAGATGCTTTTAGATGTGTTATTTTTGACTGTAGCTGCTATATTTCTCTCAGAGGAGTAATTATTCACCCAGAGGCAGGCGGATTTCAGCCACACTCTACTCTGAGATCTGTCAGCAGCCAATGAGAGCGTGAGTCACATGGGGGCGCGGCAGACACACAACCCGAGCACGGTTTCATAGTAAGCTCCACTTGCGCGGAGGAAGGAGTTCGCAAACAGTACACAGTATACCAAAGTCACGAGGAGAGTGAAGTGGCCAAAACCAAAAGGTCAAATGCCATACAGGAGGAGTAAACCTCATCACAGTAATACAGCAGAACACAACCAACTGAGTTCATGCACTTTATTGTCAATTGACAGTCATGTTAAAAAACATTCTACAGGTTAATACCAATAAACTGTTCAAATCAAGGGAAACAAACATTCTGGAGCACAAACCAAGGGTGCCCATATTTAACTGTGAACAAAATAAACTCAGGTGAAGGTAGATTGGGACACCAGCCAATCCCACCACTGCATCTACATCAAGTGTGTGCAAACGCCGCCTCTCAAGAGCCACAGGATATGGCACCCGAAGCCTCATCATCTGAGGCTTCGGGTGCCATATCCTGTCCTGCACCTGGGACAGCAAGTCCCGTCTGACTGGAAGACCGAAGACGCCATGGCTGGCCCTCCAGCATCTCGTAGATCTCTCCCATCCGGTGCCACCAATAGTACCTGGGCGCGCAGCGACCTCACCGTCCTGAGGAAAGCTGGCAGGAGAGGAAGTGCGGGAAAAGCATACAGCCTCTGCTGAGTCCATGAAAGGCTCAGAGCATCTATCCCCAGTGGTCCTGGTGGTCCATGCATTGATGACCAGAGAGGACAGTGAGTGTTCTCCTCCATGGCAAAGAGGTCTACTTCTGCCCGACCAAAGTGAAACCATATCTGGTTCCCTACCTGGAGGTGCAAGCGCCACTTGCCGGGGTGGAGACCTCCCCTCAATAGCAGGTCTGCTGCTACATTCCGGGGTCCTGGTAAATATTAAGCCCTCAGGGTCACACCATTGGACTGTGCCCACAGAAGCAACTGATGCACTCGATGGGGGAGATGGGGACCTCAGCCCACCCTGGTGGTTGACGTTGTCTGTCCTTATCATGACTTGCTTCCCAAACACAACTGGGAGGAAGTGTCTCAGAGCCAAGTGAACTGCCTCCATCTTGAGGAGGTTTACTTGCCACCCCTGCTGTGCAGGAGGTGCTCATGATCATCCTGGAGCCACCATGGCCCAGGGGAACACCTTCACGGATGGCCTGTGACCGCCTCCACCACGTGAGGACCTTAAGGCCACTGCGGGACAGGGTATAAGAATCCTCGAACCCTCACTAGATTAGTGAGGGTTCCAAATGGAGCTAGGCTAACACAAGCCTCCAGTGCTGTGGAGTGCTGCTATATTAGGCTATGCTAGCAGGAGGAAATGTGTGACTTACATACAAACATACAATACAGACGATGAGACAACCTCATGGCACGCCAAAGGGGGTGCCACATAGCCTACAAGGCAGCCCAGAGTAGGCGACCAGGAGGAAGAAAGAGGGAGAGCTTGTGGGTGATTGACGCGCTTATACGATGATGTCACCGGTAGGCGGGTTTCTGAAGTGTCCACAGCCCTCCTATGAGACACAGGCGATTCAATTTTTTTTATACCATTATATCATGAACAGTGATGACAAATTATATGAAGATGAAAATGGGTAAAGTCGTCCTTTAGGAGCATATAAACTCAGTTTTGTTCTGATTGTTTTGTTGCTTTGTTTGTTTGTTTGTTTGTTTTTAGAGAATCTAGACCACATCTGTGTTCAAGGCCCAGGCCAGATGTATTATGGACAGGGAAGCAGCCCATGTTAACATATTGTACAGTAGCCTATTACACCTGAAACAAACATCTGTCATCTGTGGCAACTGTCAGTCCAGAACACTCATATATATATATTTAAGCGAACTTATTTTAACTCAAATCTTTGCTTCTGGGGTTCCTGAAGTTGGCGAGTTCATTACCTTAATGACCGCATTGAAATCAAGAAATAAGTTCCTTTATCTTTGCCTTAGCCACACCAAACCATTCCTGTTAACATTTTTCTTATCCCCAACCACATGTGTAGTGGTAGTACACCGCCACCTAGTGTCCAAAAGGATTTACTACAATAACTATTGCTGCACTAATGTAACAGTACAGAAATCAGTGTTACTGTACATGTTGATGTTAGTTAAAAGCTTAAAATGTGTCACTTAATTATAAGGATAATGAAATAGTGTTTTCTTGATAAAACGAAATTTCTAAATCAAGTTGTTAGGTGACATTATCATGAGTAGATCATGTCTATATGTTTTTCCTAAATAACATTCTTCCACTAGACAGATATTGTCAGTTTTGACACTTGCTTTGCACTGCAAAGTTTGAACTGACTAGGAGTACTAAAGACTAGCTGTGGTGTGGTAAATTGTATCAATGGTATATTCCATCACTGAGGGGCCACTAAATGTTACTGCTGCAAGGGCACCCTGGTCCAACTTTCACTGAAAATACAGAGTACAGAGTTGGTTAAGGAAAGCAAGGTTCAGTCATATCAGCGATCTAGTTTTCTAAAAAAACAAAGCAACACTTGTTGACTCAAAATAATTGTCACTGATAAATCAATAAACTCTTAATAACCTTGGTATGTTTGCTACAACATGTATGTGATTACAAAATGCAGACTGCAGGACATGGAATCTTTGCCCATGTTGTTCTGCAAACAGCTTCAATCTCCACTGGGACCTGAAGGACATTTCTTAGTTGACTGACTGTAGACTTGCATCTGTCTATTGTCTTTCTTTCCCTCCCTCTCAGGCAATTTGCTAAATTTGTACATGTATGTATGTGTTTAGGTGCCAATTGTGTCAAATATATACTGTATGTGAACCAAAATAAAATGATAACAAATTCAAACTCAACACCTGAGCTGCAATTAGAAGTTTTACATTAATCTGTGAAACAATGAGGACTGTGAATTTATCAAGGAAATGACCACAAAGGTAGATTAAATAGTTTTATAAAAATCCAAGACACAACTGAAATCAAGTATATACAGGGTACATTTATTTACATAATACAATACAATAATAATTAAAGTTTGATTGATTGATTGAAAAATACCTATTTCTAACTATTTACAATTATGTACAAATGTTGTGCAGTTCCTTTGCTATGTAGAGCATGTTCATAGTGTCTTTGGAGTTGAATGACAGAATGTAGGCAGAGACTTCTGGGGGGATGGTCCTCTTTGGCTGGTGTCTTCTCAGGGAGCTATAACCCTCATCAGACTGAGAGAGCCGGTCTAGGTCTGTGTGTGTGGGGGGGGACTTCTTCAACGGGAAATCGACCTGGAAATTACAGAATATTGTTAACCATTATTTAATATTTATCTCAGATCAACTTAATATAAAACCATATTTATTTTAATATAGAGCAGGTATTTAAAAAGATATGGTTACAAAAATTACCTCAAATTCAGAGTCATCCACGTAGTCGATTGGTTGGGTGGAAGATTTCACCTGGTCTAGGTCTGTGTGGGGGGTGGAGGTGGAGGACTTCGCCTGGAAATTGACCTGGAAATTAAACAGAATATTGTTATTATTTAAATATTTATCTCAGATTAACTTAATTTAAGACCATATTTATTTTAATATAGTGTGTAGAGCAGGTGGTTAAAAAGTTAAAATACTTTCATATTGACTGATTATACTATGTGATACTGTACATCTACTGTTGCACTTGTTATGTCACTCTTGATAACAATCTAATTAACTAATTTACATAAGCTAAATGTCTACAGCGTTATGTTGACATGTTAATTAATACTAGATTTGTTTTAACACTAGTATAGAGTTAAAGCAAGATTACACTTTGGCAGGTTTGGGTTATGTAGTAAGTTACCTTGCCATGATGTAACAAATGCAGTATTGAGTTTCGTAATGTTAGATATTGTCAGAATCCACTTAGCATTTATTTGTGTTCTAAAAGAGTGACTTTGAGACAGGTTTCACCATGCAATATTTTGAATTAGGATGTTTTAATCAACAGAGCAACTACTGAAGATGTCATCAGTATTTGGAGTTACACAATCCTTGCAAGTGGTACCTACACAAACCTTTACCAAAGTGTCATTTTGCTTTAACATGCCAATGAACATGTCCATGTAACGTTTTAGTCAGTGGTGGAAAAAGTATTCAAACTGTTTACCATCTGCATGGTGTTAAGAGTGATTTCAATGCCTACTTTCACCAATCACCATGCATTAGTATTGCATTGTAAATATTCTCAACTTTGGGGAGAATATTTAGATTTGAATCATGTTTTTAACAGTTAACAGAGCAACTATTGGAGATAAATCAATGTTTTGGAGTTAGTTACATCATGACATGTAACGACACCCACATCTTCTAACGTACTGATTCTCAACGTCAGGTCCAGGGACCACCAGGAGGTCCACATGGACCCTCGCCAACCGGAACCAAATGGACCCGTAACGGTCCATTTGGTTCCATTAGTACACTCTCAGAGTTAAATAAACACTGAGGATTGTACAGGGTAGATTGGGATCCCAAAGATGAAGAGAAAAAAAAGGTTCCATTCATGCTCTCTCAGTTACAGACCCGCGAGGGTCCAATTTGACCCGTTGGTTGGTGGGCCCCGGACCAGACGTTGAGAAACGGCTTTCTAACGTACGTGATATCAACATTTTTGACTGAGTTAAACGTGCCAAATGCATGTCCGTTTGAAAAATAGGCCACCGTTAATATTTAGAGTCAAGTGCTAATGAACATGTAACGTATGTTACATATCTCCTCAATATTTTGGAGTTACATCGTGGCAAGAGGTAGGCCAACACAACCGACAACCCACACAGTACACACCTCTAACAAAGTGTAATAATTCATCTTTTAACGGCCAATGAACATGTAACCCACACGTTATAGTGAATATCGTCTCTGTCGGGGGGGAAACCTCATGTCCAAAAACCAAAACTGTTACTTTTCAGGATTCAAGTTCAAAAATAGCGAAGTAACAGATCTGCCAGCTCGAAACACGGCGGTTGTGAAGCTGTAGTGTGATCAAGTAGGGCAAAAATTACCTCAAATTCAGAGTCATCCACGTAGTCGATTGGTTGGGTGGAAGATTTCACCTGGTCTAGGTCTGTGTGGGGGGTGGAGGTGGAGGACTTCGCCTGGAAATTGACCTGGAAATTAAACAGAATATTGTTATTATTTAAATATTTATCTCAGATTAACTTAATTTAAGACCATATTTATTTTAATATAGTGTGTAGAGCAGGTGGTTAAAAAGTTAAAATACTTTCATATTTACTGATTATACTATGTGATACTGTACATCTACCGTTGCACTTGTTATGTCACTCTTGATAACAATCTAATTAACTAATTTACATAAGCTAAATGTCTACAGCGTTATGTTGACATGTTAATTAATACTAGATTTGTTTTAACACTAGTATAGAGTTAAAGCAAGATTACACTTTGGCAGGTTTGGGTTGTGTAGTAAGTTACCGTGCCATGATGTAACAAATGCATTATTGAGTTTCGTAATGTTAGATATTGTCAGAATCCACTTAGCATTTATTTGTGTTCTAAAAGAGTGACTTTGAGACAGGTTTCACCATGCAATATTTTGAATTAGGATGTTTTAATCAACAGAGCAACTACTGAAGATGTCATCAGTATTTGGAGTTGCACAATCCTTGCAAGTGGTACCTACACAAACCTTTACCAAAGTGTCATTTTGCTTTAACATGCCAATGAACATGTCCATGTAACGTTTTAGTCAGTGGTGGAAAAAGTATTCAAACTGTTTACTCAAGTAAAAGTATCAATACTGCAATATAGAAAAATATGTTACAAGTAAAAGTCTGGAATTAAAAATTGTGAGTGAGAAGTACAAAAGTATTGGCATTAAAATGTACTTAAAGTACCAAAAGTAGAAAGTGCTCATTATTCAGAATGTCCCATTTCACAACTTTTCAAATGTATAAAAATCTTTTGAAAATAGTAGATCTACAAACTCTCAAGCTCACAATGCGTCGCTATGCTACACATTGTGAGCTCGTAGATCGGCTATTTTCAAATGGCCGAAATGTATATAGGGTGGAAGTGGTCAATGTATGTTTTGTAATAATAATCCAAATCTACAAAGTAAGTAGTAACTAAAGTTTTCAAATAATTGTAGGGGAGTAAAAGTACAATATTTGCCTCTGAGATGTAATGGAGTAGAAGTAAAAGTACTGACAACTGGATATACTCCAGTAAAGTGAATATACCTCAAAATTGTACTTAAGTACAGTACTTGAGTAAATGTACTGAGTTACTTTACACCACTGGTTATAGTGATTACGACACAATGCATTCATGGTATGTCTTTGTAAAACTAAATAGGTCAACATCACTTACCTCTACTCGCTTAAAAGTACCCCAGGTCCCAGTGGTCTCCACTGAACAACCACTGGCCATTATTGCATGCCACTGTGGGGTCTGCTGGGCTGGAGGTAGAACATTGTCCTGGTGGAAATCCAGCTGGAAAATAAACAGAATGTTATTAAATATTATTTCATATTCATTTCAGATTAACCTGATCTAAGACCAAATTTCCTTTTGGAATAGGTAGTAAAATATGGTTACAACAGAACACACATAATACATACTTACTGATTAATATCATGATACTTTAGTTTTTCATATTTACTTGAAACTATAATTGAGTTGAGCTGAATTATGTGCTTTAATAAAATACAAAAATCTTGTATGATATGTAACTGCTCATGTTAAGTGGTGGCAACATCATAATTTTATTTGAATAATAATTATTTTCATTTCAATTTGAGGTATCTGTCATGACAGCAACTCAATGTCATTATTAATCTCAACTGAAAAAACTAAGAGGTGCATATTCCAGCATCTGCATGGTGTTAAGAGTGATTTCAATGCCTACTTTCACCAATCACCATGCATTAGTATTACATTGTAAATATTCTCAACTTTGGGGAGAATATTTAGATTTGAATCATACGATACGATACGATAATACTTTATTGTCAGTTCACACTGAAATTTGTCTTGCGACCCAGCAGCTATGTATGCAACAATAAACAATAAACAGTACACACATTTGACATGACACAAGAAACAAAACAAAACAAAATACATACATAAAGACATACAAAGACAAGAGCAATGTCCACCCCTCAGCCTACCCCAAGCCTACAAACTCCTGATTAAGCCTCAATGTCGTCTGATGGACAAAGGACCTCTTCAGTTTGACCTTATTGTATGTAGGAACACTGTATCTCCTTCCTGAAGGCAGCAACCTATATTCTCCATACAAAGCATGGCTAGTGTTTGAAGTGATATTCCTTGCCAACCTTATCATACTGTCATTATACGTAGATGTATAGAGCCTCTGAAGTGGTTGTCCAACAATCTTTGAACAAATGTTCAGTTGCTGCAGCAGTTGTGACTTTAAGGCTACAGACAGACATCCATACCAGGTGGTACTACAGTACTGCAGAACACTCATAATAACAGAAGTGAAAAACAAAAGAAGAATCTGTCTACTAGCACCAAAAGATCTCAGGTGGCGAAGGAAATAGACTCTTTGCTTTGTCTTCTTACCCACTGATTCAATCTGGTCTTTCCATGACAGAAGGTGGTCAATTACTACTCCTAGGTATGTATACGAACATACCTGGTTGATCTGTTCACTATGAATAGTAATGGGGGATCTGTGTATCTCTAGTGGGGCACCAAAAACAATCTCCTCTGTCTTTTTTGTGTTAATGATAAGAGCGTTGTTATCACTCCACTCCACCACCTTATTTACTCTGTGTTGGTGCAGTCCAGGATCACTGGAACTATCCAAAAGAGAAATCAAAACTGTATCATCAGAGTACTTTAGAATGTATTGGTCTGGTTTGTCAGTGCGACATTCAGACAGACATTCCTCAGTACGACAGCTGTCAGTATAAAGGGTGAAAAGTACAGCTGAGCTTACACAACCCTGGGGAGCACCAACATTAGTAGTTAATGCTGAGGAGAGGGTTTTGTTCACTTTCACCCTCTGTACTCTGTTCGTAAGGAAGGAAGCATACCAGTGAATTAAGTATGGATTCAGTTCCAACTGTACCATCTTTGACACCAGAATATCAGACTGTATTGTATTGAAGGCTGAAGAGAAGTCTAAGAACAGCACCCTTGCATGATTCTTATTAGACTTATCTAGGTGTTTTGTAATGAAGTGGACCAGTGTGACAACCGCGTCCTCTGTACCGCAACCTTTCTTATAAGCAAACTGACAGGGGTCAAATTTGTCTTTAGTTATACTCACAAGATGTTGCAACAGTATTCTTTCCAGTGATTTCATGGTCACTGAAGTGAGAGCTATGGGTCTATAATCCTTATGTTCTTTTGGACATCGGATTTTGGGTAGTGGTTTTATGTGCGAGGTTTTCCAACACAGAGGAATTATGTGTGTATCTACAGAGGTTTGAAATATTGGTTGCCACACAGGAGCCAACTCAGATGCAAAGTTTTTGAGGAGAAAAGCACTGCACTCATCCGGCCCATTAGCTTTCCTTGTGTTAGTACACCGAAACACTCTCCTGACATCCTCTTCAGTGATGATAATTCTGTCTGAGGGGGCAGGTGTTACAGCCTTCAGTATTTCAGTGCACTTAGAGGAATCACCTAATGATTCGAATCTGGCATAGAAAGTATTTAGGTCATTGGCAAAGCCAAGTTCATTGTCTGTCACAATAGGTTTGGTTGGGGATGACATTCCTGTCATGGATTTCATAGTATCCCACGCCTTTTTGTGATTATTGGCTTTAAACGCATCCTCTAGATGCTGTCTATGTGCCAATTTTGCCTGCCTCATTTTAGTTTTTAGCTTTTTTTCTGTCAACTTAAGGGCACCGAAATCTTTGTTTATGAATCATGTTTTTAACAGTTAACAGAGCAACTATTGGAGATAAATCAATGTTTTGGAGTTAGTTACAATCATGACATAACGACACCCACATCTTCTAACGTACTGATTCTCAACGTCAGGTCCAGGGACCACCAGGAGGTCCACATGGACCCTCGCCAACCGGAACCAAATGGACCCGTAACGCTCCATTTGGTTCCATTGGTACACTCTCAGAGTTAAATAAACACTGAGGATTGTACAGGGTAGATTGGGATCCCAAAGATGAAGAGAGAAAAAAGGTTCCATTCATGCTCTCTCAGTTACAGACCCGCGAGGGTCCATTTTGACCCGTTGGTTGGTGGGCCCCGGACCAGACGTTGAGAAACGGCTTTCTAACGTACGTGATATCAACATTTTGACTGAGCTAAACGTGCCAAATGCATGTCCGTTTGAAAAATAGGCCACCGTTAATATTTAGAGTCAAGTGCTAATGAACATGTAACGTATGTTACATATCGACTCAATATTTGGAATTTAGATCGTGGCAAGAGGTAGGCCTACACAACCGACAACCCACACAGTACACACCTCTAACAAAGTGTAATAGTTAATCTTTTAACGGCCAATGAACATGTAACCCACACGTTATAGTGAATATCGTCTCTGTCGGGGGGAAACCTCATGTCCAAAAACCAAAACTGTTACTTTTCAGGATTGAAGTTCAAAAATAGCACAGTAAAAGATCTGCCAGCTCGAAACACGGCGGTTGTGAAGCTGTAGTGTGATCAAGTAGGGCGTTAATTTACGAAAAAAAAACACAAAAAGTAAAAAATAATTGAGATAAGAGGTTTCTGGCTGACAGCAACGATATACAACAACACAATGCATTTCAATTCATGCAAATTTACTTGTTAAAAAAGACTAAAGCTCGACGCTTACCTGAACAAATGGTACCAACGGTAGAGATGTGGTCCTGTGGCTGGCAGGAGCCGGACGAGGCTTGCTGGCTTGGTGACCCATGATAGCAGGATGAAGAAGATGCTGCTAGCTCAAACAAAGTCTCTGGAACTCTTATAATAATACACCCGATACAATGTAGAACCGAAACAATGTCGGTTAGCAAGGCTGGATCGATAATACTCCGAGAATGCGTCGATGTGTGATGAACTCAAAGGCAGTTGAAGAAGCTTCGACGAAGAAGAGACTGTCAACGTTACCGGTCGAGTCGAGTATTGCAAGAACACTGAAGGTTTAAACCGCGCGCTCCGGTTTACACTCATACAGCGGCACAAGGCTCGGCCAATCCGCGAGGCCCACAGGTTGGCTTGGCCAATCACAATCAGAGAAGCCGCCAAGGTGCATTGCCCTAATATGGCATGTGTACGTTATCGAGATCACGAGATGCCCTACCGTAACCTTTGTAAAAGTCGCCCGAGATTTATTTTCTGTTGATGCGGTTGTTTTTACGGAAATATGTACGTTACAAACGCCACAGCGTTTGTGTGTGTGTGTGTGTGTGTGTGTGTGGGGGGACGACGACGACTTGTTATGGTTAATGTTTTACGGTATTCCTTAATCATATTCCATCATATTCAAGGGCTTTTGCAGAGTGGGACTCATTCAAATGACCACCAGTGAGTAGGACTCACTTTATTGAAAACAACAACATCACTGTATTATATTACATTTATTAGATAAAGTCCTTATCCGGTGAAGTGCGCAGGCAAAATAATTACTGGTCTACCTTAAGTCAGTCCACCTTAAGACCAGGAGCTGATTTCATTAGCTTGGTCGAAGCACGTTATGTGTGTGCAACAGTGTAACGCAGTGGGGCTGTAGATTCGACGCATGCGCAGTTTGAGCAGCCACCGTAACCATGGCGACATTCCTTTACATAAAAACGCGAATAAACAGCTGAGATTTGGTGAAATAGAAAAAAGGGCTTCGCTGTTAGGTGCACATGGTAATGGTCAATGGCTGTGTGCAAATTCGGATCAATTGCTCCAGCCACTGAGGAGAACCGGGCAGAGCAATTTTGCCCTCATGACACCATGACACCATGACGACAGAGGTTTGTCAAATTATAGGAGGATTATATTGATATTATAGCTATTTTATTGTATTAGATATGTGATGTTACCTGACAATTAGTCGATTTTTTTATGAAAAAGCCTGCATATATCGGTATCGGTTGATATCGGTATCAGAAATTAGGAGTTGGACAATATCAGTATATCGGATATCAGTAAAAAATAGAACATCCCTAGTTGTTAGCCATCTGTGATGCAACAGTTCCAAGGAGGACCAGATCCAGGATGGTGGGCCAATCCCAGTTACAGTTTATAGTAAGTGAGTGGTGGTATGAGCACAGCATTTAGCAAGTAGGGTCCTGCTGGGACCCCCAGGGGTCCTTAAGGCATCCCAGTTGATTTCCAACAGCAATATGGGGTTTTACTTCAGAGTGTGAAACATAATCAACAGATGACCATTTATCCTGTCGTTTGTATATCTTTTATCATCTAGATACATTTTTGGAGTGATAATATGTTGCGGCTATAGACAATTGTGGAATTCTTTAGTAAATCATATCAACAAATAAATGATGATAATAGATACATTAGCGGTCCTTGAGAATGAAGCAAATGTGGGTCCGTGCATGGCCTATTATTAATATGCTGCCATGAAAAGGTTTGAGAACTACAGCATTATTGTGTCCAAGAACACTAAAATCTTCAGCACAGCAGCAATAACTATTTGCTTGTGAATGTTGCAACATATCTATCTCCATAAGTAACAGTCTGCAGAGGAGAAGGCAAGGAGAATCATATTCACCACTTCCCAGTACTGTAGGTCTACCTTTACCAGTTACTGGAGTGGAACCTGTCTGGAGGCTATAGGAAAAGTGCTTGAGGTTTGTTGATTTTTTTTGTGTGTAGAAAATCAAAATGAGTTTAACCTACCATGAATAATGTGGTTTAGGTTGTTGCATTTTCTTATTCAAATGTATGATTTAATCATTCTGAATTGCTGCAAGGTCTTGCATACAGTAACTGTTAAATCTCAATTTATCAATCAATCAATCAATCAATCAAAGTTTATTTATATAGCACATTTCATACATCAGGTGCAGTTCAATGTGCTTCACAGAATAGGTTTAAAAATAACGATTAAAAAACCCGGAGGATAACAGCAAAAGAGGAAAAAGAAAACATTTAGAATAAGACTAGGAAAACAAGAAAATAATAAACAATAATAATAATAAAGCAAAGCAAAACAAATATATATATATGTATATATATATGTATAGAAAACTGGATTAATGCAGACACCTAGGTAAAAGCAATACTAAAGAGGTGTGTCTTAAGATTTCTTTTAAAAATGTCAACTGATTCGGTGACCCGCAGAGCCTCCGGCAGGCTGTTCCAGAGGCTAGGGCCATAGTAGCAAAAAGCTGCTTCCCCATGCCTTTTTGAGCTGGCCTCCGGAACATCTAGGAGACCAGTGCCAGAGGACCTAAGGGTTCTGCTGGGAACATACCAGGAAATCATTGCAGACAGGTAGGCCGGGGCACCTCCATGTAATGATTTAAAAACCAATAAAAGGATCTTAAAATCAATTCTAAAACTTACAGGCAGCCAGTGGAGGGATTTTAAAATAGGTGTAATGTGTGCTCTCCGTCTGGTCTTTGTCAGCACACGCGCAGCTGCGTTCTGAACGAGCTGCAACCGACTGACTGCTTTTTTGGGGAGACCAGACAGGAGAGCATTGCAATAGTCAAGCCTGCTAGTAATAAAACAGTGCATTAATTGTTCTGTATCAGCCTGAGATAGAAATGGTTGAACTCTGGCGATGTTTCTCAGGTGATAAAATGATAATTTTGTGACGTTTCTGATATGGGCCTCCATGTTTAGCTCAGAATCAAATATGACCCCAAGGTTTCTGACCTGTTCCTTGATGTTGGGTGTCACTGATTGGAGTTGAGCTGATAAATTTTCTCTGAGAGTCTTTTTCCCGATGACTAGTATTTCAGTTTTTTCTTTGTTGAGTTGAAGGAAGTTTTCTGCCATCCAGGTATTGATGTCGGAGATGCAGTTTACTAGGATGTTAATGGGATTTAGGTCATCAGGGGATACAGAAATATATAGTTGGGTGTCATCAGCGTAACTGTGAAAATCTATATTATGTCGTCTGATGACAGAGCCAAGTGGTAGCATATAAAGGTTAAAAAGAATGGGACCCAAAATTGAGCCTTGAGGGACTCCACAGGTCATCTTTTCAGTATCAGAGGAGTAATCACCCAGAGACACTAGAGACTCGCGACCGGTAAGGTAAGACCTCAACCACTTGAGAACCGTGCCGGAAAAACCGACATAGTTCTCAAGTCTGTCCAGGAGGATGTCATGATCTACTGAGTCGAACGCAGCACTGAGGTCTAGCAGGACGAGGACAGAGAGGTTGTTTTCATTTGCATTTACTCTCAGGTCATTTAAAAATTTAACTAAGGCGGTCTCAGTGCTATGGTTTGCTCTAAAGCCTGATTGAAATACCTCGAGCACATTATTTTTATTTAGAAATTCAATTAGCTGATTAAAAAACAACTTTTCTAAAATTTTGCTTAAAAAAGGAAGATTAGAGATGGGCCGGTAGTTGCTAGGAACCAAATAATCTAGTGTGCTTTTTTTGAGGATGGGTTTTATTATGGCGGTTTTTAGTGGGCCAGGAAATGTACCAGTGAGCAGTGATTGATTAATTAACCCTAATAATTCGTCTGATAGACAGTTAAAAACATTTTTAAAAAAGCTGGTGGGGATGGGATCAAGGGTGCAAGTACAAGATTTTAAACCAGTTACAACTTTAAGAATTTCTGTATTTACCGGAGTGAAATGGTCTAAGGTACAGGAAGGTGTATGAGTCAACTGAGAAATGTTGTTTACTGACCTTGTTTGGGTTATGTTGATTCTTATGGTGGTAATCTTGTCTCTGAAATAAGCGGAAAATTCATTGCATTTCGTCTGCGAGAGAAAATTACTAGGACTTATGGGATGGGGGTTTATCAGGCTGTCAATTGTTGAAAAAAGTATTTTTGGGTTGTCATGATTTTTTTTGGATGATGTCTGAGAAATGGGCTCGTCTGGCTTCTCTGATGGCCTTGTTGTAGTTAGTTTGTTGCTCTTTGAAAATTTCATAATGGACTTGAAGTTTAGATTTTCTCCATCTGCGTTCTGCTTTCCTGCAGTTTCTTTTCTGTTCATTTACATGTTCATTTTTCCATGGTGGTTTTTGTTTAGAGGAAATCTTTTTTTGTTTGACAGGTGCAATGGAGTCTAGTGTTGATCTTAGTTTATTATTGAAAGTAATTACAAGTTCATCGACGGAAAAGGGGTGGGCGTAGATGGGGAAATTATTTATAAGCTCTGTAAATTTTTCAGTCGCATCAGGAGTGAGGTAACGCTTTTTCACAAGGCGATCGTTTTGGCCTAGAGGCACTGGTAGACACACAGTGAATTCAATACAAAAATGATCCGACAGTGCAACATTCATAACTGATAAAATATTAACATTGAGCCCCCTTGTGATAACCAGGTCTAGTGTGTGCCCACGATCGTGGGTTGGGCCACTCACATGTTGAGTGAAACCCAAATCAGTCAGTAAAATAATAAAATCTTTTGCACTCCGCACTTTAATGTGCACCTGATATTTTATTGTTGTGAGCGATTGATGTGAATTGATCTTAAAAAGTACAAGAGTGCCATTATTCTTAACAAGAATTGGCAAGTCAAATGTGACACCGTTGGCCACCATCACAGATGGATTCAGTTTTACCCAGGTGTAATGATAGTTTGTTGTCGGAGAGCCAGATACGGATCGTGTCGAGTTCAGAGCTGAGAGTTTTCTCAACCTGCAGCCTGTGCCTGTCCGAGGCCAGCAGAGCCGAGTCATCTGCGAACAGGAACAGTTTGAAGTCGCAAGCTGAAGACATATCGTTCACATACTGTATCAGGAACAGTAAAGGTCCTGGTATACTTCCTTACGGAGCACCACAAGTCACTGGGAGGGGAGGGGAGGGGACTGGGTGCCGGGTGCTGGGAGGGGACTGGGTGCCCTTGACTGTACTCATGCTGTTTTACATCTCTTTACAGTACAATGTTGTAGAAGTACAAGGCAGGATTACAGCGTAATTGTTTTAGTTTTGAGTTTTGTTTTCTGTTTGTTTTGTTGTATGAAGTGACATACGGACCCCCATAACTCTGCACCCTGTAGCCAGCTGCTGCTATGGCTACAGGGCAGCCTGTGAGGTTGAGGCAATTTAGCGCTAAAGTACCCTGCAATTTTTACAGTGTCCTTACAGGTTTGGCAGTGTAGCTGGATCCCTGACAGCACCATCAGTAACAATCCATAGCTGGTCAGCAGGTAGTGGCATTGTAACGGCGTGTGTCAAGGATAAGACATTCTGGGAGTTACTGAAAGCACACAGCAGCTCATCTGACCACTGGATTACACCATTTGAGTTTCTCCCAGCAACCACGTCATCAAGTGGAGCAAGTATGGTAGCACAGTTTTTGAGTACGCAAGCGTACACCTTTTACGCCCCAATGAATGATCGCATTTCAGTCACAGTCTTTGGGGGAGGGCACGCAGCCAGGGCAGACACACGGAGGCTGGCTCGGATGGTACGTTGACGCCACACCAAGCCTAGAATGGAAGTTTGTATAGGCGCTATGGTGTTCTTGGTGGAGGAAAGATTAAAGCCACTATGCTGTAAGCCTAACATTACCCTTCTCCAGATGGCCAAAAGGTCATCAAGAGTGTTTGTGCCACAGTACATGTCGTCTGCAACTTTGGCTATGGTCTTGCTCAAGAAGCTCCCCAAACACCCTACACGTCAACTCTAGGGTTACCACCCGTCCCGTAAAGTACGGAATCGTCCCTTAATTGCAAACTAAAAGACGCGTCCCGTATCGAACTGATACGGGAAGCACTTAGTTCCGTATTTTAGGGTCGGGGAATCAATACGAATGACAGGGTGATTTATTTGAGACATTACGGTTCCCTCTCGTTGCTGTGTGACTGTGAGTTGCCTGAGTCAGTGTTGCCAAGTCTCGTGAGAGAAATAAGCCAACTGAGTGACCTCCAAAAACAAGTAAACAACCCTTTCTAGTTTCATTCAAGAACCCTTTCAGATGCTTAACTGGGTTGTTGAGAGACCTTTAACATTCCATGAGATGTAGTTGATTGCTTTGGCTTTCATTGCTAGCCATAACCAAAATCCTGAACATTTACACATGTACAAATGTGAGAGAACCCTGAATTTGCCATTGTACAATATAGGAATGACAGCCCATCAAAACACGCTAGTAACAGAACAGAAGAGTAAAAAACTTTAAAACAACATGCCAAAACAAGTTTGAGCTTGCAATCTAGACCACTGGTTCTAAAAGAAAATGTCATAGGGGGTAAGGAGAGGTACAATGTCTGTGTTCTTTTCTTTTTACTTTAGGGGTTTTGGCATAATATTGTTTGTTTGGCATTAAGTTCTTCACATGTATGTATACCTAAACAGGGCATCTAAGTGACATTAAATGGAATCCGAATCTGAATTGTATTGTGCATTCAGCAACATGTAGCTTAATGCTCCCCAACTCCTATGAAATATGAAAATGCATAAATGCAATATGAAGCAAGCCCTAATAAGTTACAAGTTACCATAATGGACATATGTTCATTGTTGTGTCCTATATCGGACCTAGCACACAACAAACGGTCAAACCGTTAACCAGAATATTTTGTTAATTTCTGTTGTCACGTTTTTGTGACCCCCTGCCTGATCCAGTCAAATATCACTGATATACTGTAAGGAGTTCCCAATGCAGCTATGCCCAAATATGGAGTGTATTGTCTAGCCTCAATGCGTATTATGACATACAACCACAAACAATTACTCAAGACCATAAAAAGGAACATCAGATCAAAGCATATACTGCACAAACACTACAAAAGCATATCATAAAGCACAAGATCCGTTTCTGGAGGACAAAGAAACTGTGGGCGTGTAGGATTTGTCTACACCAGTTTGTTCCATCGTAGACATGCGGAGCAGCATTGTCTGACCATCTGACAGGCATCTGGACACATGTATCAACTCCAAAAACAATATCCAACACACTAATAAATAATCCCTGTGAAAATATAACATTTTATAAAGGCATACATGGACATGCACGCCTATTTTATTTCCAACCTTGCAGTTTAAAGGCAAGTGCTCTACAGACTGAGCTACAAATAAAAACATAACATAACATAAAAAACTATTAATACAACCTGTAGGTTTTAGTGATCAAAATTTTATACACCACAAATATTTATCAATACAATTAGTATGTATATTTGTAAATTATTATATATTTTTTTATATAATTACAGTCACTATATTCCTTTTTTTCTTTAACATATATTTTTTGTTACATGTAGCAGAATCTGCGAGATAAGTCCCAACAACCTTTCGCTGCTTGTACAGGTTAGTGACAAATAAAACCACTTGAATTTTTAATCTTGAATCAATTCATCCCATTCATTTAGTAACCCTAATTTAAAACCAGACATGTTTTAACTCATTGCTCCATTAACTCAATGTCCATTTCCATGATGGAAGTGAGCTTAGGTGGGAAGAGATTCCAAGCGTCAGGTCCAGGTTTAAGACTGTTCCAGTCAGGGTGAAGTGGAGGATTGTTTAAAGCCATCAAACAACCCAACCAGTAGCATTCTGCAGCCAGGTCTCTGAAAGTCTTCGCTACCTCTTCAGGGATGTCGTCCTGGTATTTCAGGAACGGAACCTTTATGAGACAATGTGGACAATTGAAAACTAAGATTTTGAATGGTTAATTTCATTCAGTGATCCATAAAACCACAACCCACCCTAAAGCAAGCATGTTACACTACTGTTTCCTCTCTTGTCCTGAATAGCCTCTATACCTAAGCTTCATGTAGTATGCTATACTTTTGTGGTGCACAGAACTTCGATGTACATCAACCATACCTTAACAACCTCTTTTTTGCTGCTGTGGTATACAGCCATTTGTAGATTTTGGGTAGCCAATTTTGTGTACACGGTTACCTGTATAAGAACAAAAATTTACAAAACTGTACAAGTACAAGATTAAATGTGGTATTTCTTTGTAATTAATTATGTCATCATACATCCTTGGGTGATGGTGACATGCTGTACTTATGGAATGCAAACATTTCCTCTAATTGCTTCTTCTTTTCATCCATATCCTTTCTTGAAGCGTCAAACATTCCCTATAATATGATCATAAAAGCATTGGGTGTTAGAGGATGCATGGATTTAGTAAATGAAGCTAAGAATTGAATAAGGAGACTGCAGAACATAGTAAATCAGTAACAGCACAACTTTCAGTCATCACATGTATACATACCCGAATCAACTTATCTGTCCGCTCTTTGTCTTCCTCCTTTGTTTTCAAATCACCCTTGATTTTAGGCCACTTGATGAAGTTCACTTCATCATACATGGCTGTCAGTTGTGTGTTGCTAACAGGACTGTCCATGCTCTCACAATCTCCTGTCTTTAATTCATTCTTTAGATCGGTTGCCATTCTTCATAAGATAAAAATAAATTAAGATTTTCATGTTGTACAGTATAACAACCTTTTCATTTGCAATTGCTTTTGTGCATACACGAAATGTATGTAAAATTACATAATATTTTTTCAAAATAATTTTACGAACCTGCTTTTGAATGAGTCAAATTCTTTGTCACGTTCTTTCAATGCAGTTCTGAGGGAGGAAAATTCTTCATGTGAAAATGCTTAACTCCTTGATCAACAAGTTCATTAATTATTGTATTATCCATGTTGTGTGTCTTTTGTGTTCAAGGTGATCTGATAGGATTTTCAATTCAGAAAATAATTAGACATCAATTAAAATAGATGACAGCAATTAACTGAACTGTATTCAGCACATGGTTATTTAATTGTAAGTGTGTAAAGTTATTTTCACATCTTGAATTCATAGTGCACTTATTTATGTTGCTTATACGTACATATTTGGAAGAATATTTACCTTTCCTTGTTTAGTAGTGCTTTGTAATGTTCGTCCATCTCAGCTATACTGTATCACATACATATTGGTAATGATTATAAAACACTTCAGACCAGAAATAATGATTTCTAACAATTAAATACTGCATATTAATGTTTGCAGATCTGAATGCAGATTTTGAGCTCACCTTTTTTTATGTTCTTGCACATTCAGTTCACACCTGCCACAGCTGGTAAGTGCATAACAGAGATAAAGAATTCAGTTTAAATGGTCTTTTTAAAATAAATGTGTGCCAGTCTGTATTGTGCATCTTACAAGTGTGACAAATATGGTAACCAATATCATAGACGCTCTGAACATAGAGCAAATATAGAAGAATGTACAGTCGCTACCTTTCCGGATTACATTGGACTTGGACCTAAGGGAGGGGGGGGGGGGCCTCTGGGTATTTTTATTTTATTTATTTTTTATCCCATGATTTTGTACCCCCCTTAGAGTAGGCCTACAGTATGCGAAAATGTTAGGCTTACGGAATAGAAAGAGAACCAAAGTGAGACACGTTAGCCCAGGCCAAGACCACTGAACAGTTTGTATCCATCACCCATGGCATCAGTTCACATGTATCATTATTAATCCTTTAGTTTTCATATAATGTTGTGAAGTAAAAGAGAAATGTTCCAAAACATCAAGTAACAAGCTTTACCTTTGGGTTGAATGGTGTGTTGGGATAAAGAGGATATTATGGTATCAGAAATTGAGTTATTCTCAATGCTTAAGTGTTTGATATGGTTAATAGGCTCTGAATCCAGTGAAGTTGGGAAAAAGAGGATATAATGGTATCAGACATATAGACTATGTAGGCCTATAATAGGCTACTTTTTAAAATTAGATACAAGATTCCTGCATTTACATTGTAAATCTTACAGTATGCTGGATCGTCATGTTTAACTAAGATTACTTGACTGAGTAATTTTTAGGACCTTGCCCACCTAAGTCCGTATTTTCGCATACAAATTATTTTTGTATGCAAAAGAAACGGACTTTTACAATCTGTAACACATCCCCACCTTGCACACTGACTCCGAACATACAGCAAATATAGAATAATGTACAGTAGCTACCTTTCCGGATTACGTTGGACTGGTGTATGTTGTTCCTTCGTATAATCACTGTGTAAAAGTATGAATCAGTTTGCATTATTAAAATGTTTTAATTAGCAGTCCCACTCCCATAAATAACATGCTTGCTCATGTCATACATTTGCACATTTGAGTCAGAATCTTACTTGTAGTAGGCTCCAGTATGCGAAGATGTTATGGAATGGCTTATGGAATAGAAAGAGAACCAAAGTGAGAAACGTTAGCCCAGGCCGAGACCACTGAACGGGTTGTATCCATCACCCATGGTATCAGTTCACATGTATCATTATTAATCCTTTAGTTTTCATATAATGTTGTGAAGTAAAAGAGAAATGTACCAAAACATCAAGTAACAAGCTTTACAGTGAAGTTGGGATAAAGAGGATATCAAATCAGACATTTTTCTTATAATCATAAATTGAGTTATTCTCAATGCTTAAAGGAGTAGTTCACCCAAAAAAAATACTTATTTTCCATCAATTGCACACCCCATGAAGCCTTGAATTCATGGATTTATTTTAGTTTGTGTGGCATTCCTAAGCTAATAATTTGATGACCGGGTGTATTTCTGGTAGGAGACACAAAGAGTCTATTTTGTGTCTCCTACCTGATACATTAGCCGGTAGGAGACGGGAATCAAATTATTAGCTTAGGAATGCAACAAAAACAAAAAAGCATCGATGAATTCAAGGCTTTATGGGGTGTGCAATTGATAGAAAATAAGTAATTTTTTCGGTGAACTACTCCTTTAAGTGTTTGATATGGTTAACACTCGCGTGACTAAGCCATCAATCTGACCAATTTTGAGAATTTAAAGTGGATTATCTTCTCTCATGATGAAGCTCTGAGAAAGTTCCCCTTTCATGACTTTTCCTAACTATTTTCAAATCATCTCCGTTTTTTTTCTTCTGCGCAGTGAGTATGTTGCCATGTCTTTTTATTATAAGCGACTTTGGGCTTGTTTTTCACGTCTTTCTATTATTATTATTATTATTATTATTATTATTATTACTATTATTATTATTATTATTATTATTATTATTATTATTATTATTATTATAATAAATATAATTACATTATAATAGTAATAATGTTCTACTCCACTACAGCTCAGAGGCAAATCTTGTACTTTTACTCCACTACAATTATTTGAAAACGTACTAGTTACTTTGCAGATATAAATGTCTTTTCATACTTGTTTAGATTAGAGCTTCATGCATGTCCTTTTGTAAATGATTTTTTATTAGGTAAATATTTATATAGAAAGGTCTAACTAGGGACTGGGGTTGCAAATTAGCCTCGGCTATGCCCCATTCATGCACTGTTTTCTCAGGGCACAACGACGCATGCAGTAACATTTTCACAGACCTGACTGCTTATTTCTCTCGCAAAATGTGGCAACCCACTTCACAGCAAAGCGGTGGAAAAAGATAGGATCTACAAGCATACAGCTCGTCACGCAGCAACGGTTTTATGCTTGAAGATCAGATATTTTGCGCAGGTTGAGCACATGTGTGAAGCATACCGATGTGTTCGCTACAGATCGCGCTGTTTTCTAATGCTGTGCCAACAGATCTGATCTACAAGCATAAGGCTCGTCAGGCAGCGACTTGTAGATCAGATATTTAGCGCAGGAGTAGAGCAGGAATGAGCACATTTGTGGAACATAGCGATGTGTTCCCTTGTTGTTGCACTGACACGGAGGAGGAGAGGAGACGCGTTTGTCAGCGACGTGGACAGCTGATAGAATGAGAGCTTTACGCTCAGACAATAATGTGAATATTATTATTATGAATAATAATACTATTGTTTTTTCAAGAGATATCCATGTGTTTTGGACAATGGAGATAGTCACGTAATTAGACAGTGGCTTCAGCGTTCATATAGGCTCGATGTTTCACTGAAGAGTTTAATGTGACGCTACAGATCGCGCTTGGACTGGTGTATGTTGTTCCTTCGGATAATCACTGTGTTAAAAGTATGAATCAGTTTGCATTATTAAAATGTTTAAATTGGCAGTCCCACTCCCATAAATAACATGCTTGCTCATGTCATACATTTGCACATTTGAGTCAAAAATTCAGAGCAGTGTGCAAACTATTATGTTTGTTATCAGGTGAATGTGTGCTCTGAATCCAGTGAAGTTAGGAAAAAGAGGATATGGTATCAGATATACTGTAGGCTATAGACAATTTACAGTAGAGCCTATAGGCCTTAAAATTAGGAACTGTGTGCTGGATGTTATGTTTAATAAGAGTTCTTATTTGAGTGATTCTCAATATTACTTACTGTGTATGATCATGATGCTGGGTGGAGTCGAGATTTCTTTGTTTCTGATTGTTTGGCAGCGAACTTTTATTTCCGGAGGTGCCATCAGACTGATGCTGTAGGTGTTGAACATTTTTAGTAGCCTATTATTTATTGAAACCTTATGCTGTCTGACCAAATAAAAGAACAAAAATGCTTATAGTGATAAAATATATGAATATATGACCATATATGACCCTATTTCTATTCAAACAAGAGGCTACTGTATTATCAACATGTTTAATGGGAAGTGAATTAATTTCTTCCTTCCTGGATAAATCTTTGGTCATCATGTTGCTTAGCATATACATTTTACTTTTATTTCCTAGTCTTAAACAGCACTGTGACATATTTTTCTTTTTCGACCAACTTGCCTTTCAATTAGCTATGTTATTACGTCATCCATCAGAGAAACATGAATAAAAGTTTGCATTTTCAGTGCTTACCTTTTTGCTCATGTCTTCTCTTATCTTGTTTTGCCCCAGATCTGATTTGTGTCGACACCTGCACCAGGGTACACGGTACAAATAGGCCTACCAAAGGGTGGGGCTTAGTGACATACCACAGGATGCTCATGTTATAAAAACTGGGATATTTGCCATCTGTCATTTCAGCGTTGTTGACTTGGACTAGCTTTCTTCTGGTTTCCAATATGGGGGATATGTTTATAATAGCAATAGATTTCGGTACAGCTTACAGTGGATACGCCTTTAGTATCAAAGGTAGAGAAGCTAACATAGATCCCATTGTTCCACAATGGGGAAAAGAACATGATGTAAGCACTCCGAAGACACCTACATGTGTTCTATTTGATGAAAATGAGGAATTCCTCAAATTTGGTTATGATGCTAAAATGGAATACACCAAAAAGGGAAATGAAAAAGCCAAGAAAACACTTCTCTTTGAAAACTTCAAGATGGAACTCTACGGAAAAGTAAATCTATGATATTGATGTGTAATTTATTAGGATAGACATTTCTTATATATATATATATATATATATATAATATATATATATATATATATATATATATATATATATATATATATATATATATAAATCTTTATTAATTTATTAACAACATCCATTTTACATTTTCAATAGAAACTCAATGAGGATCTAATGATTACAGCCGTAAATGGCAGAAAAATTAGAGCCCTGAAAGTCTTCACAGAAAGTCTACGCTACCTGAAGGACCATGCACTGAACACCGTTGCTGAAAACGTAGGAGGACGAACCTTCACTGCCTCTGACTTCACCTGGGTTCTGACTGTTCCTGCTATTTGGGATGCTTCTGCAAAACAGTTCATGAGAAAAGCAGCAACTGAGGTAATTCCACGTTGTTACATGATGACATTATAAAAATTATCTACAGGATATTTTCTAAAAATGTAAATGTGTGAATTTAAATAATGTTCCTTATTTCTTTCTTTTTTCTTTCTTTCTTTCTTTTTTGTCAGGCTGGCATTGTGACAGAAAGTCAATCGAACAAGTTGGTCATCGCATTGGAACCAGAGGCAGCCTCAATCTGGTGTAAGCAGCTTCCCTCTGATGGTTTTATTGATGAGAACTCAGGACATGCTACCCTACAACAAAATCCTGGAACACAATACATTGTTGTTGATTGTGGAGGTATGTTGTGCTGTGATATTTATGTTGTTTTTTTATTGTTGTTTTTTGACGTTTTTTATTCCCCTTTTCTCACAATTTAGTCATTAACGCGCAATGACACATTGGTAGAGGTTTGACAACTAAACTCGTCATGATGTAACTAGTCCAACTGGGAGATATCTTGCTATAGTTGTGCTGTTGTTGTGCAACTTAACTATATTATTTCTCTGTTGTCCATTCTTGCTTTCATATTTTAAAGCCTAGCATCGTTGTCTTACAGGTGGTACCATTGACATCACAGTGCATGAAGTATTGGATGGAGGAGCCCTGAAAGAGCTGCATAAGGCCTCTGGTAACGGTCTGGGAGGGGAGAATGTTAACAAAAAGTTCAAATGTTTCCTCAAGGAAATCTTCTCTGATGATCTCTGGAATGAGTATGAAACAGCATATCCCAGTGAGCTTCAAAAGCTGATGTATAACTTCTCTGTTCTTAAATGTGTGGATGATGATGTAGACATCTCCTGCCCATTTAACTTAGCAGCATTAGCTCAGAAAAGGCAACCAATGGAGAATTACTTTAAGACAGTGCAAGGTGTAACCTGGGACGAGGGGTTGATCAAACTCTCAAAGGCGAGGCTGAGATCTTTCTTTGATGAAAGTCTGAGTGGCATCACTAAAAGTATCAAAGAAATCTTGGTAAAGGATTTCAGCATTGAGTACCTTGTGTTAGTGGGGGGTTATGCCTCAAGTAAGATTCTGCGCGCACACATTACCAAGCAGTTTGGTGCTCAGTGCAAAGTACTGTGCCCTTTGATGGCCCAGCAGGCAATTTTGAAGGGAGCTGTCATGTTTGGAAGAACCCCTGAGGTAGTGGCATCACGAAAAAGTGCCTTTACTTATGGCATTGCTGTCTCTAACAGGTTTGATGTTTCAAAGCATAAGGCTGATAAGTTGTACTCCAACGAAGAGGGCGAATGGTGTCGTGATATTTTCTTAACACTGGTGACAATAGATGAAGATGTGGGTTGGGATAAAACCAGGGACCACATCTTCAAACCAACAGATAGAAACCAGACATCAGCATGTTTTGGCTTTTATCGCACAGAAAGGAAGAATCCTCAATATGTGGATGAGTGGGGAATAGAAGATCTTAACTCGTTTGTCGTTGAGATGCCAAATACTACAGGTGGGTTGGGACGTGAAATCCAGTTTCAAGTCAAATTTGGCTTCACAGAAATAACAGCCACGGCCACTGATGTGGATTCCAAGTCAACTAACTCAGTCAAAATTGACTTTTTGAGCAAATGAAAATACTAGACTAGTAAGACTAAGACTAGATTAGTAAGACTAATTATTTGCAGACCATCTTATCCAAAGCGACTTAATGTGGCATAAACCCTAGTCCAAAAATGACAGGATAAATTGTAGATTAAGTAGAGTGGTAGAGTGCAAAGAAATTATTCTTTCTTCATGATCAAATAGTTAAGAGATTAATACAGGTTGTCCACACATACTGTATTAGCCACAGTATACTGGGAAAATTTTGTTTTTGGTTTACCTTTAAAAAATAATTATTCTTCTGATATTCTTTAAAGGGTTGCATTTGGTTTATTAGGTTGAGTTGTATATCTATAATTCTTCATATCAATCATAATGTAATGTAACTTTGTATTTAATGTTTAAGAGCAATCATACACATTTTGTACGCAATGTGAAAAATGAGGTTGTTCTATTGCTAAATTGTATGACTTATTATTCATTATTATTACAATATATTAATGATCAAATTATGTACAATTATGTAAAAAAATTATGCAGTCTTTTCTTGGTTTGGATTACATTGTTTATCTTCTTTGTATTTGATTTGTAGCCTACTGTAACTGACTAATAAATAAATGTGATTGGCTTTGCATATGACTCGCTGTTTACTTAAGTGAACACTAAATACAGTGATGTAACATCTGACAAATTTTACAACCACAGTCCCATGAGAATTATTAGTTAAATATTTTGGGCCAATATGTAACTTATGAAACTTTGTGTTGGCAATTTGTCATCCTTCATACTGTGTTAACTTATAACTCCAGCAAGTGGGAGAATCCATAATATTAGTAATAATCTAAAACGAATACTAGATGAGTCTCATTATGTTAGTTCAGTCAGATAACTCATAGATTGAGACCAATTATAGCTTGAGACTATTTTATTTATAAAATGTAAATACAAGTGTGAATATCATATTTGATCTTGACGTTCAGACTCTGCTATTCATTAATCCCTGCTCAGCACATTAGCAGACAAACATTTAAGAGCAGGGTGATATACATCTATAACAAACCCCTCCAGGGGTAACAGAACCCTCAGGGAAAGCAGAGCCTACTGGTGGTGCTGGGAGAAAACAAAGTCCATACAACATTCAGTGGACGGACTGACAACAAGAGGACCCAGCAAGCACAGTTAGGACCCGGACGAATCAGTGACGTCTCGATTGGGGCTAGATCCAGTCAAACCAAGACTAGTCAGATTTGGCCCAGAATATCACCTGATTTCAACCAAAATAATTCCTGACCACGAAAATGGACGTCCTGGATGAATCAGAGAGAGTCCGATTGAGGCCAGATCAAGTCAAATTAGACAACTCTGGCCCAGAATATAACCTTATTTCAACTAGCATAAATCCCACAGACAGAATACTTTGCCACTGAAAACTACTCATAATGAAATAGTTGTAATATTGGTCAAATCACATATTTTTCAATCCTGGTCTGTTATGATTGAAAATCTGATAATTTGACAGTCTTACTAGCCTTACTATCAACTAATTGTGTTGATTTACAAGCTGTTTTCATAGGCATAAAACAACATTCTGAAATCGCGAGGACAACACTGCATCTGGTGTCCGTCCGTCCGTCCGTGTGTGTGTCCGTGTGTCCGTCCTGTCTGTGTGTTAGCAGCTAATCTCAGGCACCGTTGGCCCGGTCGCTCCAAAACTCTGCACACACACTCCCTGGATGCCAATTCAGAACCTCTGCCCCACATTTTTTCACATGGGCCTGTTATAGCGCCACCAGGAGGCCAATTTGTGCAAAACCCATTTTTTTTTACATTACTCCTACAGATTTTATCCAAACGTCATGCAAATCGGTACACAGTATCTCTATAGTCATGTGATCAACACGGATCTGTCCGATTACCCATATTCCATCCTCATTGCCTATGGTTGGCTTCCAAAGTTTGCAGGATTGGTCCGTTTTGAACAAAAAGCCTCAAACTATGCACACAGCTTGCGATTTCCGTGAAATTTCACACGCACATTCCCACTAGGCCGAGGAAGAAATGCCACCCTGTTCACATTGGCCTGTTATAGCGCCACCAGCAGGTCTAGTTTAGCAAAACACATTTTTGGAATTCAAATCATGAATGCATTGTCTGATTGCCGTGAAAGACCTAAGAATAAATGGCACCCTTTTCACATTGGCCTATTATAGCGCCACCAGGAGGCCAGAATGACGTACCTGACCTGGCGGAGACCAGATAAAGTCTGTGCAAAAGTGATTCATTTAATTACCAACGCCTGTGGAGATTGGTCCAGTTGGTGGATGTCATATGCATTCATTCAGTGTCATTCTTTGAATCCAGTATTGAATGCAACATCATTTCCATCATTGTGAATTAAGCATCATAACTGATTTATTTGATTACCAACACCTGTGGACAGTGCCGGCCCTGAGCAATTTGGTGCCCTATATGCAGGATTTTACCTGGTGCCCCCCCCCCCCCCCATAGCCTATTATTTATTAATAATAATATAGCCTAAATAAGGCTATTTCACAAATACAAATAACTAGGACATCATGCAAAATACGACAGCCAAATTAAAAACAAAACGATTAATATGAATGAATTTGCATTGGGGCATTAGCTAGTAGATAGCATGGTGTTTTATTCTCAATAAGAGTAATCTCCTGCACGCAGAGAGAGAGATAGAGAGAGAGAGAGGGAGGCAACTAGCTCTGGTCCATGGCGTTAGGAGGAGAACTCTAACATGGACCAGAGCTCGGCAACCAACTGGAGTTAAAATACCTCTAAAAGTCTTATGTCAAAGAAATGTGACTTAAGTGCTGTGCTGACAGTATTGTGCAGGTCGTTGGCTCGTTGCCATTCACATGGGTGGCTGTTGCATGTGCACGCATGCCCATGTACAGTATGTTATACATACCGTACCATCAGTGGTGTACAGTAACTAAGTACATTTACTCAAGTACTGTACTTAAGTACAATTTTGAGGTAATTTTTCTTTACTGGAGTATTTCCAATTGTCTAAACTTTTACTTCTACTCCACTACATCTCGGAGGCAAATCTTGTACTTTTACTCCAATACAATTATTTGAAAACTTTAGTTACTAGTTACTTTGCAGATATACATTTTTACATTATAAAACATACATTAACCACTTTAGCCTTATTTTATACCTAGGCTATTTGAAAATAGCCGATCTACAAGCTCACGCGTTGTGAGCTTGTAGATCTGCTATTTTCAAACATTTTAGTACTTTTACTTTTGGTACTTTACGTACATTTTGATACCAATACTTTTGTACTTTTACTCAAGTAAATTTTGAATTCCGGACAGAGTAGGCACATTATGTACAGGGCAAGGTTCGAGCCAGAAAATGACATGAGACTCCACATATAGCCAAGAAGAGACAAACATGGACGGACCACCCGTGATCATGTCATGGACCACTAGTTGAGAAACAGTTCACTCAATGACCTGGTGACCTAAGATGACACATCAATGTTGTTGACAGCAGTTACTGGAACGTCCACAGAAAGGGGAATTGTAATCTCAAGAAATGTGCTAGCAGTTACTGGAACTTCTACAGAAAGGGGAAGTGGAATCTCAAGAAGTGGAAGTGTGGCCTGGTCGAGTCATCATTATTAAGAAATGTGCTAGCAGTTACTGGAACTTCTACAGAAAGGGGAAGTGGAATCTCAAGGAGAGATAGACCATATCTAACAACAGACGCAGCCAAACTCTTCATGCATGCTATGATTTTCTCACACATCACATACTGCTTCACAACCTGGTCACAGACAAATCTAACAACTCTCAAACCCATAGAATCACTTTACAAACAGACATTAAAAACACTTGATCAAAAACCCAACCGTTACCACCATTGCCGTATAGTTCAAAAGTATAATTTATTTAATTTTGATGCCTTTAAACATTTTGCAGATGCTTGTCTCATTTTTAAGGTTTTAAATGGGCTTGCACCTCCACCACTAAAACAGTTCATAGAGCGAAGAGAAAGTGGTGACAGAACAACAAGGGCAACTACCAGAGGAGACTGTGAGGTACCATTCAGACAGAGTGTGTTTGGTAAAACAGTCTTCTCTGTTAGAGCCTCCCATCACTGGAACAGTCTTCCTACCGAAGTAAGAGAGACCACCAACTATCTAACTTTCAAATTCAACCTTAAAAGATGGCTTAAAGCTAACCAAATTTGTAATCATGAGTAAATTTCGGCTCCATTAATCACTGCCTTCTCATATTTTACTGTATTTGTTTTGTCTTCTGTGCTATGTCTACTTGTTTTGTATTGTTGACAATGTCTCTTTTTGTATGGATAACTATACCACTTTTTTAATAGCCTGCTCAGGGACTACAGATGAAAATTAGCCAACTCTGGCTAACTCTGGCTCATTTACATGGACGTGAATAACTGACATGTTGATCAATGTGCATTGTCCCTGTTAAATAAATAAATAAAATAAAGTGTGGCCTGGTCGAGTCATCATTATTCAGAAATGTGCTAGCAGTTACTGGAACTTCTACAGAAAGGGGAAGTGGAATCTCAAGAAGTAATAATAGTATGTGTCTGCTCACTCATCAGTTAACATGAGTTTAATAAAGAAGTTTCTCAAAAACACTCAAACACTCAAAAACGCTCTGCTCACTAGCATTATATTTCAGTTAAATAATGACTGTTAATTGATGGCTTGATTAATTGTGTTGCGCGTAGTATCGTGCAATGAATTATATAAAGCCCTTAACAGTCATTATTTACATGTGTAAGAACATGTGTCTATGGACAATTGGTTGAGAAACAGTGTTATAAAGGGTTATAAGTATTTTAGTTCTTCTAACTCTAATCATACAGAGTTATAAGCTGAACACAATGTATTATAGACCTGGGATGCATAGTGTTACCAAAAACACTAAGCGTAGCCCATATCCCCTCCCATTGGTCCCCAGGTTGAGTCTTAGTCAGGGTGGTGGTCCCTGGTTCACAATCAGTTGAAAACCCCTGCTCTAGCTGACTCTAATCAAACAGTTTATTAATCTCAGCTGTACGTGTTTCTTTTAAAGTGGTTTTGCACCCTGACGGGTTCTTAACGCAACAGGTTCTTAACGCCAAATGAAATGGGTTCAGGTCTGAGCCAAATCTCCTGAGGAGGCGCGTCTGAAGCCTCTCCTGGACAGGGGTCTCCAGACGTAAAAACAGATGATGATGATGTGTTCTATAAAAAAATACACAAATATATATTTTTCAATTCTTAATAAATAAATAAAACTAATCTAGGCTTGGTGGGGCCTATATTATGTGTACAGTGTGCTTGAGAGATAGGGTGTATATTTTGTAATAGCCTAATAGGACAATATTTCTACAGCTGTAGCCTATTGACTTGTTCCTACCAAAACGATCTGTAAGAATAATGGAGTCAAGCAAAGTGACAGAGCTGAGTTAGAATTGCATTCCTTTCCCTTCTTTCTTCTTGTTTTCTTCCTCCCCACTACTTCCCCTCCTTTCTGCTTCTTCTCCCAAATGTTCCCCAGCTTGTGGCTACTGTGTTAATCATCAGACGCTCATTCTTTGCACTCCATGGATCCGGGACAATGATTTTCGCGATCCAACGCTACTTTTTGCGGTCAATTTATTTTCTCAGATAAAATTTTACTTTTACTGATTTTAAGGTTAGGAATAAGGTTAGGGTTAAGAGGCATAATTTTACTGAGGTAAATGTCATTGTTATTTTTTAGGGGAGGGTTAATCCTTTTTTTTTATCACTTGGGGAGGGTCATAGATTTTTTTTTTCCATTCAGAGGGAGGGTCATGTCATTTTATATCATGGCGCGTACATTTCCTCCAGGGGTACCCCTAGATAAATTTCGATTTGTCCCTAAAAAAAATTGGTATTTTAATGCACTTTAAGCACTCAAGCTAAAAACGTTTTTCCAGAGCCTGTTTATTTTAACTCAGTCATGGACTACAAATACTTACCTGATGCTTAGAATCTGATGTTTATAGCAAGATGCTAGTTATGTCCACACAGTGGGCACTTCTGTCTATGACAGACATTTAAAGGGACATTCCTTGCATTTTTGTGTTTTGGTTCAAACAGATGCAAAGTGATAAAAGTAACTAAAGAAATGTGGTTATTATAACAAAATGTGACGAAATGAAAAGAAATAATATTGTGAGAAAAGAAAGAATATTGTGACTATATGTAAAAGTTTATTGATGAGAAGAAGAAAATGACATGGTATAAAGAGAAAAGTAATACAGGCTGTGAATTAATAAATATGCCTGGGATTCTGCTAACTGGAGAAAGATCGTCTCATTGTGTCTTCATTCTTTTATTCCTGTTTTAACAGGGCTTTCCAGCAGCAAGCCTTATCTGTATATGGGTCTCAAATCTGGGACCTGTAACACTTACACTTGTGCCTTGACACATGAGGAACACATGTATCACTTTGACCAGTAGGCTAAGCTCCGCCCTTAGATTTTCTTAAATTTTTAGCAGTTTGAAGAACACTTAAACCCAGGATTGTTTTGCTATTTGCGTGAAACGATATCATCAGTCTGACCTCCTTTTTCACTGGATCAGGTCTGTTGGTCCAATGGCTTCTCGCTTAAGCGTGTGCCTTACAACCTCATAGTCGCCAGTTCAAGCCTCACTTGATGCAGACTTCATTTAAGTTGCATTGTACACATGATTGTGTCAATCAATGCATGTGCAATTGTTAAAGATAACCTGAAATGCTTATTTGAGAGTATGTTTTTTCAATGCATGACATACTTCATTGCGAAAATAGCCGATCGACAATCTCACAACTTTTCAGATAGCAACGTTTTTTGAGCTTGTAGATCGACTACTTTCACGGTAGATGGTTAGGGAACCAGTGATCTAGAGTAGTTAGCAAAACAGAGGCTTGGTCCATCATTGACGGAAAGACTTATATATCAACAGACACTACGAGGGCTATCATATTTCTAGCTCAATGAGAAGAAAAGCAGCCTATGAGTCTGGAGGTCACCGGTTCAATCCCTGTCCCAGACGACGTGTTGAGGTGATCACAATTTGGCATTCTTAGGCTTACGCGTAGTATTTCTTGAGGTTAGGGGTAGGCATAGTTGCCAGACCCAAGGGGTCGGGCTTACATGAGGCTTTGTATCTGTTTCGTCCATACCCGGCCAAAAAAGTCTGTCCCCCTTTCGTCCATACATGGGTATCTGTTTCGTCCATACATGGGCAGGGGCCATTTGTCCTCCGGCCCCAGCCAAAAAAGTCTGTGTCCCTTTCGTCCATACATGGGTATACACAGGCTGACACGTCATGTGAAGTCCGGCTTAGCCGTGACGTAGTGCATGTTTGAAATGACACACCTATTTATAGGTTTCTATGTCATCATGCGTCTCGCTAGCCAATCAGAGCATTGGTGATAACAATATTGTCACGTGTCACGCGAAGCTTGACCAATGTTAGCTTGGCTGAGACGAGGGGACACACGGAAGGACAAGAACGAAAACATACTCTCCACCTCTGGCGGAGACAATAATAAAACTCTCCAATAGGAAACATGACCTAACAATAACAGTGATGTAAGCATTTCAATGTCTACCTATACAGCCATAAGAGAAGCACAGATTTGAAAAAATATATTTGAGAATCAAGGACTGTCCTGCTGTCAGCTGAATGTACACACTCGTACATATGACACTGATCCACCAAAGATTAACTACACACGCACATACGAATGCTCTCTCTCTCTCTCTCTCTCTCTCTCTCTCTCTCTCTCTCTCTCTCTCTCTCTCTCTCTCTCTCTCTCTCTCTCTCTCTCTACAGGCATTGTATGAGAGCATACACAACCTTCAACAACACACATTCATGCTCAGACACATCTAATCAAACAGACACTCATACCTCCAGGCTCATTTATAACACCTCAATGAGTCACCTTTGGTAAAAACACATAAACAAGTGATTAATTACACTAAATTATCTGTCATCATTCAACTTGGGTTTTCTTCCCACAGAGTTGGGATGATTGCATGGAATACTTGTCCTATGTGACGATAAACTAAGGGTATAAACACTCATTTCAAAGGTATGATGATGGCTTCTTTCTTGTCACAGCTTGTCAGAATGTTTAGCCTATTCCTTTAGTATGACCTTTAGGGCTGACATGCATTACTACTTTATGTGTGACAAGAAATATAAAGTTAATAACTGTGACATCATACAGAGGCTCTGGCTTTTGGCAGTGGTGAATCCCGAACAGGCCTAGTGGGCCCAAGGATCATGGGGGGCCGTCTAGAACAATGGGCCGACTGATATCCACTGTTCCACAGCCCGACCCTTAATTAAATTAAACCTAAAAGGCCCACACATACAGAGCCCCCCAGTCCAGCTCTGGTCTATTTAATTTGTATTTGTTCATCTATCTGCTCTGCTCTGCTCTGCTCTGCAGAGCTGCTGCTTCCGTGTGCGCTGCTCTGCGGCAGCACCGCGACCTCAGAGGGCCTTGTATGCCTTATTGTTTAGTTATTTGTATTGTCTGTGTGTCTATATGTCGTTACATGTTATGATATACAGGATGAGAGCAGTTGAAATAGCTCTGCTGATCCTATGGACTATCAACTCCTGCTTGTCGGTCGAACAGACTCAACGCAACACAAACATCTGGCGTGAAGACGGCGCGACCAGGATCGCCTGTGTGTACAGCCGAGCTGCACTGCTGGCATTACGGCCGCCGGAGCCGAACACAACGGCAAACCACATCCACCTACCGGTGTTGGATAACATCCCCGTGGAGTTGATCCGAGGAAAGAGGAAGAGGAGACGAGGAAAAATAGGGGGAATTCGGACCCGACTACGGAGGAGATTCACCCGCCCCCCGCTCCCTTCTATCATTCTAGCCAACGTGCGTTCCCTGGACAACAAAATAGGCACGATACGGACATACACCAGGTACAATCATGAATTTCGTGAGGCATCACTGTTTTGTTTCACTGAGAGCTGGTTAAAACCATCAAAACCAGACTCACTCTATGAAGTCCCCGGATTCACTCTGGTACGACTGGACAGAGGTGGAGGGAGTGGCTACGGTGGTGTATGTGTGTACATAAATGATCTCTGGTGTCGATCCTTCTCCGTCAAACTTAGGATATGCGACGATCCCAACGTGGAGATCCTAGGCATGACTTTAAGACCTTTCTATCTTCCCCGCGAATTTGGGTGCGTTTTACTGTTCCTAGTTTATGTGCCTCCTAAAGGGCCAGGAAGAGCTGCACAAGCAGCGAAAACCATTGCTGACTGTGTGCACGGACTGCAACTGCAGTATCCAGAGGCACCAGCAATCGTGCTTGGAGACTTAAATCAGTGCTATCTGGACACCGTGTTGCCGGGATTTGAAAAGTATGTTAAGGATGCGACTAGGAAAAATAACATTCTGGACAAGTGTTATGTGAACATTCCAAAAGCATATGTTGCCACGGTTGGGCCGCCTATATTGACCTCTGATCATAATGTTGTGTGCCTAACTCCAGTTTATAAGTCAAAACTGAAGAGAGGAAAACTGGAGAAGAAAGTAGTTAGGACATGGACAAATGAAAGCAAGGAACAACTAAAAGCATGCCTGGACTGTACAGATTGGGACACCTTTAGAGATGGTTCATTGGACGAAATAACCACTGTTACAAATGATTATATTAATTTTTGTGTACAGCTGGTTGTTCCTACAAAGGAAATTAAAATCTATCCGAACAATAAATCATATGTGACCAAGGACATAAAATATGTAATAAATGAAAGGAAAATAGCCTTCATAAACAAAGACTTCGGTGCACTTAAATTGACGGAAAGAAAGCTAAAAACAAAAATGAGGCAGGCAAAATTAACACATAGACAGCATCTAGAGGATGCGTTCAAAGCCAAAAATCACAAAAAGGCGTGGGATACTATGAAATCCATGACAGGAATGTCATCCCCAACCAAACCTATTGTGACAGATAATGAACTTGGCTTTTCTAATGACCTAAATACTTTCTTTGCCAGATTCGAATCATTAGGCGATTCCTCTAAGTGCACTGAAATACTCAAGGCTGTAACACCTGCCCCCTCAGACAGAATTGTCATCACTGAAGAGGATGTCAGAAAAGTGTTTCGGTGTACTAACACAAGGAAAGCTAATGGGCCGGACGAGTGCAGTGCTTTTGTCCTCAAAAACTTTGCATCTGAGTTGGCTCCTGTGTGGCAACCAATATTTCAAACCTCTGTAGACACACACACAATTCCTCTGTGTTGGAAAACCTCACACATAAAACCACTACCCAAAATCCAATGTCCAAAAGAACATAAGGATTATAGACCCATAGCTCTCACTTCAGTGATCATGAAATCACTGGAAAGAATACTGTTGCAACATCTTGTAAGTATAACTAAAGACAAATTCGACCCCTGTCAGTTTGCTTATAAGAAAGGTTGCGGTACAGAGGATGCGGTTGTCACACTGGTCCACTTCGTTACAAAACACCTAGATAAGTCTAATAAAAATCATGCAAGGGTGCTGTTCTTAGACTTCTCTTCAGCTTTCAATACAATACAGTCTGATATTCTGGTGTCAAAGATGGTACAGTTGGAACTGAATCCATACTTAATTCACTGGTATGCTTCCTTCCTTACTAACAGAGGGGGTCATACCTATGTCCCCCGGGTTCTATGTTCCCCACTAAGGTTATGGTTAGGGTTAGGTTTAGGTTAGGTCCTATATTCCCCGCTCTCCCTAGGAAACGGGGAACATAGGACCCGGGGAACATAGAACCCAGAGTACAGAGGGTGAAAGTGAACAGAACCCTCTCCGCAGCATTAACTACTAATGTTGGTGCTCCCCAGGGTTGTGTAAGCTCAGCTGTACTTTTCACCCTCTATACTGACAGCTGTCGTACTGAGGAATGTCTGTCTGAATGTCGCACTGACAAACCAGACCAATACATTCTAAAGTACTCTTATGATACAGTTTTGATTTCTCTTTTGGATAGATCCAGTGATCCTGGACTGCACCAACACAGAGTAAATAAGGTGGTGGAGTGGAGTGATAACAACGCTCTTATCATTAACACAAAAAAGACAGAGGAGATTGTTTTTGGTGCCCCACTAGAGATACAAAGATCCCCCATTACTATTCATAGTGAACAGATCAACCAGGTATGTTCGTATACATAGGAGTAGTAATTGACCACCTTCTGTCATGGAAAGACCAGATTGAATCAGTGGGTAAGAAGACAAAGCAAAGAGTCTATTTCCTTCGCCGGTCTCAGGTCCATTGTTTCAATATTCTTTCACTTTTGCCCTGCCGTTTGGTGCCCCCCTGACACTGGTGCCGAGTGCTGCAGCACCGTAAGTCATTGCACTAAAGCCTGCACTGTCTACAGGGAGTTGCAGTAACCCAAGCGTAAGGTCAGGATATAAAGGCATGGAGGACTTTCTCAAGGTCTACATTAGAGAAAATTTGATTGATTTTAGAAATTATTCAAAGCTAGAAAAAAAACAGAATTTTACTAATGCATTTACCTGCTTGTTAAACTTAAAGGGATATTTCACTTTGGGTCATGTTATCGTCTACTCAGGCTTTTGGGGGCCCGGACAGTTTTTAAGTTGCTTGATTCAGTATTTAGATATTTGATGTTCATTTTATCAGACACGCCCCCTTCCTATACAAACCCATTGTAATTTCAAACTCCATTTTAACCATGTTAGATTCATCGGAAACAGCCGTCCTTGGTTCTGGTGACTGATATTGTCCTTCTAATACGTGAGGAGACCGTGTTTTTTCATTAACTTTTTTCATATATTTTTTATATTTGTTTTGGGAAATGAAAAAAATTTAATACTATAAAAACATATATATTTTTTTATAGTCGAACAAAAGTGATCGAAAGAACACAGCCCCCTCACGTATTAGGAGGGCAGGATGAGTCACCAGAACCTAGGGCGTGTGTTTTTGATGGATCTAACATGTTAAAAAAAGAAATTGAAGTTATAATGGGTTTGTATAGGAAGGGGGCGTGTCTGATAAGATGAATATCATATATCTAAATACTGAATCAAGCAACTTAAAAACTGGGGGGCTCACAAAAGCCTGAGTAGACGATAAAATTACCAAATTCTGTTTTGGGTTTAAGTAGTGTGGACAGGTTGCCAAGGCCATTGGCAGGTCATGAGCCTGACTGCAGAGACAGAACTGGCTGTTTGGTTTCAGGTTGGTGTGAATTTTTTTTTGTTTTTTTTATTCCTTCAGCATGACTTTTGAGGCTGTTATTGCCATGCATTACTAAGCACTTTGACTGTGTGACAAGAAATGCAGAGGCTCTGGCTCTTTGGGCCCCTGAGTTCTTGGGGGCCCTGAGCTTTTGGGGGCCCTGGGCATGGACCCAATAGGCCCGTTCAGTAATCCACCCCTGTTGATATCCTACACACCAGTCAGAAGTAAGTAAGATTAGGCTACTTTAATACATGAATAGCTTCACTTTGTTATTTATATACTACATTCTACAAAGATTGTACCCAGGACCAGCAGTGTACAGTAAACACAACATATAACTATCAATACATTCAGAAAGATTGATTGAATACGATTGAATACTTTATTTAGAAAATACATGGAAACAGTACATGGAAGTACAATTCACAATACAAGGTCCTCTAAACTGGATCTCTTATAAAAGCACAATGGCTTATTTAAAAAGATAAGCATAGCAAATCCTAAAGTGCTTTGAACTAAAACTGATTAGCATATTAAAACCAGTAGCATCCAGCATTGATCAAATCAGGATAACAACATGACATGCTGTATAACAACACAGCAAGGCAGAAATGTGTTTATTGGGGCATTGAGATCACCAGTCTAACAGCCTCCGGGTAGAAGCTGCATCGAAGCCTAATAGTGGGATAGCTTAACAAGATTATCGAAACGAAGCGGATAAAAGCGGCAATTTTTTATGAGGCTTCTTTAGGACCTACTGATGGATTCTGAAAAGTATCCATACAATTATCCATATCAATATCCATTAAAAAAAACAGGCCGATTCACTTTTTGGCCTTTAACTCTTGAACCATAGGTCATAGCATCAACAATCTTTTTTCCCTGGGATCATGATGCAACTTCCCATATAGGTCCCGCCCCTTTTCCGATTTCAAGATTTTCCGCCATTTTGCGGTATCTTCAAAACACATATTTTGCTATTAGTCCTACAAATTTGGTCCAAAACTCACACAAATCGGCACGCAATTTGTGGGAGGGTCCGTTTGGCAAAATAATCCACAAATCATGAACACAGCGTCCTATATGTCCCAAATTCGTATCATTGAGGGGCCACTAATAAACGCAGAGCCAATGCAATTTCACTTCCACCCATAGGCGGCGCAACAAATTCTACAAATATTACTGTTTTTGCACCAAATTAAGTACAAATGGTCTTGTGAGTCAACAGTCCACATTTGATTTGCCACATTTGCAGGTGGAACAGTCCCCTTTACAAGAGCATTTGATCAGCTCTATGCATGCTCTGGAGACTTCTGGAATTGTCATTCAAAATGGCACCCATGCCCCCGATTCCTTGGTCCATCCATACTCATGTGGGGAAGGAATAATTGTATCTGTTTGTAGGCTGGTCGCCCAGATGCCTGCTTGATACACTGCCCGCTTAACATGTTGAAGTAGCCTAGTGCATCTTGGGTGGGTGGCAGTTTCTCCATCAACCTATTCCCATGACAGAATAGTTCTTTTCTAGTCTGGTTGATGGAGCTCAAAGGACTGGATTTGTCATACAACCGTCATTCTCTCAAGCTTCTGGAACTGCTGACTGTCAACATTCATCAGCTGGAAGGGATGTTTGGCCAGACTGACAAGTATCTCTGTGACATCATCATGGGCTTGCCAGGCATGCCAAGCTGACTTCTTACCCTTACTGTGAAAAGCAGATGTTGTGTCACAACCTGACAATGCATAGAACATAGGCAGAGCATGAGATTTTGGCTCCCCCAGAAATGTACACATGTTGTTAAAGTCTGTATTTTTTGCCTATGCCAAAATCCACCCACATGTCAGTCAAAGGTTGAATCGTAACTAAATTATGGAACAAGCCTGCAAGGATCACTATGACATCAGTGTCCACAGTACGCACTAGGATAGTTTTTGCTTCTTGCTCCAGTGCATGCTGTACATGAACCAGAATCCTGGTGTCTGCCTCCTCATGATTGCAACAGGTCATGGTACTACTGGAACCAAATAAATGACACAGCTTGCCCTGATGTGACATACACAGCTTTGGATGGTGGCCAGTTGAACTTTTCAGTCCTGGAAGTCAAAAAGGCAAACAGCTCCCTCTTATTTGTTGGGTCACGAAGAAAATCCATCCAATTGCCTGGTAGCTTTGTCTGATCTGACACTTTCCTGCGAACACCTTGTCCTCTATTTTTGCGGGTAGACTCCTTCAAACTATCTGGGATATGTGTGTCCCAACATCCAACCGCTTGGTTTCCTGCAGCTGGGTTACAGGTTGGACGGTCATTGTCACATGACTCACAAGACCATTTATACTTAATTTGGTGCAAGAACAGTGACGTTTGTAAAATTTGTTGCGCCCCCTATGGGTGGAAGTGAAATCGCATTGGTTCTGTGTTTATTAGTGGCCCCTCAATGATAAACATTTGGGACAGATAGGATGCTGTGTTCATGATTTGTGCCATTTTTGCCAAACGGACCCTCCCACAAATTGCAGAAGCCAGTCGTAGTCAATCCGAAGGGAATATGAAAAATCGGACTGATAAATCTTGATCACTTATTCGGTTCTTAAGTCTGATGTCATTTTGTAGTCCGACATCACTTCTGGGTCTAAAAGGCACCAGCGCCGTCCACTCCTCATTGTAAACAAACATGTTGGAACCCGTAAATCTTTTTACAATAACCTCCTTTTTCAGAAATGAACCATTGAGGGTTAATAAGGATCTTAATGCTAATATCATAGACAGTAAAAAGTAGGCTAATATATATATATTTATATTTGTATTTATTTATTTATTATTATTTTTAACATTATAATATATATTTTTTATATTTATTTATATATATATATTTATATATAGATGTATTAAAAAAACTATTTCCTCTTCTTTTTGTCGTTGCCAGGAGAGCGGTAGAATGACACTTTAGTCGTTATTTTATTCTCAGATGTGTTAAAACAGAGAGGGACACAGCACTGTGGCATATTGGGAAAATACACACTTGGACCCTTCTAGCGGGGCGCAGCGTCACGTCTTAACAACCGAATAGAGCTTGAGGCAGATCTTCCTGCACTCCATTTCTACTGCCAGTAGTTCCCTTACATACTCTGCTGTGTCTGAGACTCAGGTAATGTCATCTGATAGTCAGTCATCATGATAGGAGTTACTAGCTTATCAATCAATCAATCAAACTGTATTTATAGAGCACATTTTCACACAACCTTATAGTTGACCAAAGTGCTGCACAGGTAAAAGAAAAGCAATACATCAAATCAAAGAACAAAAACACAACAACAAAAACATGTATAAAACACATAACATGTATGCATATAGGAGACACAGACATAGAGCGAGATTGTTCATTTACACCTGCAGAAGGTAGAAAATGTTAGATAGGAGTTAAAATAGGAATATTTAGGAGTGGATGTTGTTAAAAGCCAGAGAGAAGGTGAGTTTTTTGTAAGGACTTAAAAATCTCGATGGACTTATCAGATTTGATGTGGGCCACCACAAAAGCGTGGTCAGCTTAGTCTTCCTGGGGACCAGCATGAACCCCAGAGCCTCAAAATAATTATTATCTTCTCATGAGAAAAGAACAGTCACACATGAGTGACACATTGCTGACAAAGCTATATTATTATATTATTATATTATATTCCAGTTCTTAATGTACTTTGGTGATAAAGACAATCTATTTGGTACAAATTCTCAGATCCAGGGCCATCAACTGTGACCTTTTTGTCAAGATACAATATATAGAATATAATATACTTCAACAATTAGGACATGGAGATCACTTTAAACTGCGGCCATCTGTTCTATAAAATATATTAATAATAATAAATGCATAGAGTAACTGTCATGAAGGGTGTTTTTTTTTCACCAGCTCATAAGTAACATCTGGTGATATGACACAATACCTTACATGCTCATTCTGCATGCATACAGTTGACATAGAAAACAGAAAATTGTCTCTGTTCAGTGTATGTTTGTGCAGAGACCTGCAGACATTAGCGCCAATCCTGTGGGTGCACAGGAAATGTGTGGGTCGGATGACTGTTGTGTGATGCTTTGTAACATGCACAGGATGCATGATGTACCCGCTCTGATACCGTGTGTTATTGTGAACAGATTTATGTCATTCAAACTCTCTCCCTGTAATCTGCAAAGTCCTTATGCCAGTTATGGTTTCATCATCAGCCAATAATCAAATTGTATGACTTGAAATGTAGTAAAAAAAAAAGGTCCTTTTACACACCTACTGGGACAGGTGCGTAGGAGCAGGCAGCCAGTGCATGAGACAGGAAAGAATGGTGATCGCACACACTGTCTTCACTTACAGCAAAAAAGTATTTTATTGCAAGTAAATGTTTCCAACTGACATTCATCAGGTATTTTTGATTAAGGGGTTAAAACTTGGTTGATGTGTGTGTGACTTGTTGTTGAGTACCTTACCCGCCCAACATAAATCGGCATCCATGCCTGCAGAGATGGTGGTTGCAGAGAGGCAGGTGTTGTTTGCAAGGCATGTGGTTCTTTGTGACCACATCCTCTGCTCTCATGCTCATGAGAGCAGAGGATGTTTCATACCTACCCACACGCATGCTGAGAGCAGAGGATGTTTCATATCTACCCACACGCACAACCGTTAACTTCACCTTGTCAAAACAAGATGGAGTCGACATGCACAGCGGTGAACTTCACCCTGTCAAAACAAGATGGCGACTGACAAGTCGACTCGCTTGGTCTCCACACAAACAACCTTTGATTTCCTATACTAACACATCAGGTCAAAATTCATGTCAGATCCTGTGTCTAGGTGAGACATGACCTTTGACACAATCTAAATGTCTCAATAGAAGAGCAGGGAGACAAAATATAACCACCCCAAATGGATAAGTTATATTATATTAACATACTTTACCATACAGATTCGACAAAATTACATTTCATTCATTAAAAAAATGTGACATAGTGCCTCTTTAAGTAGATCTCATAACTCTTGTTTCAGAGAAGTAATTCTCTGAAACCACCTGCACTGCATGCACTGATGTGCTTGTAGAGCCACTACGTTATACAAAGCCTGCAGAAACGCCTATAAAAACATAGAAATGACTGAGGAACCAGAACTAAATACTTTTACTCCTACACACCCATACAAGATGTAACAAAGAGGTGAGCGGAGAGGGAAGCTAGAAACATGCTAGTGTGAGAGCAGAAGTGTGGAAAAAAGAAACAGCCAACCTAAAAGTACTCAGTACTTTACAGCCTTCTTAGAAATGTACTCGAGTAAAAGTAAAATATTTGTCTCGGAAATGTACTCAAGTAAGAGTAATAAGTATCAAAAAAATCTAATACTCAAGTAAAGTACAGATCCTCAGAATCTGTACTTAAGTACAGTACTCAAGTATATTTACTCCGTTATTGTCCACCACTGCGAGTTTGGGAATGTATGTAAATGTGAGCAAATGATGGTAGTGCAGATGAGTGGATAGGAAATGGATACGAGTGAAATGCGTGGAAGTAAATGATGCTAGCAAGTGAAAAGAAAGAAGACTATAGATGTGATTGTAGAAATGTTTATAATGTATATAAGTAATATAAATATGGATATTATATGTGTATATATATATATATACATATATATATATATATATGTACAGTACGTTGTACCTCAACCAATGTCATTGTCACAAAACCTTGAGTAGAGACTCGTGTAAGGGAGGGATATGTTATATATTATATATATATGTGGATATGTTATATATTATGGCAGATGAGCCAAAGAAATTAGCGTTTTGGAGGTAGCTGGTTGCTGCTGGACAGCAGAGATATATTAAATTAATTATTGTAATAAAATGTTATATTATAATTGTATTTATTATAATAATATGTATTATAATGTATATGATATATTATAATATAATAAATATTGTATTAATGATGTAATCTATTATATTATTATATATTTTTAAAATATAATAATGTATTATTATAATGTTATATGTTCTATTATTGTATATAATATGATATAACATCAAATATATCATATTTATATAATATAAATATATATAATGTTATGAGATATAAATATAAAAATATTTATATATATTTATAAACATTTATATATGTTTTATAAATATAGAAATGAGCCATAAATGAGACAGTCTTTTGAACGGCTCTGTGAAAGGAACGGATCACCAAGATCCCTCTCCCTTAAAAGAGCAATTACATCCCATCTCTATTGCGCTGTTGATGTACGTGGAATGTGAATACTGATTAAGTGTGACATATCTATTGGTAAATAGACGTGTGAACTACTTCGAAACTTCCATATGCTGTGATTAGCATATACCACTTCAATAGCACAGGAAGGCATCACCTTGAAGCACCATTATTACCTGAAAAGCTGTTTGAACAGCTTTTATAGTTTACTATGTATAGGCGATATATTTTGGCAGTCGTGGAAAAAGTACTCAAAGTCATTACTTAAGTTACGTACCAATATTGCTTGCAATATTGAGAGTTTAAATCCATACAACTTAGCAATACACATATTTGGAACAAAATGCCTGAAATCATGAATGAAGTGTCCGTTTGCTGTGAAAGGCCTAAGAAGAAATGCCACCCTTTTCACATTGGCTTATTATAGCGCCACCAGGAGACCACAATAACCTACCTGACCTGGCGGAGACCTGTGCTCCGAGGAGCACTTTTTCAAGTTATTATTAATATTATTACTAGTGGTGGTGGTGGTAGTAGAAAATAGCAGATCTACAAGCTATCAACAAATAACTCATGCCAAATATCAACAACATTTTAGAAACAGGGGCAAAGCCCAACCACCAGTCTTTACAAGTACCTTCACAGAAAAACAAGGGCAATGTTACGCTCGACCGGTGCTGCGTAGCCAAATGTGCCGGGGACCCCAAAGGCAAAGACACTGAGACAGGAATAGGGGTAAAAGGAATTTTATTAAATAATAAACGTTACGGTGGGAGGGAGGGAAAGGAATCCAGGGAGTAAGGAAGCGAAGCGCTGGTGGAGAGGGCGGAGGAGCGTGGATGGAGCTGGGAGACACTGGGTTTGAGGAGGAGGGAGCCTGGGACAAAAAGAGAACAAAGTTAGCATCGAACATACAAAGTAGCTTTTTAGAGAACACTCAGGATCACTAGTTAACAGCCGGCAACACTAACCACAGTAGTTAATTTTCAAGCATCAGGCGTCGGTTCTCAGCAGCTTATATTGGCCAGCTCCTGATGATGGTGATGTGGAGCAGCTGGGCTGATTGGGACCAGCCACACCTGAGCTGGCTGCTGGCTGAGGGAGACGCCCGGCCCTTGCCCTTATATGGCGTGCAGGGGAGGGACCAGGAACGTGTGGCACAACAGGCAATGTCGCTTATAATAAGAGGACATGGCAACACTGACCGTGGCGAGAGCTCTTTATCAAAGAAATCTGTAATTTACTCCTAAATGTATTCAAATATGCTGTATTGGCCCCTAAATGTACTGTAATTGAGGGGGGGGGGAGTCATATATGTATTTAGCCCCTCATTTGTAATGGAAATGTATGCTGTTAGGGACTGTTCGTTATTTAGTTACCAGGGGGGGTGATCCAGATGCAATTTATTTCTTATTATATCCCTGCCCCCCCCCCCCCCCCGACGTTTATTATAGGCAAATTTAGTGCCCTATTTCACGCCGGGGTGCATTTGGTTCCATGTGTCCTCTTGAGGTTACAAAAACAGTCTAAACGAAATAAAGATTAATCTGCAACACAGTTTTATACAATAACCTATGTACTGGGGGTCCCTGCTTGATCTTTCTCTCAGCTAAGGGGTCCTTGACCTGAAAAACGTTGAAGACCCTGGACCTGGACTGTATTATTATATTATATAAATTTAATCCAGTATGCTATTTTTTTTTATGTATTATGCTTTAAAAACATAGCAGACCTACCAGTGGCGTACCCACTGTAGAGGAAGGGCAGGCGGTCGCCTGCCCAACTAAGATCTCGCCTCCCCTAAAAAACCCAAATAACCCGAAAAGGTGTCATTGCCTGCTTAATGTCCTCAAAGTCACGCATCCAACAAGCTTTGAACTGAGCAGATTGGACCAGAGATAATGGCCAAAACATCTTGAAAACGGCCACTTTCGCCGATTTTCGATTGAGTTGAAATTTCTTTTTGGGGGGTAACAGAGGGGGGGGGGGGGGTTCTCGCCTGCCCTAAATGTAAATCCTGGGAACACCACTGAGACCTACACGCTCACAATGCGTTGCATCCACGACGCGTTGTCAGCTTGTAGGTCTGCTATTTTAGGCGCGCGACACCGTCGTGCTGCGTGTGCGAAGTATAAAGTAAGCTCTATAGCCCCTCTTCTCTCAGCAGCAGATACTTATAGCTGCATCAACAGTGAAACGTTGTGAATCAGACTTTGTTTTAAACGGAAGCAGTACACCCAGAAACGTTATTGTGTGTGTGTGTGTGTGTGTGTGTGTGTGTGTGTGTGTGTGTGTGTGTGTGTGTGTGTGTGTGTGTGTGTGTGTGTGTGGTTAATAAAGCGCAGAGGCTTTCTTTAATAACAAGTAAGACGTGCGAACGCAGCTCGAAAATAACAATAAGAAGAATAGAAAGGAATGAGCAATTGTAGAGAAGTGGGTGGTACAGTTAAATTAGTGAGAACAGGGCCGCCACAAGAAGGCTCCATACCGCTAGCCCCATTTTTTTGTTGTATTTTTTAAATTGTTATGTTTGTTTGTTGTGTTTTTTGTTTTTTTTGTAAATGTTTTTTGTCTTTGTAGTTTTTGAAATGTGTTTGGTTTAGGCATGTTGCAGGCTGTTGGGCATTTTAATCAGAGCATTGTCTTCAGCCACACTGTATTCAGAGCATTGTCTTCAGCCACACTGTAGTGCACTCTGGCGGCTGCACACAGGCAGTGCACGCACACAATACTGCACACAGACATGTGACAGGGTCGAAAAAGGGGTATTGCTAATTATTTTTCTGTAATTTATTTGTTTGTGCATTAATCATATTTAAACCCTTAAAGCATGTATGTGATGATTTCATTATATTATTTTTCGTTTCTGTATGTGCAATAATTGTTTGTTGGTCCTTGGGTCACATTCCACTGCCCTGAGTACTTGAACACTGACAGCTGTGGCAATGACCGAACCCGAAAGGCGACCAGTGAGAGCAGAGCTGGGCGGAGCTTCCCCGCTATAAATGAGAGCGCGGCCTCATTCAAAGGAGAGAACACACACAGAGGAGGTGTGAATGAACCACCAGAGCTATAGAGGTGTAAGAGCCAGGTGAAGACAACCACCGGAGCTAGAATGTGTATTGACTATTGAGCCAGGTGAAGGTGAAACCACCGGAGCTCGAGGTGCAGAGCAAGCAGAGAGGAAGGTTGTGAATACAGAGAAGTGAAGGCACAACAGAGAGAAGGAGCTGTTGGAACCGAGAGTGTCGGAGGGGACGGAGGGCGGCAGTGGCTCAGGGGTAGAGTGGCCGGGTAGAGTGAACTGGAAAACCGCAAGGTTCCCAGTTCGATCCCGGGCTGGGGCGCTCCCCTAGAGTTAGTGTCGAAGTGTCCTTGAGCAAGACGCTGAACCCCTAATTGCTCCCGATGAGCCTTGGTGCCTTGCATGGTTTCCTCTGCCATCGGTGTATGAATGTGTGTGTGAATGGGTTAATGGCACAATCAATGTAAAGCGCTTTGGATAGAAGCTCTATATAAATGCACCATTTACCATTTACCACCACAAGGAGTGGAGAAGGAATTGGAGCGAACAGTGGCGAGGCAGTGGCGATAGCGTTGCACACGCAAATCCATCAGTAGGCAGGGTCATTCCTGCCTCGGGAGTAAGTACCTGACCACGCAACGCTAACTTTTATAACTACTACCAGAGCTATTGCAATATATTGCCCATGAATAGATGAACTGGTTCCAGTTTCTGTAATTTCAGGCGATGACGTGAAGAGCGCATGGCGAAAATTCCTGGCCTAAGCTACAAAACCCCCATATTGGACACTTGAACTTTTGATGCCTTTTTGATGAGTATTTAGCACTTTATTAGCATTGTCACTTTACTTCTGAAGTAATTGGAACACATGATTTGCTAGTATTTGCACTCTGCTAATTTGCACCACTGTCATAGGATTTTAGTAGTATATTTGATTGTAGGTTAGTTAGTTTATATGACGTCATAGGAGGATAGGGATTTTTAGTAGTATATTTGATTTATGGTTTTGTATGTGTATTTTATGGCGAAGAAGCCGATGTCAACAGACCAATAAATGTACTTACCTTTTATACAAACTGTTTCCGTGTCAGATTCTCTCAAGCAAGGTTTTATTGTGTTGTTCTCAGAAACATTACCTGGTATTAGCTCGAACCTGTGTGTAGCCTTAGAAGGAAGTGTTAATATATAGATATTTAGGGGACCTCCCCCTCAAACAAAGGTGGCGTAGTCGTCAGTAGGAAATGTGGTAGCAATATTTATAGACTGTCAAATGTATGTATTGAACTCTTGAACTTCTTCAAGCAACTGTCCTTGTACCTCCACCAGAACGACCTCCTGGACTCCAACCAGGTTGGGTTTAAAGTGGGTCACTCGACCGAGACTGGCAGTGACGGAGTCGCTCCATGCCGCTAGAGTGAACTCTCTCTCCTCCATCCTGATACTCCTTGACCTGTCTCAGGCTCTGCACACTCCTTGTTTGCATCCTACAGTACCTGACGGGTCGCTCCTACCAGGTGAAGGTGAGAGGGTCTGTGTCAGAACCACACAGGCTCACTACTGGGGTTCTGCAAGGCTCGGTTCTGGGTCCTCTTCTTTTCTCTCTCTACACTACATCTCTTGGTGCTGTTATCCACTCCCATGACTTTTCCTACCACTGCTGATGACACCCAGCTGATCCTGTCATTCCCACCCTCGGACACACAAGTGGAGGCACGAATTGCTGCTTGTCTGGCTGACATCTCGGAGTGGATGTCGACGCACCAGCTGAAGCTCAACCTGGACAAGACCGAGCTGATGTTCCTCCCGGGGAAGGGCTGTCCGCACCGAGACCTGGCCATCACCATTGATAATGCTGTGGTGACGTCAACTCGGACTGCACGGAATCTGGGTGTGACCCTAGACGACGACTGTCATTCTCGGCAAACATTGCATCAGTGACACAGTCCTGCAGATTCCTCCTCTACAACATCAGGAGGATTCGCCCCTTCCTCACTGAGAAGGCAGCGCAGGTGCTCATCCAGGCTCTTGTCATCTCCCGGCTGAACTATTGCAACTCCCTCCTTGCTAGTGCCCCGGAATCTGCCATCAGACCTCTGGAGCTTGTTCAGAAAGCTGCAGCTCGTCTGGTGTTCAACCGCCCCAGGTTCTCCCACACAACTGCCCTTCTACTTTTTCTACGCTGGCTCCCCGTAGCGGCTCGCATCCAGTTTAAAACCCTGGCGCACATCTATCACATTGACCAGTAAGCTCCGGCCTTAGATTGTCCGCCATTTTCAGCAGTTTGAAAAACACTTAAACCCAGGATATTTGAGCAATTTTCTTGAAACTGTGTCATCTGTGCCTCACCTCATGCAGTCTTCATTTAAATTGCATTGCACAACACATGAATGTATCAATTAATGCATGTGCAATATTTAAAGATAACATGAAATGCTTATTTGAGAGTAGTTATTTTGGAAAGCAACACTTCGTGAGCTTGTAGATCGGCTACTTTCACTAGTTTCGGTTCCGAGGAGACATAACATTTCTCTATTGGTAAATGGTTTGTGAACCACAGATCTTAGTGTTAGTGAAACAGGTGCTTGATTCATGACAGAAGGCAAGAGTTTATGATCGTCAACAGACACCAACAGGCTGAATGAAGCCATAGCTCAATTGGGAGTGTACTCAAGTTCCCTCAGGCCTATGTTCCTTACAGTATGTTCCCTCAGCCCTATATTCCCTCAGCTCTATGTTCCCTCAGCCCTATGTCCCCCCCATCCCAAATTAGACCCTATGTTCCCTCAGCTATGTTCCCTCAGCTCTATGTTCCCTCAGCCCTATGTTCCCACTTCCCAAATTAGACCCTATGTTCCCTCAGCCCTATGTTCCCACTTCCCAAATTAGACCCTATATTCCCTCAGCCCTATGTTCCCTCGGAAGAGTACAAATGAGCTGATGTTTTTGCTCCTGTTTGTTTTTTCATTAACCTGTCTGTCTGTTTGTCTGTCTGTCTGTATCAGATATCTTTTAGCAAGATATCTCAAAAAGTTATAGACAGTCACGATGTGCGCAGACAAACTATATGCAGACTTTTGTGTTATGCGCTTGGTATGTATAGTTATGTTTTGGACACTGATTTAATCCTGTTGAAGTGTAGTGTGTGTGTGTGTGACAACCCGATCATTTACGACCCGATGTGGAATTGTTGCCACCCACAACCATGAGAAGTTTACGCTGTTTACGCCGTTATTCAGACATGCTAATAACACAACCTGGATTCGAACATGGCACGTGTCAGTTTGCATGCTAGTGCTATGGAGATGATATCTAAAGCGCCGTCCTAAAACAGTCCTTTATAAGTTTGCAGGCAGCGTCTGTCTGTCCTGGCATTTTCTGGCGTCATGGGTGTAAAAGCATGTAACCATGACAACAGATCCTATAGCCCAAACTCTGAATCTCCGGTGTTTACACAAAAACGTTAATAAACAGCTTAAATTTGGGGAAAGTGAAAAACGGGCCACGTCACTGTCTGCATATGCTAATGGTCAATGCCTGTGTGCAAGTTCAGGTCAATTGCTCAACCCACTGAGGAAAAACATGCAGAACAGATAGACTGACTGATTGACAGACCGAGGTTTCCTTAATATATAATAGGATAGGATAGGATTAAAAGAGGGTGTGGCAATGTCATGTCACAAAAAGTACAAAATTTTGAAAACAGAGAAGTTAAACAATATAGGCCCAGTCGAGCACATACTTTATATAGAAGTTAGAAAAATGAATGATAATGATTTATTGATAAGCCCTAAGCATTTTTACAGTTTAACCCATTAAAAAGCCTGTCAGCAGAACGTACTGTACCAAGTCCACACTTTTGAGTGTGACTCGAATGATTGCGAACGCGGAAGGAGGCGCGGCTTCGACCAAGTGGAGCTTACTATGTAACCCTGCTCAGGTTGTGTGTCTGTCTGTCTGTGATTCTGTCTGTGTTCATGCTCTCATTGGCTCACGCCCCCATGTGACTCACATGCGTGCACTCACATGCATGCAGCCACCCGAGTGCGCCAGAGTGCAGGAATTTAGACAATGCTCTCATTACAATGCACAACAGCCTGCCACACGCACGCACGCACGCACGCACGCACGCACGCACGCACGCACGCACGCACGCACGCACGCACGCACGCACGCACGCACGCACGCACACACACACACACACACACACACACACACACACACACACACACACACACACACACACACACACAGTCAATGTTCTCTCCCCATCACGGTGAAATAACACGGATTACAAGTCCGTAAATACACAATATTTTCGAGCTGCGTTCGCTTCCAGCGTTCGCGCGTCTTACTTGTGTCCTATATATTGTAAACCACAGTTCACACCCACATGTATGATACATTGTGTCCATTTCCTTCTGCTGCTGTGTGTTATTAAAAGTGTTAGCATAGTGCCATGTCATTATTCAGACAGCCCATTATTCTGACGTCCCGTCACACACACACACACACACACACACACACACACACACACACACACACACACACACACACACACACATTTTTGGGGCTGGCCACCATGGCAGGATTATATTTTACCGGCCAAATAATACATTTATCGGCCATATATTATAATTAACGTCACATGCGTGTTTGCACTGCATACATGCACCCAACTGATCATTACACCTTGTTACGTTAGAGCTGCGCTTCTTTCCACTTTATCACAGATGCAATCTGTCCCTGTTTTTATAGATAACTAAATTATATGATCTACTATATCATGCAGAGATGTCGCTTGCCAAAAATGAAATGAATAAAGAGGGCATGCCATGAGTGAACTGCTGCACGACGAATACCAAAACGCCCGCTCGCCCCAAAACACAGTCGCCCCGGGGAAAATCCGGAGGTATTTGCCTGGTATTCCTAAACATATCAGTAAACTATGCCTAAACCTAACCTTGTTCCTAATCTTAACCTCAGTAAAACTATGCCTAATCCTAAACCTATTTCTACCCTTATCCTCAGTAAAACAAATACAAGAATACAAGAACCGCTGGTCCGCCTGAAAAATGGGGGCGAGTCCTCCGATTACGCTGCGCCAGAGCCTTTCCCTGCACGACACCGTCGCACAGTATAAACAAATGAATATATATTTTGGGCTTTACATCGATTCTCATTCATCCTTGATATGCAAAAGTAGGTTTTGTTTTGTTTTGTTAACGTTAATCCCGGTTCTGTTTATCAACACCCGAGCGAACCAGCCTACTCATTGTGATTAGGAGGAGACACAGCTGTGTCTCTCAGTTGTGTGTTATAAATTCCCTTCTCTTTTGTCTTGAGTTTCATGTTACGTTTGTTTTGTTCAGGCACCTTTTTGGGCAGCTAAGTTTTCCACTTCAGTCAGGCTTTTAGGTAGCCCTGCGAGTGTTGTAGATCATATTTAATACTGAGAAATGACAGATGTGAAACCTTCAACCTAACCACATCCCTATGCCTTGCAAACAACACCTGCCTCTCTGCAACCACCATCGAATCGAAAACATATTCAGTTCTGTCTGATGTAGAGCAAAGCTCGAGAGGACACTTGTCATGTAATTATTGGCAGAAATGTTCATTAATTGCAAAAATCCTTAAAACGAACACAACACATCACAATGCTGACTTGTGAGCTTGTAGATAGTTATTTTTGTGTGACATAATCGTATATGACTGAAGTATAAAATAGGGCTTAAGTGGTTAATATAAGCATCTAATCAATCTATTAGTATAGGATTATTATTGTTTGCCATACTTAGATCCAAAACTAAAGGTGACAGTGACAAAGTACTAACTTAGAGAGAGCTCGTGAGAAAGTGTCACATAGTCCACATAAAGTAGCTTTTACTGGTATAATATACAGTTAGGTCCATGAGGAAAGAAAAGTCCAAGGCCAACCTGATGACAGGCAGTGGTCAGCAAGCTTTAATCTGGGTCGAATCTTTATTTTGAGTAGTTCAAAATAAAAACATATGATTTGGATCACACACACACACACACATTTTTGGGGCTGGCCACCATGGCAGGATTATATTTTACCGGCCAAAGAATACATTTATCGGCCATATATTATAATTAACGTCACATGCGTGTTTGCACTGCATACATGCACCCAACTGATCATTACACCTTGTTACGTTAGAGCTGCGCTTCTTTCCACTTTATCACAGATGCAATCTGTCCCTGTTTTTATAGATAACTAAATTATATGATCTACTATATCATGCAGAGATGTCGCTTGCCAAAAATGAAATGAATAAAGAGGGCATGCCATGAGTGAACTGCTGCACGACGAATACCAAAACGCCCGCTCGCCCCAAAACACAGTCGCCCCGGGGAAAATCCGGAGGTATTTGCCTGGTATTCCTAAACATATCAGTAAACTATGCCTAAACCTAACCTTGTTCCTAATCTTAACCTCAGTAAAACTATGCCTAATCCTAAACCTATTTCTACCCTTATCCTCAGTAAAACAAATACAAGAATACAAGAACCGCTGGTCCGCCTGAAAAATGGGGGCGAGTCCTCCGATTACGCTGCGCCAGAGCCTTTCCCTGCACGACACCGTCGCACAGTATAAACAAATGAATATATATTTTGGGCTTTACATCGATTCTCATGCATCCTTGATATGCAAAAGTAGGTTTTGTTTTGTTTTGTTAACGTTAATCCCGGTTCTGTTTATCAACACCCGAGCGAACCAGCCTACTCATTGTGATTAGGAGGAGACACAGCTGTGTCTCTCAGTTGTGTGTTATAAATTCCCTTCTCTTTTGTCTTGAGTTTCATGTTACGTTTGTTTTGTTCAGGCACCTTTTTGGGCAGCTAAGTTTTCCACTTCAGTCAGGCTTTTAGGTATCCCTGCGAGTGTTGTAGATCATATTTAATACTGAGAAATGACAGATGTGAAACCTTCAACCTAACCACATCCCTATGCCTTGCAAACAACACCTGCCTCTCTGCAACCACCATCGAATCGAAAACATATTCAGTTCTGTCTGATGTAGAGCAAAGCTCGAGAGGACACTTGTCATGTAATTATTGGCAGAAATGTTCATTAATTGCAAAAATCCTTAAAACGAACACAACACATCACAATGCTGACTTGTGAGCTTGTAGATAGTTATTTTTGTGTGACATAATCGTATATGACTGAAGTATAAAATAGGGCTTAAGTGGTTAATATAAGCATCTAATCAATCTATTAGTATAGGATTATTATTGTTTGCCATACTTAGATCCAAAACTAAAGGTGACAGTGACAAAGTACTAACTTAGAGAGAGCTCGTGAGAAAGTGTCACATAGTCCACATAAAGTAGCTTTTACTGGTATAATATACAGTTAGGTCCATGAGGAAAGAAAAGTCCAAGGCCAACCTGATGACAGGCAGTGGTCAGCAAGCTTTAATCTGGGTCGAATCTTTATTTTGAGTAGTTCAAAATAAAAACATATGATTTGGATCACACACACACACACACACACATTTTTGGGGCTGGCCACCATGGCAGGATTATATTTTACCGGCCAAAGAATACATTTATCGGCCATATATTATAATTAACGTCACATGCGTGTTTGCACTGCATACATGCACCCAACTGATCATTACACCTTGTTACGTTAGAGCTGCGCTTCTTTCCACTTTATCACAGATGCAATCTGTCCCTGTTTTTATAGATAACTAAATTATATGATCTACTATATCATGCAGAGATGTCGCTTGCCAAAAATGAAATGAATAAAGAGGGCATGCCATGAGTGAACTGCTGCACGACGAATACCAAAACGCCCGCTCGCCCCAAAACACAGTCGCCCCGGGGAAAATCCGGAGGTATTTGCCTGGTATTCCTAAACATATCAGTAAACTATGCCTAAACCTAACCTTGTTCCTAATCTTAACCTCAGTAAAACTATGCCTAATCCTAAACCTATTTCTACCCTTATCCTCAGTAAAACAAATACAAGAATACAAGAACCGCTGGTCCGCCTGAAAAATGGGGGCGAGTCCTCCGATTACGCTGCGCCAGAGCCTTTCCCTGCACGACACCGTCGCACAGTATAAACAAATGAATATATATTTTGGGCTTTACATCGATTCTCATTCATCCTTGATATGCAAAAGTAGGTTTTGTTTTGTTTTGTTAACGTTAATCCCGGTTCTGTTTATCAACACCCGAGCGAACCAGCCTACTCATTGTGATTAGGAGGAGACACAGCTGTGTCTCTCAGTTGTGTGTTATAAATTCCCTTCTCTTTTGTCTTGAGTTTCATGTTACGTTTGTTTTGTTCAGGCACCTTTTTGGGCAGCTAAGTTTTCCACTTCAGTCAGGCTTTTAGGTATCCCTGCGAGTGTTGTAGATCATATTTAATACTGAGAAATGACAGATGTGAAACCTTCAACCTAACCACATCCCTATGCCTTGCAAACAACACCTGCCTCTCTGCAACCACCATCGAATCGAAAACATATTCAGTTCTGTCTGATGTAGAGCAAAGCTCGAGAGGACACTTGTCATGTAATTATTGGCAGAAATGTTCATTAATTGCAAAAATCCTTAAAACGAACACAACACATCACAATGCTGACTTGTGAGCTTGTAGATAGTTATTTTTGTGTGACATAATCGTATATGACTGAAGTATAAAATAGGGCTTAAGTGGTTAATATAAGCATCTAATCAATCTATTAGTATAGGATTATTATTGTTTGCCATACTTAGATCCAAAACTAAAGGTGACAGTGACAAAGTACTAACTTAGAGAGAGCTCGTGAGAAAGTGTCACATAGTCCACATAAAGTAGCTTTTACTGGTATAATATACAGTTAGGTCCATGAGGAAAGAAAAGTCCAAGGCCAACCTGATGACAGGCAGTGGTCAGCAAGCTTTAATCTGGGTCGAATCTTTATTTTGAGTAGTTCAAAATAAAAACATATGATTTTGGATCAGTTTGATCCCAAACAATCAGGATTACCTTGATTCCACATTTTGTGGATTACCTGAGCAAAATAGAATCAACACCGACACCGAGAATTCCCGGTCAAAAAGCTCATACTGTGGGAACCAACACACGGGCATCGATCAAGAGGACGTCCCACACCTACCTACGTGGATGTACTAAGAAAAGATGCTGGTTGATGCTGGTTGATTATTCATTTATTTTTGTCACATGTATACTTGCTGACCACTCCTTTGGGCCCTTCTTATCTTAAAGTCAGGCCAGTCCTTACTGCCGCAAACCTAGAAAAGGTCATCCATGTGTCGTAAATTGGCCATGATCAGACAGGAAAATCACTATTCCCTAACTATTCCCTAAGTGCAAGAATACACAAGAATCCAGTTTGAAAGAGGGTTTGTCCACAGAAATGTATTTATTTCCATAGACGTTGACATCTGCATTGCCAATCACAGAGTGTAACTCAAATCACCAAACATCATACTTTATACAGACAGACATTTGACTTAGGACCTCCTCCCAGTCCTCCTTCTTGACCACTCACAAACAAGCTTTTAGAAACAAAAGGCTTCTTGGCCAGCCTCTCTCAGTCATCACAAGGAATTAGCATCCGCCTAGTTTTAAACATGTGACAATTTACTTTAACCCTAATCTATAAAACTATACTTTTACACAAGCTCATATTATGAAATCTTTGTTTAACATCTTATTAGCTTCAAATTAAGTCCACACACATTATACATTCACAATTGCAAACAGCAGTTAGAAATACAATGAATTAACAAAGACAACAGTTACTTCAAGACTGAATATTTTCCTTAAATTACATTTCTCTTTGTTAACACCACAAGTCATAGTTGTCAAGACTTTAATCATTTTAACTACACACTGCAGACCTAAGACTGAAGAATAATAAAAGTGTATATATTTTACTGTCATCTTGACCTGGCTTCCAACCATTCACTACACATATCCTTTCTGTATCTGATCGGCCCAGGAAGGAACAATGATTACTCTGATTAGTTTAAATGAATACAAAAGACTTCTTCTGATAATCAAAACAAGACAGAGGGTGTCAATGCCTCTGAACCATGAAACAAAAGGTTTATCAAAACGACTGTTGTGCTCTACAAAGGCCAGGAACTCTGAACTGATTGCATTACAGCTGAGCCCACACTAAGTTGGGTGAAATCTCTCTCTGGCTTACATTATTTGACCAAAGGTCAAACTCAGTCCTAAATACAAACCTTCAAGTGTTTTACCAATTAAATGGACAATCATAGAAATACATGTTCTCATGTTTGAGATGCTACTTTTAGTCCTGGATATACCATATAACTTCCCCTCTTGGAGGAATATCAATAATCCTCCATAAAAAGGGATATCCAGAGACTTATCTCAATCATTGCTTGAAAGTGATCTCCAAAATCTATTTTAGACAACAGATTCTCCTGTGTATTGGTTAGCATAATAGCGACCTCTCTTGTGGGTTATGGAACTAGTAACAAATCAACGCTTATTTCTCTGTATACAAATGGAAATGAAAAGCAATCTTCATAGGGTTATCAATCAAAACACATCATATAACATACTTTAACATGAAATGTTTAACAATAGTGTCCACGCGTACAGAAATGTTCTTCTGTTCTTTCTTTTTTCGCCTATACTAATAAAACGCAATGTTTCTGGTAGGTCTCCTTCTTTGAATGTCCATGTTTGCACCTAGAGAATGATCAGTCATTAAATCAAAAACTGTTCCTCATTGTCCAAAAACTGAAGCCACGAAAAAGACTTTTACCAGGCCACTTCCTGTAATCTTGAGATCACTGCCCTTGGGTATGCCACAGCCTTTCAGCCGTGCTGCCCAGTGCAGTTCCAGATTCGTCCAACAGATAGCTGCATTTTTACAACAGAGCGCTCTACTTATGATCGCAGAAGACACCCCCCACGAAGAACCCCTCCATCGCAAGTTCTCCACTCTGCTGGCACCCGCTGTCCCCTCCTCACAACATACCCGCCACGAAGAACCCCGTCCATCCACAGGTTCCCCGCTCTGCCGTCAGCACCGCAGCGCGCTCCTTTAGCGATCGCAGAAGATAAGTTTGTGCAGCCAGATGAGTCGTACAGCCATCCTAGATCTGGTCACGAGATCCTCTCCTTGTAGATTCTCGAAAAGTTGTCGTCATGTCGTGCCGATATCCATAATGCACCTGCACTGTGGTAACGTGATCCGTCCACCCAACGCAAGGCAAAGATCCAGACATCCCCGCCCGGTTTCCTGCCGTGGACGATTTGTAGATTGGAGGCTTGCACTGCTCCTGGATCACCATGCTGTCCCACCATGCCTCTCCTGTCGTAGGCCTCCTGCTGAGCTGTCAAACCAGACCTCGTTGTGGACATTTGTATATGTCCTTCGTTGACAGCAGAAACAGTGGAGTGTTGATGGGCCTCGTCTGTGAACCTTTTTGGTAGAGCAGCTTGATATCTTTGGCGTGCTCCATTCGGTCCCACAGCATCCATCAGTGTCTCCAACTCCCTCCATCTCAATCTGTTCTTAGTTCATAAAAACACTTGGAAAAAACGTTCCTACAGAATCTAAACATATGACGGTGTAAAATTCAGCCTCTTGCCTAACAAGGTGTTATAATCAGTACATTGTAACCATGATCTAGTAATTTTATTCCTACATAACATTAACTCAATCTCACATTATAGACTACTATGTTACTTTTCAGAATTTTCCTCCTTGTTATATCTTACAAAACAATGATTCCCATTTGTTACTCATACATCAGAACGTTCTAGCATTTTCCTAATAATAAATAAAAAATTTACTGTTTCGGCAGCTATTTAACTCTATTTCCTGACAATAATTCAAAATGTGTAGGCCTACTATATTAATCTCTGTATAAGCGTTCCCCTCTGGATCCTAAATTTTATAATAACAGAACTTTTACTCTCAATATTTTCAAAATGTGTACCCTCCTTAATAAATCTATTTTACTTAAGTACAGATTACAATGGTCAGTGCTGGTGGTGTCCATCACAAGGGTGTCAGAGCAGTTTCAACAAATGGAACAGACCCCCCTATCTGTCTGCCATCTATTAACTAGCTTACTATCTTATCCTACATTCGACACCCGGGCATGGGAACTGCTAAACCAATCCCCTCCCCCAAGATCCATCGCTGTTCAAACCCCACTGGGAGTATAGCTAAAAATAACCACTCACTGACATTCTAAACATGTCAGCCGCTTTAGGTCTGTTCCCAAAAACTACTCTTATCCACCATTGTAACCAATACCCCAGCACTGACCTTAAATCTCCAAAATGGGACCAAATGTTCCCTCTGCTCCTGATTAGATAAGACAAACAAACAAAATATGTGGTAATTTCAAGTCACAAATGAGCACAGATCTCCTGTTGCATGCTTAAGTATTATAAATATTATCTATTCCTTGGACAAAAAGTTTCAGCTTATTTTTAGCCCCAGTGGTGAGCCGTTGAATTAGGTTTTTAGCTCACCATTGAAACTCTGCATTTTACTCAATTTGTGATATATAAAAAGATAATGACCCAGACCGGGAACTGTTAACAAGTTGTCACTCAATTTAAGGCAACGTTTTATCTAACATCCAAGCACAACAAAGAAAAGTCCGTGTTTTTTCAAGAAAACCTGCAAAGAAAAAGTTTGATACCTTCTCTTAACTCCCCAATGCACATGGCTTAATCCTCCTTTTTAACCTCTAATTATATCCAAATCCTTAATTTTAAAATCAGCTCCATCCGTGCATCACTCATGGCTCAGTTCAACTAAATAATTTGTCTATTAATTAAAGCACGTAAGTGTCGCGACCACCCCGCTCCTCAATTTCTAGAGTATTATTTAACAGATCCAAAACATGGCTGCGCCATGCTATTCCAGCCGTGATCAACCTCAGCTCCCTCCAAAGAGAATACAAGATTCTGTTTCTGGCCAGAGTAACAGAAATTTTCCAGGCGTGCACACCCAGATTTGCAATCTCTCCGAAAAAAGGCCTCGATCTTATACCAGCAGGAACAGCACATCACAACAATACACTAGACCAGTCAAACAATTAAAACTGCCATGAATAAAGCACAAAACAGACCGAAATCGATTCTATCTAATAAAACTTTAGCGGTATTCAATTAAATATTTTTCACACGGATATCAACAAGGTCTGTAGTCGATCAAATTTAACCCTTGCTTATAACATTCCAATTATATTCCAATTATATTCCAATTATATTCCTATTATTTAAATAGTGTTGTAAAATAAATTCACTTTTTACTGTAATATTCCAATTGTCTTTTTCCTAAATTCACTTTTCACTGTCTTCTTTGTAGATTACTTTAACAGTTCAAAAAGATTCTTTCACTTTCACTATTATTTAGACTATTATTTTGAATAGTTATGTTTCTGTTCAACAATTGAATATCTACACAATTATTTCACATCTCTCCCCTCTTACAACACATCCTACAATGTGTTGTATAAAAATGAAACCCACCAACCCCAAAAAACAACAGCACTAGGCCCAAGCTATCTCAAGCAGACAGCGGCACCGAAAAACTCTCAACATCCAGGCGAAAAAAACAAAATAAAATAAAACCACCTTCCCAAGACACAGATCACAACAATCACAGACCGCGCTCCCCCCCAGGGAAAAAAATCGCACGTGTCAACAAACAACACACAAATACAGACACTCACATCTCCCTAAACATCAAAATAATTACATAACTTTTTGCAAAGACACCTTTGGATGGCAGGCAATTGTTACAAGCACAAGTCCTGCTGTTATAACCGAAAACATCATTACATCAGTTAAAGCTGATTTTGTGTTCTATAAATAACAATACTAGACTTCTCAACAACACAAAGACAGTACAAGACCAACATACAACGAGACAAACATCACCTCCTCCGCACATACACTCTCACAGACACCCATAACTTACATCACCAACCACACAACAAAGACACAAAACAACATTACCGCGTCACCACCGCCAGTAAACAAACAAAGACAAGACCAGCTTCACAACGTAAAGAACACTCAAGGCCAAAACAACACAAACACAGAATCAAAATCAAGCCAGCATCACCACTGCCAATTTGAAATGACATAGCATTACCACGAAAGTGATAATTCAAGATAAGCAATACACAGCCGAAAAGCCATGACACCAAAGAGTCGCGTTCACCAAGAAGGCCGAAAAGCCACCACAAAATGAAACACAGAAGTCAGGAAAATCAGTAGAACCACAGGTCTACTCCACCCATCACCAGAAAGCAAGAAAAAAAGAGATGAAAACGCCTTTCCACCGCCAATCAAAACAAGTCAAAACATACCATAACATCATCATCATCATCATCATCATCATCATCATCATCATCATCTATCAAGACATCTTAGTCGCTCCAGAAAAAGCATCGTGTTTAACCAGGGAGCCGGTGCTATAAATGCCTGATCAGAGCAAGTACCAATAACCGGAGTCTTTGCTTTAATTCCATAAACATAGCAACATTTTTATAAAGTGTTGACTAAAGGTTGGAAATATATTGGCCCTAAAGAGCCCTGTCTTCCATCCGTCCTTCTTAAGGATTAGGATTTAAGAGATTACATAATCAGTAAAAGTACTACATCAAGGCTAGGAAGTGAAGCCACGTAATCAATGTTGTCGCGTAGACATACGCTTAATGCATCACACATATCTAAGCGACCAAACCTTTCAAAACCGGAACCTCGTTGCACAGAAAAATAGTGAAGTGTCCCGTCGGATCCAAAAAGGACCAAAATACAGATTCTTTGTCCACCGATCGACTGGAGAAATAGACACCAGTTTAAAAATGAGTCCGCTCTCCGGAAGATACAGGGCCCAGCGTGGTTGCCAATTATGTCGTAAATTGGCCATGATCAGACAGGAAAATCACTATTCCCTAACTATTCCCTAAGTGCAAGAATACACAAGAATCCAGTTTGAAAGAGGGTTTGTCCACAGAAATGTATTTATTTCCATAGACGTTGACATCTGCATTGCCAATCACAGAGTGTAACTCAAATCACCAAACATCATACTTTATACAGACAGACATTTGACTTAGGACCTCCTCCCAGTCCTCCTTCTTGACCACTCACAAACAAGCTTTTAGAAACAAAAGGCTTCTTGGCCAGCCTCTCTCAGTCATCACAAGGAATTAGCATCCGCCTAGTTTTAAACATGTGACAATTTACTTTAACCCTAATCTATAAAACTATACTTTTACACAAGCTCATATTATGAAATCTTTGTTTAACATCTTATTAGCTTCAAATTAAGTCCACACACATTATACATTCACAATTGCAAACAGCAGTTAGAAATACAATGAATTAACAAAGACAACAGTTACTTCAAGACTGAATATTTTCCTTAAATTACATTTCTCTTTGTTAACACCACAAGTCATAGTTGTCAAGACTTTAATCATTTTAACTACACACTGCAGACCTAAGACTGAAGAATAATAAAAGTGTATATATTTTACTGTCATCTTGACCTGGCTTCCAACCATTCACTACACATATCCTTTCTGTATCTGATCGGCCCAGGAAGGAACAATGATTACTCTGATTAGTTTAAATGAATACAAAAGACTTCTTCTGATAATCAAAACAAGACAGAGGGTGTCAATGCCTCTGAACCATGAAACAAAAGGTTTATCAAAACGACTGTTGTGCTCTACAAAGGCCAGGAACTCTGAACTGATTGCATTACAGCTGAGCCCACACTAAGTTGGGTGAAATCTCTCTCTGGCTTACATTATTTGACCAAAGGTCAAACTCAGTCCTAAATACAAACCTTCAAGTGTTTTACCAATTAAATGGACAATCATAGAAATACATGTTCTCATGTTTGAGATGCTACTTTTAGTCCTGGATATACCATACATGCTTTAATCTCCTTTCTGCACTTTATTCGGGTATCAGAAAGCTAAATATTGCAATTGATACAAAACGCTGCTCCTAGGCTTTTGACACACATACTATTTGACACACAAGAGAAGTGAGCACATTACACCAGTCCTTGCTGCCCTTCATTGATTATATGTGAGTTTTAGTATTCATTTAATGTGTTTACTGCTTGTTTTTTTAAAGCCGTGACTTATATGTGTGATCTTTTAGCTCCCTATGAGCCTGGGCATTGTCTTAGATCATCCAGCAGTGATACAGGGCTTTAGCAATGCTGCTGTTGAACTCCCGGCCTGGGGATCTCAGGAAAACTCAGTATCCTCTTTTAAATGTCTTCTTAAAAGCTTTTTCTTAATTAATTAATTGTTGTCATTTATTTAGTCTTGATCTAGGATTCACTTTTTAACCATTTAACAAGAAGCTTTATGTTTTTCCACTCCAGCAATAACAGCTACAGCATGAGGAGGGCTGTGCATGTTGGTGAAACAGAAACTAACAGCTCTGTCTGCGGGTTGCATGAGGACAACACGAGAGGAGAAGACATGGGCACAGAATGTCATGTCTCACATGCACAGATAAATGGAAGATGTGCCAGTTTTGACCTAACCACAAACCTATGCCGTGCAAAGAACCCCTGCCTCTTTGCATCCACCATCTCTGCATATCCTGCACGTGTACATAATGCTGATGTTCTCTTTTTTTGGCTCTTTTTTGCATTCTCTCTCTTTTTTTTTCTTTTCTTCCCTGGTTTTTATTATTGTGGGATCGCTTTAGCGATCACACTAATGTTATCTTCACTATTTATTATTATCATTATTATTTCCCCCCCCCGTCTTTTGGGTCATTTCAATGGAGAAATGCCATTCAGTGACGTCATAATGCGTAATGCCATTCTAGTGAATGGTAATGCCATTCTAGTTATTATTATTCCCCCCGTTTTTTGGGTCATTTCAACGGAGAAGTGCCATTTAGTGACGTCATAATGCATAATGCCATTCTAGTGAATGGTAATGCATTCTAGTGACGTCATAAAACGAAATACGAAATACGAAATACGAAATAAAATCCTATAAATAGGTGTGTCACTTCAAAAAGCCATTTATGTTTTTGAAGTGAGGTAAGACAGGATCAATCAGTCTTGATTGGAGCAGTACCTTCCAGTACAAATCACCCGTCCGTGCGTGTGTGTGTCCCTCTGAGAACACCTAACGTTGGTCAAGTTTCACGTGACATCACAATATGTAATATAAATATATAAATAGCTTAGACAGGAACAGTACTTTCCAGTACAAACAGAGATCACAGCTGAGATCACACAATGAAACTAACTCCCATTACGCAAACTGAAGAAGCAGCAAATCATCGTCTGAAACCTGATGAAGAAGCAAAGGCGCAGAAGGCCAAAGCTAAGAAAGCATACTCATCTACAACAGTAACACAGAAGAGGACTATAGAGTTGAATTGATCCCACAACAAGGCCGAAGTCTTAATACTCTAACAATTGGCCACCTTGATCAAATACATTATGTAGCACTAGAGAAAACTGACATAGATCAAACACACCAATCAACTGCTGAAACTGTTCAAGACAATGAAGATGAAGAAGACAGACAAGCATTTGAACAAACCAGTCAATTACGAGGACTCCCATATGACACATTGCTTCAAGAAGAACATTTTTTAGATGCAGACACTACATATTCAGTCGCCCCTGCAGAACACCAAAAACCACGCGCATTCTACCAAGACGACAAGTTTGAAGAGTTGGCAAACCCATCAAAGTACCCTTATGGCCGTGGTGGTTTAAAAACAGAAAGAGCAAAAAACATCACACACAGAAAATATTTTAACCAACGCCTTTTGCATTGTGATGGCCGTTTTGCTAAAGACATAGACTATCTCCTGGCAGCTCAGTACATGGTGGAAGCACAACAAGTCAAAGATCAAATTCAGATATCCCTACGGCAAAGCCGTTTGATTAAAATAGCACGGGTCTGCTGGCGGAGACGTGCTCCGAGGAGCACATTTTCTAGTTATTATTGTCTCCGCCAGGCCGAAAGGCATGACGAGAGAGTATGTTTTGCACCCTGTCCGTCCGTCCGTGTGTCCGTCCGTCCGTGTGTCCTGTCCGTGTGCGAGCAGCTAATCTCCCGCACCGTTGGCCCGGTTGCTGCGAAACTGTGCACACGCACTCACTGATGCCAAATCAGAACCTCTGCCCCACATTTTTCACATGGGCCTGTTATAGCGCCACCAGGAGGCAGATTTGTGCAAAACCCATTTTTGGTTATTACTCCCACAGCTTTTATCCAAACATCATGCAAATCGGTACACAGTATCTCTACAGTCATGTGATCAGCACGGTCTGTAACTTAGTCATACTTCTCTTTTTTTTAATCTTTTGTCTTCAGTTTTCTCCCATAAAGTGAAAGCAGTTTCATAAGCCTGTGCAGTACCATACTGTATGGTTTGCAATTGCAAAACAGACCTACAATTTACAATTTAGGCATTTAGCAGATGCTCTTAATCCAGAGCGTACAATAAGTGTATTGCCTCAGTAATAGGATTATAGGTCAACCAAGAACCTATCATCAGTCTACACAGTGCAATAAAAAAAAAAAAGATATGTACATTGAAACTATACAAACTACAGGAAATTACATTTTAACCTTTGCATAAGACTGCATGGTCGTCAAGGCTAGTACTACAGGCTAAAGTGGAGTCTGAGGTGATGTCTTCAGAGAATTTGGAGTGAGTCTACAGTTCTAACTGCAAAGGGGAGTTTGTTCCACATTTTGGAATACTGGGACTTATGGACCGTTGTCCCGGATGTTTTAGGGAAGGTTCTGACAGTTTCCCTGTGTCCCCTACACCCAGACATGCACACACATTTGCACCAAATGATGTTGCTATGTTTACAGTTTATAGATTAGACGCCTGTAGTTGCTGGAAGTACTGTATATCAAATTGTCCTTTGGGGCGGGCGTAGCTTAGTGGGTAGAGAGGCATTCTAGTAAGAGCATCAAATGGCACACATGAGTCAATACTAAATAAAATAATATGCAGAGAGTAAAATAAATAAGAATATGCAGAAAGTAAGATAAATAAGCACACGCACACACACACACACACACACACACACACACACACACACACACACACACACACACACACACTGTGTGTGTTCCACAGTTTGGAAGTCTGGGACGTATGGAGCGTTGTCCTGGATGTTTTAGGAAAGGTTCTGACAGTTTCCCTGTGTCCCTTACATACACAGACATGCACACACATGATGTTGAGTTTACATGTTTACAGTTTACATGTGTGCCAAATGTCATGCCTGTATCCACCTCGTAATGATTTTTCACATAATTCCTCCTACTATCAGTTATCTTTATGCATTTGGAATCACACGCCGGTTTTAGTTTTAGTTGACAAAAATGTTGAAACTTTGTATTTATTCTACACATTTTAGGCTATCCCTTGTCATAAGACCAAGGGATAGCCAACGGAATTAAATAAAATCGGACGTGGCCTATCCTACATTAAAATTGCCTTATGCTAGTGAATGGTGGGTCGACGTCACAAACGTAATATCCGGACTGGTGAGACGCATCATTGCACCCCCTTTCAGAGGACCCCAACAGGTGACCTCACCAACACATTATGGAAGGGACCGCAATGGAAACAAACTGTAAGCTTTTTGTGTCATCCTTTTGATTATGGTGGCTCAGATGTATGTGTTACATGTGACATATGTTTTATTTCATGATCAATAAAGATATCAATCAATCAATCAATCAATCAATCAAAGGGCTATGTGTGATCCTGAAGGAACATAGGGCTGAGGGAACATAGGGTCTAATTTGGGATTGGGGAACCTAGGGCTGAGGGAACATAGGGTCTAATTTGGGATTGGGAACCTAGGGCTGAGGGAACATAGGGTCTAATTTGAGATAGGGGAACATCGGGCTGAGGGAACATAGGACCTAATTTGGATGAAAAAAATGTTTTAGGTAGGCTATTGAGGGAACATAGGGCTGAGGGAACATAAGGCTGAGGGAACATAGGCATGACCCCGCTCAATTGGTAGTGTGGCAGCCTGTGAGTCCAGAGGTTAAGGGTTTGATTCCTGTCTGTGGCCATGGGTTTAGGTGTCCAGGAGTGAGGTTCTTAACCCAGGATTTCTCCCCTGCGTGCTATATATGACAACCTCAGCTTCGTCGAGCTGAAAAGTAGTTTCCCCTGTTGGAATCATTTATGGTCTTTATTGTGGGCTCGCTGCAGTACAGCGAGCACATATATCTTTACTATTTGTGGGCTCGCTGCGAGCACACTATTGATGTGCTCACTATTTCTATATTATTATTATTATTCTCCCCAAAACTTTTCTTTTTGAAATGTTTTATAGTTTTTTAAATATTTAACTTTAAACAACCCAAAAAGTCTAAGGGAAAGTCAATGTTATTTCAACTGAAAAACCCTTGATGTATACTTGTCAAACATAAGCGTGGTATTTGAATATAAGTAAGAATATAAGACGGCAGAACTTGCTTGAAGTAAATACACACTGATGAATTTAGATGTTGGTCGGGGGTTTTCTCCAGTTGTACATGAAGGCTGTGGCTGAGAGGCGATCCACTTGGCCTTCCCCCACACCTGAACCTTTTGGTTCCTCTGCATTGACATGTAAAAAGTACCCAAGGAGGGAACAGGCTGTCTGGTAGACCCTTTGTTTCTTGTTTTAGATAAGTAAATCTTTAGAATTCCGGTGTTAACACTCGCAGGTGAATTGATTGACAAAAGAAACTTGTGTTTACCGCTACAAGAAGAAGTCTTTGTTCTATTGTAGGCATACTGTTTGAGGCTAGCCCCCCTGGATTCCAGGTGATGCTACCCCCGTTTTGAGTTCGAACCAACAGAGTCATCCTTTTGTCTTGAGCTGAACTAATTGTAATTCCATTGTTCCTTCCCAGGCTGTAGCCACAGACAGCAAATGTGTAGTGAATGGTTGGAGGCCAGGTCAGGATGACAGTGGAATATATACACTTTTATTATTGTTCAGTCTTAGGTCTGCAGGGTGTAGTTAGAATGATTAAGGTCTGGATAACTATGACTTGTGTTGTTAACAAAGAGAAATGTCATCTAAGGAAAATATTCAGTCTTAAAGTAACTACAACTTTGTTGACTCATTGGATTTCTAACTACTGTTTGCAATCATGAAAGTATAATGTGTGTGGTCTTATTCTAAAGCTTAAGAGATGTTGAACAAGAATGACTAAACCAGCCTTTGTGTAATAGTAAAGTTTGATAATTGGACATAAGACAAATTTGTACACTGTAAAGACATGCAAATCAGGATGTTTGTAAGGGGTTCGGCCACGACTCCCCAGTATCATGTATTGTGTTGAGATTGGCTGACAAAGGGAGTAAGGGCGGGACTTAACTCTTTGACCCTCCCATGTGAGCCAGATTTGGGACAGTATAATTAGTGTGTTTCACTTGTGATGCGGGGCGCTGCTGAATCAGACCTTAAACCCGGCAGTCTGCCTGTTGGGTGGAATAAAGATGATACCTAACTGAAATCCTTGGACTGGACTTCCCTTCTTGAACCTTTCACCAGGAGACTAATTCAGCCACTCTTTCGACCACAAATATACATCACCCTTTTTTTCTCCACTTGTTTAAAATCATGTTACTTCAGCATGCTTTAACTTATACAGACTCCATTTAAAATGTAAAAGGTTGAGGTATATTATGACTTCCATTGCTGTGTTTAACTTTTTGATCACTTTTATACTTTTGAAGCTATCTCACTTTAAAGCATATGTCGATCTCACAGTCTTTTCAGCTTTTCCAATACACACTAATGGTGTTTGCTAGAAGGGAGAGAGAAGGACACAGGAGGAAAGGCCCATGTCTTTGTAAAGTCACGGTGGCCACAATTTTTACACTACAGATTTTTTTTTTTACGTCGCCTAGTTCGCACGGGTCTGCTCTCAGAATCAGATTTAATACAAAAATCGAAGCTGTGTGATGTATTTATTTTGAGTTAAGACCATTAATATCAACCCATGTCCCTCTGCACTCTAGCAATCAGTGCACCTGGTGATACAGTGGTGCTGCAAAGTAACTACGTATATTTACTGAAGTACTATACAAGCGCTTACAATGCACAGTACAATGTTTAGATACTTTTACTTTACTTTCCATTTGTGTTACTTCTACTCTTCTACTTCTACTACAATTACAGCATATGACAGCTTTAGTTACTTGTTACTTGGCAGATTTAATTATTAATACAACACCTACAGTAACCAAATACAGCCGATCTACAATGTGACGCGTTATGAGCTTGTAGATCTTCTATTTTCAGAACATTTGAGTACTTTTACTTTGGTACTCAAAGTATATTTTGATGCTAAAGCGTTTGTACTTTTCAAGCTCCAAAACTCCCAACCCCCCACACACGCACCACACTCCACGGCTATTATTTCCCCATACTCTATTCTGTTTCATTGTTTCACTTATTGTGCTACTATTCTATATTGCCTTTTATTCCGTAGCCCCATGTATCGATGCTTGCAGCTATATTTTTTGCTTGTAATCATGTTCAAAATTCACCCATTCATAACATTCCTTCTTGTCGTGTCCAGGTTTGTAATAGGTCCGATACATCATCTCCAGTGGAGATGATCCCCCAGAGTTGGCTACTTTGCTCCCAGTGCCATGATGTGCTTTAGCCAGCATCCTCATATAAGAGCAACACACTCCCCTTGTTAGTGAGTACTGTAGGCTAACTATTATATTTATGGGTTGTGTAGTTGTGTATGGGTCTTGCAGTTATCATTTATTTATTTAAGGTTCCAGAACATGGAGGGATGTTTTTCAGTATAAGTGGTGGTATTAAGGGCTTGTGTGTTGGTACGTGCCTCGGCGGGGCGGGCGGTAGAGTATCTGTGCGCCCACCACGGCCGGTCTGGGCCAAAAAGTCGAGGGCCAAATTTTAGTCCTAGTCCAGCCCTACAAGCCCACTTTGGTTCCCAGTTCAGGTAAAAAACAAAACAAGTATTTTTTGGAAACACTCTGAACTGGTTAAACATTTGGTGGGAAAAAAGAGCAGAACCGGTTCAACCCCGGTGGAAAAGGGAGACATAGTAATGGAGGAAGACAAATTAAGGGTGATAGATCAACATATTTTCAAATCTGAATAAAGAAATGATAAAATATGCTTTGTTCCTCATAGAGACACTATTTCCTGGTGGAATAAGTGATTGTGGTGATTCTTATTAATATTGTCTCTCATCTACTAGACATTCAAAGGGAACAAGTAGCACTGAAGACATCATACCAAATCAGCGTCCACTTTGCCAAGCAAAAGAAGCCCTGTTCATTGGGGAGCAAGCAGCTGATAAAACAGTGATTACAACACATTATAAGTGTCCCACACTGTTTTGGTTGAGCAAAGCAGCAAACAAAATTGAGACTGCTGATCCACTCTCAAATAAAATTTTATTTTCAAATAAAACAGAATCAAGACATGGCAGCATATATTAAATGTTCAGTTACAGAGGAAATATTGGAACACAAATGGTTTCATTGCTACATAATGGTGTACCAATTAATGAAAATATTGCTGAGATATTCTACATAATGTATGAGGTGGTGTTAAATTTTATATTAGACTCAGCATTTTAATTAGTAGTTTATACATATAGAAGTGAGGTTCATGATGCTTAAAGTATTTGTAAGTTTGGGTCCCGGGGAGACACCAAATTTCCCTTTTGCGTCCAGAGCTGAAAGGTTTTGGGAACCCTTGGTACCGAGTCCAGAAATGTGTGCAACACTCATATTGTCAGACTCAACTGGTACTAATTTCTTTCTCATACTTTTACCACAGTTGTAAGATATGTGAATATTGTGAATGTTTATACAAGGTTGACAAAGATAATGCCAACACAAAGTTTCTATTTCAAGTACATAATGCCCCAAAATATTGTCGTCATATTTAAATTGTTGTGACCATGGTACAGTATGTGAGATAGTCCACGCAGGAATGTGGTTGTAATGTTTGTTGTTAGGTGTTACATTACCATACGTATGATATTCAGTTGTTTCCTGAAGTTCACTCACATATAAACAGTGACTCATTTGCAGTGCCAAACACATTTATTTCTCTGTCATTTACAGTAGGTCAAATTAAGTAAAAAGAAAAAAGGGAAAAGAAAATGAACATTCAATCCAAACCAATAAAAAATTATAATGCATCATTTTTGGTACCTGTTCAGTGGGAACAGATTTACATAATTTGGTCATATACACAACATTGTAATATCAATGAATAAGTGATAAAACAACTTCATAATGCAAATACATTATTGTTCATTAAATGCACATAAAATTAACATGACTGACTACAATTCCTCTTAAACCAAATGCAACCCAGAGGTTCTATATGGGTAGGGAAGGTGAGGGTGGATTTGAACATTGAAAACTGAAAAACTTTACATTTATCCTTTCCATTAAATCGTTTTTGTTTTGTTTTTGATCATAGCCTGTGAATGCATTTTCTTTGTTTTATATATATATATATATATATATATATATATATATATATATATATATATATATATATATATATATATATATATGCTATATACTGTATTCTATCATTTACAAATGAGTATAGAAACACTTTTCCTTAGCTTTTAAACTACATGGATAAGACGCAAAATCAGCAGGATGTAAAGGTATTTTCTAATATTCCTAATCAAGGCCACCAATGCATGCTTTATTTTTAAATGTGCACTCTAAATCATGTGTTGTATCACCAAAAATGGCTAATAAAAACGTTTGAGAACCCCTGCTTTAAAGTATCAGATTAGAGTTAACCGAAATCACAATTTCCCCTTATAGAGTGGTTAATAATTGTGGCCAAACGGTTACAGTATATGAATCTCTTAACTATTACATAACTTGGGCCTTCAAGTTGTTACAATGTCAGTAGGCCTAGTCTTATTCTAGGATCCTAGTTGCTCAAAAAGTCAATTTTGACTGACTTTGTGGACTTGGAATCCACATCAGTGGCTGTGGCTGTTATTTCTGTGAAGCCAAATTTGACTTGAAACTGGATTTGACGATCCAGCCCACGTGTAGTATCTGGCATCTCAATGTCAAACGAGTTAAGTTTTTCTATTCCCCACTCATCTACATATTGAGGATTTTTCCTTTCTGTGCGATAAAAACAAAATCTGGCTGCTGTCTGGTCTCTAGACTGTGGTGCGAAGATGTGGTCTCTGGTTTCATCCCAACCCACATCTTCATCTACTGTCACCAGTGTTGAGAAACAATCATCACAATAGTCACCCCTGTCATTTGAGTATTTCTTATCAGCCTTATGCTTCGACTCATCAAACGCTTCACCGATGGCGATGCCATATGTAAAGGCACTTTTTCGTGATGCCACTACTGCAGGGTTTCTTCCAAACATGACAGCTCCCTTCAAAATTGCCTGCTGGGCCAACGCAGGGCACAGTACTTTGCACTGAGTACCAAACTTCTTGGTAATGTGTCTGCGCAGAATCTTACTTGAGGCATAACCCCCCACTAACACAATGTAATCAATGCTGAGATCCTTTTTCAAGATTTCTTTGAGACTTTTAGTGATGCCACTCAGACTTTCATCAAAGAAAGATCTCATCTTTGCTTTTGAGATTTTGATCGACCCATCCTCCCAAGATACACCTTGCTCATTCCTGAAATAATTCTCCATTGGTGCCTTTTTCTGAGCTAATGTTGCTAAGTTAAAAGGGCAGGAGATGTCTACATCATCATCCTCACTTTTAAGAACGGAGAAGTTATACATCAACTGCTGAAGCTCACCGGGAAACATTCTTTCATACTCATTCCAGAGATCATCAGAGAATATTTCTTTCATAAAACTTTTAAAGTTTTTCGTAACCTGCTCCCCTCCCATATCATTACCAGAGGCCTTATGCAGCTCTTTCAGGACTCCTCCATCACATACTTCGTGCACTGTGATGTCAATGGTACCACCTATAATACAGCAATACTAGGATTTAAAATATGAAAGCATTTTTTACATATAAGAAATGTGGACAACAAAATCTTGTGAACTCTGTTGTCCACACAACATACATACATACATACATATATACATATATATATATATATATATATATATATATATATATATATATATTATATATATATATATATATATATATATACACATACATATACATATACATATACATATATATACATAAATATATATATATATATATATATATATATATATATATATATATATATATATATATATATATATATATATATATATATATATATATATATATATTATATTAGGGCTGGGACTCGATTAATATAATCTAATTAATTAGAGGCTTTGTAATCAATTAATCGCAATTAATCGCATTTAAATCGCATATCAATATTTGACCAGAGAGCAGTGAGAAGTCTTTAAGGACATGTACTCCAAGTACTGTACTTAAGTACAATTTGGAGGTATTTATACTTTACTCGAGTATTTCCAATTTCTAATACTTTTACTTCTACTCCACTATATCTCAGAGGCACGCGTGCGCGCGTAGGGGGGGCATCCATTACAGATTCTGATTTGCCCAGCCAACATGATCAAGCAGGCTATATGCGGGTGCGTCTTCATTCATGTTTTCATGCACTGCACTGACTGCAGTTTGTTGTCTGAGAACCACGTTGGTTGGTGCGCCGGTATGATCGGTTCCGCGGTGCAAACATTTTAGGATTAAAATGCGTTAATCTTTTTTTCGCGATATTCCCGCATATATATATATATATATATATATATATATATATATATATATATATATATATATATATATATATATATATATATATATATATATATATATATATATATGCCAATAAACAAACAAACATTTTCAGAATGTCGAATCATTGAATAAGTCTGCATAAATATCACAAAACAACATACCTCCACAATCAACGACAATATATTGAGTTCCAGTATGTTGTTGGAGGGTAGGCTCTCCTGAGTTCTCTTCAATAAAACCATCAGCGGGCAGCTGCTTACACCAGATTGAGGCTGCCTCTGGCTCCAATGCGATGACCAACTTGCCCGATTGACTGTCTGTCACAATGCCAGCCTTAAAAGAAAGAAAGAAAGAAAGAAAGAAAGAAAGAAAGAAAGACAGAAACATTATTTAACTTCACACATTTATGTGTAGAAAATATCCTGTAGATAATTTTGATAATGTCATCATGTATGTAATAATTGCCTCAGTTGCTGCTTTTCTCATGAACTGTTTTGCAGAAGCATCCCAAATAGCAGGAACAGTCAGAACCCAGGTGAAGTCAGACGCAGTGAAGGTTCGTCCTCTTGTGTTTTCAGCAACGGTCTTCAGTGCATGGTCCTTCAGGTAGCGTAGACTTTCTGTGAAGACTTTCAGGGCTGTCATTTTTTTGCCATTTACGGCTGTAATCATTAGATCCTCATTGAGTTTCTGTAGAAAATAATGTTTTAATGAATAAATAATAAGAAATAAATACATTTTATATATATATATATATATATATATATATATATATATATATATATATATATATATATATATATATATATATATATATCCTAATTACATATTTATCTAAGTTTATAATATCATAGACTTACTTTTCCGTAGAGTTCCATCTTGAAGTTTTCAAACAGAAGTGTTTTCTTTGCTTGTTCATTTCCCTTTCTAGTGTATTCCCTTTTAGCATCATAACCAAACTTGAGGAATTGCTCATTTTCATCAAATAGAACACATGTAGGTGTCTTTGCTGTGTTCAGTCCCTCTTTACCTCCCCATTGTGGAAGAATGGGATCTATGTTAGATCCTTTGCCACTGATAAGAAAGGCATACCCACTGTAAGCAGTACCAAAGTCTATTGCTACTATAAATGCATCACCCATATTAGAAACCAGACTAAAGCTAGTTCAAGCCAAATGAACACCAAATACTGTATCACAGTTTTTATAGCATTAGCACCCAGTATGTCACTAAGCCCCACCCTCTGGTATTTGTTGCAACCGGTACAGCTCATTGGTGCAGGTGATGGAGGTGTAGGTTACTGCCTGATAAAAATCTCTGGAAGGCATGTTGGTCGCAAAGAAGTAGAAGAAGAAGAAGAAGAAGAAATATAGTAATACTTTTATCTCTATGTACTCAATAATTGGACTTGAGACCCGACTTGGACTCGAGTCAACTTTGAATGATGACCTTTAGTCAGGGGGGTCTCTGGCGATTAAATGTCCCCCCACGATTCAGTCTGGCTACCCCCGTTACCTACACAATTTGTATATTGACCGCTCTCGTCTATCTGAGCGCTCTCTGCTCTGTCCCTTTGATTGATTGATTGCCTAAATACTTTATTAACAAGATTGTTAACAGTAGTACATGTAGTAGTACAGTCAAAAGTACAGTCAAAAGTTATTCCACAAAAAGCACTGTGGGGGCTTGTTTCCATTGTGGTCCATATATACTCACTTAGTAGGACACACAGTAGGCTACATACATGAAAAGGGCATCAAAACAATGAAAATGACACATCCCATATCCTGCTGGGTGCTGGATCAAAGTGCTGGATCAAAATTTCAACAGTAGAAAAATAATCAAATCTGCACACCAGTATGGTGCTCCCATTATGGAAATGTTATTCGTGGTAACGTTTCGAGCAGCGATGCTCTTCCTCAGACCGTACTATCAGTGCAGACACAGACAGCTTAAATTCAGTGTGTGAGGATTAAGTCAGTAGATATAGCTATTTTAAGCTCCCGGCAGATGTTCTCAAGCATAGTAGAGGTACCAGAATCAATTGAAAAACCTTTTGAAACTATGTTTTGGGGGTTGCGTCAGGATAGATTTTCCGCCATTTTGAATTTTCTTCAAAACACACTTTTAGCTCCTCCTCCCATATATTTTGTCCAAATTTCACAAAAATCGGTACACATGATCTCTGGACCCATGCGATAAACATCTCCAAGCGGAATTTTGATAGTCATTACCGTTCGTCCGTAAATAGCTTCCAAAGTTAGCGGAAGGGGCCCGTTTTACAAAAAAGGCCACAAATCACGAACGAAACGTCCAGTCAATCTCAAATTTGAATCAAATGTCAAGGGTGGTTTACTCAACAAATCCCCAAAAGCATTTCCACTTTGATCCATAGGGGGCGCCACAAATGCTCAAAATGTAACCGTTTGATGCAAAAACCTTATGTTGGGGGGATCAATCCTCTCAAAATGAAACGCAAGTGATCTCAGGAGTTATGTGACAATGTAATTGGCGCAGCCTCCGACGGTATTCCTCCCAGCGTATTCCTCGAGTCCCGGCTCTGCAATTGCCCTGAATTGCGACGCGTCTAGTTATTTTTGCGATCTAGCTGTTTCCATCCCTGCAGCTTGCTTGTCAGACAACTCTGCTCTTCCTGCATGTAGCAATTTTTGGAGTGTCATGTCACTGTCTTTTAGTGCCGCCCTGTGGAGGCGTGCGGAACTACAGCTCAAAATAATCTGTGACTTTATTTCTTTGTCAACGTCTGCAAACTCATAGGTGGACGCTAGTTGCCTCAGTCTCGTATGGTAAGCATCCAGAGATTCATTCACATTTTGCCTGGCTTGTCTGACAAGATGTAGCCTACACCATGTATCTGTGAGTGGCTAGACTGAGGGGTATTGGGGTAGGCTATATAGAAGTTATAAACTATATACATTGTACACTATAGATTATAGATGCTGGTATGCAAAATGTACACAGAGGGTAGTATATACTGCATTGCAATTGTATGCATAAACAAATGGATTATATTGATTACTGTTCTTCAGTACATCAAGTCTACTTAAACAGACGGTTGCAGATACAATTACAAATGCATTCACTTCGCATGCACGCACGCACGCACGCACGCAGGCACACACACACACACACACACACACACACACACACACACACACACACACACACACACACACACACACACACACACACACACACACACACACACACACACACCACAAACAAATAAATATGTATAAGGACAATTATCTTAAAGGTTTAATGACATTCACTTTTACACCACATTCAAAGTCTTTGTCCTGGTCCTTCAAAAGTGTACAAAAAGTTTTAAGTGAAAATTCCATTCCAGTGATCCATGGCAGGTGTTTTTCTCTCACATTTCTAAAGCCTTTTCAACTGCAATGAAAAAAGAAATCTTTGCCTGCGGGTGTCGCTGGTGAGGGATTTTGCCTGTCAATCATCGCCTCTGCTCCGCCCCCCCCCAAAGGAAAGGATAGGGGAGGGGAGGGGCGAGGAGGAGAGTGGGCGGGATTAATCGACTGTGACCTCACTGTCGAAGGGCCAAGCTCAGATTACTTTTCAGCCTAAGTATTCAGAAAACCCCAGACCACAGAAAATCCACTGAATGTTCTAAGTTCAGGTTTTTTGGGTGTAATTGAGGTCATAAAACCCCAAATAAAACATTGAAAATAAAAAAAGTGAAAATGAATGTCATGATACCTTTAAGGAGTGTTTGGGTGAGTCACATGAATTGTTTTGTTTAAAGAGTATCTTAACACCATGTTTCAGCTGGGACCTGCCTCATTTAGATTGATTCAGAGATACATGTATCATAATGCATCATAATGCTGACTTTTTCATCAGTAAACATACCTCACAGTTGCTTCAGTTTTGTTGGGGTAAAAGGGGGTTGACCTCCCCTTTGGTGGTTTCGCACAATCCTGTTGTTGTTTTCAGGTTAGCTGTCCCATAAATGGCCACTGCTAGCTCCTTGACAAAGAGGGAGTCTTTGTCCCTATGTGGACCAGAAATGAAATAGTTGTTTTAGAAAAACACTTAATGGTTAACACTTTATGGATGACATAAGTAGATACACTTCAAACTGTAAAAGAGAGATAGTAGTTTTCTGGATGTACTGTATCCTGCACAGTATGCTGATACTTAAACCTATAGAGCCTCAAATGTGTTTCATACAGCAAATGTCTGGGCAGGAATGACACACACACACACACACACACACACACACACACACACACACACACACACTCCGAATTGATGTTTGAGCGGCACATGCAGGCAAGCAGTGTATATTATACATCATATTGTATAGCCCGCTATCCTTATCATAAGTAATTATGTAATAAAGATTTTATCAAGACAAGTTAATATCATGTGGTAAAATGCATGTCTATGGTATTTTGCCCTTGCTGAGGAAGATGTAAGAGTCCAGGCATTCCTTCTCCTTAGTTCATTTTATTAAGGAAAAGGGGGGTTAGATAGTTATACAAGTAGGCATATGACTCTCCATCGTGAACCGCCAGAAGAAGACACCCCAGAAAAAAAGCAATGTTCGGATATTTGGGACTGGTATTTATACCCAGTGTGTACGTGCTTTCATGCTATCTTCTAGGTTTGTGCATGTGGAGTGTGTGCTCTGGTCAAGATGTCTAAATGTGTGTGCCCGTGCCCATATGTGTGTGTCTGTCTGTGTGTGTGCGTGTGTGTGTGTGCGTGCATGCGTGCGTGTGTGCATGCATAAATGCAACATTTACTAGAAAATAGCAAAATATCTTTCAAAGAAAGAAATGCACCATTTTCATCTCACATATTAAGTACAATAAATAAGCGAAAAAATCATATAAAAATTATAGCGAAAAGATCATTTTAACACTTTTATCTTGAATCGTGAATCGTGAATTTGATCCGAAGACTCTTGGAGGGTTAAAAATGTTCCGCTTGTTTGCTTTTATTAGTCTTGCATGTAGACCTTTTTGAAATGTTTCCTTGAAAACAATGATTGAATGCAGCCATCAGTCATCACAAAGATTTTTCAGCTTCACATTCAAACATATTAAATATTATAAAATGAAATATTGACTAAAAAGTTTGCAGATACTAAATTTACCGATATTGCAAGTCAATATTGTCAGTTATGATGATGACTGTGATGATTAGTATAATTGTTAATTGGACTATTACTATGATGATTATATGCAGATACAGTATGTGTTTACTTGATGTCATGTTTAAACCAGAACAGAGGGCACCTGGTATTTCTGGGCACCTTTACATGTTTTGATTATAAATCATCTATTACGGTAACAGTCAGTTGGTAGCAATGCCAGATGGTGCCACAAGGTGGTGCTGGTGTCTTTTTTGTTTTTGTTCGGAATTCAGTGTTCACTGACGTCACTTCTCATCTACCGTACTCTCAGTAATATTGGCGCAGTGTGAAGCATCTGCGCTATGCTCCCTACACAAACAAACAAATAACCTAAAAGAATGGCTGATATTAGAATACAATTGAGCTTTAGTAGAACACCTTTGAACACCTCGGTAGTAGTCATAGTAGTAGCTAATCATGTCATGGCATTTGGTCAATGTGGCAGTGCAGTGGTGTAAAGTAAGTAACTAAGTACATATACTCAAGCACTGTACAATTTTGCGTTTTTTTTTGTTTTTTTTTACTTTACTGGAGCATTTCCAATTTTCAATACTTCTACTCCACTACATCTCAAGAGGCAAATATTATACTTTTACTCCACTACAATTATCTGAAAACATTAGTTAGTTACTTTGTCAATTTTTATTATTAATACAAAACATACATTAACCACTTCAGCAGCCCTTTATACATTTCGGCCATTTGAAAATAGCCATCTACAAGCTCACAATGTCTAACGATGCGACGCATTGTGAGCTTGTTTGTGAGCTTGTAGATCTGCTATTTTCTAAAGATTTTTTATACTTTTTATTTTTTTCTCTACCTACCTTTGTAATAATAATCAAAATCTACAAAGTAACTAGTAGTAACTTTTGTTTTCAAATAACTTTAGTGGAGTATAAGTACAATATTTCCCTCTGAGATGTAGTTGAGTAAAGTAAAAGTACAGAAAATTGGAAATACTCAAGTAAAAATACCTCAAAATTGTACTTAAGTACAATACTTGAGTACATTTACTTAGTTAATTAACACCACCAGGTGAAAACTCCGCCCAGCCAGTAGTCTAGGCCGACGCCAGGAGCTCGTATGAACCGAGTGCACCCGCTCATGATTATTCATAATTTGCACAACAGCGTCATCTCAAGACTGGTCCGCAGCAGTCAAAGGACAGCGGAGTTGCTTGGTGGTGGTCCGTGGTTGGTTCTCTCAAACGTTTCAAACTTGATTCTGTGCCTGTAATTGTAAATAACTTTAGACGGTGTTCATAGCAACCCTCAGAACAATTATAAATGCACACTTTATCAACAGTAAGTCATGATTTGTGTTGATTAGTGAGGGATTAGCAATCAAGCAATGATGGCCATAGTTCTATAATAGTTTGTCTGGTCTGTCATGGTGTAGCTACCCTCCATAGAGCAGCTAATTCAAAACACCAGGCCTACTACATTACTGATGGATATGAAATTTATAGGATAGGCTAATCATTGTAATTAACCGACTGGAGTCTAGCTAATTATGAGGTGGGGTCATAATGGCTATATTAATATTGCTGGAATTGGCACTGAACGCCAAAACTGCCATACAATATAGCTTTTTTTCTCTTTTAAGAGTTGAAGGTTTGTATTTTTATTCTGTGGTTCTCTCAAAGTGGTCTCTGAGGGAGTTCCAGGGGGTCACCAGCACCAGCAAAATGTGTTAATATAGCATCAAAATCAGTTTAACCACTTTATCCCTATCAGCTATTTGAAAGCTGATTCCAGGGGGTCCTCACTCCTCAGCAAAATGAGTTAATATAGCATCAAAATGTGTTTAAGCACTTTAACCCTATATAAAATGTAGACCTGCTATTTTCTCATTTGGAATATTTTTTTTACGTTTTAACAACACAAATCTTGTATGGGGGTCGCTGGCAAAATGGATTGATTGAATATATTCAATATATATATATATATTTGCAAACTGTTAATAAAGTATACTTAAAAATAAAAAAAAACAGGAAAGTACAGTTAATACAAGGTCTGCTGATTTTAAACATAAGAAAGCTATATGGCTTGTTTCCATTGGGGTCCTTTGTCCTCAATTAA
>NC_137603.1:42923275-42925775 GCF_963280865.1 Gymnoscopelus braueri
CCTTTGGGACAAATAGCAGCATATTTTTCAAATGTATCTCTCTCTCTCCAGGCTGTTTGAGTGCATGCGTTTGCCAGATGAGGACCTTTACGGTGAGATCATGCAGCAGGCTGATGTGTCGGTGTTACGTCTGTTTGAAGCCCTGGTGGTCACTCTGCCTCAGACGCTGCTGCAGACATACGTCCTCATCTGCACTGATATTGGACTCAAATCTCCAGGTAGACACAGAATGTAATGCTCTACTAGTTACAGTAGTAGAGATAGATGTATATGGGCCCTATTTTAAAGGCAGAACTTTGCGCCTTATTGTCTTGCGCCTTGGGGGTGTGACCAACGCAATGGTATTATCTACAGGACGCTACAGTATGTGGGGGCGCTATGTGTCTGTGCCCGGCGTTAAGGTCCCTGAATTCTTCACTCGTGGCTGTCTTCACCCTCCCAATGACCTACTGTGTGGGTTAGCAGGGATGGATCACTCCTGGAGAAGCAGGGGAACTGGGAATTGGCTTAATTACATAATTGGGAATGTGAAGGGGAGAAAAATATTTTCTTTTGCCTTGGTGAGGCGTAGCATAGTCTTTTTTTATTATTATTATTTGTCTTTGTACCTTTTTATATGTAAATAGTAGACCTCAGATTGAAATGGGATCTGAGATGTCATTATATATGCCTGCCCCTGAGATTTAGTATGCTGTCCAATTTCCATTGAAGAGAAGTGAATTAAGTTCTATAAATTGAGATCTAAGTTTACTTTAACTTGTTCACTAATCAATCTTTCTTGGTCTATTTCTCTCCCTCTCTCTCTCTCTCTGTCCTTCCCTCCGTCCCGTCCCCCCCCCCCTCCCTCCGTCTGTCTGTCTGTCTGTCTGTCTGTCTGTCTTGTCTGTCTGTCTGTCTGTCTGTCTGTCTGTCTGTCTGTCTGTCTGTCTGTCTGTCTGTCTGTCTGTCTGTCTGTCTGTCTGTCTGTCTGTCTGTCTGTCTCGGCTGTAGTGTCGGTGTGTTTTGTGGTCTGTGTCATATCTCTGGCCTGGGCGCTGGTCCTTTATGCCAGAGCCTGTCACCTCATCAGACCAGGACACCTCTCCTTGACTCCTGCAGCCATATTATGTAGACTGGTGTGGAGGGTGGGTACACTTCCATGCGTGTGTGTGTGTGTGTGTGTGTGTGTGTGTGTGTGTGTGTGTGTGTGTGTGTGTGTGTGTGTGTCTGTGTGTCTGTGTGTCTGTCTGTCTGTCTGTCTGTCTGTCTGTCTGTCTGTCTGTGTGTGTGTGTGTGTGTGTGTGTGTGCGCGTGCGTAGGATATAGCCTACTCCTAGAGCACCAAAGTCTGACATCACTTTCGCTAGAGGCTGCTATCCCCCTGGGTCACAGTTATTTTTTTTATTGGAATTCCCATAGGGAAATCTTAGATTGCGTCATTTAAGAACTGTGTTCCAGAAATAAACAAATCAGCCAGGAGATTTTACTCAAATGGACATGAAGCATCAGCTGACGGTGAAAAAGTACCTATTTATCCAAAGAGTATAAGAATAAAGAAATCTCCAAACACAGACGTCACATACCTGACGATATCGCCAGGGTGATTTGTTTATTTTAGGCTAAAATCAATCAAAAATACTTTCATAAGGGTAAATCTTTTTTCCATGTTTGTTCTTCCTGTTCCCATCATGTCTGTCTGTCTCAGGTTGGGATGCTAGGGGCTCGTTTTGCTGTTCTGATGCTCTTCACACGAATCTTCAAACAGTGGATCCTGGGAGTGATCGGTGAGTCTTTTATTTGCCGGGTATATGTGTGCACATTATCTACTTAAACCCTATACTTGGTTGACCGGAGTCCCCCAGGGCTCTATACTAGTGACAACGTTTTCTAGCCGATCTACAAGCTCGTAGAGCTTGAAGCTTGTTGAAGTTTTCCCCCAAAATACGGATGCTGGGGTTTAAGTGGTTAAGAGGAATCTGGCTTAGTGAGGTTGATGCATTGAGTAATGACGATATAAAAAATACATATTAACCAGTATTTACACAGTATTTTACTCAAATCTATATGCAATACAGAGTCTATAGATATGAATAGCCATACTCATAAATAAAAAACAATAACAGCCCTGTTACCTTCTGTGTATTATGTACACAGAAGGTAACAGATACATTACTCTTTGCGTGTTTGTAATTGTATTATGTACACAGAAAGCAATAGTATACATTACATAAAGCATTATGTACATACTACTGTACATAGAAGACAATAGTCTATACATTACACATCGCATATTTGTATTACAATATGTACACAGATGGTAAAAGTTGCATATTTGTATTATGTACACGGAAGGTAATAGTACTGTGTACATTGCTTGTACACTGAAGGTAGTGGTGGTAAATCAGGAGGTGATTATAACAGTAGCAGTTTTTATTTTCTATTTTCTTCCCCTAAAGCTGACTGAAGCCTTGTTATACTGGATAGTTCAATCTGTTCCAGAAGAATAAATTGATTTAATTTG
>NC_137603.1:42928275-43030775 GCF_963280865.1 Gymnoscopelus braueri
CAAGCTCAATGTGTCGCATTGCGCCGCATTTTCAGCTTGTAGCTTGGCTATTTTTGCTAATTTTGTGTGACACTGTATGACAATAGGGCATTCATTTATGATGAAAAAGTATTAAAAGTTGCAATATGGGATACAGGGTTTCTTCCTAACAGCAAAGATATGTAGTAGAGATACGCGGATGGCCTCTCATGGTCATCCGAATCCGCATGTACAAATTAATTATCCACCCGTTATCCAACCGCAATAATTATTCTTTAAATATCCGCACCAACCGTTTCTCCCGTATGTCAAAATATTATTATTTTCTGGTATTCCCCGTTAGTTTTAGTAGGCTATTAGTTGTGCGATGCGATCACAAAATGCATTGATTTAGCCTATGGAATGTCGGTGCGTCTTTTTTCTTTTTTTCAAACTGGTGCTGCGCTGACAGACTCTGTGCGGCATCCAACATACAGGCATCCAACATACATGCGGCATCCAACATACATGCGGCATCCAACATACATGCGGCATCCAACATACAGAGCGCACTGCTCTGCTGTGCTACTGCTTGGTGTGGATATGTTACGGCCATGGTTGAACCCCTGTGGATTGATCTGCGACGTGTTTTTGTTGGCTGTTTTTGTCGAGTTTATATACCGTCACCTATTCCAAATAGCGGGCCACTTCCGTCTAACGGTACGCTTGCTTTCACATTGCAGCGTACCGTACCCGAAAACGCATGATCCGGATCCGAGACTGCCTCCGGAGGTGGTTTCGGGTACGATACGGTTATCCGTTTCGGGGAACGATACACGATACAACATTCACACTAGCGCGACACCTGCCAAGCGGTCTGGAGTGCGCACCCGGGACCATAGTGTGAAAGCGCCCTTAGATGTTGTCAGGGTCCCCACGGTCATGAAATTCCTGGAAATATTTTGAAATTGAAAAAAAAAGAATCCAGTACTGGAAAAGTTTGGGAATTGATCAAAGGTCCTGGAATTTATCAAGGGTCCTGGAAAAATATTTGGCTATGCATTGTTTTTGGCTATTGATTTTGTTAATACAAAACATTTTCATAAACATGTATAACATTACACGAAATATGTAACATATGTAGTTTTTCGCCGAACGGGCTGTGTGATGGCATATATTATTTAAATAAAATAAGTCATACAGATGCCATAATGAGTCTTCCAGTGAGCTATGCCCTAATTTTGCACGACATTTTGAATGAAATTGTACTATTCTATATTCTATGCTTTATTTTTGCTACACTGCCTATCTTTGGGCATTCTACATAGGAGTAAGAGACACATTATTGCGCTGAATGATTGTTATATAGGCCTGGAAATTGGGCTAAATATTCTGGAAAAGTTTTGGAAAAGTTTTGGAAATTCATTGCTAAAAATGTGTGGGGACCCTGTGTTGTCTATAGAATCTATATTGTGGAATGATAGGTAGCTATGCAGTTGTTTGTAAATAAACTTTCAACTATTTTGCTGATGAAAGGAAGGTTGGAGATTGCTATTACTTGATCTGAATTTACCAATTTGTCAGTTGTAGGGAATAGAAACTGAGCATTGTTTTGATCATCATTTATAATTTGAGAGATGTTAGGTTGTCGTGAAAATCATATTTCTTTGTTGTAGCTATTAAGTGTGTTCATACAGATTTCATAAACAACCTAGAACTTGGTTGCTTGCCATTTACGTTGAACATTTAAGATGAAGATGATATGAAATTAACATCTGAGTCTCTCTCTTTCCAGGCCATGTTCTTAGAGAATATGCTTCTCCTGTTTGCCTCTTCCTGGTTGTTCACCATGGCATCATGGGATACGGTGGGCATCCCAGCAGCTGTGTTCTGCAGCTTCCTGATTGGTGAGCTACACAGTCAGAAACACACAATCACAAATAAACTATCTAAAAAAACACATGAACACTGAACACTGTCATATCGCCATACTCTAATACAGCAAAATGTTAACCAGGATATCAGGTTGCACCTTTGACACAGCACCAAAAGCATCCACAGCAGTTATGTGAGCCTACCGTCATACCGCAATAATATTGCAATATGACGTAGGTTATGACTTATGATGGTGTAAATATTATTTACATCATGCTATATTTATGTCGGATAGCTGTTACTAACTACTAGTGTGACACTACTGTAGATTTTTGCTGTAGTTCCAACATATTTGTAGTTACCTCTCATCACCAGAGGGGGCGACACAATATTCAGAAATTCTGGATTGCCGCAGATTTCAAGTTTGATGTTCTTCTCTGTTCTCTGTAACTTGTTCTGCATTTCCTGTTTTCCTCTGTTTCCTGTTCTCCTCCGTTCTGTTACCTGTTCTCCATTGCTCTCTGTTCTCTAGGTCTCATAGCGTTGGTGTTGTACTACCGGTTCCTTCATCCAAAGTCCTTTGAGATCTTCCAGAGTCTTCGTCACAGAGGAGTCAGTGGAGCCTGCATGGAGCGAGGGTCTATTTTGTCCTTGGATGAGAAGACAACACCTAGCTTCCATCGCCATGCAACACTGTGTGGTCTGTACAGATCGTATTACCCTATTACCCTATTTATTATTATGATGATGATTGCTGTCTGTCTGTCTGTCTGTCTGTCTACAGTATTTATTACCCATTTATCACATTATTTATGATGATGATGTTGATGATGATTTCTCCATTGTTTTAATGTCAGGAGGCGGGACCTTGATGGACCTCCCCCACCAATGGGAGGGCTGGAAGCACCATCACTGGCTGCTGATTCGTTTAGCTCTCAAGACTGGAGATGTGTCCAAGATCTGTTCTTCCTATGGGGAGGGAGGTCTGGCTGGACTGATGGGTCTGGATGAAGATATCATTCACTCTCCTGATGCTCCTCATCCTCCTCAGGTCAGATGTTTAATGTTTATGAATCCTTAAACAATAACAATGTGCTTGAGGTACTCCCCGTTCAGACAAAAGCGTGAAGCAAAAGACTAGCTTCGAGTTTCAATGTAATGTCTATGTAGGCAAGCATTTCACGAGACGAGTGCCATGAAGTGGCACAGCAAAAAGTGTGGCTTCAAACCTTAGAAAAGTTTAACTTTGAAAATACTGTGAAGTTACAGCACTAGCATCCAGCCAATCACAGTCCCCCATTGCTCCTCCCACTTCAGAGACAGAACATTTTCCTCTGGTGGGAGAAGCGACCGACCGGTGTCCGCATTAAACCCGGAAATATTGCACCACGTCTTTTTTCTTTTTACTTATTAATCTGTGTTTATAAAATATAGATTCCCTTTCGAATCTCTTGGTTACACCGACAGTGTTCTTGTGAAGCAATTGGTTTAAGCTTACTTATTAGGTTTATAATTATGGCTAGTGTCATTATTCCGTGTCTGTCTGTGTGCTGGGCTCCGTTCATTGAGCTCCAGCCGCGGTGGGCTGACTGGCACTTCAGTCTCCTCTGTGCCCAGACAGTGCATTATTTATTTATATCAATTATTTATAAACAATCTATTCATTTTTGCAGATAAATAAGTAATTTAGTCAACCAATATTGATTCCTTTCCCATTATGTACAGGTACAGGCTAAATTTGAAATGTGTGTTTTGGCATGGGGTTATGAATAGATTGACAAAAAAACTGATGTCAAGATGGCCGACGGCATGAAGTGCTGAGCTGTACTCTGTGCCATAACTTCCCTAATATGCCATTCTACAATGTCTGATCAGTGATCGAATTAACTTTTTTCACACTGGATTCACCTGTGAACGAGACGGTGGAGGAGTTGGAATCCTTTATCGACGCGTTATATCACAAGAACGATATGTCGGCGGAAAACAAACCAGACGCCAAACGCAATCGGAGAGAGATGGGCTCAAGTGACTTGGAAGACCCAGCGGGTGATATTCGTGAGTCTCTGACAAGTATTAACCATCAGCTCAAGAAGCTTGACCTACTTGAACAGATGTTAAGTGATGTCAAAGAGCTAAAAGCCTCTGTCGAATTTAACAACAGTCTTATTGAAGTGTTAAAGGACGACAATGCCTCTCTAAGGATTGATGTCAATAACCTCCAGCGTCTAACAGCAGAACTACAAAATGATAAAGCCAACATGGCTAAAGATATACTCGATCTACAATGCAGAAGTATGAGGGACAACATCATAATACACGGACTTCCAGAAGGTCCAAATGAAACTCACCAGAAACCAGAAGAACTTTTAAAGACATTCCTGCAGGACAACTTGAAGATGAAGACGGATGAAGTCGCGGCCATTAACTTCTCCAGAGTCCATCGTCTGGGGAAAGCCAGAACCAACCAACAGAGACCCCGTCCTATCATCGCCAAAGTCACCGACTCCAAGATGAAGTCCGCTGTCATGTCGAAGGGCAGAGAGCTGAAAAACTCCAACTACTCCATCAGTGATCAATTTCCATCGGAGATCATGAGTAGACGGAGGCTACTCTACCCCGTCATGGCCGAAGCAAGAAAGAACAAGAGGAATGCTCGTCTTTCCATTGATAAACTCTACATCGATGGCAAGCTCTATAGGAATCCCCGCATCACGTATTGGCTGAGTGGTGGAGACGAAAACATTTTTCATGATGCTCAAGAGGAGCTATCGAGTCTCCAGCAAGTTACCTCAGCCGCTGTAAACGTTGAAGCCGCTGTAAACATGGAAGCACGATGATGACGTCAGTAGCACGTTGATTCTTCAGCATGCTTCCTCGGCCGCTGTAAACACGGGCGCGTGTTGATGACGTCAGTAGTGAGTCGTCATTGCCATGACTACCCCTGACTGTACTCTAGGACGTATGACACTGCAGACAGGTTTTTCGAGTCTCACTTTTACTACAACATACTCTCCTTTCTCTTCATATCCTCAGCATAATTTATGTATGTATGTATGTATGTATGTGTGTGTGTACTGTATGTGTGTGTGTGTATGTGTGTGTGTAGTTGTACGTGTGTGTATGTGTACGTATGTGTGTGCATGTGTGTGTGTGTATGTATGTATGTACATGTGTGTATGTGTATGTGTATGTATGTGTGTGTGTGTATGTATGTGTGTGTATGTGTATATATGTGTATATATGTATATATATGTATATGTGTGTATGTATATATATATATATATATACATATATTTATATTATTATTCTATGTATATATGTATTTGTTCTTCTCTTTCCGTTGTATTTTGTCTCTTGTTTTTGTGTGATTCGATCTCTCTGTCTCTGTCTCTGTCTCTCTCTCTCTCGCTCTCTATCTATATTTTTATGTACTGTATGTGTGTGTGTGCATGTGCATGTGCATGTGCGTGTACATGTACATGTGCATGTGCATGTGCGTGTGCATGTGCATGTGCATGTGCATGTGTGTGTACATGTACATGTACATGTGTGTATGTGTGTATGTATGTATGCATGTATATGTGTATATATATATATATCTTTCTCATCCTGGAAATGTGGTCAACATATTATGTGGTCAACATTATAGTCATTTCTTCTTTCTTCTTTTTCCCCTCTTTTTTTTTTTCTTTTCTTCTTTTTTTTCTCTTCTCTTTTTCTGTCTCGGTCTCAACACTCTCTTAGATGACATTCGATGATTGTGGTTTCTTTCTCTCTTCCTCTCTGTCTCTCATATCTATTTTTATTATTAATTATTATTATTATTTTGTTCTCATCTCTTGGCTAGGGAAATGTGGCTAACGCCAGGCTATTCTCCCAAATCCTTGGGCCTATGGGTTTAAGGTTAAATGGGGTGGCCTTGGGTTATTTTTGTTCTTTGTTTTTTCTGTCACCTTTTCTTTTTGTCTATGTGTTTGTTTATGTTCTTTGTCTGTTCGTCTTGTCTATACATGTATGCTCTGTATATGTGATTAGCACAGTATCATTTGTGATCCATGCTCTATATTGGTTTAGTGACAGTATTGTTTTCATAAACATCAAGTGTCAATCTGGATAGTGTAAAAGGACTTAAAATAATTCATTTAAATATCAATAGCCTTCGTACCAAAATCTCTTTACTTCGTCCATGGGTTGAACTGTACAAACCTAACATTATAACCTTGTCTGAAACTTTGCTTACCAGTAGAATATCCAATAATGAAATTAAACTTACAAATTATGTCTTATATAGAGCTGACAGGGGGACTAAGGGAGGAGGTTTAGCCACGTACGTATCAAATAATCTGGCTTCTGAACTAATTACACCTAATGTGGAGCCTTCTCACTTTGAGAGTATTTTTATAAAAGTAACTCTGCATGAAAATAAATATATCACTATAGGAAATATTTATAGACCTCCTTCCTCACCTGCTGAATCTTTTAATTGTATGGCCTCCACCATAAACTCCATTACTAATAAAAATGAACTGATACTTTTGGGTGACTTTAATAAAAACTGGCTTGATAAATCATCTAGCAAACAAAAAAGCATATTTGGTAATTTGAATTTAAGTCAGCTAATCAATGAACCTACTCGCGTGACACCTACTTGTCAATCTTTAATTGACTGGATACTGGTGTCACATCCAGATAGAATCTTAAAATCAGGGGTAATGTCCGATTGTCTCAGTGACCACTCAATAGTGTACTGTATTTGGAAAATTAAGCTCCCTAAATTACCACCTAAATTTATTAAAACCAGACAATATAAGAAAATGAACATCGACCAATATATTAATGACTTGATTGCTATCAACTGGGATAGGTATCAATTAATACCAAATGCTCATAGTGCCTGGGACTTCTTTTACTCTGAATTTATTAAAGTCATAGATAAGCATGCTCCCTATAAAAATATAAAAGTCAAAGGAAGGCATCTTCCCTGGATAACCTCTGACCTCATAGGTCTTTTCAGGCAGAGAGACAATGCTTGGGCTGTATTTCGCAAGTCTAAGGATCCTACTGACTGGGAAAATTACAGGCAGTTGAGAAACAAGTGCAAAACTTTGACCAGAAATGCAGAAGCCAATTATTATAGAGAATCTCTTACTCGCGATTTTAAAAATCCCAAGAAATTCTGGAAGAAAATAAAAGACTTAACTGGTTCTGATAAAAATACATCCTCTAACCAATTAAGAGTCAACAATGTCATATTACACAATCCGAATTTAGTTGCCGATGCATTTAACCAGCATTTTTCTTCCGTCTCTTCTCCCACGATGCATGATCCCTACATTGCTAGTAACAACCTTCAGCCCTGTAACAGCTCCTTCTCCTTTAGGAAAATAACACCTACCGAGGTCCAGGCTGCCATTAATAATATGAAAGTGAGTAGTGGTCCCGGGTTAGATGGCATAGAAAACAAATTTCTAATTTTAGCATCACACATTATCAGCTATCCACTCTGTGATCTTTTCAATTTGTCATTGACTAATTTTGAAATACCTTCTATCTGGAAGTGGTCCCGTATCACCCCTTTACACAAAGGGGGAGATTTACTTGATCCTAATAACTATCGGCCAATATCAATTATCTGCTCTACTGTTAAAATATTTGAAAAGTTAATTTATAACCAATTATCACATTATCTAGATGAACACAATATATTATCACCTTATCAATCTGGCTTTCGCTCTAATCACTCCACAACTACAGCGCTACTAAAACTAACCAGTGATATTTTCTCTGCATCTAACAAGAGTCATTTAACAGGGGCTATTTTTATTGATTTGAGCAAGGCTTTTGATCTCGTTGACCATTACCTCCTTTTAGATAAGTTATACTCTGTAGGTCTTTCAAGGAATGCTTTATTATGGTTTAATGCCTATCTTCACAATAGAAAACAATGTGTTGTAATTCAAGGATGCAAATCTGATCTCCTAGTCCAGCAAAGAGGTGTGCCTCAGGGCTCTACTCTTGGTCCACTTCTTTTTTCTCTTTTTATTAACGACCTCCCTTCAATTATTTCAGAATGTAGTGTTCAACTCTATGCCGATGATACAGTAATATATACCTCCAAGCCCACCCTATTACACATTGAATCAGCTCTGCAATCAGATTTTAACTCCTTACAACATTGGCTAGCTTCTAATAAATTATTACTCAACAAAAGCAAATCATATACAATGATTTTCGGTACTCGGCAATGCATTAAATCCAAATCTCAATCTCATTCATGTGCTATTTACAGCTCGGATGGTACACCTCTGCAGCGAGTTGAACACACAAAATACCTAGGTGTCTGGTTGGACTCAGAATTATCATTCAAGTGCCATATTGATAACATTGTGAGGAAAATAAATCTCAGTATTGGTATTCTCTACCGTTCCAGAAACTATCTTACATTTTCTGTTAGAAAGAAACTTGTACTTCAACTAATTTTACCAATAATGGATTATGCAGATGTTGTATATCAGGTAGCATCCAAAACCAATCTTATTCCTCTCAATACAGTTTACAATAAATTATGCAGATTTGTTCTTGGATGTTCTTTCACAACTCATCATTGTTTAATGTATGAAAGTCTGAATCTGCCCTCTCCCTCTGTAAGAAGACAGCGCCACTGGTTACAATTTATCTTCAAATGTATTCATTTCAAATACCCACAATATCTAAAACAATACATGGATCAATTTTCCTCCAATTATCACTTGAGGCATTCCAGCCAACTCTACTTTACTGTTCCCACTTTTTCAAAATCAACAGCCAAGAAAGCCTTTATGTTTAAAGCGCCTTCAGATTGGAATAACCTACCGGCAAATATTCGTTCCATTTCATCTCATTATCTGTTCAAAAATACACTTCTTACTTTGAGAATGTATGTACATGTCTATAACTATTTCATAACTATAACACTGTCATATAACCTCTATTAATCACTCCAAATATACTGACATTCACGATATTGTTCTGTCTGTGTTGACTTAATGATCCATTCTTATGCTTTACATTTTCTGTTGTTTCATGTGTTTGTCCTGTCTGTCTGTCTGTCTGTCTGTCTGTCCTGTTCTGATGTGGCTCCTGTCATCTGTCTTGTTTACTTGTTTTGTCATATCTGATATTGTTTGTTGAATTGGTTGTTGGAATTGCTTGTTGTTTAATGTTTTGTTTTCCCCTCTGCTTTGTTTTTGTTTTGTTTTGTTTTGTTTTTGTTTTGTCTTAGTTTTAGTTTTTGGAAAATGTCTATACAGTGTATCATGTACCTAGGATCCCCTCTAAAACGAGATGCTACATCTCAAGGGGCTATTCCTAATAAAGAATTTCAATAATAATAACACCGCTGCAATATTATCACATATTTTCTAGCACTAGGGGTGTATACCTTCCCAAAAATCACTATGAGAATTATTCCCCCTAGATGGTACCCATGGCCCAAATTTGGGGTCCTGGCTCACAGTCTATAGTTTTTTTGTAGCATTAGCTTAGGTCCCTGATAACTTTGTCGACTTTGTGCACCTTCTTCAAATGTCGATCGAAGTTCGATGTAGTTGCAATTCCATTATTGATTCTCGCACTGCATGCCTTGCTGTGATCCTTGTATGGTTGTCTTCCACCACCTCGTAATCTTTAAAACCGAACGATATAATTGCTAGAGTCAACATTTTCTTCCACCTGGCTTCCAGCAGCGATGGCAGGAGTGAACACATATGTGTTGTCTGTTTGGTAACGTGCAACAAGTGGAGCACAGGCGCTACTACTACTACATAATAATAATAATAATAATAATAATAATACATTTTATTTGTAATGCACTTTTCATTCACAAGGAATCTCAGAGTGCCACGTGGTAAAACACATCATCAAGCATATAAGGTTAAAAAATCAGGGTTTAAAAACAAATGTGGCTAAACAACAATTCAACACGAAAATGCCCTCTGAACAAAAAAGTCTTCAGGCCTATTTTAAAAGAGTCCAGGGTCTGTGGTGCTCTCAGATCAATAGGAAGACCACAGTTCCACAGATAGTTCCACAGGCGCGGCACTGCCGAGCAGAAGGCCCAGTCCCCCATAGTACGTAGATTTGTACCAGGGACATCAAGGAGGAATCTGCTCGTAGATCTGAGTGATTATGACACTAGGTGTCACTGGCGACCGGGATTTCTGACTAATAACATTAATAGTTGGACACTTTTTAAACATTTACATATATACATTTAAATATTTGGGCTTGTTGTAAGGTATTAAGTGACTTGAAAAGACTTGAAGTCTCAAGGCAAGTCAAGTCACAAGTCATTGGAATTCAAGTCCCAAGTCGAGTCCAAGTCTATTTTTGATTTGATCAGTCGAGTCTCAAGTCTCAAGTCCCCATCTCTGCAACCAGTGAAAAATAAAATAAATATAAAAAAAAAGATCTGGTCCTTGATCAGGTCTATTGATTGATTGATTGATTGAAAAAAACACAGGAAAGTACAGTTCAATACAAGGATTATACCCAAGAAAGTGCTATGGCTTTTTTGTTGGGGTCCTGTGTACTCAATTCATCAAAACATTGTGTGCTATGTGTGAAGTTTCATCCAAATCTAACTAAAACCCGCATTGCTGTGCTGGGTGTAATAAAAGTGATTCTGTTTGTGATTTTTCAGGTTCCTCAGGTTCCACAAGCAGCACCTCAGCCTGTTCCTCAACCTGTGCCTCAACCTGTTCCTATAGTGACTCCTCAGGTATAACTTTAACCACTAAAACCTATACTTGAGAGGGGTCAGCTCTGTACGTGGTCCGCTTTTCCCCCGTCTACACCAAATCTCTTCGACGAAAATAGCCGATCTACAAGCTCACAACGTATCGCAATGTGACATGCTTATAGATCGGCTGTTTTTGGCGAATGCTCCCCCCAGAATAGGTATGCTAGGGTTCAAGTGGTTAATTGTGTTAATGAACATTTACTTATACCTGGCAAGACAATTAAAACACATTCTTTTGTCCTGTATTTATGGAGGAAATAGAACCAGCGGATAGAAGATGGGTCTCAAGCCTATGTAGTCATAGTCTCGGAAACCCATGCTTTTTTTTTTTGTTACAAAAGAAAAAAAGCCTGGGGGAGCCATGCAGGAACGATGGTCTTAGTACCTTGTTATCTCCTAACCAATCAGAGTGCAGAGGGGCGTCGCTCTAAATTTGGTGACGTCAGCGTGCTCCGTGCACAGGCCGGGGGGGGGGGAGGGGAGGGGAGGCGGGAACATAGATTGGTGAAGCAATAGGAAGCCCCGCACGAATCCGTGCGGCTGAGTTTGGATCCGCCCTTAAAGACCATCGATTGGGCTCGTTCTCTCAGTCTAATGTAGTCATGACTATTATTATTAGCACAGTATACTGTAACTCACTGGAAAACCTATGCTGTCTGTCTTTTTTTTTCTTTCACAGGTGATAGAGGAAGCCCCACCCCCAAAGCCAGCTCCATCCACAGTGATAATGAGACCGTTGAGACAGGCCCCACCCACTCAGATCCAACGAATGAAAACACCTCCAGAGGTCTTCCCAGTTCAGGAAGTCATTTTTGAGGAGGCTGAAGATTCCAGCGCTGCACCTTCTGAAAGAGGTTAGATGTTGTTTGACAAGCACTAAGCGCACAGTCGCACACACGCACGCACGCACGCACGCACGTCACGTCACGTCACGTTTTATCAGACCATTGAATGGGCGAAGTAGGCGACATATTGACCTACCCGCGATTTATCAGACCATTCATTGTGTTATCAGGCACCGCAGGCGCGCAGTCTCAAGCGAACAAAAGTCACTGATGCATATTATTGGCCCACTAAAACTCAAAAACATTGGAAGCACCAGTATTATGATAAAATGTTTGATTTGACAAGGTGAGAATTTCCTAGTACAAACATTTTACATTGTTCACCTTTTCCACACCGTTGTGCCATGGGTTTATTTGTTAGTATTGGGTCAGTATGGTGTGCTGCACATACAGTGTTACAGTTGTTACATCCGTTTAATCTCATTTGTTATTCAGGAGATGATGAGTTCCAGAGCGCTGCATATGGCTCACCCTCACCCTCAACTCCTCACCAAGCAGATAGTCTTAGTCTTCCTCACATCGACAGTTTCGGAGCCAGTCTGACAGAGGCTTCATCCTCTGTCTGCTCGCTGGACATCAAGACTCCTGGCTGGTCCCCTGACCGACGGTCCCCTCTCCTGCTGACGTCTCCGGAAAGGAACCCCGGCGAGTCCAACACCACGCTGTACTTCAGCGCAGAGGCCCCGTCTCCGTCCAGTGGAAGCTATCTGGGCTGGGGTTCCGAGCTGTCACCCTTCTCCACCAACAGAAGTCCCTATCGGATCAGGGAGGCTCGCTTCGCCACTTCAACCCCTCGACCTGAGTCTCGTGCTGCGATTGAGGTTCCAGGTCTGACCCCTGTTGTTATCATCCCCGCAACCCCAGGAACCACTCCTGGAGCCACTCCTGGTACAACTCCTGGTACAACTCCTGGTACAACTCCTGGTACAACCCCTGGTGTTACCCCTGGTAGCTCTACCGCTGGTACCCCTGTCGCACCTCTCACTCCAGTCATTTCCCACGCCCGCAAACAAATGGTTCAACTTGTGGACTACAGGGAGAGGGCAGTTTAAAGAGGATGAGAAGTACAGGATGGGGAATGAAGAAGGGTCAGTTGTTTTTAGTTCAGCCTATGGATTATGGATCCACATGACACACAGTAAAATCCTCAATGTTAATTTAACCCTAAGAATGTAAAAAACAAAACTGACCCAAATGAACGGGTCTATTTGGGTCAATTTTTATACTCACTGGGTTAAATTATGCATCAACTGTGGGTCTGCTAGATGGGGAATTGAGGTCCTTTACAGCTCTGTTCAGTCAAATCAATGAGAAAACACGCTAATCGTTTTCCCCCTGATATGTTCACCTGGGTAAAATAAGTATTTTTAAATGGTTGAAAACATCTGGGGGAAAAAAATATATACACTCTGTGAGGGATTACATTTCTGCTACAACTTTCTGTAACCCCCTGGCCATGTGGTAAAATAACTGCCCCAATCTGCTATGGCACCATTAGAAATTATGCCTGACTCAGAAACACTTTTATTTGCTTGCAAAATGTTAATCATTTTAATTTCATGTTGTAAAATGTGATCATTTTTTTTTCAATCAGCGAATCAGTCAGTGAATCAGTGAATCAGTGAGTCAGTCAGTCAGTCAGTCAGTCAGTCAGTCAGTCAGTCAGTCAATCAATCAATCAATCAATCAATCAATCAATCAATCAATCAATCAATCAATCAGTCAAGTCAATCTGGCAGTAAAGTCAGTCAGTCAGTCAGTCAGTCAGTCAGTCAGTCAGTCAGTCAGTAAATCTGTCAGTAAGTCAGAGAGCTAGTCTGTCAGAAAGTCAAGAAAATCTATAATTTCTTTGCAAACAATAAATAATTATAAATAGAATATAAATTGGGCTTCAGTCAGTCAGAAAATCTGTCAATTATTCAGAGAGACAGGTTTGTACACTTTATGGTCATACAAACAAAAAAGTGGATATTTTTTCATGTGCTATGAGAAAATATTTATCTTGATCTAATCTAACTGGCCAGCAAAACTTTCATGGGGAAGTCTTTTTAGGCTTTAATTTCTGTTTATAACAGATTGCACTTTAGAACAGAAACCGTACGGATGAACTTCCTGTCTCCACCAAAGGATGTTAATATTGCTGTATAATCCATGATATGTAATCAAAGGGTTTGCAAGCAATATACAGTGAAAAGGGAAAATTGAAGTGATTTATGATATGTAATCTTTTAATTTAAAATTTTGTTTACATTCTGTTTACAGTTTTACACTTAGTTTAGTGACTTCTGCACATATACACTTATTTTAGTTTATGTAAAAGTTGAAAATGATTGTTTTTCCAGTAGGCACTATGTTGTGTCTCCATGGTTTAGCTTTGAGCAAAAATCACAGGCTGTTTTCTTAAAATAAGAACTGCTATCAGCTTGATGATGTGATGAGATATAAGAAAAGAGTTAGGATGTAAGATTTCTGACAGGTACTGTATGTAGCGCTGTATTCCTGTCAGAATGGATGTAAATGTCATCATATGATTCATAACATCTCTTTTTTTCGGTTTAATGAGAGAAGGTCATTCTATGAACTTCAGTGGTACTAATGTAATCGATTATTATAAGCTACAGTATACTAAAAATAGTATTATAAACTACAGTAGTAGCTCTTCTACTGTTCACAAGTTTAAGCTCATCTTCAGAACCCTTTAATAACCCCAATGCTTTTAAATGAACCAGAACACATTACAGATAACATGTTATGAAAATGATCATACCAATGGGTAGCATTAGCTATAAGCTAAAGCAAAGTGGCTTGAATATTGGTACTCACTGGATCGTTGTTTTAGGATAACTAAAAAACTGTGAAAGACAAGTGAATATTGTGAAATACATAGATTATGTATCTGTGATATAGCTGACATTAACGTTCCTTGGATCTGGTCTTAGACACCTCTTCCTACAGCACCCTGTGGTAAATATGGACCTTTTTCTCTGGGACTTCTAACGACACATATACTTTCTCCTGTAGTGTGAAAATATCCATACAGTTGTAAACTATATAACAGTTTATAGATTTTAAGAGGAAGGCGTATGGGAAGACACTGGAGCTGTAAGGGTTAATGGTGTTTGGAGGATGGATGATGTTATCTGCTCAGTATTACAGAATGTTATGGGTTCCTTTTAATATGTGATTTCTTTTTTTTCTTTTTTACCATAGATGTAGTTATTTTAACAATTGTCAACACAAAAGAAACTAATATTTTCATCTCTTCTGTTTTGTAATCATCATTGTTTAACATACATTCATTGTTGTATAACAAAACATGATTTCTACAGCCATTCAAAGTTCTATCTCTGTGATGAAATAATACAAAGACAGACATCAAAATGGAGTTTAAGAATTTAAAAAACACTCTTGGTTATAAAGGTCGGTTAATCTGCTTGCTTAAAACGCCTCCGAATATTGTCCATGTTTGGATTGAAACACTGCATGTTCCTCTTCCATACCACCATCTAGCCAGAAAAATATGTATTTATTGCAAAAGAAAAAGAAAGTATGCAACTTCACAGACACATTGCATTACTCTAACGCACAAGCTAGAATGTATGTCTATGCAACACTAATATGAAATGTACCTTAGTGCACTATGTTACAAAACATAGCAACACGCTTTAGAACGTATTACCAAATGCTTTGTCTTGTAGAAATGACAATGTGTGTGTAACTGTCTGCAATTTGATGGCTTGTATTTCTACTTTGCTTACATTTTGTACTTATTGTGTTATCTTTTCACTTGGTGCTGTTATGAGATCTCTGGACATTCTTGGTGGGCAGTCTGGATACAGCTAGTGGACAGTCTGAACACACAGTGGCAGTATTTCCCTGGTTTATTATTACGTTTTTTTAATTTTCATTGATAGAATGGGTTTGATTGCTAATTGATTGTTTAGTCATTGGACTGCCTCATGTTAATTCATACTGTACATCTCATCTTAATAAAGACTGAGTTCAATAAACACATGATCTCACAAATAGAGACCTGGGTTATGTTTTAATAAACATATTCATCTACCAGTTTGGAGTTGTTTTGGTGTACAACAACAGAAGAACAACAAAAAGCAGCATAGTTTGTTTCACTTCCAGGCAGTGTGTCTCAAGTATTTGAAATTCCTATTTTTGCATATCAGAAGTACATAATCATTCATCATTAATAATCATTTCTACGACATACGGTTAAACCTTTGCCCATTTGCGATGCCTCCTACAGGCAGAAGACAAAGCGCTTTTGGGGGTGAGCTCTATAGAGGCCCCTCAACATCAAATTGGGTTGACTGGATATTGCGTTCAACAGTATGGAATATCAAAACCCTGTTTGACGGTCACTGTCACTCACGATATAATTTGTACCTAATTTTGTGTGCGTGTGGGGGGGGGGTCATGTTTCTGCAACAAACAGTCACAATCAGGGGTGTAGTGGAGGGGAGCACGAAGCGAAAGCTGTTCAGAGGCCTAGCAATGTTCATTTCAAATTTGGGGTAGATCATGATATTTGCCATTTTTGGCAAAAACAATAGGCCCTCCCACATTGGATCAGAAGGAAATCATAACCAATCGGAATGGAATATGAAACATTTGAATGATACATCACATGATGACTCCAGAAATAATGTGTACCAATTGGTGTGAGTTTTGAACAAAATCTGTGGAATTAGTAGCAAACAGTTTGTTTTGAAGAAAGTGCAAAGTTCCAGAAAATCTATGTAGGTGGAAATGGGCATGTTCTATTTGGATAGTTGCAGTTAAAATACAATTTTGATTGTACAAGCTACAATTCCAGAGGGGCGGGGGTCCTAGGCCTACTGGGAGTGTTCATGCAAAGTCATACATAGATTGGTCCAGGTCAATTGGTTCTTTGATCTTGACATTGTTCTTCTGGCACCATGTGTCAAGTTCTCTACCTCTCTCTTCTAGGCTGTATCATCATCATCATCATCATCATCATCATCATCATCATCATCATCATCAGGCCAGTCAGCGAACTTGACCACATTGGAGCTTTGAGGCCATGCAGTCATTGAAGTGCAGGGAGTAGAGAAGGGGGCTCAGAATGCAGCCCTGTAGGGCTCCTGTGTTGAGGATCGGGGGGCATACAATACGTATTGGAGCCCATCCTTACCTCCTGGCATCACCCTGACAGAAAGTCCGGGATCCAGCTGCACAGGCTGGGGTTGGTTCCTAGGTTTCTGAGCTTGGCCTCCAGTCTGGAGGGCACTATGGTGTTGAACACTGAGCTGTAATCTATAAACATAGTATAGGAGTTCCTCATATCCAAATGGGAGAGGGTAGAGACAGTGTATCGTGGCTACGGCGTCATCTGTGGATCTGTTTTTGGCGGCTGTAGCTTGATGGGTAGAGAGGCTGTCTGGTCATCAAAAGGTCACCGGTTCACCTCCCAGGCCCGGTCCATGTGTTAAAGTGTCCATGAGCAAGACACTTAACCCCTAACTGCTCCTCCCTAAGCAATTATTCAGTGTGTCTTGCTGTGTGACTTTATTGCTAACCCTCGGTATGTGAACTCACTGTGAGACTACTATTTGAATAAGACATTCTGAATGTACAGTATGTCTACTGGTCATGGTACTGCAGACTAGAGTGGAGGTTGTGATTCAAGCTTGGCTGAAGGCAAAGTGCCGGTCAGTGGACCGAGGCCATTGCTTACACGTGTGCCTTTAAGCAAGGGACACACTCTAGCTGTTACAGAGGAACTGCAAAGTAGACAAAAGTATAAGAGCATAGTTTCATGAGTGAGTGTGCGTGCGTGCGTGCGTGCGTGCGTGCGTGCGTGCGTGCGTGCGTGCGTGCGTGCGTGCGTGCGTGCGTGCGTGCGTGCGTGCGTGCGTGCGTGCGTGCGTGTGAGAAACATGTTTCTCTTGCAACTAAGGAGTGTGTTCTTAGTCAACTGTTCAATATTAATGTATTGCTAGCCTATACCTATCTATCTGTTAAACCAGGTTAGCTGACCCGTCAACTTCATTAACGTGATATTTTGATTTGATTTATTTATTAGATCCCCATTAGCTTACTGTACTGTTACAGCAGCTACTCTTCCTGGGGTCCCAATCAACATCATAACATTCAGACTCATCACAAATTACAGTAGGCCTACAACACAAAGATGCTAACTCATAACCTGTCTAATACATTTGATAGCTCTATATTACAATTTAATCTTCAACATAGTTGATAAATCTCTTAGCTCAACCTTAAATGTCAAAATAAATATCATAGTGGGATGTATAGCTCATATCCCCCTTTTTTACATCACAAACCAGGTTAGTCAACCTGTCCAGTTCAATGAGAATGTGTTGTTAGTTAACTTGTCTGGTTATATACATGTATAGCCTACTGTAAACCATGTTAGTCAACCTGTAGGGTTCATTGAGACTATGTCATGAGTTAACTGGTTTTCAGTATGTCTAATCATTCTGTCAGTCAGATGACAATTAGAGGAAGAGAAAATGGCTAAAGACACTTTTTGCAGTGACACGCGGGCATGCACACACGCAGTCACACACATGCACGCACATGATAACTACAGTATATTAAAGTAAATTGTTCCCCTTCATGAAGTTTTATTTGCATCTCAGTTTTTGAAAGAAAATATTTCAGTTAACTTGAAGAGTGTTTTTAAGTTAAATGTTTCTGATACAGCAGTTGTCATGTGTATCACATGACACATAACAATATTAGGCTACTGTCATGTCGATGTGTGTAGTCATACATTTTGTTGATTTGTTTTATTAATTGATCAATAGTTTGGGGATTTTGAGAGGGAGACATGATAAAAACTCTACTATAAAAATAAGACAAAAGTGGCTTTGATGGATTCTTGAGTGACAGATTAATATACAAGTATATGATGATAGATGAATGATAGTAGAGTTTAGTACAGTTCAATTACTGTAAATCAAATGCAGCCAAATCAATCAAACTCTATAAGCTAAATGAATTTTACCCCCACCTGGTGTTCACGCAGCACCACAGCAGCTGATAGACTCTCCCAGCATATCACATCAATCAGTTCATTCCAATGGTGGAAAAAGTATGTCAAATGTTTTACTTAAGTAAAAGTATCAATACTTCAATGTAGAAATACTCTATTACAAGTAACACGTCCGGAATTAAAAATGTACTACTAAAAAGGTATTGGTGTCAAAATGAACTTAAAGTACCAAAAGTAGAAAGTACTCATCATGCAGAATGTCCCTTTCATCTTTTGAAAATAGCAGATCTACAAGGTCACAATGGCTATTTTCAAATAGCCGAAATATATATATAGGGCTGAAGTGAAGTGGTTAATGTATATCTTTTGTATTAAAGGAGGAGTTCACCCAAAAAAAATACGTATTTTCTATCAATTGCACACCCCATGAAGCCTTGAATTCATGGATTTATTTTTGTTTTTGTGGCATTCCTAAGCCAATAATTTGATGACCGGGTGTGTATCCGGTACGAGACACAAATAATCGACTTTGTGTCTCCTACCGGATACATTAGCTGGTAGGAGACGGGAATCAAATTATTGGCTTAGGAATGCCACAAAAACAAAAATAAATCCATGGATTCAAGGTTTCATGGGGTGCGCAATTGATAGAAAATAAGTCATTTTTTGGGTGAACTACTCCTTTAATAATAAAAATGTACAAAGTAACTAGTAAATCAAGTTTTCTAATAATTGTAGTGGAGTAAAAGTACAATATTTGCCTCTGAGATCATATAGTGGAGTAGAAGTATAAAGTACTAAAAACTGGAAATACTCCAGTAAGGTAAAAATAAATACCTTAAAATTATACTTAAGTACAGTACTTGAGTAAATGTCTTACACCACTGTGATCAGGTGAATGGCGGTGATCTATTTCAGAGGAAAAATGCTTAATAGACTATTATTGAATCAAGTGATAAAGTATTAGGAAGTGAAAACAATTGTTCGTGCTGATTCATGTGTGTGTCGTCATCGCATGTGACCAGGTCACATGGTGTGTGGGTCCTGCAGGTCACATGGTTGCAGGGAATAAACCCAGTGAATGTTGTGTGATTTCACACTGACTGAACAACAGGAGGGGAGTCGAACTTCAACTTCAAACCAACAACCACTGATCAAAAAGAAAAAGCTACAGGTAACGTTCATATGATTTATCCCCTTTCCTGGTGTGTATAGTGTTATAATGTGCTCCGATTGATTTATATGACTTCGCACTTAATAATGATAAAGACAATACTTATACTTGTAAGAACTTAAATGAATATAAATGATGTTGTGCTTTTCACCAAAGGTCATTGAAGTGTTGATTGTAGCAGTTTGAAACCTGCTGTCTGGGCCAGACAGTCTGGCCTATTTCTGCACTACATGATGTCGTAAACACAATGACGAAATCTGTGTTTACCGTGTTTACCTATCCGGCTGCTATGATTTTTAAAGGAATCACACACAATGAAGGCTATGATCATTTAACATTCTGACAACGTTTGTTGCCAGTGGTGGGAAAAGTACTCAAATATTTTACTTAAGTAAAAAATAGCCGATCTACAATCTCACAATGCGAGATTGTAGATGGGCTATTTTCAACTGGCCGAAATGTATCTTTTGTAGTAATCAAAATCTACAAAGTAACTAAAGTTTTCAAATAATTGTAGTGGAGTAAAAGTGCAATATTTGCCTCTGAAATGTGGTGGAGTAGAACAAGTATTGAAAATACTAGAAATACTTAAGTATAAATATGTAGTACATTTACTTGGTTATTTACACATGTCTGGTTGTCGCATAATTACCTTGTCTTTGGCATGACATGGCTCATTTAAACCAATCCTACACATGCTACACAACACCCTTGCTACAATGTGCTACAATTTCAGAGCCAGACGTTTTAAAAATAGAAAGTGAAAAGTGCTTATACAGTAGTTACAGTAGCCATGAAACCTTAGGTTAGGTAACTCGACCCCATTTCTTGATAGAGAAATAGATTTAGATTTCCTTGGCATGATGAACATCAGAAGATATTAATCAGTTGTAATTTCCCCTCTGTTCCTCACTATTCATTGGTGAGCCACTATAGTGGCTCACCAATGAATAGTGAGGAACAGCATGGCTCATGCAACAGTATCATAATCGTAGAGACAGTCCTGTTGATTTTACTACAAGAGAGGCCTACGAAATGGTGCAAATAGAAAACTATTCTTGCTATTTGTTATAATGACCGGCTGTGTAGTTTCCTCTGACATATTCCTTGGTGTTGCACTCTGTTCAATTTCATCCTTTGAAATGTTTTATAATAGCTTTACACTAGAGGACTTGAATTCAGACTCAATTCTGTAGTAGTAGAACTGTGACAGGAGAGGACAATGCTCAGAAAGAAGCACCATGTAGGTGTACATGACTCATAAATACAGGTATGACTGTGTACAATATAGGATCATTGTGGTAACTTGCAGCTCTCTGATGAAGGCAACTTAAGCGCCACAGACAGATGTCAGTTTCCTGGAACGTGACAAACTGCATTTTCAAGCCTATACAATAGCATCACCAATTGTATATTACTTTATATCATGGACACCACAAACACGAGGTGCTGGAGATGTTGAGACCCATGTCTCACTTCCCTGTTCTGTGCCTGTGGGGGAGTCCTTCCCTCCTCTCTCTTCCTCTTACTTCCACCCCCCATGCTGCAGAGTTCAGTCAACATGCTGATTGCACCCACAGATTGGAAATAACGCGATTGTTTCACTTGTTTCGTTTCCACTCACTGACATTAACTTTGTCCATAGAATGAATCATAGTCATTGTCATAATCATTGTTGGATATCATTGTTGGAATAACATGTTATTGTTAAATGAGTTCAAATGACAAAGGGGCACTTCCTGTTAAGAGCAGCTGTCATCGGTCTTAACTCTTTAGGTTAATTCATACAGTACATCTCATATTGATAAGGACAGTGTAACACCCAAGTCCTATACTTAGGTGCTACTGTTAAGTGTAGTGTCAAAAGTCCTCTACTTCTGGCACTATACTGGTTGCTGAGGAAGTTCTGACGTGTGCTCAAATACTGAAGGTCCAAACGTCCATGGAATTCATAAATACATGCTTTATTCTCTGTAGCTTTAGTGCCAATCACTTTTACACTGAATACAGACATAAATAAACTTAAACGCACAGGATACAGACCACCAACTTCTCTGAACACAGTCAAAAGCTGTTTGCCTCTGCCACTGGCAACACCTGCGGCTGATTACAGACTTGTTTAAATACCTAGGCAACTTGGCCTTGACCAAGCCCTGCGGTGACATCATCAATTAACAAACAATCATAGATAAGGCTCAAATGGCTCTTACAGACAGAGATTCAGTATTAAATACATTAGGATCTCATAGCCCGAGGGGACGGGGCTGTGATTGGCTGGGACACAACCAGCCTCTGTTGTGCTAGGAACTTTTGGCAAATCTATTTATTATCTAATGTCTAAATTTCTGTTGCTGTGAAGACCTTATTTTCTGCTGCAGTATGATCTTCTATTTGTTTTTCTCTTCATAATTATTACAGAATTATTGTGCAGTGAATGTGCACTGATACAAAGTGAGATCTACTAGCGAAAAGTATCACTTTACGCTTGTGCAGTTAATGAAATGAGGAAATTAATATTTCCGCTTGTCCAGTTTTGTGTGATGCAATTATATGCTGCTAATGTCTTGAGTTCATTATAGGGTATTTGCTAATGACATTTAATATGTTATTGTTAATATTATTTTGTTTGTTTTGCATTTGAACTCAAACCTACTGTCTGTGAGTACTGAGTACAGACTTTACAGTAGTTGAAACAAGGACATGACATGACATGTCCCAACAGGAGTGTCACTCAACTAACCAGCAAGAGTACCAGCTTAACATCCTGTCCTACAGAGGTCTTTATCTGAAAGAAATTAAGCTCAACATGTGTGTGTCTTTTAGCTGTTTATCAGCTTCTCTCTGAGCTTCCATTGATTGTTTTTGATGTTTGTTTGTTGTTCTGTGATTCATGTTTGTTCTTTTGCTTGTTTTAAATGCCTGTAATCTCAATGAAATTGGAATGAGGGAAACCTCACCTGTCTTTTTGAGAATCAATAAATAAAGGTAATGAAAGGAAAGGAAATGTGTTTTGTTGAAATACAATGCATTGTTCTTCTCCTTCTTGCAAGCCCCTTTGCAACAACATCGCTACAGTATCTTTTAACAAAAGGAGGAGAAACGTGACATTCTGTTTTTACGTTATTGGGATGAGAATACCGGTTCTCGCATACGAATACAGTGTGTACACAGGGATTTATTTGTTTGGTCTGGCTGCACATGTGACCCCTTTATCAGGTCTACACCCAATGCTGCCATTTTATAGGCTCCATGAGGACTTGAGTTGATAAGCCTGGATGATTGTAGGCTAAGCCTGGCTCTGGTATTGATAAGGGCTCGCTGCAGTGCCACCAACACCGACATTAGTGCATAAATGTAGTTCTAGTAACGACTGCTGCTGTATACAAACAGCATTGTGGATTATTTCATCCAAATGCATACATTCACATTTGTGACAGTTTCACTGTACTTTCCCTAAGACTCAATGCTATTTGATTCTTTTGTCCATCTGTGGCCCCACTACCAGAGAGGGGAAAGCTAAGCAAGAATTAACCACAACATTTGACTTGTTTCTTAGGAGAACCAAATGTTAATTTTAGCTATTGTACCTTTTTTTTTATTATTTTAATATTTGTGTTCAGTATGATTTGATTTACATCATGATTTTGGTTTAAGGAATTAGTTTGCACAAGCAGGCACACACAGGCACATGAATGGTAGCATGTGTAGCAACCTGTTCACCTGTTATCACAGTGGCCTCTTAGTTCTGTTGTGTAAACCAGAGAGAGACTCTGAATAGCATGACTAGTGGACTGAAGTGTATGTGTGTCTCTTGTTACCACCGCCAATTTCTTTCTTATCACATGACACAACTGGGTTATTTGTGATTAGAGAACCTGTTATTATGTGATAGTGTCACACAAGAGTGTTGTTTTTTCTCGGATTATAAATGTGCAGAACTCTCGTTCTTGTAATTTATCTTCTTTGGGGTAATAATTGTATGTTATGTAATTATGCTATGTATGTTATTAAAGGTTAACCCCTGATGAATTGTATTTTGAGTCTTTACTGTTTTTAAAGTTGTATGGAATTATTTACCAAACGTCACAGCTTTAACTTAAGTGCGTGGTAAATAAAAGAATATCTCTTTCTCTCTTAGGCATAATGTGGCGTGCAGCCCTCTTGTTGTTGGCTGGCAGCTTGTCGATCAGCCTGGCCAGACCACACCTCCAGCCACTGTCTGATGAGATGGTCAACTACATTAATAAAGTCAACACTACCTGGAAGGTGAGCTGAATACACACACACACACACATACACATAGATAGATATATAAAAAATTGACTACATTTATTTCTTCACCATTTGAAAAAAATGTTAATTAATCGAGGCAAAAGTTTTTAATCGTAATATTGATTTCAAGTCGTATCGCCAAGCCCTAGTGCATATGGACTCAAATAACCCATTTGTTTGTTATTGGGTGCGGTCCAAACAAGAGAAGACCAGAAATAACTTGCTTGGAAGATGTTTGTGGATCTCTGACAATTCACTTTACACATACTGATCGGTGTGCATCTTCTGGCAAATGCATTTATAGATTAATCTGCTGTTACTAGACATTTCTAACATCAGTTTGTGTATGTTCTCTGTAGGCCGGCCACAACTTCCGTCACATGGACTACGGCTATGTGAAGAAACTCTGTGGAGCGCTGCTCAATGGACCAAAGCTACCCATCCTGTGAGTCTTGCATCATTTGTATACAGGGTCTGAGTGTGTCTGTAAGTGTAGTACTGTAATTTTGTGTAGCGTGTGTCTGTAGGTATGCATGTTTTGCATGGTGTGCAGTGCAGCATGTTTGTGTGTTTATGGGTTTGTAGTGGTGTGTAGTATGTATGTGTGGTGTGTGTCTGTAGGTGTGTTTGGTTTGTGTGTCTGTGGGTGTGGGTCACTCACAGCTGAGTGACTGGTGGTTCCACTTGTGCATAGAGATGATGATAGGAAAGTGAATGCTGTGTTCTGTTGCATGCGATCCAGACTTAACGCACTCCATGCAGGTCCTCCTGGATCACAGAGACATTTAATAAGTTCTGTCTATAATCCCATGTCATCTGAAATGCATGATCTGCATTTTACTACTTGTGTTTAGGGTTCAATATGGTGGAGACATGAAGCTGCCTAAGAACTTTGACTCCAGAGAACAGTGGCCCAACTGTCCGACTCTGAAAGAGATCAGGGATCAGGGTTCATGTGGCTCCTGCTGGGTGAGAAACAAACATAGCAACAGACACACTGTTATTTCATCATGAATACAGAGATGAGGTGAACTATGAAACATGCTGTAATTGAACAAATGGTATCCGAATGGGTCATTTGAAGCTTGTTTGATCACTACCTGATGGCTTTGTCTTACTGTTGGTGTGATGGTTGGTGTGCCTACAGGCGTTCGGTGCTGCAGAAGCCATATCAGACCGTGTGTGTATCCATAGCAACAGCAAGGTCAGTGTGGAGATCTCTTCACAGGACCTGCTTACCTGCTGCAGCGACTGTGGTATGGGGTAAGTCTGTGTACTACTTTAGGCATTTTTATCGATAACATTTGTTTTAACTTCCTGTCCAACACAATTTTTTTGTGCTCAGATCTCCTCTTCCGTTTTATGTTTGTGTACTGCGTTTACCATCTTTCAAGGTCTAACTGTCCCCACCATCAGAAAACATGTTGGCAGTGAACTTGTTACCGGTGAACTGACAATCTGGCGAACCCTTGTATCTCTATATTTTAAGTAACTTTTTATGTTGTTTTTTGTGTGAATTGATGCCGTACTTCGTTGTACAAGAGTGTCATCATCATTTTCTTTGTCGAGGACATTTTTCTGGGGCATTTTTGTAGAGCAGCTTGGTGTGACGAGCCCTATTGATTGCCACCGTGTGCAACAGAAGTACTGTAGAAGGGATACAGTAGTACAGAAATTACATACACAGAGTGACTTGAACCCTAGCGTTCCCATTCTGGGGGCGAACATTCACTGAAAATTGCAGATCTACAAGCTTGCGCTGTGAGCTTGTAGAGATTTTCGGCAAAGACATTTTCATATCAACAACTTCACATTGCAATGCATTGTAAGCTTGTATTAACAAGAGCTTGTGACTACATAATAACTACACTGGATCCATTCCATTTCCCGAAAAGTAAAATTTGGACATAAAAGGTTCTGCCCAACAGCGTTGATATACTGCATAATAATTAATAATGAACAATCATATCGCCCTACTGTAAAGCTAAGAGTTGGGAGTTTAAATCAGTGTTCTCATCCTCTTGTAGTTGTAATGATGGTTACAGTTACCATTTCTGTTTGTAGGTGTAATGGTGGTTATCCTGCCAGTGCCTGGGATTTCTGGACCACCGATGGACTGGTGTCTGGCGGGCTCTTCGACTCCCATGTTGGTAAGTGTGTGTCCCCTCTAGAATGCCTGAATTGTCCAGGCTATTTCTTTTTTTATTTTCCAGCTGTTTCTGTGCACGAGAATGCAGAAATATTGCAATGACGGTCATAGTTGGGAGTTCAGAAGTCTTGTTTTAGGAACTGCTGGAAGTACTGCATGACCTTGAAAGACCTTGTATTGTATGGGTTTTAAATGTATTGCATGATTTTTTAGATGTGATGCATGACTTTTACATGTATTTATTACACACACACACACACACACACACACACACACACACACACACACACACACACACACACACACACACACACACACACACACACACACACACACACACACACACACACACACACACACACACACACACACACACACACACACACACACACACAGTAGTAAAGCACAGTGTATGTTCCTGGTGTTTCTCCAGGTTGCAGGCCCTACACCATAGCTCCCTGTGAGCATCATGTTAATGGAACCAGAGCTCCCTGTACTGGAGAAGAAGGTGACACCCCTGAGTGTGTCAGCCAATGTGATGCCGGATACACACCTGATTACCAAGGGGACAAGCACTTCGGTATGGAATTGAAGACATGCGTACACACACACACACACACACACACACACACACACACGCACTGTAATGTGTGTACTGTTGTACTGTATTCTTTAATTGTGTGCACATCTAGATGATCAATTGTCTTGTTCTGATGGGACAGATGGTCTACAGACAAACCATTTTAAAATGTTAACGTTCACAAATTCTCCCACAGAAATTCTGTGCACTTTCCTGTTAACTAATGCAATCCATTCTTATGTACCATATTCCATAGGGTGCTACAGTATGCTGTACTGTATGTAATCACAAATCACTTGCAGGGACTTGACCTTATACACTTTTCCATAGCCTAAACTCAATAGTTACAAACCCTCCAGTCAACAGCAACTTGCTGTGAAAGTTGAACACACACCGACCTGTACAGAATCTGCGCGCAGCATACAGTACATACAATTCTACTATGTTATATACATAATATGTTGTCTCTCCATATACACAATATGTTGTCTCTCCAAAACAGCCTAACTCTGTGATCTGTTGTGTATAGCTGTGTACAGTACACAGTATAGAAGACTAACACTGGTGTATGTGTGCTGTAGGTAAAACGTCTTACAGAGTTGAGTCAGAACATCAGATCAGGAGTGAGATCTACAAGAACGGCCCAGTGGAAGCTGCCTTTACTGTCTATGAAGACTTCCCGCAGTACAAGTCTGGTGAGAACTACACACTGCAAGCTCACATAAACACCAGAGAACCTCTTCACTTACGCTACTTTTATTGAGTCTGAAGTTCCGACTATTTAGATTTTTAAAATCAACCGGGTCGGATATGATGTGAGGGCAAATAAAATAGAAATTAGCAAGAAGCACATTGACTAATCCCTGTACTTATCCAGTTATGGCACCGACTCAGCCCCATGTTCTACACAGCCAATGCCGGAGAGGAAATTAGATTTTTTTTTTTTTTACCAGGTTTTCTTTTTTATCAAAATAAATGGCCTGGGCGTAACCGTGAAAATATGGTATTCCGGTGGTGGACCAGGTCAAGAACTGTGCAGTGAGATCAACCACACAACTTTGTGGACGGGGTCTACAAAAAGGCCCAACAGTGCACGTTTCTCCTTAGGAGGCTGCAACCAAAACAACTCAACCCTTAGACCTTTACAGTCATGCAGTAAAAACAAAGACAGACTCCATCACTAAGGACCCTTCACACCCCCTTCACCACTCCTTTTAGGCAACCGCTTCAGAGCACCCCTGGCTAAAGGAAAAACTCACAAAAACTCTCTCCCACTGGATAACCATTTTAAACAAGGCCAAATGGACTTTCTTCTTGTGTCACGCTGTGTGTTTTCTTGTGTAATGCTGTGTCTTCTTGCGTCATGTTGTGTGTTTTCTTGTGTCTAGGTGTGTATCAACATGTGCATGGCTCTGCTTTGGGAGGTCACGCCATTAAGATGCTGGGCTGGGGAGAGGAAGACGGCACCCCCTACTGGCTGTGTGCCAACTCATGGAACACTGACTGGGGTTACAACGGTGAGGACACCTTAACCTTAACTATCACTACGACATGCATAAATAACCTTTACCTTAACCTAACCCAAATTCTAGTCATTTTACCTACATTTTACTTCACAATAAGATAGAATTACAACAAGTGTACACACAAACACACACATAGTATATACTTTAATGCTTTCTGTTAACCACTTAGTTCACCGTATTCCCATGGGAATACGGTGAATATATTAAATAGGCTAAATATATTAAACAAAATATATTAAACAGGCACATTTATTTACTCAAAAACACACACATTAGCATTGTATCATCCATGTGTACTTGACATTAATGAAATAATCTTCTCTTCCTCAGGGTTCTTTAAGATCTTGCGTGGGTCAGATCACTGTGGCATTGAGTCTGAGGTTGTGGCTGGAATTCCAAAGTAAAATGTAAGAAAAGAATACTATGGAAACATTATCAAAGAAACTCTGGTGTACCTAAAGCTGTGTGTACTAGCCTGTTTGGACCAGATGGCTCTTAACAGCATACAGTCATTATCATTAGGCCCCAATTAAATCCATGCTTGTCTTGCGAAGATAACTGTTTTTAGCTAGCAGAGGCCTAATGATACGAGTGTGTGAAACCAGTAGCACTTTTGGTAAGATTTCACTCCTCATTTGTTTACCAGTGTAGAGGGACAGTGTGAACATAAAATCAGTTTTGGTGACCTATTTTTTTTCTGGTTTAGGTTTGGGGCTGTGGTGTCATGACATGACCAGAAGATGCCGACATTCTCCTTCCTCCCTGCACTAGAAACCACTATAAGGTTTCAGTAATGATGGTTCAACATTGAACATTCAAACATTCAACGTTCTTTACAAAGACCTCACAAGAGTCTGTTCATGTGGCTTCTTTTTTTATTTCGTTTTTAGGTTTTTAAAGGTGGTTATTATTGAATATGATGTGCAATTTGTGCAAAATGCCACCTGTCCACCACTTCTCAAATGAAAGTTTGGTACTATGAATGGTAACAATCTTTGGACTGATCTTAGTGCAGTCTAATTCTTTGTTTCTCAGGTGAGTCTTGCAGACGACTGAACCACTGTTAGGTTTTAAGCTCTCTCCACATAAATGATGTAGCTGCTGTACTCCTGCTGGATGATGTGATGTTTTGTAGATGTATGAAAGGAGGTCGCTGTATTCAATTTGATTTTGAACTCTTCAGAGTTTTCAGTTTTTCTAGCTTCATCACCCTTCTCCCTCTTTTATTTCAGAAAATGTGGTCTTTTATTTGTTGACAATTTGTTGTTTTCATTTTTTACTTTGACTACTTGAGAAATGGATCACTTTGTAGTCTGATTTTGAGGTTTTTAAAGCTTCTCTGCCTGACCTGATCAAAGTATAGTATTGCCACATTATGTTACAGTATGTACAATGGTAAATAAATGAGTAATGTCTTAATAGTTGGTTTCCAATGTGCTATTTTTGTGTATCAGCTATTTTCTGGCTTTGTTCAACTAGACTGAGTATTTTTCATAATTCATGCCCAACGAGAGACATGCAGAAAGCATATTAAGTATTCTTTTCGATATGTGACTTGAAGCTAGCCTCTTGTAAGTTATACCATAAGGGTTATTGAATGTAAAAGCTCAAACAGGAGTTAATGAATTATATCTCATTGATTGTCAAAGAAGCAGCTTAACATCTACATGTAGATTCTGGGTCTGTGTACCTAGTTTGATAGTTTGTTCAATCCAAAAACAAACTATCAATGCCTATTGAAGCGTGTTTAGAATGAACTTGTATTTTACAATGGAGAAGTTGCAAGTTAGACGTTATATTATTATTGCAAATAATTAGTTGTCTGTATTAAAATGTATAACTTTTACACAGCAAGCATGCATAGGGTTAAATTAAATAGATAGCAAGGTGATTTAAACTGACACTTCCGCCTTGTCAGCAAGGCTTGTTGTCAGCATCAACAAACACTCCCCCTTCGTAGTAGAGGAAAGAAAGACGCGCTCGTTTTGCCGACTGGCGCCGCTCGCCACATGACCAGTCCAGAGGCAGAAATACTACTGCCAAATAAATCACCATCACAATGACCAATAAGAGGTGACCAACTAGTGTGGGGGGAGGACGATTGCAAAATCGTTCAACATTCTATGAATACTCGGAAAAAAAGTTTTGTTTTCCAGTGGTGTAAAGTAACTTAAGTATTTCTAAATAAGTAACTAGGTATTTAACTAAAGTATTTCTACTTTACTGGAGTATTTCCAATTTTCAGTACTTTTACTTCTACTCTACTACATCTCAGAGGCAAATATTGTACTTTAACTCCACTACAATTATTTGAAAACTTAAGTTACTTTGTAGATTTTTATCCCACTTTTTGTTATATTACAAAACATACATACTTCAGCCCTATATATATACACATTTCGGCCATTTGAAAATAGCCGATCTACAAGCTCACAATGTGTTGTCATGCGACGCATTGTGAGCTTGTAGATCTGCTATTTTCAATAGATTAAACATTTTATACACTTGAAAACTTGTGAGACATTCTGCATAATTAACGAGTAGCCTCCTTTCTACCGTTCGTACTTTAAGAACATTTTGATACCAATACTTTTGTACTTTTACCCAAGTAAATTTTGAATTCCTACATTGCAGTATTGATACTTTTACTTAAGTAAATAATTGTGCGTACTTCTTTCCACCACCGGACGGGCCCCTCAGGGTATCAAAACGAGTGCCACACACCTCGGTTGGTTATAGAGAGCAGAGCACTGCGAGCACGAGCATCAGTGTGGACCAGACCGTGTCGCTGCCGGCAGCAAGCTAACAAACAACCAACCAACCATGGAGGGGAGAAGTGGGCTTTCGTTTATGAAGTATGGGTCAGCTCTGTCCCTGTTGGTAGTTCTGTGGGCTTACTGGTTCAGAACACCACAGAACACCGTGTTGGACGACCGGCTCGACGCCGTGCTGTCCTCTCTGCTCCGGGCCGAAGGCAAAGTGGGGATCAGTCATGCAGCCAGACCCAGGGTGGCCATTGGTAAGAGAGCTAGCGTTAGCTAACATTGATTGCTTTAAATACGTTCGGGTGAATTATCAACAGCACAGCAGCCTGTTTTGTTATTTGTCAAGTATACAGACTGCCCAGGATAAGTTGTTCGCTAACGTTTATTAATTTAATGTAATTAATGTACTTGTCTACATGTTCGCTACCTAGTAGGCTACGAATATGCATCAGTGGTGGCTTCTGGCAAATATTTCAGGGGGGCGAGTGTTAACTTGACATTGGGTGCGTTCGGAAATACAGCACTGAGCGCACTGGCCAATACAAACTAATAGGCGAGTGCGCTCCAGTGTGCAATATCCGAACGCACCCAATTGTCATATTGCATTTTCTAATGTAATTTACCTACGTGCAGACTACAAATACAGTATGTGACTTAGCTCCGACGGAACCTCTCCCTCCGCTGTATAGCTCCGAGATGAGGTTGCTCGTTTCCCTCTGCCGTTTGAGCAGGACATTGTCGCACATTTTCCACTTTACATGTTTCTTACCCCTTTCTGCACATCGTATCCAAAAAGTAAAGCTTTTCCGCCATTCTCTCAGATGTTTTAAGTTCTAGCGCACCATAAAAGCTATCCAACGAGTTGAAAAAAGTATTTAATTTGCCTCGGTCCTCATCCGGTTACATTTTTTTAAGACCTTGCGCAAGAGTTGCGCCCGTAGAGATAACATTACTGATTCCCCTACTGGTCAAATGTTGAATTGCATCTTCTAATGCAAAATATTATGGAACCGGCTGAGGACAGAGGCAAATTAAATACTTTCTTCAACTCGTTGGATAGCTTTTATGGTGCGTTAGAACTTAAAACATCTGAGAGAATGGCGGAAAAGCTTTACTTTTTGGATACGATGTGCAGAAAGGGGTAAGAAACATGTAAAGTGGAAAATGTGCGACAATGTCCTGCTCAAACGGCAGAGGGAAACGAGGAACCTCATCTCGGAGCTATACAGCGGAGGGAGAGGTTCCGTAGGGGTTATATGTGACTGTGTATAGTCTCTGAATGGATACAATTGGTATCCCAACCTGAAATTAATAGAGCTGGCGAGAATCCTGTTACTGAATAAATACTCTATAAGCAATGATTACTATCAGAAATGAATTAGCCTCGGATAAAGACCACCATAGATGTATTTTATCGATTTTGACGATATCTATGATCCGAAAGTAAAAGTCAGACTCGGTGAAATACATCTCTGATAGTCTTGATCCAAGGCTATATCAGAATAGAGCTCCATGGTGGGGGATAGTTATCAGTGAGAACCAGTCATAAAACAGGTTTATCTTCAAGCTGTGGGCTAGCACACAGGAGCACATTGAGAATGCATTGAAATGGCTGGGAAGGGGGGAGGATGACATTAACATTGAAGTCAATGAGACTACCTGGGTAGGAAGAATGAAATGGAACAAGTTTGGCACGCATTGGCCCCCCAAAGGGGTAGGCCTTACGTCTACACAGGACTCTTGACCCTGATTGTGACATTCCATACTTGGTTTGAAGACAACACTTTTGGTGTAATAATGGATGAGCTATTACTGCTATGCGTTGTTACTGGTTCTGCAATAGCCAAGATGTTTTGCTAAAAGTTTACAATTTCAAAGATTGACTTAGTGCTCCCTCTTGATTGAACAACTTGAATGGAATGTACATGTTTGTCATCCCGATGCCTTTGAAACTGGGTTAGTGTGTGCCATGTGTTATTTAAGTGGCCTCTCCACTCACTAGATGTCTACTAATCATTTGTGAATTTGACTGAATTACAAATAACATTATTATATTCCTCAAGAGCCACTAATAGTCTAGTTCTAGTAGGACCATGGGTAGCGGAGAATGGATTGCTTTGAGTTCTTTGCTTCTCAGCAGCAGATAAAACCAACCCGGAGACCTTCACATGTACATTGCGTTTTGTATTTCTTATCTGGGTTGCTAACAGACCACAGCATCTCATCTCAAGCGTCATGGATTTAAAGGTTATGTGATCTGAGAGGTGAAATAGTCACATTGAAACCCATCCTGATTATCTCTTGACATGATGGAACTGATCATGAGTTTATCAGCCAACTGGTGATGAAATCGGTCATAGTACCATATACCTTCATCATACTATCCTTTGGACCCGATGAGAGACACAAATGTATAAGCTTTCACCTTATCTGCTCAACCTTTAGCCAGTACAGCGACAGTCCCTGCCATACTGGAAAGAATACTGTTGCAACATCTTGTAAGTATAACTAAAGACAAATTTGACCCCTGTCAGTTTGCTTATAAGAAAGGTTGCGGTACAGAGGACGCGGTTGTCACACTGGTCCACTTCATTACAAAACACCTAGATAAGTCTAACAAGAATCATGCAAGGGTGCTGTTCTTAGACTTCTCTTCAGCCTTCAATACAATACAGTCTGATATTCTGGTGACAAAGATGGTACAGTTGGAACTGAATCCATACTTAATTCACTGGTATGCTTCCTTCCTTACGAACAGAGTACAGAGGGTGAAAGTGAACAAAACCCTCTCCTCAGCATTAACTACTAATGTTGGTGCTCCCCAGGGTTGTGTAAGCTCAGCTGTACTTTTCACCCTTTATACTGACAGCTGTCGTACTGAGGAATGTCTGTCTGAATGTTGCACTGACAAACCAGATCAATACATTCTAAAGTACTCTGATGATACAGTTTTGATTTCTCTTTTGGATAGTTCCAGTGATCCTGGACTGCACCAACACAGAGTAAATAAGGTGGTGGAGTGGAGTGATAACAACGCTCTTATCATTAACACAAAAAAGACAGAGGAGATTGTTTTTGGTGCCCCACTAGAGATACACAGATCCCCCATTACTATTCATAGTGAACAGATCAACCAGGTATGTTCGTATACATACCTAGGAGTAGTAATTGACCACCTTCTGTCATGGAAAGACCAGATTGAATCAGTGGGTAAGAAGACAAAGCAAAGAGTCTATTTCCTTCGCCGCCTGAGATCTTTTGGTGCTAGTAGACAGATTCTTCTTTTGTTTTTCACTTCTGTTATTATGAGTGTTCTGCAGTACTGTAGTACCACCTGGTATGGATGTCTGTCTGTAGCCTTAAAGTCACAACTGCTGCAGCAACTGAACATTTGTTCAAAGATTGTTGGACAACCACTTCAGAGGCTCTATACATCTACGTATAATGACAGTATGATAAGGTTGGCAAGGAATATCACTTCAAACACTAGCCATGCTTTGTATGGAGAATATAGGTTGCTGCCTTCAGGAAGGAGATACAGTGTTCCTACATACAATAAGGTCAAACTGAAGAGGTCCTTTGTCCATCAGACGACATTGAGGCTTAATCAGGAGTTGTAGGCTTGGGGTAGGCTGAGACATACAAAGACATTGCTCTTGTCTTTGTATGTCTTTATGTATGTATTTTGTTTTGTTTTGTTTTCTTGTGTCATGTCAAATGTGTGTACTGTTTATTGTTTATTGTTGCATACATGGCTGCTGGGTCGCAAGACAAATTTCAGTGTGAACTGACAATAAAGTATTATCGTATCGTATCGTATGCTGTCTCTTCCATATAATTACCACCGTTACGTCATTACAATTAAATAGTTTAACCATTTAAACCTTATTTTATACTTAGCCATACAACATTGTAATTTAAACAACAGTTAAAATAGCTCATTCAATGTGTTGTGAGCTTGCTATTTTGAAAATGAGAACATTTTCACCTATAATGACATGCCCAAAATTATTAGTAGTAGTATTAGTAGCTCTGTTCCTTTCTCCTTCAGAACCCCATTACTTCCCTCTCCAGATTTTGTACTTGATGTGGTAATAGCTAGTTTGGCATCATTTGAGCATCTCTGTGTTTCTGTGTTTCCTGCAGGTTTTGGAGGTTGTGTGGACCTTTTAGTGGATGGTGTGACATTGTTGAATAAAATGGGTCTGACTCCAAGTGGCCAGCCACTCCATCACGACTACATAGAGAACACAGAGCAGCTTATTCAGAGCTTTGCTTACTTCTTCCCGCCGGGAGCCGCTGCAGAGTGAGTGAGCTGTGTGCGTTTGCACATATATGTCTGGGCAAGTTTGTGTTTTTACACATCCTGTGTATTGTGTAAACTTTACACAATACACAGGATGTGTGTGTGTGTGTGTGGTTAGTTTCAGAGTTAGCTGTTCATGATGTCCTACCTGCATTTGTCTCACCACCTCCTTGCATAGATAGTCTGTGAGTTGTCTAGCTGATGTGCTGAGCATGTAAGCCACTGTGTATGTCTTTAGAATCAGTTCAACCTGGGGGCGCTTGATAGCTGAGTAGTTAGGGAACGTACCACCATTTAGGCTGATTAGGTTCTAATGCCCGACAGCAAGTCCCGGGTTCAATTCCCAGGCCGGGCGAACCTTTGCTCCCCTACTATTTTGCCGATATAAATAAAACTATGGTGGTTGATGGTGGTCTCTCTTCTATTGAGACAGATCCTGTGGTCGGATAGTACAACTGGAAATAAATGGAAATAATATTCCCTCCCAAACGTGCTCGAAGTCGAACCCAGGTTCAAATCCCAGGTAGGACATGAAAATTATGGATTGCACTTTTAACATGTCTGCCTGAATGGGTCGTTGTGATAAATACTTACCCTTATGTACAAAATTATTCAATCAATCAAATCCAGATAATCCAACCATATAGGAAGTGTAAGAATGGTGTTAATGCTGTCAGTCAGTAACTCAGGTGATGATGAGTCAACAGATGGAGTGTTTGGTATCCTGGTAAAAACAATGAACTCAATATAATTCTGAACAGCTGTAACAATCGCAAATGAAACTAAATCGGGCTGATTTAAATCCCTGTGTTTATTCATATACACGAGAGAGGACTTCATTGTAACACTGAGTCATTTCATTCCTACAGTAAAATACACAGCATTCTCTTTCCTTTATCTCATGATTCTGTTTCTGACTGTATGGCCATGTTCATTATCTGGAAGTAAATCCTAAAAACAACTGACTGTCATACTCACTATGCACGGAGGGAATGTGAGATGAGTGAATGTGAGTGAGAGATCAGACAGAAACCTCTGGCCTTCTCAGAAAGGTTTCTGAAATGTGTAAATCTTCTTTGTCATTCTTTATTTATCGTGTTCATTCTTTTTAAAACACCTGTTGATTTATAGAACATTTAAACATAAAGCTTTGCCTTTTATGGACAGATGCACAGTTTTTAATTGGACTTAAAGGGAGTGTTAAATAGCTCAATATTCTGATGGTAATCATTTCTATAGAGTGTTTGTTCAGTAACACAGGTATCCCTGTCTCTCCAGCTCTTTAGTAAACAGAAATACATTTTCAGGTGGGGATACCAATTTTATGCTGGAGAGAGAACTTATACATGATAAGCAACTGAAAATGGAATTCTCTTGTCTCTTCTCTTACCTCTTCTTCTTCTCCTGTCTTCTTCTCTCCTAACTTGTGCTCTCCTCTTCTCCTCTCCTACCTTTACTTCTCTCCTCTTTCAGGCGTTTTGTGATAAATGACACCCTGTTCAGTGAGCTGGTGGAGGCCTCCCGCGAGTTACCTGGCAACAGATGGTCGGTGGGGGGCAACGCCCCGGTCATGGCTGGTCGCATGGCAACTGAAGGGTGTGACGTACTGCTAGGGGGAAGCTTTAGTCCTGACTTCACTGATGTCTTGTCTGGACACATTGCAGGTACACACGAGGGCTGAACAATGAAAATGAGGTCATTAGTCACTGTAATAGGTGGTCTTTCAGCTATGTAGAAACCGCAAACCAGACTCTAATTTCCATTTAGGTAATCCAACATTGAACTAGAGTACAAATTCGTTCCATTCACTTTGATAAAAAAATGCAGTTTTTAAATGGTCCTGTAGTTGACTGGAACTACAGGGTCAAGAGGGTTTTTTGTACAACGGCATTTTTAAAACTAGAGGGAACGTTTCCTGTAAATATGAATACATTATTAATAATGCTAAAGATTCTAGGACCAACAGACATGATGATTAGGAAGCACACCCGGGGAGCAAGTTGTTGACCTTATATTTTGTGTGACAAGAGATGGCCTTTGTGAGCTCTGGTATCAGAAACCTTCCTGTTAAAGAGTGTGAGAAACTCTTCACATTTAATAGGGGAGCATTCAGTAACAACGTGAGAGGAGGGGCTGAAAACACGATTAGTGGTATTGAAAAAGTTGTTGTTTCCTGTCCGCCCCCTCTCTTCATGCCTCCATCTCTGCAGTGGCAGGAAACGTGGTGGAGGAACCTGACATCCACCTAATCCTGGAGTATCCAATGGGAGCAAAGTGGGGGCAATACACCTCACGCAGAGCTAACAGGTAGGACATATACTTACAGGCATGTTTACTTGCTATAGTAAAAGTTTGGTATAAAAACTAATAATTAATGGAAATGTCTTAAGTTAATAATAATTCAATTTGTTCCATTGAGAAGCAGAACTGTGTTTCTGTCAGGCTGTGTCTGTGTGTATACTACTTTTATTGTATTGAGGCATTAATTAAAACAAATTAATAGATTTTGTACAAACTGCCACCATCATGTTCAGAATTTGAGTCAAAGACATAATTTTTCAAAGCCCTAATTCTTTTTACAAATGAGAGGCTTTATTTAAAGTGAATGTGTTTACTACATAATTCCTAGTCATGTCTGCTCATAGTTATAATAAACATGTGTTGTTTACTGTGTTGCTGAAATGTTGGTGAGAGGGGACAGCACGGCTCGCTTTAATCAAACTTGAATCCTGCATCCTCCACGACTGCATAGGGCTGCATATGTTTCTCTAAACCCCCCAATGCTTTAGTTATGGAGTTTATATATGATAATTGAAATGGACAAAGCGTCTCGGACTGATAGACTATCGCTGAGCAAAGAATATTGGCTTGTGTACAGCAAATCTTTTACTTCACACACAGGTGAACAAAAGCAAATTATTGGGGAGCAGAATATTTTGATGCATCAACTAGCTAGATATTTGTTACACAGACATTGGTAACCTTGTGAATTCTGAGACTAGTCTAGGGGTCATCGTTTGGCAACTTTCTGACTCTACCCTCTCGCTGACCCTCCAGGTTTACGCACCTAGAGTCAACCCACACATTGTTACTTTGTGTACCTGTTAAGTATATTGTCAATACTGATGACCCTAACTCCTGTCTATTGTTCTGTGTATTATATTCAGGTACATAGTTCATAGTGATGACCATAACCCCTACCTGGCCTCCATGGAGGACTTTGCTGACAAATTAAAAGACTTCCAACCAGACCTTCTAGTGGTGGGCGGGCTACAGATGATGGACAGTTTCCCCTTCCAATCAGGTCAGCACAGCAACTAGTGTTGACATTACACAAACTCTTTGTGCAGCTGACCCCCATTCCTCCCCTTTCTATATTATTCCTATATGTTCATCATTGAAGATTCTAATTTGGGCAAATAAAGGCATTGACATTGAACTTATCCTCCTCAGGTGAACGTGAACGTCTCCTCTCCCGTCTGGCTGATCTCCTCATCTCCTCATCTCCTCACACTGGGGTTCATTTTGAGATGGCCAGTTTTGTAGACGAAGGTCTCATGGAAGACCTCCTTCGCCTGGTCATTCCACACGTATGTAATTAATTTAATATTCCTCGTGGCAAGGCAGGATTGGAGTGATTACAGTTATTGATGAATCAAACAGAAAATGTATATGCAGTGTTTAGTGATTTACCGGGTTCCCACGGTCATGAAATTCCTGGAAATGTTTTGAAATTCAATGTCTTGAGGCATGGAAAAGGTTTGGAATTCACTGAATGTTTTTGAAAATGTTCAGATATAATTTACATAGTTTTTGGCTATTGATTTTGTTATGTCCCAAAACATGTCTACTATTACGTGAAATACATGTGGCCTAATGTGTACAGGACGTCACGTGACAAAAATAATAGATCTACAATCTAACAACACGGTGCACCGTGATACGTTGTTGGCTTGTAGATCTGTTCTTTCTGTCACGTGACACCTTTGCCTGCGTCTGTCTAGGGGCATTGATAGTACTATATGCCTGGAAATGGGGTAAAATACTTTGAAAATTCATTGTTAAAAATGTGTGGGAACCCTGGATTTATGAATAGCATGGGTGGTAATTGGCTAAAAGTCACATCAGTATCTATCTATATTTTGTATCTTTATTCAGTACTGTTGTTAATATAATCATTATATTGATACTCAAGACCTCAGTATGTTTGATGTTGTGGTCTTTGTCTTCCAGTCTGATTCTTTAGGAATGAATGAACAGGAACTTCCAAACCTCCTCAGTCTGATGAAAGGTACTAATGTCACAGTACTCTCCGACCCCAACCCCCGCGTCGCTACTGTCCTCGACCAGATGAGAGAGCTCTACGGCCTGGTCAACCAGCGCTACAGGGAGGCTAATGCTGATGGCAAAAGTGGCACAAATGAGGGACGACCTCTGACCCGGCTCCACGTTCACACGCTGGCCTTCCAGGCAATGATTGTGACCCGTGGCTCTCAGTGGAAGAACACAATGTCTGCCACAGCTAAGGCCTCGCTGACGGCTAACCGGCACGTCTGCGGCTCGCCCGACATCGACCCCAGCAAGGCCCGGCTCATAATGGATGAGTCCTTCGCCATCAGCAGGCAAGAGGGCAGCCAGCGGATTCCCCTGCAGGAGGCACGACCTGTCAGCTGTTGGGAAGAGGATAACTATCAGATCTGTGTGGCTCCGGTGTTGGTGTGCACTGAGGTCTACCAGACAGCTGGGGGAGGAGACAACGTCTCAGCCGCAGGGCTGGTGCTTCAGATCTAGAGAGGGGAAACTGGTTGGTCTATCTGTATATCATGCTAACTAGATGTTAGCAGCTAATGAGGTGAGGGAGAATGGATTGATCGTTGTATTTATGATGCTAAATAGCCATGGGCAGCTAATGTGGCTAACATTGGAGATTACGCATCAGGCTGAAAGTAGCCACTCTTGCATCTAATATGTATGGCGTATGTACAGGAGAATCGTTTATTTTGGGGTGGAGGGACTTGTCGTTCAGTCACACTCTTTGGCTTTGAATAAACGGCTCAGCGAGGAAAACAGGATAGTGAAAATCTATAATCGGAAAATACGGATTCCTGTAACAAATTATGTGCAACCGACAACCCAGCCTTGCTGCAGAACAGGTCTGTGTTTTCTCCTGGGCAGAAAAAGGCAAAGACGTTTTTGCATCCAATTTGTTTGATTTACAACAGGACTGTACTGTTTGTCCCTGTGACTCGTACAGCCAATTCTCTGCATCCCATCATCTGACTGCAGCAGTCCGAATCACATAAAGACAGACTGGACAGGGCTAAATTCAGGAACACATGAAGATATTTTTAGTTTTGGTTTGTTTCAGGACAAATTACTTTTTATTTTATTTGTGTATCCAGCTGAGAATTCCAAAGAAGCCGAACTGTGCTATACTGTTATCTCCTTGTGTCTGGAGACTGATGTCTGCAACAGTTTGGCTCTCATAGCTCTGGGAAACGTTCTGCAATTCAACCAGTAAGCCAACTTTCACCATCAACCAACAAAAATTTAAGAATCTCCTGAGCCTGTCTGTTCACCCCTGCCTATTCTCTCTAATGTCATTCATTTTAACCACTTAAACCATGTATACTTCATTGACCTGTGACCCCCCAAGAGGTCTATACTAGACTACCTCCTTTTCCTCTTCCCCCCCAAAATAGCCGATCTACAAGTTTGTAGATCTGCTGTTTTCATGGAATGAGTTTACCACTTCTGCAAAAAAGGGCCAACAGTTGGTCAGATGGAACCTTCCCAAAACATGTGACAACTGGCAAGTGGATTTGTTGTGACAGATGAGGTCATTCCTTTGTTCACTTAAAGTGCAAATGTACTCTGCTCGTAGCCAGATATGCTACTAGTTTTTTTTCCTACCTCCATCCCCTCCCCTTTTTTGCAGCTTTCTCTTTCCATATCCTTCTCTCCATTAGAGGAACACTTAACCTTTTTCAATCTTATATCCATACTGTATTTGGATCCACACTAATGCTCACTATATAATTTCTGTCAACTCCCAGTTGCGCGCTGTGAGTATTTACACTCAAAAAAATGGGGGACATGCAATACATACAGGCACACGCCCCTTGGTGTACCAAGACAGTTTTGGCAGGCACCATGCTGTAAAAATGTTTGAAAACCCTCTGATGATGTCATTGGCAGGAAGTGTTCCACATACCCACAACCCACCTCTGAATCACACCGGCTACACAGCAATCATTCCCTATAGTGAGTATTAGTGAGCACCTATATGGGTGAAAAACAGGTGGTGTTCCTTCAACCTATGTTCCTTCCATCTTGCTTGTCCTGCACTACAGCTCTGTGTATGGACTAGAACTGTTGGTAGCAGATTTCCTGGTTAAATCCAGCTCAATAAATGTGTTCTGCTGGTGGTCAGACACCCAATGCATCCAATGTCCCGACTCCCGACGCACATTACACACACTCATCTCATTCCAAAGCCACTATGTCTATGATCCAACTATCTCTATCTCCATCTATAATATGGAGACGATGTCATTGTACAATCTCATTCTATTGACGGCTGGGATCAGTTCCAGTTGCACCAAGCCACTTGAAATAGGATAAATAGGATAAATTATTAAATTTCTGTTTTGTTTTTGTTTTCTGTATTTCCTGGATGGGTTGATCTTAAACGGGACTAATTTCATGTTCTGGTTTCTGTGTCTTGTTTCTAATGAATCAAACATTCCAATATGTCTGCAGTTTTAGACTTTAGCTTGCTAGCTGGACATTTTTCTCACCAACCAATTATTTCTTTGTCAGCTTTTGAGTGGTGGCTTGTGACCGTTTCTTATTTAAAGAGGAATGATGACAAGCCATTTTAAAGTGAGAAACTAACTATGCGTAGCTCCAGTGTAAAAGGTGTTCAGGTCTCCCTTAAGGGAATAAGACTTGAAGAGTTGATGCTGTAACACTTCTCTCTTCTGTACTTGAATGTTTAGTATAAAAGGGAATGTTTTCGTTTTAAAGCGTGTGTGATTGTGTACTAATCATCATTCCTGGTTGGATACCAAGAATAACGGGTCATGTTTTACTGTGAACTGCTTCTGTTCAGTGCATAACATGAACATGTGTTCAAGCTGAGTGCTGACTGCTGTCATATGATATACATTATATCATAATATATTTAATATCACATGATATACTATCATATTGCATGATATACCTGCAGTGTATATCATATCTAATTTGATAGTTGATCATATCCATGTTCTAAAGCTATTTGACAGATTTCTGCATTACGTCTCATCACGGTCTTATGTAATCACTCTCTGGTAAAAGAAAAATGTCTATTCTTTTATTTTTGTTTTTAACAGTCTCAGCTGTGTTGTTTAGGTTTATGGCCAGCTCACTGTAGACCGGGGGACCAGAATTGTGCTTCAAATGTACATGTATTTAAATAGTAAATTATTTCACAACGTAGTTTCCAATGGATACATTCAGTCTTCTATCATATGGTCATAATGTTATCTTTGACAGAAACACGCTAGGGGTTCTCAAACTTGTTTACACCATTTTATGTGAGAAATGTTTTGGCGACCCCACACTTGATTTACAGTGCAATTTCAAAGTTTAAATAAAGCATATTTAAAAAGAAAGCATACATTGGTAGCCTTGAATAGCAATATTTTTTAGAAAATGCATTTACAAAGCTGTGATTCCTGCTGATTTTGTGACATCAACGTAGTTTAAAAGCTATGGAAAACGTTTTTCTGTACACATTTGTAAATTGAAGCATACAGTGTAGATACTGTAGCTATCTGTTGCCAGAACCTTAATAAATAAAACCAAACAGGAAATGCATTTACAGGCTATGCTTTTCAAAAACAAACACAACAGACTTGATGGGGAGGATAATACCCTTTCTTTTTCAGTTGTCAATGTGTGTCCCCGACCAATAGTTTGAGAACCTCTGCTCTAGCCAATATTTCAAGTCATTGGATAGGACATAAGGAACCGTTTATTAATAGATATTACATAGATTTAGGGGCTATTACTTTTTCCTAAAACATTTAAACTACCTTTTTAATCTATGTCTAACCTACCTCATTTAATATACCTGTTTTAAAAATATATTTTTGGGGTCTTTTTCTGCCTTTATTGATAGGAAAGTAGGCTGACATGAAACGGGGAGCGAGATATGGGGGGGGTGACATGCAGAAAAGATCACAGGATCGAGAGTAGAACCCGCGACGCCAGGCTGGATTACCAGCCTTTGTGGTATGCGCCTGCACCACCAGGCCAGTGGGCTCCCCAATATACCTGTTTTTTTTGTCATCCCCACATGTGCATCATGAACGTAATTTACACGCAGTCACTGATTGGCCCGGTCATTTTTCATACTCTCTGCTATAGAGAGAGACGAGGACTACACATTTCACGCCCACTATTGAGACAGTGCACCCACACGAGGTCCGTTAGAACGATGTACTGCAGCTGTCAATGCATTCTCTATGAGGCATTGTAAAATACTGTAATTTCACTGGTTGAATGACTACTGAGGCTGTAGCGTTATTTTTTTTGTGTTCTAATGAAGTGTCCCATTTGTTTTATTTGTCCTTTTTAATGTGACATACCTGCCATCTCAATATACAACCCACATTATACTATAATATACTCCATCAGTGTGTCAAAAGTTCTAGCATCTGAAATCTAAAGTTTAAGTGGTCGCATTGTATATACGTCACAGATGCATCCCTTAAGGTTTTCAATACCCAGATCATGTATAATTTTTATAGGCTATTCATTTTGGACAATTATCCAAACAGCATCTTGCAAGACTATTTGTATATTAATACTAACCTGGAGAATTCACTAAGTAGTTGAAAATGTCAGGATATGTCACTCCATTTAGTTACTTACATTCAGGGCAGGCAAGTTAATACGGTAAACCCACACATTTAAAATGTTCATGTACCGTCGGAGCTCCGTGGTAGGTAGAAAATTAATATAAGCTTATGACATGTTCAAAATATAGAACTATGTAAGTCAGTCAAGATTGGGATGAGAATTCTCTTCAAGGTCGGCGCTAGTGCTCGTAAAGACAGTGATGTCACTGAAATGCGAATACTGGTCTGTCTGCCGTCTCCCCTCTGCTGCGTTAACATTGTGGGTAACCCATTCAAGTGACAAATTAAATGTGAAACATACTATTGAAAAAAGATATGATAAAGACACTATACATTTGGAAACATTTTTTATTCAACTCTATATCGTCTCCAGTTTATGTAGGATAATTTTAAAAGTAGGCCAACTCTCATATTAATCTCATAGAGATTGCATGGACAGCTGCAGTACATCGTTCTAACGGACCTTGCGTGGGTGCACTGTCTCAATAGTGGGCGTGAAATTTGTAGTCCCTGTGTGTTTCTATGGGCCGAAGTCCAGACTGATACTGTGGAGGAACGTGTGAGTGAATCCACGTCATCAGTCTGGCAATGCCAGGCTATGTCATCATGGCTGACAATACTTATGGGTTATTTCCCTCAGTTAGAGTAGGAACCTTCCATGACAACACACATTCTCCCATGACACCAGTAATATTTATTTTCCATTGACAAACTGTCTTGGTACACCATTTGAGAGCTGAGATCAAGTCTGTAAAATAAAACATCTTGATTCAAGAAGAGTACGAGTGCCTCTGATGTATAAATGCAATAATACAAAACAGGAATGACTGCCTAATTAATACTATGTCCCACGACAGCGTCAACACCATAGGCTGTGTGGCATAGGCTTTTTAGGAACCAGTTGCTCAGCTTGCAAGTATGTCAAAGTCTGTGTTACTTTATGTATGGCCCCTATACCTTGTACATACTTAACTCATTCAGTGTCATTGATGTCACCGACGTCACGTTTTTATAAGCCCAGGGTGCCAATGACGTCGCCGATGTCATGAAAAATTGAAAAAAGAAGTTCAGAACCCAAGATATCATGATTTGAAGATTTGCTGCTCCATTCACTTCTTGTTTAACATCTTACTGAAAAAGGCTGTATCTCGCTTCCTAAGCACTTTTTTTTTTTACAATGTATTTTTGACTCTGGCACTCAGAGCCAAACTGACAGAAATAAGTCAGGCACTGAATGAGTTAATGTTCATCACCACAGGCATTGATGCCATCAATTAAAGTACAATCCTATATCCACACATTTTTTACAAAAGAACATTTTGTAGGAGAAAGCCAGGTCAACATTTTCACATTTTGAGTAAATAGTTTCCAAACAAATGAAATCCTCCATCATTAAACAAAATTGTTGAGTCCTGTTGTGCATAAAAATGTTTAAGGACCGGGGCATCCGCTGGCCTAGCGGTCCAGGCGCATACCACATATGCTGGTAATCCAGCTTGACAGCGTGTGGCGAGTTCGACTCCCGATCCCGACGACCTTTGCTGTGTGTCACACCCCCCCCCCTTCTCTCTCCCCATTTCCCTGTCAGCCTACTGTCCTGTCAAATAAAAGCCCCCAAAAATATCTTATACAGTATATATATATTTTCACTGTCAGTCTTCTAGCTGGCATGTACATGCTTCTTTCTTATGCTCTAGTTGCCCCCATTTTAGCTGTAGTTCTTCCTTCTCTTTCTGCAGTTCTTCCCTCTGTCTATCCAGGGCTATGGACTCTTTCTCCTGCGCTTTCCTCAGGGATTCAATTCTCTCCCTCTCTGCGGCTAATTCCCTGGCATTTGCATCACGCAGCATTTCAAGTAACTCTCTCTGGTGCTCCAGAGCCCGTGCCTCCTGCTTCTGAGCATTCCTCACAGCTTCTATCAGCTCCCGCACTCTCTCCAGTTCACTGATGTCTTCTTCTCTGCGTTCTCTTGATACATCGAACACGTCTGTAAGGAGGAGGGGGAGTAAGAAGAAAATAAGTATTGATTAACTGTGGATCAGGGACTGCACTCATGTTATCAATTTGATGATGCATTTGAAATCTATACTAGATCCATCCACTTTCCTTGTGTTCGATGATTAACTTCATACCTGTGCGTTTTTCTTTCACCACACTGGTCGACGATTTATTTTGAACAGGGTTCTGTTGTACCGTTTTAGAGGACTGTTCGTTAATTGTGCCACCGAGGCCAGCAAAGGCCCCAGGGTGTTTCTTTGACAGATGCCGTTTTAGGTTGCTCGTGCTGTTGTAGTGTTTGATCTCCTCCATGCAAAGCAGGCAAAGTGAACATGTCGGATTCTCCATTCGTTTGTAGTGCTTCCAAACCGAGCTCCGTCTGCGAGTGTGTAATGACGGGCCATCAGCTGTAGCTTTACTTGCTTCTGTTCTCACTGAAACTCCATCTTGGTACTTGGCAGCTTCCAAGATGCCATTGATGGCACAAGTAATATCAGCGTCGTCCACCGCTGTGATGGGCCCGGTCTCATCGTCATCCATCTCCACCTCCACTGAACACAAAAACAATGACAATGTTAAATGTATTTTATGCCCTTTTGGTACGTTTTACTGTGGAGAAGATTTCTGGATAAGTTGAAGCCTTCAAGGCTGCTGAAATGTGTGCCACCTACCAATCCCCAGGAGGAAAATTATACTAGTATGCAATACAGAGGTTTACAGGCCAGGAAACAGACTTTATATATATATATATATATGCTTGTATTGTTTCTCTTGCAAAATCTGGCAACACTGCCTCAAAGTTTCTTCTGGCTTGGGCTAGGGCCGGCCACGGGCCACTTTGATAAGATCTTTTTATCTCTCTTGGACCCCAATAATCTAGTAAAAATTGTAAGGTCATTTACTCATCTGTTCCAGAATTTCTTTACTGTAGACAACGGTGGAACTCTGATCAAAATAGCCATTCCTGTACGTTGTCTATTTATTAGTGCAATGTAACAATGGTGAAGATTAACAACTAGCATTCATTTAGCTTGGGACCCCCTGGAACCACCTCAAGGACCCCAGGTTGAGAACCACTGCTCTACTTTTAGAGATCAAATTAAAGCTTCAGAGCTATTAGTAGTTTATATCCAATTTGTAAATAAATTAGACCGAAAAAGTGTTGTTTGTCAAGCAACAGCACCACTAGCCCTGGTCCAGAGCTGACCATTAGTAATATTGACCAGATCTGTAGAGGGCGCAGTGGAGTAAATAAAATAATTTCCGTATGGCGGACATATCTTATTTTCTGCCCAAAAGTGTATCATACAAAGAAGGTGGGGTGCTGAGAGGCTTCCCATCGTGGAGAATAGACTTTCAACCCAACAAAACACCCTTTGTTTCGGCGAGTTGCGAAATAGTTGCGTTTATTTTTTACTAAAGACGGAGACCTCGCATGTCGGTGGAATTTTCGTTCTATGAGCAGAGCAGCGAGAGAACTAACTTACGCTCTGGACCAAGGCTAGCAGCACGTCGCACTGTATTCACTCTAAACATAAGACTACTTTGTTTACATTGGAATTAAGCTTTTGCATTGAAACAAAACAGCGTTATTACTAACAAAACTAAAACCATTGAAGCGTTAAAGACCATTAATACCAACCAGAGCCGAAGTTGTTGCCACTGTTCATCTTAACGTGGATGTGTTGTTGATCGTTGTTCTCGGTCATTTCAGATCCATGACTCTTTCCGTCGTCAGCAGCAGCTATCTCAGCGGGGTGTTTGACACGCAGATGCCTCATCATGTTGGTTGTAGTAGGGCCATTATGAACCACACACACCGTGCACAGAAGACATTGTACCGTTCTGTCGTCTAGCATCTTAAAATACGTCCAGACCAAACTCCTTTTGCGCGGCGCCATCTTTAACGACTAGAGTTCACCTCACTCGCTGTTGTTTTGCTTTCAGAGGAAGCGGAAGTGAGAGTCGCCCTCTGGTGGTGGGGGAGTAACCATAGAGGTATAGGGAGTAACCCTTATTTCAGTGGTTCTCAACCTGTGGGTCGGGACCCCGGGGGGGGGGGGTCCCAGATGACAGTAAAGTGTCAATTTAAGGACTTTCAATACCTACAAAATTATAATTAAAAAGACCATTACCCCATCAAAAGTCATCAACGAACTATAAAAACTGGTGAAACATTGGCCAAATTGTCAAATAATATAACAGACATTTAAAAAAAAAATGCCTAACTGCTATTTTCACCATATTTATCTGTGGAACCGATAAACCGATGCCTCAACTCAATTCCAACTGTCTAAGTGCTTGTCAGGGTGGGGGGTCCCCAGTTCAAATATGATTATTTTGGGGGGTCGCGGCCTGAAAAGGTTGAGAACCACTGTCTTATTGTACTACTCTGTAAACTGGTTTGGTCCATTTGGCTATAGCTCAGTGGTTCTCAAACCTTTTACTTTCAAGGACCCCCATAACTCTCACCACTCCACTGAGGGTCCCCTTGCACTCGCCGAATGAGTATCTGTCAGGTGCTTTAGTGATGGGCCTCTCATAATGGTAACTTCATGGAGTGCTTAATCAAAGGGCTTCAAAGGAAAAGAGCTCCATCCAGCTAGTTGGGGCAGTGGAAAAGGAGGATTTTATTCTTGATCCTCAAGATGAAGTGCCTCCACTCTCTAACGCAATAGTTTAGGAAAACATCACTTTATAGCAATATTGATCTATCACACAGATATCAGTCTATTTGTATGTATGGGCTGCATTTTATGTAGTTCTTTACATGTGATGGTACCAGGACACCTGCTCCTTAAAAACAAATCTACCACAGCCTGCAGCTTGTGTTTTAGCCGAGCCTCATTGTGCTTATAAAACACAGGTTATTGAACCAGCTCCCTTTACCTGAAGTGAAATGGTTGTTATAGAATTATCTAAGAGGTCAGCAGATCAATAAACTGTTTACTTAAAACCATTGTGTGTGTGTGGTCTTTATTTTCAATTCCTCTAGTGTCAGTGCATAGAAAGAAAATCGTAATCGAAAAGTAGTTTGATAAGCGGGGAACCAACAAAAAGCAGTTCTTGATAAAAGAGGCAACAAAATTAATACAACAGTATTTATTTGTCAAAGAAATATCTGACAGTTAAATGAACAGCATGGTTTCCGTACTTCCTCAACTTAAATGGATCACAAGTAGTGCTCACAAAGTGATCAGTTAAAACAATGCTAAAACTAAACAAGATAAATATTACAGCTTAAACAGAAATTTTCACAGGCTGAAATAGACACAATCGCTGAATAGAACAGTGGGACATTTCACCCACATTAATAAAAACAAAACGAAATAATAAATACAATAAATCTTTCTGAAGCAGACAAATGTTCTATTTTGCAGTAAGCTGGCTGGTTCAAACAGTAATATTACACTGCACATTATTAAATATGTGGTATTTTATCAGTGCAAAAAAAAAGAAAAGCTACCAAGAATCGGACTCTGATAACTTGGTCGGGATGTAGATAAAGTAGTAGCTAAAATATCAAACATTCTGCAGGCATGTGCATCATAAAGACACTTAAATGTAAACCTGACTCACCTTTCTGTAAAGCACTATTGGGATAGTGTGAGGTAAGTGTGTAACATTGTAGCATGTATCCTTATCTGGCTGCTTCTGTCAAAGTGCAACAAACCATGAGTCCTAAGTGACCCTCTGTATCTACTTTCCAAGGCATTTTCATAGATCTAGGAGGGCAGATACATCTAATCCTACCAGTGCTGTATGATATTACTCAGTAAAATCCTCAGAGTTGAAAAGAGCACTGAGAATTTTGTGTAGTTCAATAGACATCTTGCTTTGTACAGTACATCTGTCATCCCCCAAGAACTAAAGTACATAGGGCCATGGCTTGCAACGGTCAATATTCATTTAATGTATTCAGCAGATCTGTGAGACACAGTGAAATTGTTTAATAACACTTCCTACTCTCATTGCTGAGTCCCTCAAGGATGCATACATCCAGACTTACTCTCACATATACTGTAAATCAAATCCAGTGGTTCTGCTTAATCAAAGGGTTAAGTTCAAGAGCAGGCCTCACCTTGTGTGAGGAGGGGAAGTGTGCCTGAGAGTTATGGGGATTGGAACATATCAGTAATAGATTCCAGAGGACAGACTCATAGGAGTGAGTTAAGCTTGTTCATTGACCATCTAATATTCTATTCAAATATTGTAAAACATATCAGCTTACTCCAATGTTTATTAACATGTGTAAACAAATCTTACAATTTCAACACTTCATATGAAAAGCTGTAAATCAATATGAGTATAGATGTCAACAGTTCTATGAGAATCTATGTTTTTGTCAGCGTATGGAATAATACTTGGGCCTTTAAAAAATAAAAGACTATACCACAAGCCATTTTTCCTGCCTGCTAGTTCATTCCTTACATAGCTTTTTCTATTTTAAATGACCCCAGGGTAGTTTATACGATTCAGTGGAATTATGTTTACTCTACCTTCTAGTACAGACCATGTTCTAATTCCCCCAAAAAAAGAAAAGGTTTATTTATATAAATTCAAAACTTATCCAAATTGGCCTCAATCTTCATGCAAATATATATAAATTCAAGATAACATGTTAATAGCACCTCTTGCATTTTTTCTTTCTTTCTAAAAAACTAACTATTTGAATAGATTATTCAAAAATAAAAGACCTGGATCTCTCCAGCTACATTCATCTGAATCAAAAAATGTAAGACTAATATTTTAACATATGAATATGAAATTAATTTCGTATTTTTCCTTTTAGTGTAATGTACATTAGCTATTAGGTCGAAGTGTTTTAAGTGGTCCAACCACTGAAAGTCGGTTTAACTTATTCAAAAACAAACATGCTGAAATTACATGCCCTAGTAACAACATTAGCTCAATACTATCAACCGCTCCTCTCAGTCAATCATGAAGATTTTGGTCAAATTGTCGACATGGGGGAGTTGCTTCCAGGTGTAAAATATGACTGTCCATGTAGTGAAGAAAAAACAATGGTGAATGTGGTGGGTGTTCAGTATGATATATCATTAAGATTATTATTAAATAGATTTATGTGCTACATTTTAAGGCATCTGTGTGTGCCATAAAATGTGTCATAAACAAATCTAATATTATTCTTATTTAAAGCGATGAGATGAATAAATAAAAAGTTTGTTCCCCCCCCTCATTTCAGTCTCTTTAATGGAGAGTAATCCAGCACAACTCCAACTTTTGTCAACTAATATGGAAGAATATTGTTGCAGACAGCTAAAACTAAAAAAAATGAAAACAAATAACAAATATGGAAGTGCCGTATTCAGATATCCATCCAATGTTTGCTTTTCGTTATGTTGCATAGGTGTGGCACCTCACTGAAAGTTGACATGTCTCCACCGTTTTAGGAGGCAAACCTAATACGGAAGTCAGACTCCCCCAGTTACTGAGATAGTCCAAATTTTTGTCCTTTTCTGTTTGCAGAGTTATATGTTTGACAAATAGCTGTCGTTTTAAATGTAATATGACTTATTTTTAAATAATCTATAACATATTGAAGTTGCAAATAACAGTGTTTTTTTATTCACCGTAGTTTGAGAAAAATAATCAACAAACTTGCAATGACATTAATAAACAGAATTTAGTTGGAGTAGCTTCTTGTTGAAAATATGAAAGAATTTGAAAGAAAATACATAAACAATCTGGGGTCATATAAATAAGAAAATAAATTAAATCAGTAGATAAGGTTAACTATCAAGAGATAAGTAGTACTTTAGCTACTAGGCCTAAATCTTTACTGGGTGTATGAGTTTATTTAATTCTTGTTTCTTTGCAGAGCTTCACACAAGTTTTGGTTAGGATCCGGTTCTTGAGTCATAATCTCAACACATTCCCATTCTCCACTACGGCTTGACCGTTTAACTGCCTCCACAACTGTCTGCACATATAGCCCATCCTCAAATGTTGGTGCTATGGCAACTGGCCCACGTGCCCAGGACCTGCGCTCCTCATGTGCCTGAAAAGAATGTCTCAGTGCCGTTACCATGGAGCCAAGCCCCCGAAGGTGAGGCAAGGGCATCTCTTGGACATCTGGTCCAACCCACCCACTGTCCCCCAACAACAGCTCTTCACCATTACAGCCATTGCGTTGTCCATATAGTTCTGTCCCTCTGGCAACCAATCTCCCCATGGATCCAACCACCATCACTTCATGCACGAATGACCCTGGCATGTTGAAGTTTAGAGTCACAGTGCAACACACGCCACCTGAGCCAGTCCCAGACACAGACCCGGTTCCGCCCATTAACATTTGGAAGAAACAGAAATCATCACTGGTGACGCGGCGTATCCCATGGATTGACCTGTTTTGTTGTACAAAAGTCCGCAATAGGCCATGGACACGCTGGGCTCGTGCCCCAATCAGATGACTTAAAAGGTCAATGATGGCTGAGCCAACCGTGTGCAACCCACCTCCTCCCATAAGCTCTTCACAAGTCCAACCATATGATTGGTCAAGGAGACTGGGGCCATATACTCTGACGTCACACACCTGCACTTCACCCACATATCCCTCTTCCAGAAACCGTCGCATTGCAATGAAAGCTGGAAGGAAGCGCAAAGTGTTACCCATAATGCTAAGGAGCTGGGGATAGTACCGGGCAGCAGTCACCATCTTGAAAGAATCCACAGCAGTCGCAGCTTTCTCACAGACAACATTCTTACCTATGCCTGTAAAGAGATGGGGAAAGAAGGCTTAAAAAATACAGAAGCAAAATATAGAAATATTCTACGGTGCCACTGAGGGGAAAAAGTGGCATTCACCTAAGAGAGCATGGGCATTGACAGATATGCAGTCCTCTGACTATCTTATTGAGTTCATTATTCTCTTCCATTAATAAAAGATTAAGCAGCTTGTCCACTTCTATTTGACCATATTCACATGGTAGTCATTTCGCTCTTATATGAAGTAGTATGAAACTCAGGGTGGGAAAAAAATCACCCAATCAGAATCTGGTGGTAAATATCATTATACAGAGTTTCTGAATCAGTTAAATAAGTATTTGATTGCTGCTCAGTGCTCATTATGCTTCCTGAAAAAAAGACAAACACAGCTTTTATAAATGGAAAGACAAGCTCTATTTGGAAGCTGCTGTTGTTAAAAATGGGCAAGTCTCTGTGGAGACAAACTCAGGAAGTTGGAAATAAAACAGGAAACTGAGGTCAACTCTCAGGAATTCCACTAGATAAGTTAGCCTCACAGGGCTAACATTATCTAACATTGCGGCATGCTGAGCAAATGTTGCTAACAACTGAAGAATGTTTTTTGTTTGTTTTGTTTCTAAAATGGACACTAAGTGTCAGCCAAGAAAGAGAGAGGGGAATATAATACAAAGTAAACATGGCAAAGCAGGGTATCTACTTGTTGTAGCAAACAAGCTTTTCAGAATAGTTCCTTATTATATTAAGACAATAACTGAGCAAAAATAGCTGCGGGCTGAAGTAGTGGATATGGGCTGGGGAAGATAAATTGTCCTCCTTGCTACTTTCAAATAATCTGGTGAAATTTAAAAATGATTATGCTATTTATTATCCTACGTACTTTGGGTTGGCAATAGAATTCCCCAATCCCCATGTACTGAAGTGTAAATCAAATACCAAGGTACAGTACAAAACTATTATCTTTGTGAACCATTACACCCCTTTACCTAATAAAGAATCAATCACGTACAAACCATATAGTCTGTTTTTACATGAGCTTGATAAGGATCTACATTTGCTAACTGCTACACATAATTCTTAATATCTACATAAATAGTAAAATGGCTGAATTTGTTTTCTAAGGCTATTTCATATCTAGTTGACATTTATTTGCAAGATTCATGCCAAGTCTGGGCCGGTACATGCCATGATACAAAAACATTTACCTAATGCTTTGACAGCAATCTGCCGTGTCATTGGTGGTGGAATGTAGATGCAGACAAGGTCAACGTCTTGGTGCAGCAGAACATCATCTGATCGACTGGTGTGAAAGGGAATTCCAAGCTCTTTTGCCAGACAGCAAGCTTCCTCTTCACTCCTCCCCCAGAGTGCGTGAACTTCAAAACCTTCTGCCTGCAACAATGGCACCAACACTCGGGCTGTGCTCCCTGTGCCAAACACACCAACTCCTGGCAACATGGCAGCGGCAATCACTCTACTTCACATGTGAACCATAGCGATCCTTTCAGCCACAGATTCACCTATCTCCCCAAGGCCTCAGTCTCTGTCAAGGATTTTACCTGTAAAAGTAAACAATGGTGTGACGAACAAAGCGGAGGAACAAGTCCTAGAGCGGCCTATACCCGTTTGTCTTCTTATCAGACATCTGTGAAAGGCTACTGAGACATTGTCCTACAACATATTTAGCATGCCATTCCCAAAAAGGTTCCCCGCCCAACACAACTCAACAACATCTCTGGCTGCTCTGCGCTCTTCAAGTGTGTTCTGCCACTCACTGGCTGACATAAAACATGCATGTGTTTTGAAAAATGTTCACCTAATTACATGCATTACGACTCGTTTAACTTATGTACAGCAGATGAGCACCTTTGGGCGTGTGACTGCTACTTATGGTGTGTTAAGTCAAGTAATCTTACCAATTGACTGATAAATATTACAATTTAGATTGTATTGTATTTCAAAAACTATGTTAAAAATGCTGCTAACGCCAACTGTAAGTGGGGAAAGTAATAGAGAACAGGAAACAGGCTATTATTGCCTGAGCTGTGGTTAGCAGCTATTTTAAGTGTTTGTGTTGACACTCCAGCAAAGGTCTGGGCATTTAACCCAACCAAATTTCTGACTTATTCTATCACATGTCTGACCATTTTCAAGCATATCAGCAAACATCTGAATATCAGCAGGGTACTCCCAAAATGTCCCAATGTGAGCTACTGTGGATAGATTTGGCATGTCATTGTGAATGTGTCAGGTGGTGGAAAGTTTCAGCCTTTATTGCCAACTTGCCAAGTATAGGATAAATAAAAGAAATTTGCTTAGGCTTGTTTTCCAGTGACAATAGCCTAGCTAGCCCTAGAATGACAGATAGTCCATACATTTCAAATACATGCAACATATGAATTATGAAAAATCATACATTCTAAAGCTATGGCAACCCAAGATATAAATGCATGCAGAAATACTGACAGAGGTACACGGACACACATGGACTGTCGAATAGGACAAACGTACTTAGTTACTGTACATTTACTCAAGTACTGTGCTTAAGTACAATGTTTAGGTACTTTTACTTTACTGGAGTACTTCCAATTTTCAGTACTTTTACTTCTACTCCACTACATCTCAGAAGCAAATATTATACTTTTACTCAACTACAATTATTTTAAAACTTTAGTTACTGGTTACTTTGTAGATGATTATTATTATTATTATTACAAAACATACATTACCCACTTCAGCCCTATATACATTTCGGTCATTTGAAAATAGACGAACGGGATTGTAGATCTGCTATTTTCAAAAGAGTTTTATACATTTGAAAACTTGTGAAATGGGACATTCTGCGAGTACAGGTATTTTTGATACCAATACTTTTGCACTTTTACTCAAGCACATTTTCATTACTGGACTTTTACCTGTAACAGAGTATTTCTACATTGCAGTATTGATACTTGTACTTAAGTAAAACAATGGAGTACTTTTTCCACCACTGCAAACAAGTACATTTCAGATTAGCCTTCTGATTGTGTGCATGGGGATCTCATCTTAAACAAGCTCAGTGCTTAATGAGTCTTCCAGTTTAGTAGACCTTGTATTGTGAATTTGTACTTCCATGTACTGTTATTCTCATGTCTTACTAAATAAAGTACATCAATCAATTCTGGTAACAGAATCTATGGGCCTGGGAAGGAACGGTTCACACAAATATGACTTAAAAGCCTAATATAAAATTTAAAAACATTATTTATGTTGGTGTGTTTCGTTACACATGCAATGTATTTCCACCGGTCATCTATTTAAAGTCACTTCTGTAATCAGGAAGAATAATGTGTTCTCGTTAGCTAATACAAACGTTAGCTGGCAGCTGCTACCAGAGACAGATGAACAAATATTGCCCGTGCTTTATCTATCAAATGTTAGTTCATTAAGACCATGTGAAACCATGAGAAAAATGATAAATTACTTCAACGTTAATTTTAGAGAACGTTATTTCAACGTTAACTAACGTTAGCTAGCGATGCTAACGTCAATTTGATAGGCAACAATAAGCAAATGCATCTCCTCCCCGTTACCTAGTATGCAACATATTGAGAACATCACAAAACGTCGTCTAGCTTAAGTTGAGGTAACAGACCGTAAAGCGACACATAATAGCGTGAAGTTACCTATTTTCGCAGCCCAACATCCACGACGTCGGTAGGTGGTCAGTCAGTCAGCCGGGCGCTGCCCAGTGGAACGTAACGTTGGTAACGCCAGTAGGATGCTAACCTCGCGTCACAGCAGGCTTTCCGCAGTACCTGTGTAAAAAAGACAGGTTTCTATTTGCTGCTCAGTGCTCGTGTCCTGTCTAGAGCCCGCCTACTGTATCCGTTAATGAGCACACGCACGTGTTTCCAAGCATCGTTTCCGTATCCGCTCTTGAGCCTGAGCGGATCTGCAACCTGCAAAGCTCATTTATCCCAGTCTAGTAGCGTTGCCATGTCCGCTTATTATAAGCGACTTTGGGCTTATTTTTCTTGTAAAAATTGGTAGTTGCGGTTTTGTGGGCTGGTTTCTAACGTGTACTTACTTATTTAGGCTTGCTTCTAATTTTTTGTAATTCTTTTTTAAACCAGTGGTTCTCAAATATTTTCATGAATGTTTTGTGCCAGGGAGTATTTGTGTTGTTAGAACGTTTAACAAATATTCAAAATATTCCACATTTTATTTCAAGAGTTTTTGAAAATAGCAGATCTACAAGCTCACAACGCGTCACGGTGCGACGCGTTGTGAGCCGTCTATTTTCTTATAGCCTATGCATATAGGTTTAAAGTGCTCGTGTCGTGTGGCCTTAGGCCTAATTGCTTCTTTTGGGTTTGTTTTCCTAGACCTGGTTTCTTATTTCTTTCACAAAATATGGCAACTCTGCAGTCTAGTAGGCTCTCGTTTTTTTCAAAAATGTCTGGGAGACGAGAAGGAGCGCTTGTTTTTGTTGATTCAATTTCCAGCATGTGTGCAAAGTGTACAGCAAATGCAGGACTATAAGTCAGGGGATATTAGCAGAACATTTTCCAATCTTGGAATAAATTCCTTACCAAAAAAAATCTTCACCAATGTGTTTGTAAAAGTGTCTAGTAACACATCTCACAAAGACTGAAATGCAGTTTCCCTAGGGGAATTTTTGACAGCTCCTGAAAGTTGGGGTACCCACCATAACCTTATGCAGGGGGGGGGGGGGAATCCAAATTAAATTCTGTTTTAAGTAGCATGTGAGGGGGCAAACTAGGGTGTTTTTATGATTCTGAATCCATTGCAAGCATTTGTTTTGCACCAAAACCACTCCTTGGGCTAAAAACAGCCCAATCTCAATGGGCTTTTTACACAAAAAGTATACCTGGAAAAGGATGGCTATGGCCGTTTTTAGCCCAAGGAGTGGTTTTGCTTAAAACAGAATTAAAATTAGATTTTTTTCCCCCCGCATAAGGTTATGGTGGGTACCCCAACTTTCAGGAGCTGTCACAAATTCTCCTAGGGAAACTGCATTTCAGTCTTTGTGAGATGTGTTACTAGACACATTTACAAACACATTGGTGAAGATTTTTTTTGGTAAGGAATTTATTCCAAGATTTTTTAAATATCCCCTGACTATATTTAACCCACTTGCGAAAACAAGGTGCGCAGCGAGCAGTGGTGGAAAGTAACTAAGTACATTTACTCAAGTACTGTACTTAAGTACAATTTTGAGGTGTTTTTTTTACTTTACTGGAGTATTTCCAAAACTTTAGTTACTTTGCAGATATCTGCTATTTTCAAACATTTTAGTACTTTTGTAGTCTTACTCGAGTAACATTTTGAACACAGGCCTTTTACTTGTAACAGAGTATTTTTATATTGTAGTATTGCTACCTTTACTTAAAGGGTCTACACCATGAAAATCACTTTTTTCTTGGTTCTTGGTCCCCAGTGTCTCTTGTACCCCAAAAAATGTTTTTTTTTTTAATTCAGTCATTCCTTCTCATTTCATGGATTTCCAGAATGGGCGTGTCTGAACAGGCGATCTCAGAATGGAAATGTTTATGATGTCACAAACATTAATGATGGCAAACCCAATGTTAAATGAAAAGTGCACGAATCGCTCCGAAACTTTTTCTACCCCCCCTAAGTGGGGGTCTACGAACAAATACTTCGGGCTCGGATTTTGGCTCCGCCCCCCGGAAGTGGGTGAAACAGGCACCTCAAACACTTGGTGGAATTGTTCAAAAATGTTCAAAGTGTTTTTTTTTTTATTTTGTATTTTTCTTAGATGCTTCTTTTTATGCAGAATTTTTCCTTTTTTTTTTTTTTTTAAATAATTTTTTTAAATAATTTTTTTAATTAACAGACAGAATTGCTCAGTAGCCCCCCCCTGCACAATAGGACGTTTTGGTATTGCAGCTGAAAGTGCTGTATAAGCCAGAGACAATTGACTTGGGATGAGTATATCTGAGTGATGATTTAGGCTCAAACCTTTTGAAAAAGGTTTGAGGGACATACACCATATGATATTAAATATCAAATATTTTTTTTAAATTCATGGTGTAGCTCCTTTAAGTAAAATATCTGAGTGCGTGTGGACAAATGAGTTCGGAATAGCTTAAAGGAGTAGTTCAGCCAAAAAAGTACTTATTTGCTATCAGTTACACACTCCATGAAGCCTTGAATTCATGGAGATTTTGTTTTTGTCACATTCCTAAGCCAATAATTTGATGACCGATGGACTCTCTGGTAGGAGACTCAATTGACCTGCATTTGAGTCTCCTACCAGATACTCTGCTGGTCATCAAATTATTGGCTTAGGAATGCGACAAAAACAAAACAAATCTCCTTGAATTCAATGCTTCATGGGGTGTGTAATTGATAGAAAATAAGTATTATTTGACTGAACTACTCCTTTAAACACGTGAAGCAAAACGAGCGCTCCCTTCCACCCAGTCTAAGCCAATCACAGGCAGTCACAATTGAAGCCTTGGCTTCGCTTGGCTTCCACAGACGCGAACTGCCTTCTCCAGTAGACAGTAGTAGGATGCTAGGCTAGGCTAGCTTGCCAAAAAATAAGGTAGAGATGTGGTAGTTAAAATAGCAGCGGATAGTAATTGATATATAGGCTACATAAGGTGCATAGTTAGTAAAGAACAAGATAGGTCTATTCTATGAATTGAATACACATGACCCCAATGGAAACAAGCCATAGTACTTTCTTGGGTTTAATCCTTTTAGCATTGTATGTATTAAACTGTACTTTCTGTGCTTTTTTTGGTGCAAACTGTAGAATTCAATCAATCAGAAAAATATAGTCCCTTATGCACGTGAAACATAATTTATCAGCATATCAATGTAAACATAAGGGGACAGGTGGACAATCCAGTGGTCCAGCTTTACTGACTTAAAGAGCAACAAGTGGCAATATCAATCTCAAGACAATTTTGTCAGTTTGATTTTTACGAATGTGTTCTGAATGAGTATTGTTGGATTGGAAATGGTCTATGTGAAAAATATTGATTATGGAGATATAGCGGTGGGATTGACACAGGAAAGGTTGGCATCGCAGCATCTTTTTCACGGTAACAAACGCACGAAAAGCGTGTCTAGACAGTTTTTTTTAGCACTGTGTGCAGAAGCCCACAGTTGCTAAATAGATAACATAATACGTAGTCAAAGGGTGGGTCATATTTATCCTCGCATGCTATTGTTTTATTTGTACAGAAAATGCTTAAAGAGTTGCAATAGTTTCAATGTTTGCTTGTACAACAATCCAAAAGTAATCGTTACATCGAACTGATTATATTACATTACAAAAATACCAGCAGCCAGCAACTGAATACATTTCAAAATACTCAGTCTCTGACCCAACTCCGTGTCAACAGACGCCACGTCTGTTGACACGTCTGTTTTGCCCCTATTAGCGTTGTGAAGAAACCATAATAGTAATATCTCAACACTGTTTCCTCTCAATCCCCCACCCTATGGAATTATGTGAACTAATGTGAGTTATATCTTTTACCACAAATGTTAAGACAGATGCTAGGGCTAGGCTCATTACCTGTTACAGTTTCTTTTCTTTGAGGCATTACATTGTTCTCTCTGCACTGTGACTATTTTTTACCTTGTTTATTGACTCGATTTCATGCTTACTCTCTGCTTATTATTCCGATCTCGCAAGTGAGTCGCTCTGAATAAAAGCATCTGCTAAATGCGTTCGCATGGAACTCGCATTATTTCAGGATATGACCAACAGGTGGCGGTAGCTTTCTCAAGAAAAATACATTAAGCAGACAGGATTATGGGAGATGTAGTTCAAATTCGAGGACATTGAGCTTAGAGAATAACTAGACAAATCAGGATCAAACCATAGTAAAATAAAAACACACAACAACCCCAAATAACAGTAACTGGTATTCAGTGAGTCAAAAAACCGGTTCAATCGCCTCGTTAAACAGAGCAGCTATTTTACTGAAATATAAACAGGAAGTCGTAAGCATTGTGGGACGTGTAGTTCCGCTTGTAGGCCGCTGAGCTTGATAACAACGCGGAGAAGAACGAAACAAAAATAAAATAACAAAAACTTGGCCAAAAATAAGAGACCGATAGGTTCCGCACCGACGCGACCATGCCCGGATTCACGTGCTGTGTTCCTGGCTGCTACAACAACTCGCATCGGGACCGGGAGCTGCGCTTCTACACCTTTCCTAAGGATAGCACCCAGAGGGAGATCTGGCTGAAGAACATCTCCCGGGCCGGGGTCAGCGGCTGCTTCAGCACCTTCCAGCCCACCACGGGACACCGGGTCTGCAGCGTGCATTTCGTCGGTGGGAGAAAAACGTATAACATTCGGGTACCGACCCTGTTCCCGCTGCGGGGAGTGAACGAACGGAAGAGTCGGAGGGGTCGCGGCAGGGGCAAGAAGGTGTCCTCGCCGGGTCCGGTTCCCACCGGTGGGATCATCATCACTAACGTCGTGTCCGCGGCCACCGTGGAAGCCGCGGTGGACGCTGCCGCCGCCGCCGCCGCCGAGGGAGACAGCAACACCACGGGCACCGCCGAGATCGTCGTACAAATAGACCAGAACGGAGAGTACGTCGGCGCCACTCAGAGCCCGCCCGCCCCTTCGTCGGGTTCCCCGGCCAGGACCCGTTACTCCGCCGCGGTCTCCAGCTCCACTGACACGGTGGTCGTGGAGAGCAGCGAACCACCGACGGCAGCAGACCTGGAGTACCTCATCAGCAACCCACTGGAGCACTCGTACTCGCTGACCACCGGCACCACTTCGGCCGAGCTGCTGCGAAAGCTCAATGAACAGAGGGACATCATCGCGCTGATGGAGGTGAAGATGAAGGAGATGAAAGCCACCATCCGGCAGCTTCGCGTCACCGAGGCCAAATTGCAAGAGGAGCTGCGGGAGAGGGACCGTCTGCTGTCCGGGGCGGCGGGGCCTTTCACAGCCGTTAATCTTAACGTTAGGAAAAACATCTGACAAAGGGAATTAGCCGATGATGATAGACTCAGACTGGATAATAATGTGTCACCACGGAATCTGAAGACTGCAGAGCTAGTCCTATTTTCTATACAACTATGAGCGGCGACAATTTATTTTCAATAGCAGAGATGGCAACTTCTTTTCGTCTACTAGGCCTAATGTAACATGTTTTCTGGCTAGTTATAGCAGATAGTAATAACTCACAACACAGGCCTGTTTTTCCTCTCTATGTGATTGATGTGCCTGTATACAGTCAAATATTTTTAGCAACCAGAAGGTGAATGACTGCACCTGAACCCTGTCCTTGAGTGCTTGATGCAATGAGAGTTACAATAATTTCTGATATTGTAACTTGGCTTGACATGGCTTGGCCCCACATGTGATGAATGATTGTTCCAAACACATCGACTATTAACTTGAAGTAAAATTGTTTTTGAAATATAGCTGATTCATCCTGAATTATTTATTTATCTCATGTAATATACATAGGCCTAGTGTTTCTCAACCTTTTGAATTTCAAGGACCACCAGTTTGATATGCATTAGGCCATGGACCCCCATTTGGTACTTTTTTCTTTTCTCTGAGAACCCAATCTACACTGTAAATGAAATCGTCAGTATTCATTTAACACGGAGTGTACACATGGAACCAAATCGGGTAAATTCTGGTTCCATTTGTACACTTTCAGAGTTCTAGACCCATAAGGGTCCATCCTCAATGGGTCAGGGGTCCCCTGACCCATTGAGAACCAGTGGAATAGATGAATTCTTATTCCATTAACAAATATTGATAGGCTGTAGATGAGAGGAACCTGATTACATTCACAATCAGGCCTAAGATTAGCCTTAACGTCGAACAACAGTTTAATCGGGAGCTTTTCTATGTTCCCGGGTTCCACGTTTCCTGGGTTCTATGTTCCCCGCTTACAATAACCCTGACGTAAGCGGGGAACATAGAACCCAGGTAACATAGAATCCAGGGAACATTGGGATGACCCTGTTTAATTAATGGTTATTGTTTGAGATGCAATTATTGATTATGTACTCTAAGAGATCAATTTGGGTTTATGATACCAAGTATGTTGTTGAAATGTACAGTTTATCAAAGTAAAACAAAAAACAGTTGCAATTTTGTACAAGAATGGCGCCCAAGAAATAGCATGAGGTCCCTGCCATTTGGGTGGATATTGTCACAGAGTGTCATTAAAGGGGCATGGAACTGCTTTGTTTTCCAGTTTACAGGTTTACAGTTTTACAGAAAGGTAAAACATGGCAGGCAGCAGATAGTATGTGTGTGCACTGCAGCAAAGCAGCTGCAGTTAATCAAATTAATAATGGGTGTGTTGGATTTCTGTATGCCAATGTGCAAGCATTGACAATACTGTTGACTACTGCCTATGCTTGGCACTCGCATGGCTCTGGGCAAACCTAAATCCATTATACATTGTATTAGCCTCAACTGCTGCTACTAGCTTGCCATGTGTGTAACCTTCTGCAGTTTTAAACTTGTACAGGAAAACAAACTACAAATTCAACCTAAGATTTCATGCCTGTTTAAGTACTACTTGGTGAAGAAGATAAATGCCTTCAATTCCAGGATACCTCAAATAATTCGATATGATGAAAATTGGTGTTTTAGTCCACCATAGATAACCAACCATAATATAGAACATTTCCCCCCTCAGTGATGAGTCCCAATTCATAATGGGAATAATGTTTGGCACTTCCAATTATTCTGTGACACATTTATATTTGTACTGAGGGTTCACAGTAAAATCCCTTAAGGAAGAGATTTAACTTAAAGGGATATTTCACTTTCAAACATGTTTGGGATCATTTTAACGTCTACTCAGTCTTTTGTGAGTACCACAGACAGTTTTTAAGTTGCTTGATTCAGTATTATTTAGATATTTGATATTTGTGTTATCAGACACGCCCCCTTCCTATTCAAACCCATTGTAACTTCAAACTCAATTTTAATCATGATAGATTCATCGAAAACACCCATCCTTGGTTCTGGTGACTGATATTGTCCTTCTAATGCATGAGGGAGCCGTGTTTTTTCAATTACTTTTTCATTTATCCTTTATATTTTTTAGGGAAAAAAAGTTATTATGAAAAAAGTAATCGAAAAACATGGCCCCCTCATGTATTAGAAGGACAGTATGAGTCACCAGAACCAAGGACAGGTGTTTTCGATGAATGGTTAAAATGGAGTTTGAATAGGAAGGGAGCGTGTCTGATAAAATGAATATCAAATATCTAAATACTGAATCAAGCAACTTAAAAACAGTCTGGCGTACTCATAAAAGTAGACGTTAAAATGACCTTTAAAGGGCAACTTTGCCGATTGTGCACCTAAATCATATTTTAGTTGAGGACATAATAAACATGATGTTGGAGTGTGTTTTGTGTTTTTTCTGTGTTTTGATATTTTGAATATGATTTCGGCGTCTGTGACGTCATAGTACAGAATGTCAGTTCTTCCTGGACTACATTGGACTAAACCCCATGTTTCCTGTAGTTCCAGTCAGACAGGCCTCTCCAGCTTAAGGTCAATCACCTTGTTAAGACTGCTCTAAGGTGTCAGTTACCTTGTCTACCGGCACCTCCACAGTGAAGGGCACCATGAGGCGGACTAGCCTTTGGGTCATTTCAGACGGGGAGCGGCTGACACGCCTATGTAATTCATTTTCATTGAGAGGCGGGCGATTATTTGGGACGCGCAGAGAAGTTGAAGGGCGGTGAGGCGAGTGGGCGCGTTCCCGTGAAATATTCGCGCCAGTGCTCGTTTGTGCGCACGGCAACAGCTGGATTGCGATCTTTCCCCCGCTACGCGCAGGAGGACAAAACAACAATGATCGTGGCGCAATCCCTGCTGATCCCTGCACTCCCCGTCTGTAACGACCCTTTCCCACCGGATCGTAGTAACTTGGTGACACCCCCTTCTGTGACGCACGCGGAACTGCCTCTCACATGAGCGGACCGCATTAAATAACTCCCAAAACCCTGTGGCGTGCAATGTTAAGCGTTTTACTAGACTTCCAATCTTAGTGTCTCGGGATTGAATCCCTCTCCCGATGCTGCTTATTTACCTTATCTAAAATGCATCGCACATTATTTTATTGGGATTAAGGTTAGGTTTAGGCATAGTTTTTGTCGCCCCCAACGAGGCGGACCACTCGGCGCACTTGGTGAGAACAGACTACGCTCGAAGTCTGCTAGAGCCGACTCAGCGCCGTTCGAGTTATGTACCGAAAGGGACAGAATCATAAATTATTGCCCCCCTCCAGGCAGTGCAAGCGCCGAGCACTATTTTCCACCACGGAGGAAAGCCGGGTAGTGCTATCCTCCTGGCATGACTAGGGCCGAAGCAGTTCCGCGTGCGTCACAGAAGTGGGCGTCGCCAAGTTTCTACGATCCGGTGGGAAAGCGGAGGTCACCACCATGACACTCCCACAATAACTTTAGAAGATATGTAAGCACCATCTAACAACATTAATATTTGCAGACACAATACAAATGTCTATTTACCTAATACAGGTAAAAAATATGCATAAAGAACTAAAGAAATTCACAACAAAAGCCAAACTAACAACAACAAAAAAACTCCAGTCACACCCCTCTCTCTTCCCTGACAACTTGGTACAGTCGGACTAGGTATTTGTCAGTCTTAACAAGGTGATTATTGACAGTCTGACTTGAACAGTCTGTCCAGGAAGAACTGACATTCTGTACTATGATGTCACTGTCGCCGAAATCTTGTTCAAAATATACACAGAACAAATACAAAACACACTCTAACATCGTTTATTATGTCCTCGATTTCATTAAAATAGGGGTTGGGTGCAAAATCAGCAAAGTTGCCCTTTAACTATGATTGATAGTGTAAAAATGTTTACACTGTCAGAAGAAAATAAAATGACTGTGTAGGCTAAGGATATGTTAGGGTTAGTCTCGCTATCCATTTTAAACTTTTTTTCTCACTATCCCTTTTATACCTTTTCCCCATGAAGAGGATAGAGACAAAATGTCTTATACCAACCATACATTTTTCATTCATAAAAATGACACTGGGATAAAGGCTTTAAGAGAGAAACCTCATAACATGCTGTACAAACGTATCCAGTGGTCCCTTATGGGTCCATATGGTTACATTTATACACTCCGAGTTAAATTAACACTGAGGATTTTTACTGTTGACTATATTTTCCTGCCTAGGTTGTACATCTAACAATTAAGTTTAGGAATAATGTATTTTATAAAACACATAAATAGGGCTGGATAGATGAATGAGATGGAGAGCAATGAGGGAGGATCCTGACTGATCCTAATCTCGTGGATTTATGTTTTACTGAGAGAGTTGCATAATGCCTTAATCCAGTGCTGTCAATCAAACTACGTTCCTTTCCCATTCCCAATACTATCCCTTCACAGTAACATATCTGGAGCGTTGTATTTATTCATTCATTCCATCCAAAATGCAAGCTAGACATATGCTTTTTCTGCTGCAGTGTTTACTCTGATCCATATAGTTGTAGATCAGGCTAAACTCTATATGGCCATCCATCTTAACATCTGTGAACAAACTCATAGATTTCAGTGATGATTGCAGCACATTTGTAGCTTTTATTTTGCTGGAGTATTGTAAACAGAGACAGTCCTACAGCATTGGTCCTACAGCATCCTACAGCATGCGTGCGTGCGTGTGTGTATATATATATGTATCCTGTGTATATATACTGTATGTAGCAGAGTGGCTCACACTCAGAGCCTCTGCCTGAAGACCAAAAGCCTAATATCTCCCCCAGCCTAGGAAGAATTCCCCTTTAGGCTAGTGGTTAGAGAGAGAGAGAGAGAGAGAGAGAGAGAGAGAGACAGAGAGAGAGGGAGAGAGAGAGAGAGAGAGAGAGAGAGAGAGAGAGAGAGAGAGAGAGAGAGAGAGAGAGAGAGAGAGAGAGAGAGAGAGAGACAGAGACAGAGACAGAGACAGAGACAGACAGACATGCCAGGTAGTATAGGTTCACAGGCAGATTACTCTGTAGTTAATGGTTGTTCTAAGCTTCAGCTTAACAATGAGTTATCATTCCTCCTGTGTCAGTGTACAGATGTGAAACAGTACTTATACTAATGCAGGCAGTGTGAGCCATGTGGGGAGGGGGCATAGAACAGGATTTGGATGGAGAAGAGGAGGAGGGACAGCATATCAATAGCTCACAGGTTGGGCTTATTTGGCAGAGGGGAACCCGATAGAAGGTTGGCAGAAGTTGTGGCCTGGCGTGTGTCCTGGGCTCAATCTTTCTCTTCCTCCATCCACATTCCCATCACATCACATGTGACCATTTTGTTTCCTAATCATCCTCTCTCACTCATTCTGTGGCAAAAGAGTTGAGGCCCTGATTCACATAGGCGTATAATTTAATGGTAACTAAATATAACGCCTCACATAGCCATGCATCTCTGTGTATGGGGGCTGCTATTCCCAAAAGGTTTTAAGTCTAGGTCCTACTCCCAGGTGGGCAAGTTGTCATCCCCTCTGGAATACAATCCATCTGGCAAATAGTCCTGAAACATCTGTTTATTCAATTTTTGACGCATTCTGACAAACCACTGCAATAGTAAATAGTAATATTAAATAAAGGCAGCTTAATTGGTTTGATGAATTTTAACATGGAAGAAATAACAACTGAGCAAGTGCCCATATGTCAATAGTGGTTTAACAATCGTCATAACTGAAATAAATGTTTGTAATGCTAGAAACCGGAAATGAAAATGCTGTAATCCAGTGATGATGTGTGGCTGTCATTGGTCTGTTGGTCTGCATGCCCCCAAGCTTTCTACAGCTTGCCCGTGCCCCTCCCCAGCATAAGCAGATGTGTGATCTCTGTGTCACATTGGGTTTCATTGTTAATCTTGCTAGGTTGCTGTGCCTGTGTGCATGGCTGTACTGATGCAATCTGATGAATTTACAAACAATGGCAGGATTTACTTCAGTTTAACAACGGTGTTGTCTTTGGAATTATAACATCACATCAGAGCCATTATTCTGAGGTCAAACTCAGTTCCACAGGACTCCGCTGAGTGGACTGAGTATGAGGTCCCGACCTGGCACCATGACGATGCTGCTGCCTCTTGCTCTTTGCCTCAGTAAGGAAGCCTTTTTCTACTATTGTTTTCATGAGTACACTGCAAAATGTACTGACCCGTAACTCTCGGATTTTAATTAGTGCTTAGGATTTTGCAGTGTATTGTATTCGTGTCTGTGTATTTTATAGTACAATCTTTGCATATGATGAGTAACAAAATACTTCAACTACTACAATGACATGCTGTCATAATATATGCAATGTGTTATTGCTTTCCTCTTTTTTAGCACTATATTCCTTTGTCTTTTTCTGTACAGTTATGATCAAACTGGTATTTTCTGTAACATGATGTGCTGAAATTGAGGAGTGTGAGGTTTAACAGTTGCACTTTCCTTAATTAAATCATTGTTCCTGTGTGTGTGTGTGTGTGTGTGTGTGTGTGTGTGTGTGTGTGTGTGTGTGTGTGTGTGTGTGTGTGTGTGTGTGTGTGTGTGTGTGTGTGTGTGTGTGTGTGTGTGTGTGTGTGTGTGTGTACAGTGCGTGTGCGTGTGCGTGCGTGTGCATGTGCGTGTGCGTGTGCGTGTGCGTGTGCGCGTGCGTGTGTGTGTGTGTGGGGGGGTAATCAGTTTTTCTATATTCATAGAATAAACTTTATTTGAATTTCAAAGACTTACTGAAGTTCCTTGAAGATAATAAAACCACATGAAATAACAACAATAAGATAAGCAGAAAAATATATAGGAATAAAATAACAGCATGGAAATAAAATAAAAATACATGCACTACTACAAATATCGTTAGAAAGAAATAGGTAAAAGCAAACTATGGAATTGCACAATAGCATTCTACTGAAAATGTGTGTTTTAATCTTATTTTGGTCTATGATTTTAATAGATAGACACTGATTATGCCAGCCAAAGCTGCTCAGACTGGCAATGACCATGTTCACACGCCGGCCATTTTTCTTTTATGTCGTACTTGTGGGTGGGAAGTGTATCCTGTCATCCTGTCAAGTGAATTGGGGGGAGTTCCAAGCCTTAAAAGTAATCAGTAAATTCACACATTCACTCTAACAGGAGCAGGTATACACAGCAGAATTCTGAGTGTTAATTTAAATATATATATTATTATCGATTTTAGATTTAGATTAAATGATTCAATTGTGTAGAGAAACAGGAGTAAACTGATCTACTTTTCATTAATCAGTAGCATGATCTTTAGCAGGGTTCTGCACAATGTGGAGCCATGTCATGAATTGTGTTATAGCTTCAAGACTGAGACATTGATAAGGGCATCACAAATTAATTAACTCTATCTATCAATATCAGTTAAAGACAACACTGATATATCTTTCTAAAAACCAAGTTACCAACTATTAATAATAATTCTTCTGATCACTGCCCACAGAGGAGCGCGGAGGGGGAGCAGTTAGCGGTTAAGTGTCTTGCTCAGGGACACTTCCACACATTGGAATTGAAGAATCGAACCTGGGACAACCGGGCGAGCTCTCTAACCATTCAGCTATGGCCGCCCTAAACTCTTTGAACATTATTTAAGGTTTAAATATGAATCACAGATAATTGTTTTGCTTTCATGCCCCGGTTGCTCAACAATCAAAAGCTATTTTCATTAACCCCTTTTGATTCTAGGCGTTATGTTGGCCGTTTCTGCTATGCCACATGCTAATTCATTCCACAGGATCAAATGCAAAAACTTGTAGACTCTTTTTGTTATACTTTGTTTTCATGTTTCAACCTATCTTCATATCCCCAATGCTCATTATAAAATGGCACCATATCTGGCTGCTCACAGACAAACAGAATGTAAAACTTATTTTTTCATATAATGTTTTATTAGTTTATTAGTGCAAGAACAATTGCTTCTATTTTAACATGCTAACTTTCCAGGAAGATAAAGGCTATAGTTTCTATTAGATTGAAGTCCCCATCCATTATGTCATTTGAAGGAGGGTTTCTGAACTGTCCTTAACCCACAAATTAGACGCAGAGTAAGTCAGAGTAAGGATATTCCCTCAAATTGTTTTGATGATGCTGGTGGAGAGAGCTGTCTAGTGTTGGTGCAAAAGCTCCCATCAATGTTCAATTGGGTTGAGATCTGGTGGCAGTAGCATATGATTCACATCATTTTTACACTCATCAAACCATTCAGTGATCCCTTGTGCCCTGTGGATGGGGACGTTGTCATCCTGGAAGAGACCACTTCAGGATAGAAATATTCCACCATAGGTGATCACTCAGAATAACTGTACGGTATATTAATTTGCAGTGGCCTCTGGGAAAAACCATGCTAGAAAAATACCCCTCACAGCATAAAAAAACACCCCTCACTGTCGGGTTCAATTATTCAGGCCTGCACCGTTCTCTTGGGGTATGCCACACAAGTGCACGTGGAGGATATGAAGGATAACTAATCTAAATATCACGTTTTGTCACATTTATAGATCCAAAATCAAGGTCAATTGGGTCTGCTCATTTTCATACATGCTACAGAACATCAGGTGTTATTAACCAGTATGGAAGCATCTGCATTCCTTATGTATCTCCACTCATTTACAAACAGGTTTGATATATTATATTTTTTGCTGTTGAATACAGGTATGGTTCCTGTGAGTCTCGCAGCCGCAATCCCTGTGTCATGTGGATCCATATACAAAAGCTTTGCACAGTGTCTGTTAACGCTTGGGGACAGTTTAGCGGACATCCAAAAAGACCAGAGTACAGAAGACATTGATGCAATCTGCAGGTGTGTGTTCTCTGCTCTCACTACATAGAAACCGTTGTTGATGTTACAACTTTCTCTTTTCGTTCTTACTATTGTTTTTTTTTTCTTTGTTTTTTTTCACTGTTTTGTTTATTTCAAGATTCAGAGAAGACAAGAATATGCAGAGTCAATATCGAAAGTAAAAATATATCAAAATAAATAAATTGTACAATCTTACTCCAGCAAGGAGGAGACTATTATTCCCTGAATCAAGTTTTTTTCAAAACAAACAAACAAAGACAACACATGGACAAATGTGCAGATAGAAAGAGAATAATAAATAAACAAACATTATACCACATAATACACATCACAATAAAACAAAACAACAAAACATGGCTTGATCACCCCACAACGCAAAACATATAATGAACTTAACAATACACCCACGCGTTCTTACTACCTGGTTGTAGCAGATGCTTTATAAGATGGCCATCACCTTCAAATACCTGCTATGTCGATTCTTCACTACACTGATGCTACTCACAAATTATTTGCTAGTACTGCTAATTCACATAGTTCCTCTCACATCAGTTACACCAATTTGTATTCATGTGTGTTTTCTTTTTGCAGGTCGTGGAATGCATTCCATGTCTGTGCTAATGCAGCACTCGCTGGTTGTCCTGGAGATGCAACGGCTGTGTGGGAATCTCTGAGACAAGAATCGAGGAAGACACAGTTTTCTGGAAATCTTTATGACATGTGTGCCAGCCGCACTACCCTTCCACCCAGCACTGTGCCCGCAACGCAAAGCCCTCCCACCTCCGACCAAACCAACCAGGACACACTGAAAGGGCACGTGTACAATCTCAGGCCCACTTTCACCATGCTACTTTTCCCAGTATGCACTTCAGTTTTTGGTTGGCTCCATATCTAACCAGCTCTTATAACTATAGGCTCCCAGAGAGTACTCGAGTTGGTCATGCAAACCCGGGAACAGAGTAACCAGTGCTTTTTACATGAACAAAGTGGTGTCTGTTCCAACCTTTTTGGGACAATATGATATTAATATCATTATTTCTATATGCTGAAAGTTATTTAACTGCCCCTGCCCCATGTAAGGGGTAAATAGTCTGGGATGCCTATTAAATGTTGACAGTTTGATGTATATGTTACAGGGAAATTGGCATTTCAGGGAAATTGAAAGGGGAGCGCTTGTTTTCACCGCCCCAATTCTGTAGAATCAACGCTAGAGGGCAATGCAAGCCAGACATGAGCCCCACACCACACACGCATGCGCACGCACACACACACACACACGCACACACACACACACGCACACACACGCACCCGCGAACAGCCTTATTCCATGCAGTTGAAACACAAGGGGGCGAGGGGGCGGGGCTGGCGGGCTATGTTAGTGCAGTGAGTGGCAGTTGGGGCAAACGCAGTCCCCACAACATCATTTACGATTCTGTGCCTATCGGTACATAACTGGGACAGCGCTTAGTCGACTAGCAGACCATCGGCCGGTCGTCTCGGGCACTCGCGCCTGGAGGCGCTCGGGCGCGACTCCTCTGCCTCAAGGTCTGCTGAGTTGGCGCGCGTCCGTCATGGTCCAAAACTATACTTTATCGGCGAAAAAAAGTAGTCCGCGGTTGTTTGAAAAAGTAATGTCCCAAGTGGGAGTCAAACCCAGACTCTCAGTGGTAGTGGAAGGGGAGTCCAATGATTATCGAAGTGCGCCACTGAGGCTTCCTGATTATTATGTTGTTGTTCTTCTTGTCGTCCTCACATCAAAGCCCCGCCTCGCAGCCCCGTGCCTAAAAACAAGCGCTCCCCTTTCAATTTCCCTGGAATGCCAATTTCCCTGTGACATATATATAACACATTTTAGATTATTCTGCCAATTTAAACACTGTTGTGTAAATCCAGCAGTCAATATTGTTGATATCTTTCAAATGTCATCCCCTTTGATAAGCAGACTGGTGACAAACTGCCTCAGATTCAATGTAATTATTGACTAATGAATTCATCATAACCACATGCGTTTCAAGAGAAATGTTGCTTTTGGAAGGAGATGAAGATGCAAACCCTTGGACAAAAGGGTGAAATTTCTTTCAAGATAGCATTTCTTTCTGTATGCACTTTTAAAATATCATTACTATGTGACCATTATCAAGTGACAAGGAGACAAGAAGGATATGAGAGACATTCAAGATGTTGTGAAGAAGATGAGTTGGGCTCGCAACTCTTTTGAATGCGACAATTTTTATTCACAGCAGCAATACAACGTTTCGACCTTGCAGTCTTTAATTTTCAAGTATGTCTGTGCAGTAAGTTCTTGATGGAAGTTTATTACGGGTTGTCTGCATGTTAAGCCTTTGTATCAGTTGTACAACAGTTTATAATTTAATGTAAGAATACTCCCCAATGATTATCCAATCTTTTAAATAAGCATGAAGTATGTGCTTTATCTTTTATTCTAGAATCGTTGTTTGAGTTGCCATCCTATATCATTGTTTAAGCTACTTTCTGACAATGACCTGTCTTGCTACCAGGGTTATTGTTTTTTGGTTTGTTTTTGGGTTACTTGTATTGGTTTATTATATTTGCTTAAAAAAGTGGAAGCAAGGTACTTACATTCTTTTATAGGTCTATTTGAAAACAGTAAGTGTCGCAGAGGGTTCATTAACACAGTTGAGTGGACCATATATTTTTCTAGAAGCTGCATGTTTATAATCTCTATTGTCTCTAAATTGTGTCATTACAGAAGGACCCTGGCTAGTTTAATCTAAAAATGTATTTGCAAAGTCACATAATAGCAGAGTTCTGCAAACCTTTTGCAGAGTTCTGCAAAACAAATGTAGTACCCTCATGGCATACTGTCATCATCTCAACATCATAATGCTCTGAGCTAAACAACAAACAGCAGGTGGTTACATCATCTTTTACAGCATACTGAGTCTGAGAGATGAATGCAGCTGTCATTGAAACCATGGATTATGACAATGCATTTGATCGCTGAACTATTGTAGGGACTTTATATAGAGATTCAAAGGCCTCTAATAGCCAGACTACATGTACATAGTAAAACCATGTAGGCGTATTATGTATATATTTTTGTATTGCCGTATTAAAAGCCACTAAAGTCCTATCTGTACCCCTCAGAAGAATGGTTTTCTTTTTTGTGTGGACCTTTTGGAGTTTCATATACTTCACATATTTTGCTTGCTTTTATTAATGTGCCTAACAGCAATTTAAATATGACAATCACAATACATACTTGTTATATAGTTCTCTGTAACTGCATGTCTTTGAACAAATATGCAGAATATTAATTTCATATCAATTTTGACAGATTTGTAGTTGTTTTGTCATGGTTTTGTCATGGTTGTTTTGTCGTGGCTCAGACTAAACCAAATGTTATTTTGGTCTCAGGCAGAGATGCACTGACACTTTTGGGGCTCCACTCACTTAGCCTCAACCCCTTTATACCACCTGTGAATGTGTATACCTGAAGAACTGGCAAATTATCTTATATCTGCAACTCACACTAAAGAGCACCTTCTTGGTCACTACTTATCAGGTGCATGCTTGAGAGCTGTTTGCTGTTTTTCTAAATCAGTTTATTTTATACTGCGATGAGTTGCTATTTTCTATGACCACGAATAAACACATTAGCATTTTGATGGGCAATAGTGGAAATAGAATAGGCATTCAAGTTGAAAATTATATATTTAATAATGTACACAAAAATACTTTAAAATATTAGTACTTTTGCAATATTTTTCTTTTAAGAAGGAAATCAAGGACATTTTCATGAACTGTGCCCGTTCATCTGTTTTTGAAGAGGCCTGCATGTGATAAGACTATGCCATCCTTTAATCAGCTGGTGTAATTATTAGGCTGTATTCACTCTTTCAAATCAATTCAAATCAAACTTTATTTATATAGCACATTTCATAAAGCAAGTGCAACCCAATGCACTTCACAAATCAAAGAGAAAAACTTTTTTAAAAACATTAAGGAAAGGAAAAAGGACAAAAACACAAAGGGAAAAAATTAATACAATAAAATGAAAAATGAAAAAACAATGAATGAGTAATGCTAAAACCTAGGTAAAGGCAATGCTAAAAAGGTGTGATAAAAACTTTATCTCTGACTTTAGTTTCCCAGTAGGTAGGAGAGCATTGTCAGCAAGTGGATTTATTAGTATTTACACTTAATTAAAGAGAGAGAGAGAGAGAGAGAGAGAGAGAGAGAGAGAGAGAGAGAGAGAGCGAGCGAGAGAATGAGAATCATGCTAGTGCCAAATATTTCACCATGCAGTGATATGTTTGATCACTCAAATGTCTAATTAGAATACCGCGAAACGTTTGTCTCGTGTGTACTGTGTAGGGGGCGGGTGGTGTTGTGTTGGGTTGGGTCGTTTGTGTGTGTAGGAAGGAAGGCTATATATTTGCAACTTTTATGACCACCGCCGTTTCCAGAGTCACGCTGATGATGTGATGAACCAAAGAAACAGGCATAGCTATCAACTCTAGAAAGCTGAAAGGAACGCTCGCAATTGACAAGAAAACACAGCTGCCCACTTTTCAATTAGTGAAATAATTCACTAACTGAAGCGCATATATTGTTGACAGTTCCTCCTAAACAGGAGAAACAACAAAGACTCTATAACATGGAAGAACTTGCTCGTGAAAGTATCAGATCGTTCGCCAGGTCTGCGTCCCATGCAGACCCTCCACGGCTGGGCTCGTTCGGCGCTATTTTCATCATGCTGAAGTCTGCTCTGGGCGCTGGACTGCTCAACTTCCCCTGGGCCTTCCAGAAGGCTGGAGGGGTGAACACTGCCATCAGCGTGGAACTGGTGAGGGAACTTTTCAAAGATAGGACCCAGTGGTGGAAGAAGTACACAGATATTTTACTTAAGTAGCAATACCACAATATAAAAATACTATGTAGTAAAAGGCCTGTGTTCAAAATGTTGCCTGAGTAAAAGTACAAAAGTATTGGCATTAAAATAGACTTAAAGTATCAAAAGTAAAAGTACCAAAATGTTTGGAAATAGCATTGTGAGCTTGTAGATCGGCTAACATGGGGCTAAAGTGGTTAATGTATGTGTTATGATATTATAATGTAAGTAACTAGTAACTAAAGTTGTCAAATTATTGTAGTGGAGTAAAAGTAAAATATTTGCCTCTGAGATGTAGTGGAGTAGAAGTAAAAGTAGGCTACTGAAAATTGGAAATACTTTTTTGGAAAAATTGGAAAATAAAGTAAGAAGTCCTCAAAATTGTACTTATAAGTACAGTACTTGAGTAAATGTACTTAGTTACTTTCCACCACTGCTGGTGAGTGCACTTTTCAAAGATAGACCTGTTGTGTGCCTAACTTATTACTGAATTAGTTTGTGCAAACTGAATTGACATCAGACATAAAGACTTCTTGTCTTTTAGTTGCTTTATTAATGGTCGGTGCTCCCGAAGCTATGAACATGAAACAATGTGAATTGGTAGCCCCAATTCTTTCTGGTAGCCACTGAAACAGTGACATATTAAGCAGTAAAGTTTGTTCTGGTCTGGTCCTGTGTGTAAAATACCTGTCTAACCTTAAAGTACATTGTGCAACTAAAAAGCCATCACAAGTGTCAAGTGTGTGTACTGTGGCCTATGTTTGAGCCTCAAATATAGGCTCAAACTTTGAGCTGGAGCTGAGGTGGGGGATTGCTAACTTGAGCGTGAGTGACATACAGTATAGGCTACTGTAGAAGACCTGTTGCCATTCTCTCTCCTTGGTGTGAAAGAGAGACCTCTTTTCACAGGATGGTTCTAATGAAGGGCACAGGTCAGGGTCTGGAGCCTCAGCATTTCAGAAAATGGTGGTCACAAAAAAGTTGTGTCTGTGTTAGTGTGTAATTTTTTAATTGATGTGTTTAAGGCAGTGGTGTCAGTTCAGCTATGTGCAGGTATGGCAAGGTCAGCTGACAGCATCAATATCAATGGCCAGCAAACACTAATTTCATAGGCGATAGCCAATAGGCTACAATGTAACGTAAAGTGTGCACAAACGTCGTGAGACAAGCTTTCAAATGCAGTCTCTATTTTGCAGTCTCTAGACTGCATCCAAAGAGGACTTGCTTTGTAATCTTTTATATCCAACTAAACAACTGTCATGATGAGAGAACACCATTACTACCTGACCCACCACTGACACCCACAGGTGACATACCGTTTGATCAAGATAGGGGGAATACAAGTATTGAGGGAAATGTACTGTAATACCTTGTGAAATGTTTGGATTTGCATTTTTAAGTTACTTTACAATCATGTAATACACAATACATACAGACACATTTCATAAATGTATTTTAACAAGTGAATTTCAAATTGCTTGCCATACCCAATTGACACCCCTGGTTTAAGGTACCTAATTCTTGTCCCATGCATCTTGTCTTCCCTGTGCATGGGTTTTTCTATTCTCCTGCACCCTCAGGTATCGCTTCTATTCCTGATAAGTGGCTTGGTAATTCTTGGCTATGCCTCGTCCATCAGCCGACAGAACACCTATCAGGATGTAGTGAGCGAGGTGTGTGGGCGGGCCATAGGCCAGCTGTGTGAGGTCTGCTTTTGCTTCAACCTCTTCATGATATGCGTGGCCTTCTTGGTGGTGGTGCAGGACCAACTGGAAAAATGTGAGTGATTATTAACCTCTTAAACCCTATATACTTGGTTGACTGGGGTCCCCCAGGGTTCTGTACTGGGCGGGCCCCCTCCTTTTTTCCCTCTATACCAAATCTATTCACCGAAAATGGTAGCCGAACAAGCACACAACGTGCCACATTGAGACGCATTGTTAAAATTGGAGATCATTTATTTGAATGTTTCTCCAAATGTTCGCCTATTATAACATGCCCAGAATAGGGATGCTTTCATGTGGCTAAAGCAACAACAACAGCTTTTACTGTTCTCATATTGAACCATATGCATATCATTTATGCAATTCCAAACAAGTTTCTGGTTGGAAATGAATGCTTCTGTGTACTTTACCATCTCTCTTTGCAAAGAGTGCTGCCATTGGATGCATCTTCACGTTTGCCTTCTGATGCCAAACTAGACATGAAAAAGAGAAGAGATTACAATCTCGATGGAACTCACTTGGTTAAATAAAGGTTACATCAAAAATAAATAAATAAACCAGTCCTACTGTATCTTCAGGATACCCAATAGTATGAAAGTAATTTAATAGAGTGCATCACTTTATCAGATTATTGGATTATGTAAAAAAAAACTATATTAAATCCTTAGCATGTCATATCTATGTACTGTATCATAGGTTGTTTTAGTACTTAACATATAGACTTTGTGGCTGTTTCTTGTCAAATCATCCGGTGGCGGGCGGACCACGGCCCCGTCACTCTGACTCAGAGATAACCATGAACAAACCCGGTACGCCCATATATAGGCAGGACCAGGCCACATCACTGAGTCAGACATAACCATAAACAAACCCGATACACCCATATATAGGCATATATGAAGATCCGGTTGTCCCAGAGCACCGCTATGCCCATATATGGTCATGTGCATATATGGGACCGACCGACTTCAAACTCGACACGATCATAGGCAAGGACTCAAGGTTCAGATATTCGGTTGTCCAGAACCGGCGATCCTGGTGTCGCAAGATAACTCAGCCACTTTGCGCAATGCGAAATAGAAATACCCAAATAGTGGGTAGCGTGACTTGGGCGCAAGATAGGGCCCATATGACTCAGACATATCAGGCGGTGCGGCATAGGTGTGAGGGCCTCTAGTGTGCTAAAAAGCCAAGAAATCCACAAACCACTTATTTATAAAGGGTGAGACCTACACCCAGTGATGTCACATTCTCTGGCCATAAATATTTGGAAGGTAGTGTCATGCTTCTTGTCCAAATATTTTATACAAAATGTTGAGAATACACCAACGTAGATAAAAATTAGGTCCAATCTCTTATTGTTTCGTATTTATTTATTTTTCAATAGATAATACACATGACATACAAAAGACAAAAAAAGAAGACTTAAACAAAACTAAACTAAACAAAAAAGCAGGCAGTCAAAACTAGTTGGACAACACCCCCCTACGATCATACCAATTGTGATGTATTTCACCATATGCTTAATGTAACAAACCCATAATGTACAAAAAGAGAATAGTCCCATACTAAATGGAACTTCCCTTTTACATTGTTCTTCCTGGCAATCAGAAATTCAAAAGATGCAGTCTCAGTCCAATCTGAGAGCCCTGGCGAGCTCTTCCAATTTCTCAATATTAGCCTTGCTGATGAGACCTGCAGTTATTATTGCATGTTGTCCTTTGCTGACTCCTTGTGGCAAAAGTGTGCTATCCCCCAGGAAACAAAATTGTTGAGATTCCCATAAGCTTTGTCCCAACCTGTCTCCCAGTTTCCTCAGGACACCACAGGACATTCCAATCTGTTATTGTGAAATTTCAGTGAATCTGCAATATCAATGAAAAGACAGACATGGCACGTTTGTAGATATGACATGTGGTATTTATTTTTTGATTAGCTAAGGAATTAAATAGTAAAAAATGTCCCGCTCTGTTCATGGTTTAATGTGATGTCACTTCCTCTGGTCAAAAATATTTTGAAGGCATTAAGGTATGTGATACTGCATCTTCCATTGTTAAAATATTGAGAAAACACTGTGGATACATTTTGTAAAAGTATATTATTGTGATATTTAAATAAATATATTTATATAAATGTACAAATATTTTATGAAACGCCATTACAGTTCAACTTGTAGACATATCATGTGTTGTCTGTTTTGAGGTTAGGAATAACCTCAATAATAAATGGTGGAAAATAACCCTAACCTAGCCCTAACCCTCATGGTTTGATGAGACACATGGAAAAAGTCACTTGTATCCCCAAAGTGGGGAGAAATCCCTTGGTGGTATCTCTTTGTAGCCTAGCTAGCCTGATTCGCTCTGTTCGTCGTTTTTTCTCAGCGAATTGAGAAAAAAATAAACGCTGAATGAAGCGAATCAGTCTGGATTCCAGGCTAATCTCTTTGATGTCCTCAGAATACTTCCACAACCAACCTCAGTGATGGAATGTCACACAAAGCCTGAACGTGCCCAAATTTGGGGTAATATGTTATAGATGGTTATTTAAATCAATTAGTGATTAATTTAGTTATTTAAGAAAGATATGGGGCACCAAGTTGAAAATGATTAAGTCTGTATGTGGATTTAATAAATATTTAACCTAGGAAAAATATTAACAGGAGTTTGGAACACAGGCAATTTTTTTCCATCTCAGAATCACATAAGTTCTTCTTCTCCTTCAGTGTGTGTGTCTTTGTATGAGACTGTGACTGGCTCCAGTGAGGGAGAAATTCCATATTACTGGTACACTGATCAGCGGTTTGCCCTCTTCGTAATGTGCATCATATTCATCCTGCCTCTGTCCATCCCCAAAGAGATTGGCATACAGAAATATACAAGGTAGATCATTTATTGTCAGATCACATTATTTTCTTTAAAGTTGCATTCAGTGCTACATTTTGATTAATTTATTTTCTCTCGTAAGTGTGTTAGGTACCTTGGCTGCCACCTATCTCTGCGTGTCAGTCATTGTCAAATATTACTTGATGGAGAATCATACAGCCATAATAACCCCCGAGCACAGCCAAGGGTCAGTAACCGATGTTTGGAATGTATACGTGTGTGAATATCAGCAATTGTTGTTATAGCTGTATTATTATAACATTATTACAGTTTGTTAAATAATGACTGTGTTCTGTGATTTTCAGCATAAGTTCATGGGCTTCAATGTTCAGTGTTGTACCAACCATCTGTTTTGGCTTCCAGGTAATACCATATACGTTTCAGGTCTTAAAGGACCATACCATTGTCATTAAATGTCATTGTCTTTTCACAGCTTCGGCCATATATTGAATGTAAACACAGACAATTTTTCTGTTGATTACTTTATTGTTAGATTTTGTGATACACGCAATGTTAATATGTTTATTTTCTCCATAGTTATTTAAATATTATTGAAGTTACCTAAATAATTCAGACAGCACGGTTAATAAAACATGGACTTTGAATTACCTTTGCAAATATCTCCCTGGACTATTTTCAGCTGGATGTTTTCAGATCAATCCATGTTTCTTTACAATGCATTAAACAATAACAACAATAATTTTGATTAACCAAAAAATTGTGTGTCGGATTGTCTATTTCAAACAAGCTTCAAGTGGCTGCAATTAGACTTCCATGCCGTACTGAAGAAGAAAAAAAAGTTTTCCCTATCAGACATACTGCTGGTATGTCTGATAGATAGGGTACAGCGCCATCCGCTACAGAGGTCAGAATAATAGTGTGTATGTCTGTGCATGTTTCAGTGCCATGAGGCCTGTATAGCCATCTACAGCAGCATGGAGAATCAGAAGATGTCCCACTGGGTGATCATCTCTGTCATTTCCATGTTCTTCTGTTTACTCATCTATACACTTACTGGTGAGCTGACTCCTAAATGATCAATATGGTTGGCTTCAATAGCTTAAACCTGCCTCTCACAAACTTTCTTCACTTCTGCACCTATGTTGTATACATATCTGTTAATGTTTCTAACGCTGAACCTTATGTAAACATCTGCATTTGCTACTACATTGTAACCTCAGGTACATACATGCCTGTTACATATATGCTGCTTTTTTATAATGTACAGCGGTACATCATGTACCTTATCACATACACACCTATTACTATATATGCTGCTCTTTTATAACTGCCTTATACCGTTGCCATTGTCATGAATATCTGGAATACCTGACTGCCTGTATGTATCTTTTTCTTTACTCTTCTAGGAGCATTTGGATTATCTGACCTGTTTTCTATTCTGCTTTCTTTGCTCTTCTTTCCATCTCTATTCTTCTTCCCTTTCCTGAAAATTACAAATGATTGAAAACAATTGTCACCCTCCTGTTTATAATGAAAAAGGTCTCGCACACTGTCTAGGACTTTGGTAAAGTGGTCAAATTAGTTAGTGACAGTGTGTACGACCTTTTTCATTGTTTGCTTTTGGATCTTCCTTTTGTCCTACAAAAGTGTGTGTTGGGTTAACCTCTTTGGTGTGCATCGGCCCTTTTTTCAATGTTTATACCTGTTTATACCTGTAAACCTGTGATGTTACAATAAAGCTGACTCTGATTCTCTTTATGGACAGGTGTGTATGGCTTCTTGACATTTGGACGCACTGTGGCCTCAGATATTCTGATGTCATATCCAGGAGATGATGTGGTTATGATCATTGCCAGACTACTGTTTGGAATATCAATTGTAACCATCTATCCTATCATTTTGCTACTGGGAAGGTAAGCACTGCTCTGCACAGATTAAGCATTGTATGTACTCAATAAAACAAAGCAGATTTTAGCTAACTCTGAGATGTGTTGTTTTGTATAACTAGTCCATACCCAGGTATGCGCACACAATAAAACTATGTGCAGACTTGAGACTGCAAATGGCACTACAGATCCAATAGCTAGTGGCAAAAATGCTAATCAGCAGAAAAGTTGGGAAATGTTAAAATCCGCTTCAATCAATTCTAAGATATACCAACTCAATCAGGAGAAAAATACAGGAGAAAGGCCATGTAACAGTTGATGAGACCATTTTGTAATTAATGCTTATGCACTTTATTGACCACACACATATATAGGCTACGTGTAGCCTGCTTGCTATGCGTTTTAAATCAAAGCCATGCATAACGTTGCACTGTTGAGCCAGCTCTCTCTGTCTTCTCGCATTCTCGGTGGTGTTGTGTCTGTATAGCCCTCAGCCAAGCTACAGCATGCTACTTTAAAGAGGAGAGCGCTATTACACAACTGTACCTGCCGATCAATTAACCGTGCCACTGCTCCCACGAGTCACCCTAATAAAACAGCTTAAATTTGGTAAAAGTTAAGAATCTAAAGAAAAGATAAAGCTGGCACATCCGCTGGACGGCAGGTGCATGACCAACAGTGGATTCAAGGCAAGATAAAAAAAATAGAAGTCCGCACACTGTGACTTTGAAAAAGCTCCCAGTCAAGGCTTTATTATAGATTATCGTTTCAACACATAAGACTATGTGTCGAAACGTTAATCTATAATAAAGCCTTGACTGGGAGCTTTTGGAAAGTCACAGTGTGTGGACTTCTATTACTTTTTTATCTTGCCTTAAAAGTTAAGAATCTCCCTGCATATGCCAATGGTTCATGACTTTGTGCAAGTTGGCTATTCAAAAATAGCAGATATACAGCTGTTTGAAATGTGTGGATGTTCAGAATGCGCAGCGGTTCAGAGCACATCATATTGCAGAATTTGTGGCATATGCAAAGGACAGACCCACATATATAGATACTACATTTAATAATATTTTCTATTGTAATTATTATACTTTCTGCTAGACTGGCGCCACCCATTCCACAGTGACACTTGTCCTCCGTAAAGCTCTTTGCTGTCTTGACTCTCACATGAGAGAGAGTTGTGAGTGTGCGTGAGAGAGAGCGACGGTCACATGTGTGGGCGGATATGCTGTATGTATCTATGTGTGCAAAACACCATGTTAATTATGTATTCTGTGTGCTGTAAACACTGACAATTTAATTAATTTATGCAAACTGAGCCAGGGGTAGGGCTCGATAAGCATTATGCTTCTCCCTGTCCCCTTTTTTCGGCATCTTGGACACTTTATTATGTCAAATGGACTTCACAACCTGTGCCTTGGACTTTTTTGAGATTATGTCTTGTTCTAAATGCACTGATGACATAACACAGATATGTATTTTGTTGTCCAAAAGTGCTGAAAAATAAACTGAACTGAACATACATGCAGATTTATATAAAAGAAAATGAAAAATGTATACTTAAGTAAAAGTAGCTAGATAAAAACAAGATGTTACATGAATATAAGTATCAGTATTGCAGTCAGGGCAGTGATGATAAGGTGCAAGTGTGGGAGTGAGTTCATGGGGGGCTTAGTCAGTTAAAGCTGCAGTCGGTAAGATTTATGCCTTCCTTTCTCTGGATTTGAACACAGTGCAGTCCCACACAAGAGACATGATTTCTACCTTTGAGGTTTATTGGAACGTTCACTTGGGCAGGGGAGATATAGCACTTTGAGCTTGAGGCAATACCATTATCAACCAGTAGCTGTCCTACACAACCACAGGTTCAAAATGTCTCAATAGAAGAGCAGGGAGACCACCTCCAACATACTCACCATATAGATTTGTACAAATCAATTTGTTTGAAATAAAGTGTTTTTCATTTTTAAAGAGCTCAAATGTGTGTGTGTGTGTGTGTGTGTGTGTGTGTGTGTGTGTGTGTGTGTGTGTGTGTGTGTGTGTGTGTGTGTGTGTGTGTGTGTGTGTGTGTGTGCGCACGCGCACACGTCAGTGTGAGCATTTCTGTGTGTTTGCACCTACACCTGATATCTTCCATTTGTTTCTGTGTTTGTGTGCATGAAATAGATCTGTGATCTTGAATTTGGCGCTGCGCATCCATCGCAATAGAAAGGGCGTCGTCACACATGCGTTTGAGAACCGGTGCAGAGTGGTTCTGACTGTGATATGGATCGCAGTTACACTCCTCATTGCCATGTTTGTCCCTGACATGGGTGAGGTCATCAGCGTGATAGGAGGAATCAGTGCCTTCTTCATCTTTATCTTCCCTGGTATGAAAGGAAATATGCACTATATACAGTACATGTGTGTGTGTTACTGTGGGTTCACATTTGACACACAAGCCTATATGAAGGTAATAAACATTGGCAATGATGTTTGTGTTACAGGTCTCTGCTTGGTATTCCTAATGCAGTCAGAGCCGGTGTCTCCAAGAGTCAGGTGAGGGTGCACATAAGCAGCGGCGCAAATCTGGGTTGAGGCTAGAGCAGGCGCCGAAATCACGCATGCGCGCAAAATCTCAATATGTTGAGTTTCTTTTTTCAGTTTTTCTCTAATCTAGCTAATTGTGTTGTTAATTCTTCACTATTAATTACTTACGATGCAGAAGTCGGTTAAGGTTCTATTAAATAAGTGTTTGTAATCATTTTAACATTTATTTATATTATTCTAAAATGGACTTGGGGGGGTCCAATCTGAAGCTAGGGGGAGACAAATCCCCCCCGCCACCCCCCCCCCCCCAGGATTTGCGCGCCTGCCGCCTGCACATAAGCATCAAATGACAAAATACCATATGCACGCTCTCAGTGTTTTACAGTGAGGAAGCTCAGAATAATAATTATACTTGTATTTGTATTGTTTACGAACAGCATGGATGACCATATTGATTTGTTTCTTGCTCCCCCTCATCTATCTCCCTATCCAGATTGCTGTTTACAGTGTGGGGTGTCATAACAATTGTTGTTGGGGTCTTCATTTTTGGACAAAGTACAACTATAGCTGTGATGGACCTTGTCCACAAATTCTGAATTCCTTCACCACTGTCAACATCAAAGCCGTTCACAGCAGAATTTTATCACGTTCATCTTTTTTGCACAAATGGATTTTGCTTTGGTAAAAAATGTAGTCTATATATTCTAGTTTTTAAACTTTGGGATGTGCAATTCTTGGCAAAAGAAGTATCTCATGGTATGGTTCTAAAGATCATATGTTTGATATGTTTGATATTAATATTTCCATGTTTGTGATGTACAAATGTTGATCTAAATAGATTCTTGGCAGAGAATCAAATACAATAAGCTCATTCCTTAAGAAAATGCCATATAATACTGTATATACGAGAGAAGAGTAACTACAATTGAATTGCTCATGTATACATGTATACAATCTCATTTACATAAATAATGTATAAATACACGTATATAGGCCTACATATATGTATGCTTTTGTAATTTATTTTCCCTGTCTTATCTATATATTAAATAAGCAAGTTATTCTATTACTGTTCATTTATAGTGTGCTTTAACGCTTGACTAGTGTGTCATGCTGAAAAGCAATGCCAGAGGTCAGTGTTGTGCCATGAAAGCACATGGTAGTGTAAATCCACCTGCAACACCGAGATTGAAAGATAGGCCACAGTTCTTATAATGGTGATGCCAATAGCTATGTTGAATATTGTTGCTGTCGGGGAGAATCCTTGTATGTCAAAAACATTAATATTCAGGAAATGGAGAAAAAAATAACCTGTGTTCCAATGGATCCAGTGTATTATTTTGTCACAAGCTCTTGTTAATACTTTTCATTGGTTAAATATTTATAAAAAAACAAAGCACGCACATGCACTCGCTAAAATACCAGGTGCCAGGCAGAGGTCAGAATCCCAAAACAATGAAGTCTGCACACTCATCAGCTGATGAAGATCCGGTGAGGCTCGAAACGTCACCTCCACTGGTGGAAAGTGGAAACCAATATATTTCAAGCTTGGGAGCATGATCCAGTGTGCAGACTTTATTGTCTTAAAATATTTATAAAACTCACTGAAAGACTTTAACCACTTTCATCCAGGCGTCCCTATTTTGAGCATGTCATTATAGGCAAAATGTTTATAAAATAGCTTATCTACAAACGACGCGTCTCATCGTGACGTGTTGTGAACTTGTAGATTGGCTATTTTGTATACGTTTACGTGACACACGTCATATATGTGTATATATATATATACACACACACACACACACACACACACACACACACACACACACACACACAGTCACCATTTCCTCCTGATATTATACAGTGCACTCATATTTCCTCAGCCTCTTTTTTGCCCTTCGCTTTTCCACTGACCTCCACACGTCCCAGATCTTTAACCAATACTATGAATGATAAGCCTGTAAATCTGTTGGCTTGATATTGCTGCACCGAGCGACAGCTGCGGCATGCTGGGTACCACTGTTTTATCATTTACTGACATCAGCCTTGAAGGAGTTATGGCACAATTGTGTGTGCATGCATGTGAGTGTGTGGTAATGTAAGAATGAGTTATGACATGGATCTCGAAAATGAGGGATATTTCTATGCATAGAGAGACCTACACAAGCAGCATATCAGCCATGCTGACATCACAGAAATAGAAGCCTACATACTTGCACTTGTCTTTATCTCTCTCACACACCCAACATACACGCACATGCAAGCAGGGACGTACACACACACGCACATTCTTGATTCTTATGAAGCCATGTTCAATTTAGATAAGCAGTGATATGCTCCTCACTGACCATTTATATATAAACAATGGCAACCACAACTTGATTGTTGTACATGTGGTGCGAATGAATTTAGATTTGGCAGAAGATTTGTGACTATTTGTTTTACCGTTTACAAACATTGCAAAGGCATCCTCACTCATATACAATGCACAAATGGGATATCCACCAAAAGGTGTAAAAAAGAAAAAAGCCTATAGTAAACAAATTTACCTAGACCACCATGGCACATGTGTTAATTATGTCTGTGTGCTATTGTGGTTTACACAATATTTTACCCATGGTGTGCAATGCCTATTTTCTTTATACATGCTTATACTAATTTTGTAGATTACTTTTTTCATGCTGCTATAAGTACAGACTGATGAATTTCAGTTCATGGAACTCTTTGATACCCAAGATATTCTTTAACCAAAAAGCAGTTGATGAAATTCTAGACAAGAAAATGGAAGAAGCCAGGAATGGGAAGAGATGAGTTTGAAAATGATGTAAATTAAGAATATAAATTGTATGGAAATAGAATTTCAATGAATACATGTCATATCCAGTGGGAATAAAGACTGGAGGAGAATGTTGTCCGCGTTTTATTGAATCCTGTTAAGGTGGTGAAGCAGTGAAGAAGTCATGTTGCACAAAGGTGAATAGTTGAAATTTACTGTGCTTTGAATTCTCAATGGAAATGTACACTGAATATGTATAGGACAAGGTTGGTTAATGTTTTACACAACAGCATCTTGGACAGATATTTTTCAGGGGATATGAAACTCACTTCCCATTGAACTCTTAGAGACTCTTCCCCCCCATATGAACTACTGCTATATTGTTTATATATGATGTTATAATATCTTAACAAATTAGGTTTTGAGGATGATTTCACAGTCAAATTTCAACAGACAAAATCCATCCGCACCTTTATTTTATTGTACATCAAAACATGAATTTTCTATCAAATTTAGAGATTCACAGTTATGGAAATCACTGATGCTGAAGTCATTATCTTACTTTCCAGCAATTAAGACGCAATTAAAATAACTTTTCATCTGGAAACATATGGTTAGATATTTGTTATTTTGTATTATTTGTCTAATAAGGAGAGGATTTTGAATAAGCTAGGCTTCCTTCCTTTTCCTGCTCAATTTCTGTCTTTTCTGTTGAATGTACAAATAAACCCTGGGGCAGGAAGATTTAGGGATGGTTTCAGGAGATTGAAAGTTTGTTTAAGTCCCACAATGATTTATAATTGAAGCTCAATGATTAAAAACACAGATGAGTCAGGAAAGTAATTGCTCTACTGATGTCATAATAATCATGTCCCTATGGCACTGTAGATAAATGCCCTCTATGGTGGCCCAGCGTGCAAGACAACATGAACTTCCCTCTAGTGTGCCCTTCCAATGTAGAAAACATGAAGTGCCCTCTAGCATGCCCTTCCAATGTAGAAAACATGAAGTGCCCTCTATAGTGCCCTTGCAGTGTAGAAAACATGGGTATACTGTATATCTCCACTGGCAGGGCACCCTAGAGCAGTGTTTCTCAACTGGGGGTATTTTGCCCTATATATGCTAGATAATGTGTTGGCCTCTACATGCTCCTACATGCGAAACAATGTGCCTTCATGGGATGCCTCAGTAGTGGTAAATGCCCTCCTGGTTTCCCTGTTGTTGATTTTTAAATAATATGTATTTATTAAGTAATATGTACCCTTTTTAAAACATTTTTAAATCTAACATGTACCCTTTTTAAAATATTTTTGTGGCAGGATTGTTATTCCTATTTGGAGCCAATAAACTAATCTTGAGAGTGTTTAGAATCGTTAGCATTTTAGAATTAGAAAATTGTCTGGATGTGTGTATTGGTTTCGAAAGAGAGTGAACATTAGGTATAGGGAACTGAAGGTTTGTAACTGTTTCACCATAAATGCATTAAAACGTTTAACGTGCTGATGCCCCACTGAATGCAGCTGGTGCTGTTTTTTTTACATCCCTGCCCCTCAAACAGCCTGAGTCCACCACTGAGTGATGAGATGATGGGTCATTAGTTGTCACAGAGTTCTTTCAGTGTGAAGGGAATTATGACTTAAATTCAGCTAAGTGTCCACAAAGGATTAAGGAGGACCATGTTGCAATAAAAGCTGAGTTGGGATTGTCATAGATTATAGCACCTATTGATCCAAAGGTGCACTTAAATTATTTGCTACTAGAACATTTCTAGAGACAACTTTTCACCTGTTACTGTGACAGCAATGCTTCCACTCTTAGGTTCATTATACATTGGCATTTTTGCAGGAAACAAAAATTGGTAAAAAGGCTGATGATAATTTCAGATGTTTGAATGCACATGCAAACTCAAGACTTGACCAAGAACTGTATTGCAATCTGGGGGAACTGCAAGCTAAGCAAACCCAGCATAAATACTCATAAATGACTAAAGAGGAGGTTTATGTAAGGAGACAAGAGAAAGATTAGGGGACAAAACACTGAATTTCAATATAGAATGCTACTTTTCCCCCCTGGAAAACAATGCATGGAATATCAAATTGGGAATTTCAATTTGTTGAGAGATAATCACAAATACTGTATATCACACAATAGTGTTTGAATTATGAAGTGATTTTGCTGAAAATAACTAGTTTATACCATAAACGACTGTTGGAGTATACAACAGGTTGAATAAAATCTTCATCATGGTAGGTATAACCTCGGATCACAGGCTTATTTTTTCCATTAAGAGTGGAGCGAGATTGGAACGCTGACCACGCAAGACTATCATCAGGGTTATGAATGAAGGCTATGTTAGCTTCAGGCACATTCAAGAATATACTCAACGTTAATTTGATTGTTATGAAAGGGCATGTGTAAATGCTGCTGTCCAGTAGTGTGTAAATCTCTACAGTATGAGGGCCTGGGGGATTTTTTTAAAACTGCCTCTAAAACCCATTTTGAACATTAGTGAAGGATCATGATATTCAGCACATTATGATATCATAATAATAGGTTCACAAAAGAAAAATCTCATCAGTAATATCAAACAGGACAGATCTCCTGGAGGCTAAAAGTACGGTATGATCGTATTGCACTGGGTTCAAATCCAACCAAGAAACTATCATCCCCACTTGCTTTTACTTTCTTGTCTCTCTCTTCACTATTAGAAATGCCTTAAGAATATAGTGAAATATAGTGAAATTAACTTTCATTATATTTGAAATGTGAAAAGAAGTGAGCAGCAAATATTCTACTTAGATGGCAATATTGGGGGGATGTAATGCACAATCCACAAAAGTTTATAATTATAAAAGATTGTGGTTTAAAATATTTACTTAATTCATTTTTTTTTTTACATGAGATGAAATACCAGCACGCATGCGCGCACACACAGAGGGGCTACACACATTCAAGCTGACCGAGGCCTGTCCTTCACCTGAGCTAACTGCCACTGTGACAATTACCAGCCCCAATTCAGCCACGGGGTCAAGATCTCCTGTCACCATTTTAATAATGGTTCTGCACCCTGATGATGGAGGTTATTCATCTCCGTAATGACGTTCACAGCCCGATGATAATACTGCCACTGCAAGAAAAACAAGGTCATACAGATTCACGTGTCTTACATGCACACATGCTTCATGGCTTCTATAGGGCTGTGTCTGGTTGGCATGCTTGTGGGGAGGGGTGCAGTTTTGGTCTCCTCATGGGCAATGGGAGGTGATGTTCTTGGGAGGGGGTGTTTTAAGCTCTACAACCCTGTAACTTGAAATACATCGTTTTATTGTTGTTTTACATTCAAGTTTGGAATTTTACACTTTATTTACATAGGAGATAGGAGAATGGAGAGAGACAGGAAAGCCACGGCAGAGAGAGGGCACATGTAACAGGGGGGCGGGCGGTCCTCTGACATCATGCTCATGTGACATGTCACCATGACACAGCCATAACCATAAAAGGAGTTCCCAATGCCGCTATGCCCAAATATGGAGTGTGTTGTCTAACCATGTGTAGCCATGGCATCAGGCGCAAACAAATCAGTCAGCTCCATATATGGGCACAAAATGCAATAGGGGCATGCATGCCCATATATGGGCATATACTGATGACATCAGGGATTTCCATATGGGCATAAAAGGGACAGATACAGATATCTTCATATACTCACTGTATACACTACTAACCTCGCGTCACCAGGCTTTCCACAATACATCTCTCTGTGTGTGTGTGTGTGTGTGTGTGTGTGTGTGTGTGTGTGTGTGTGTGTGTGTGTGTGTCACTTTTTCCTTCATTCGTCTATGGATGGAGCAGTCTGTTTTGTGGCTTTTTTCTTTTGTGGCTTTGGGCAATTTATCAGATGTAGATCATGTAGGCTACATTAGGCTATTTTAAAAGCACACAATAAACACTAAGCAGTAAGCACTACTAACCATAGAGTTATAATCGGCTACTAACCCAAACAAAGAGGGGGTTCCTTTAAAAATCACACCACGAGCATGCGCACGCGCAGACCGGGTGTCGCTCACATGACAGCATGGTTCCTCGTCTCTCGGTAAGTTCTAGTTCCTCCACATCACAGAACTGTTGCTAAAAGTTGTTTAAAGTTAGGTGTGTATATATGTGTTTGTATGGTGAAAGGAGCTACCGCTAAAATAATCAATACATGAAACCGCTGTACGTTCAGAACGTTATGAATGTAATTGTAATGGACACGCATTGAACGAGATGTCATCATAGTATGATATACTGGAAATACAATAGGGATCTCATCCGTATGACCATTAGGCTACCTAGCAGTAGCATCAGAGTAGCATGCTTAGCTAAATAGGCTAAAGATGAGGGACTGGGTGTTCTTTAATTTTGTGTAAAACCACAAATATTAGTACTAGTACTTTTCTGTACAGAATAAGTCCCAGATGACAATTTAAGGACTTAAGACCAATGAAATGAAAAAAGACCATTAATGCATCAAAAGTAATCAACAAGCTATAGGCTACAATAAAAACTGGTCAAACATTGGGAAAATTTTTGAAAATATCTGATCTACAAGCTCACAACGGCATTGTGAGCTTGTAGATCAGCTATTGTCTATGTTGTGCATTGTGCATTACATCCCCCAATATTGTCATCTAAGTACATAATTTCCTGTTCTCTTCTTTTCACTTTTAAAATATAATTAAACATAATTTCAAACATTGGCCAAATTGTCAAATAATATGAGAAAGAGGCAACATTTTTTGAAAATGGCTGATCTACAAACTCACAACGGCGTTGTGAGCTTGTAGATCGGCTATTTTCACAATATTTATCTGTGGAACCGAGTCAAACTAAACGTAATGCCTACAATTCCAAGTGCTTGTCAGGGTGGGGTCCCCAGTTCAAATGTGATTATTTTTGGGGGTCGCAGCCTGGTTGAGAACCACTGCTTTAAACGTCCAGATAGATGTGATTGGCTATAACATTGCAGAATATTGTTTTGTCATGGATTTGGTTATATTATGTAGTTTTGAATAATTGCAAGAGGCCTTGGTGCAAGAAATTGTAACCTCCCTATATGTAGACCATATTTGTCAAGCTTACAACGTGTCATGATGCGTTGTGAGCTTGTAGCTATTTTTGGCAAATGTTCCCCCCAGAATAGGGATGCTTGGGTTAAGATGGTTAATACCACTCAACTGGCTTGGACATTTTTATTGGTAGTCTTTAGAGCTTGCCCCAAGGCACCTCACAACAATGAGCTTCAATGGAAATCCACCACCACTCATGCATGTAGGGGAAATGCAATGTATGGGGCCAGGCCTTGCGAGAGTCTGTAAGTATTAGTGTAAATTTGCCCCTCCACCATAATATATCACATCCCACATAAGCAGGCCTGACAGTTGATGTTAACTGTAAAGCATAGTACAGTACAGTGGGTCTCATCAGCTGGTTTCACACTTGGACCCACAATGTTGGCCATGCAGTCAGGACCCAATATATTACAGAACACAACTCTAATAAAGTTGTTCTGTCTGTCTGTCTTACACTCATGTTTTATTATTCATTCTGTTTGTCCTCTTCCTGTTGTTTGTAGGTTCTCCAGTGGGGAAGATGAGTAGAAGCCATGGGACAAGAAGGAAAGGAGGCAGGCAGCAGCAGTCTAGTGATAGACTGGCCTGTGACCCTGAAATTGTGTCTGAGGTCGGAGAACTTTTCACTAAGGTTAAAACCTATGCCAAACCGTCGACTGGGGAATGGTCTATCCCCGATCCAAATGATTGTCTCAGATGTCTGCCACAGGAAAGCTCTTGCCTGCAGGCCCTAAAAGAATCACTTAATGCTGTGAAGAACCAGCTTAGTGACAAGAATCTCGAGATCTGGCACCAGCATACCAACTCCACCAATCGTGCAGGAAAGGTCATCGCCGCTGTACGTTCTGCTGCCAATGCTGAGATTTGCACTCAGGCCTGGTGTAAGTTCTATGAGATCCTGGGCGCCTTTGACCTCCTTCCGGAGGAGGCGCTACGGAATGGAGAGCTGAACACGGTGCATCTGTGCGAAGCTCCCGGGGCCTTCATCACTGCTCTAAACCACTACATCAAAACTAGTGAGCGCACACGTTACTGTGACTGGAGTTGGGCCGCCAATACTCTTAACCCTTACCACGAGGGCAATGGCGGCGACACGACCATTGCGGATGATCGGCTCATCGCCAACACGCTGCCGTGGTGGTTCTTTGGCTCAGATAACACTGGTGACATCATGAACCAAAAGCATTTGCTTGAGCTACAGACATTTGTCAGTAATATGCACAGTGTGGATGTTGTGACGGCAGATGGGAGTTTTGACTGTCAGGAGACTCCTGATGAGCAGGAGGCTCTAGTGGCCTCTCTGCTCTACTGTGAGGCTACAGCGGCACTACTGCTTCTAAGCCCTGGTGGCTCCTTTGTACTTAAGATGTTCACCCTGTATGAGCATTCCTCCACTTGCTTAATCTACCTGTTGAACTGTTGTTTCCGCACTGTCAACATCTTCAAGCCTGCCACAAGCAAGGCTGGGAACTCTGAAGTCTATGTTGTGTGCTTGCACTATGATGGCAAAGAAGCTGTGAGGCCATTGCTCTCCAAGCTGATTCGGAACTACGGACCGTGTCTGGCTAACCGCGAAGCGCTCTTCCCAAATGCCCTCCTCCCACCATCGTTTCTGGAGCAACATGAGCAGGTGTGCTCCTATTTCCACAGGCTGCAAGTGGAGACAATTAACGAGAACATGCGGCTGTTTGAAGCTATGAGTGTGCAGCAGAGGCAGCGGCTTGACATCATCAGGGATTACACTGCACAGGAATATCTGCAGCGCCTTCAGGTAGGGATCCAAGTGATTCATTACTCAATCTTCATTTCTTATACAGTGATTGAACATCCAAACCTTACACAGCATAATTCTTTCATTGTTCCTCCACTCAGTGCTTAGACTGGTGCACACATAGATAAAGAGGGAGGGAGAGCGACAGAGAGAAGGAGACCCGCAAGCCCCCTTCTGATTAACACCAACATACGTTTTAACTGTGACAACATAACATCCTTTGCATCTATGATGCGTGCATGCGAGATTGCGAGCACACGCATACTTAATTTGTGGCTCGTTTTGAATACTTTCTAATTCTTGTGCCATCCAGGTTTCCCCACTTGAATATCTGACATAATGTATTCAATTACCACTTTCCTGGAGGAAAGTGCTGTAGACTGTAAACTGTGTATACCGTATATATCCAACAGATGCCACATCATAGTCCTACTGTATGTTCGGCTTTTTACAATTTGCCCTACAGAGACAAAGAAATGGACAGAGAAAGTGAGAGACAGAGGGGGGAGGGAAGTGATTTGTTACTGCGACAGAAAGTGCAAGTGTTATTTTTGGGGCATGCCTCCTGATGGAGATTTGCCCTCTACTGAGCACACCTTCCTAATTCATATTCTATATAATTTTAGCGAGACAATGAATGCACTATTTATGATCTGTATCAGATATTATAACTCTGTTAATTGATGTGAGTGATCAGGTCTCCTTCTCCATTTTTAGGTGAGTTGCCTTCCACGAGCCCGTTGGCTGTCTCGTAACACTGTAAATCCAGCCTGCTGCAGTGTCACAGGAGGGCGACCACTGGACCAGAGGAAGCGACTTGGCACCTTCAATGAGCGGAGGGAATTGCTTACCCTGAGCTGGAGGGAACGCATTGAGAGGGGTTGCCTTGCTTCCTGGATACAGGGACACTGCACTGAGGACATTTGGAAAGGCTGTGTACTGGAAGGACCACTGGCAAATTGCCACGTGCACTCCTGGTACATTATCATGGGGGCTGGCCTAACCACGGTCAGGAACTCTCCGTTCTGCGAAGGAGGTCTGTTGAGCCACCTAAACGAAGCGCTGTTGCAGACGGCTCAAAGTTCTGAAGTCTTATCGACTCTTATGCCTCCCTGTGACTCTTGCCAAGTAGTTTGTGCCACTTCTATCATGGCAGAGGTGGCAGGACTCTGTGATTTATCAGCATCCAGCCCTGATGATAAGAATGTTAAGAGACAGTGTCTGATCTTTGGAAGTGGGTCCGTGTGGGGGGCATGTGGGGATCAAATGGGAGATTTAGTTATAAAGGTTTCTGCAGAGCCCTCCTTTCCTGTGACTAGCCGAATCACACTGCATGATGGCGATCCACAATACCAGAAAGAGCTGCTGGGTTGTGTTCTGTATTCCATGCAGAACCTTCACCCTGGGGATGCCCTCCTCCTGCCTGTGTTCTCCGCCTTCACCCGTGTCACTGCAGCAATTGTCCTCTGTCTGCATCTGTCTTTCCGCACAGTCACATTCAGCTGTCCGCCCCCGGTGGGAGTGGTTGGGACAGTGCTAGTGTGTGTGGGCTTCTGTCCTGACGTTGCTGTCCAACTCCTCCCCTGGCTCACTGACCTCCATGACTGCATGGGTCGATTGGCAAGAGAGAAGGACGCAGACAATAAATCGTCTGAGTGTCAGAGGCAGGTCCTGCAGTTTGTTCCCATGGAGGAACTCCTGAGACTTACAGAGTTCCTGTGCACCATGAACTCGGCAATTGTCCGATATAAGCTGCATTTGCTGATGCAAACATAGAGCAGTAGGTCAAATTGTGCCTTGGGGATTCATTTTATGCCTTGTGTAGTGCTTGTGAGAGATTGTTGAATTCTGACAGGCGAAATATTCATCTGTCGGCTTAATTTGTTTCAAAGTCATGTTGAAAATGACTACATAATTCTTTATACAGTATATCTCATGATGGTGTTTGATAGTGGTTATTTAAGATTAACACTGTATTCCAAAGAGACTTTACTGTGTTTGCAATGCTTCCTTCAGTATCTAACTTAGAATTTGTTTACCGTATGCGATCATGCATTGATTATGGTTCCTAATGGGTTCTTCTGGGAGTTGCTGTAACGATGTATGTGGAGCAATGAAACAACAGTCTGTGGGTGGATGAGAACAAACAAGCAAACTTTCACTCTTTTCTTTTTTTACTTTATTTTATTCAATAGGATAGCAGACAGAGACAAGAAAAGCAGGAGAGAGGCTACAGGAAGCACTATAGCCTTAAAGGGCCCTATCTTGCCACCTTACCCATTATGCCTGAACCTTTTTAGGAATGTTAAACTTTTTTTTAAATAGTGAGAATAGCCCATCTACATTGACACATTGTAAGCTTGTAGATCGGGTATTTCAACAATTTTAAGAGGTTTTTCAAAAATGGTAAAAAAATCGCTAAAAGGTTTAGGCATGAGGGGTAAGGCAAGATAGGGCCCTCACTCTGTGAGCCATCGGGCGGGGTGCATCATATATCATATGTAATCATTTTATAAACTTAAATGATACTTGTAGTGGATACCATACCTGATGCGTGTTTACCTTTTGAAGACCATGTTCTCGTAAGCCAAAGTTACAGAATGGTTTAGCAGGTTTTTGGAACAGGTGCAATAGATCAGGACCCTTTTTTTTAAGGCTCCACAGGCCACAAACATTTACCACAGAATAACTTTTATTCATCTCAAGATGTAGGAGACGGGCTTTTCTCAATATTAGCTACCTTATAGACATTGTGTAGGATATAGTAGTCTACTCTAACTGATATTCATGCCGTTTTTGGGCTCTGGGAGATGAAACTCAAAGATAAATCTGGAGTACACTAATGTTTCGATACTACTGCATCTTCGTCGGAGTGAAGACGCATTGGTGTTGAAATGTTTGTCCTGGCCGGGCCTTACATAGTATTTATGTGCTGCAGGCTTTACTTTGGATTTCACCACTAGAGTCCCTACACTAAGGACTTGGACGTGTGATTCTGTGATCAGATTTCCCTGTGTGGATCGGCTAAAGTCTAGGGATCTCCTTGGTGATGGATAATCCTCTTACTTCCCTTTTGTCCACTATTGAGCATCTTTCCTTAGGAAATGAAAGTTGGGCCTGTGTTTAATTTGTCAACTGCTACTGCATGCTAGATAGTAGTCACTCGCTGTGGATGGAAATGTGCGTGAGCGTTTATACAATATCAATCTGGGAGCTCAAAATATTGACATCCCATAAAGCAAATATGCTTTGATGTATTATATTTTTTCACTTTATCTTTTTATATTTGTAATACTATAAGTTTGAAGTTTTCATTAAAATAAGTAAAACATTTGTCTTTGAACTGGCATAAAGCTTTACCCTAAGTCAGACATCCAGAACAAGATGTTATCGTAATAGTAAAGGGGCTGGAAGAATATGGGATCTTCAGATAGGTCAGTCACTGTTATGAAAGACAGACCTCCATACCTGTTAGCCATTACTCCCCTTTTTATGGTCATTACTTTTATTTAATCTCAATCAGAAACGCATCCCATATGATCCCCATATTAATTCAGGCGTCATTGGAAGTTATCTAATGCGTCTGTAACAGAACAACTACAATGTTCTCAAGAAGAATGTCTGCAGATAAAGCCGACACTTTCGCTTTGATTAATCTGAATTCTAACCATCTGTGAATAAGAAGATCAAGATGGAATTGGATTTACTGTGGCCCAGTCAGTGGGATAAATATGTGAACATATTTCATTGTGGCAACCAATACTCTAATGAAGACTAGAGATCAGATGCCAAGGCTGCTCACTGCTCTAGGTTCACTGATCACATTAAGGCAGCGCAGCACTGTGTGGCTGTGTAATGGAATTCAGGAGATAAGTGGATGACGAGTGATCTGAAGAGAGATGTGCAACATCATGTGTTCTTTATACAGTATGGCCTCAAACAAAGCTCATCAAAACAACATTCACCAGAGATTTCACACAGCTCAGGGTTATAGTCAGTAGGGAATGTATTATTTTGTAACAGTGGGGATGGTACAACCCTACTGGTGCAATACACTAACATGTACACCTCCCAAAGGACATTGTTGTAAGACGTTTTAAACACACCTGACATTGCAAATTCTACAATTCCATTTTATCTAGTTACCTTAACATCTTTCCCTATTATATGTTTATAATGATGTGTTTAAGGTAATTAGTACATGCTGTAAACCTTTACATTTTATGCTGTGATCCCCCCGCATCCCCAATCAAATTCCCTACTGGTTATAGCATACTGCCACTTTGGTTCCCACATTCTCTTGGAGATTAAAAATATACTATATAGTGTAATAAATAAATGACAGTCAGATAAAAATATAGAACTGATTTATTTATTACAAGCACATGAGTCCACAGAGAAGCACATGATTGGAACATAATTATATACATAACAACCGATCATTAAACAATCACTGTTTCTCTTTTTCCATATCAGACTGTTGCAATTATTTGACAAATAAGCATTTTAACCACATGAACCCTATAGCATCCCTATTCTGAGGACAAAACATTCAGTGAAAAAAGCAGACCTATAAACTCAGAACACATTGCAGCATTGTGAGCTCGTAGGTACAGTAGGCTATTTTTGGTGAATATATTTGGTGTAGAGGGAAAAAAGGCAATGTAGAGAATGAGGGTGAGATTTAAAAGCAATCTGTGCACTTTGTTCTACAGTACGAGGTCGAGGATTGGGTCAAGTGATTGGGCCATATAGTGCAAGGGGAATGCAGTCCGTCTTCGCTGCAATTTATTTTTCTGTCAGTGCTCTGTCCATTTCAAATCTGTTTACACGCAATACAATAAAGAAGTAGGCTTTTTTTCTGTTATCACCTAGTACTGTAGATGTATTGCTGGTTGCAATATATAGCCACATGTCCGTGTTGGATCATGGATTAATTGGAACGTGCCTCTGAATACATTTTCATGGCATCTAAAGGAGAGCAAATGTAAATGTGGTTAATAAAAATCGATTGATATGGTTTCTGTCTTACTATAATTATATTGAAGTAAGAAATTAGGTTTCTAGCATAGCAATGTCCACTTAATTCTTGCTTGATATGTTGTACATACATTTATCATAACTCCATCGAGCTGTCTCCTCACAAAACAAAGAGGATGGCTTTATAAACATGTTGAGATGTTCCATTAGAAAGCAGTGAAGATAGCAAATATTTACACTAACAAACCCCCGGACCCCAAGCTATCAGTAAACTAAAAGGTAATGATGCATTGTGATCTAAAAAGAATAGTGATTTCTGCCTTGTGCAGTGTACTTGCCAGCAACTTTGATATGTGAGCCTCAAAGCTCACAAAAGTTGATATCATTTTGCTTACAGTTGTGACCATTCAAATGCTCTGTTGCATCGTGTTCTCAGCCTGCAAAGTGTGCTTTCAACCCTGAAAGTGTGACACTGAATAATACAAACTGCAATTCTGCTCTGAGGTTACAAACTGAGCGAATATTTATGAACATATACCCTACATTTGGATGGTTTTCAAGGAGACAAGTATTCACTCTGTCACTGCATTAAGAAGCAATAACACCTAGCCAGGGGGCAGCCAATGCACTCAGCCTGATACAGCTACAATAAGTTGCTGGTGCTGCAATTTACAGGCACAGAAATGGGTAGATGAATTGCTGCTTTGGTAAAAATGTCTGGCCTGTAGGTTTAAGACGATGCTACTGTATTACCACCAGAATATTTAGAAGATACATGCAGAAATGTGAAATTGTACCTAATTGGCAGCTGTTATGCAGTGTGTGTGTGTGTGTGTGTGTGTGTGTGTGTGTGTGTGTGTGTGTGTGTGTGTGTGCACGCGTATGTCAGTACAACTCATTCTCAATCCCAAGGCATCACATTTTGCATCTCTGTCAGTAGTCCTAAAACATCAACATTTAAACATGATGTGTGCGTGTGAAGCGTTTGTCAAGGATTCAACTTTCCTGTGACAGCTCTATTCCAGCACCCTGAAACTTCTCCGGGAGATCCATGGTTGTGATAAATACACCACTGGGACACATTGTCACACGAAACATCTGCTCTCTGTCACAGACTAGCAACAGAGGAATGTGAAACAAGATGTCCTATTCTCCTCATGCAGCAGTTGTCTGTCAGCAAACCCATATCCCAACCACAGAGGGAAGACAGAAAGACAGTGGCTCCAAGCTCAGAGGAACGAGAACAGTGAGTAAAGTAGATATTAGTGTCTTTTTAGTGTCGTTCATACTTCGATGCACAATGGTCTCCTGTACCCAAAATAGCCAACCTACAAGCTCACTGCGTTGCAGATATTAGCTTGTAGGTCTGCTATTTTTGGCGCACAATGCCATTGTGCAATGGCGCACATATAGGCATTTAGAAGATAGCAAGGAAATATCATTATGCTATAAATAGGCTTTATCGGCAGTAGCTATTCATCTAGCTTCTAGTCCACCATCTCTGGAAACAGCATGTTTGAGGAAAGACAAATCTCTTGAGCTAATACTCTCTTCAAAGTGAGAAATTAAATGAGGCTGATGGCCATTATCATTAATTCTACATTTCCTACTAGCAAAGCCTTTCAATGGGGAGGGGGGGGGAGTAAATCTTATCATTGAGTTTGGTTTAGTAGAATTAATTAATGCTTAAATAAGAACACCTGGTAAAATGCTGAAAGACTTTTTTTTTTTCATTTTATGGGAATCGTAGAATAGACTCTTGACCATGAGATAGACTATAGAGAAAACATTAAAACCTCACCATGGAGGATTGGAGGCCACAAATCTTTCTTCATGGCAGGTACATTACATCAATAAACACCAGCAACAAATTAACCTCTAACACTTAGCCTGAATTGGAATGTCAATCTTAGTCACTTCTTGGAAATATTGCAGTTTGGTTCCTGTTCTAATGGTTAGTTTTATGGATTCTGAACATAAATCATGCTGAATAGTGTCATATTTATTGCTGACTCAATATGGTCTCAGACTTTGTCTTCTTGAAATGATAATCAGTGTTGAATATCTTTTGTACACATTATGTCACTGAAGATTCCTTCAACCAGCCCACCCTAGGAGATACAGGTTTGGTATTGTGCACCAACACACTTAGACAGGGCGCATGACTGTTGATGGACACATTGGCTACTGCAAGAATCAATTGAGGGTCTTTTCAGTTAGACAATGGTCCCTATAACCTTACATACCCCTGTAAACAGTTATCTGTGGAAGGAGAAAGAGGATAACATGAAATATAGGTCATGAGCTGGGCTTGAACCCACAAGATTGTATAGAGTACGTGGGCTGCAGTTTAATCTGATTATCCGCAGAGTTCCCTATCCAGAAGACCATTGTTTTTCTGAAGAGTGACCAAGGTATACTATAAATCATTGTGGCAGTGGTTAACCAGTTTGTCACTGTAGATTTTTAGTTTAACTTAAAGCCACATGGACCCTAGCACCCTTATTCTGGGGGTGAATATTCTGCGAAAATAGCCGATCTACAAGCCGACAACACGTCGCATTGCGACACGTTGTGAGCTTGTAGATAGATTGGCTATTTTTGAAGAAGAGATTTTGTGTAGTCTAGAGTACAGACCCATGGGGTCTTAAGGCAATCATCAGCTGTGAACAGACCATAGAATACTTTAACAAAAGAACTATAAATTGACCTCATTAATGCCGTTGAGTTTATATGCTATTAAGTTTATTTACTGTAACTCATGTCATTGTTTTTGGTTTCTACCTCAATGCCTTCTCCAATGTTTTAAATAAATGAAATAATGATGATGATGCATGTCATTTTATTCTGAATAAACTTGATGGTGCACAGGATGTGAATAGAATTCATGACTCTTGGCTCTCTTAGTATAATTTCCTCTAAAGCTTTTACAACTTGCTTTTGCAACAGGCAAATGATCAATGTGGTGGGGGTGAGAGATTCCAGTAAGCAAGTTATCCCATAGTATTTCTTCTACAGGATGCTGTCTGATTGGTTCATTTTGTGGACTTAAAATACAGGCATCACATGCAACACATCATCATCATCAGCATCACCATTCTCAACACCATCATCATCATCATCATCACCACCACCATAGAAGATTGTATGTGAAATCATCATGCACTTAATTCCATTATTGGGCTTATGAAATGCTTGGAGAAGCATTAGCATAATTGCCCTATAATTCACTTTAAAAGTAATAAGTAAATAAGCCATAACGTCAAATATATTACTGCCTTAATTGTGTGGAGCTCAAAGGA
>NC_137603.1:43033275-43048275 GCF_963280865.1 Gymnoscopelus braueri
CATGTGGCTGTCATTATATTATTTGATAAATCTCCCGTTGACTAGGCTTCCAGGACTACACGCGCACGCACGCACGCATGCACGCACGCACGCACGCACGCACACACACACACATTTATTTATTAAGGGCTTCACTGACCTAGGAGGTAGAGTGGCTGTAGTATCAAAGTGTCATTGAGCAAGGGACTGAACCCCTAACTGTGTGAATGAACTCATGTGAATGAACTCAAACCACACTGTTTTATAACGCCTTTGTGACTGTAATGCACAAAGGCGTTATAAAACAATGCAGACCATTTTAGTATTTACTGTATTTTTGTACCAATTCCTGCATTCTGCAGAAGAATCGTCATAATCCAATTTGTTTTCTAAATGAAACTGATGATTGGAATCTACTGGAGGGTTCGTTGGCATAACTGTCTTGGATGTCAGTGAGTTGGACATGTAGTATCTGTGGAAATGGTATTAGAGATGAATCCAACTCTTGTCCTACTCTAGTCCATTGTACTGCCGACAGAGATGGCTGATTACTGCGATGGTGCACACTGTCACTCTAATTTACACAAAATGTACACTCCCACTATGGCTACTGCTCAACCGTATTAACAGTGAGCGGACAAATGTCTCTGGCAGTCAAACCCATGGAAACTAATTTAATCTACATGCACAGACAAACACACCCATACACTGACAATCATGCATACTAACAATCTGCTCTAATAGCATTCATTTTTCATTTGAGCATCTAATCATGCATTATATACTGTATGTGTGTTTTTGGAATTACTTCACATTAGTACAGATTAGTCAGCTTGTATATGTTACATTTACATTATATTTCATGTTTTACACAACCAGGGTTGGGAAGATTATATTAAAAATGTAGTCAGTAACAGATTACACATTTTCTACACATAATTGTAATCAGTAACCTAATGAATAATGTAATCTGATTATCTCAGTATATTTCGGATTGCTTCATTTGACTGCAGCACCTGTTCCCAACATGGAGTAAATGTAATGTTGGCTGTATCTTCAATAATGGCAGGGCAAACTTTGCTACCAAACTTAGTTGCTGTGAGTGAGAGAGGATATCTCACTATTAAACTTGCATTCCTTACAGTACGTTTTATTTCCATTGTCTCCCTCTCCTGATGGAGAGAGGTATTTGCAACGATGTCCGAACTACAATAAAGATGGCGGCGTATCTCGTGTCCAATCCGGTGCGCCCTGGTTCTGCTTCCAATAACTTTGTTGACAATGTCAGACCACCTCCCACTGTGCTATTTATATTGTATTGACATACCCTACCATACAGTTTGGTTAAAATAATGTTTTATTCATTAAAATAAGTCCCGGAATGTTACTTTAACTACTTAGAATTTGGGTCAATACCATTCCAGAACAGAACATTTCTGGAAATGCCTTCTCAGTGATTTTCTTGGTACAAGGTGGCATCACTCGCATATCCACAGTATGTATTTCTAACATATTACACTAATTCATGTACAACTTGACACGACACTGATCCAAGTACGCCCACATCCACCCACATGAAAGCCAAATGTACTATATATCTATATGCATACCAATAGGGACAGCATTAGGGTCAAAGTTCAATTGATCCAACCACTGCAGTGTCAGAGACTAACCCAGAAGAAAATGCACAGTTGGAAGCAGGATGATGTAAATTACATCCTTTGATATTTCATCCCTACATTTAAATATATGACATTATGAAATGTCACAGTATGGTACGGTATCTTCCAAAATACCATATTATACAGTATTTTACTGTAAAAAATACGGCCTCCTTTTAATTCAAAGTTTCATTGAAAAATCTAATGTATTTTGTTTTGAATAAAAGATATTGCTTAATTAAACTGAAATGTGAATGTGCCTGGGCATGTACGTATGTCTTTAAAGCTGCACTGTAAAACAAGATTGTGTCTAAGGTCGTGTCCAACTCAATAGAAGAACAAAGCGACCAAATACAACCACCCCAATTGTATAAGTTATCTTGACATTTTTGTTATATTGTGTCCAATTTGTACTCTACCATACAGATTTGACAAAATACGTACCAAAAAATACATAATAGAGCTAATGCATGAGAGCTAAGTGAAAGCATCGTAACATTTACATAAAATGTTTAACGCAAGTGTTAATTTCTACAGTGGGCACGATATTGCAAGGAGAGGCTTATATGGTTCAAAACCATTGTTGCTTGACACCATACTGGTATACCATTACATCCCTACCCCCAACCCCTCCCCTTTCCCTGTACACACCCTTCAATGACCTTTTTCTCCCATCTGTAATCATTTACATTATCTCTCCCTCTCTGTCTATGCCCTGATTGGTCTGTTTCTGTCTGTAAGGTAAGGTGTGATTGAAACACCAGATGGTTCATCACAGTGGCTTGTGCATTACTGGTTTATCCCTCAATGCTCAGTGCTATGTTGTCAGAATGTGGTAGTGAGGCATTCAGCCATGACTGGCTCCAGACATGCCTTTGTAGAGACTCGCCAGTCATCAACTGTACTGCAATTATATTCACATACAGTATAATAGACAAATATATTCAATAGCACAACAGAGAAACAGTGTGTGTCCTCATATTAAATCTTTAATGAAGACTTTTAAATATGGATTATATCCACTTGTGCTTAGTTGAAAAATAAAATCCTTCAGGCATAATTTGAAAACCTACTGTTTTTTCTATCACTTCTGTGAATGGGATAACCAACATTGCGTTGTCAAAGTGCCTTGTTACAGGAGGTGCTAATGTTATTGGTTAGTGGTTACCATCCTTTTTTTCTTGTAGTAAATTTAAGAAGCAATTTAAACAATGCGGAATTTTCTGGAATACAATTTTAGATATATACCTGCTATATTTCTAATGAGATAAAAAAAAAGAAGAAGAAGCAGCAATGTACACATCTGAAAATTGATCTACAAGTTAGCCTATGATATTAGGGCAATTCAATACATTTTACATGTGGCTCTTTCCTTTATGACTTGGTTTGACAGGAGGTTAAAGCTTGATCTTTTGGATATAGCATGCATTCCATCCACTTGCAAATCGATATACGAGTTAGCAAATCTATTTATACATTTGCATAGTTTTGACACTACATTAACTCCATAAAACGTTTATATTGAAATGAGATGTGATCATCCACCAGCACTTTGGGGAATCAGAAGAGGCTATTCACCTGGGAATCAAGTGAGTCAGGTTAATGAAAGACAGACAATCTTCTAGCAACACTTCACAACCACGTTTGGCATGAACTCTGGACCTTGACATTCTAAATTTTAATTAATGCAGACCCTCACCGACATCTCTTGTTATGGTCTCTCGATTGTAACCTTGACCTTTGACCCTTTTGACCCAAAACTCAACTCGTCTCTTCGGGCAGCTTACTGATAATGCTGATGTCCACCAAGTTTCATGAAATGTGGGAAAGGTGGCTGTTTTATCAGCAGTCAGAACGTGACCTTGACCTTTGACCTTGACCTTTGACTTTTTTTAATGTAGCGAACTGATCATTTCCTCAAAGTCTCATGAAGATCTGCCCATCCATAACATTTTACAGCTATTGATTTGATTGTGAATGTGTTTAAAAGATTCATATATATATATATATGTATATATATATATATATATATATATGTGTACTGTATGTTAACACCCATGTCATAGATGAGCATTCTGTAGAATGGCATATATGTGCATGTATAGTATGTGCCAAGTAATAGTACAGCATTAGGATTTTTTCCAATGCATTTACTTTATGTCTTGGCTTGATATGAGGTTAAAGCTCCAATCTCGCATGCATTTCAATTCGTAAAGTAGCTAGTATAGATTTTATGGTGATTTAACATTGCCATTGGCTTTCAGGCTATCTCAAAATGTGCCTTAGACCCCATGACTCAGCACTTTTGGTGAATATGCTGTCCTAAACTGGCATCACTTTTTTGTGCTAACAAAAGAGCAGCTGCATTGTGTTGTAAATCAGTGCCTGAAGGAGGAATGGGAAGCTGCTCTTTAGAAGCTGTATTGTGACGATATGGAACAACACTCTATTTCTGGGATCACTGTAAAAAATGCATACTAACATCTGCCAAATGATGATCTTAGGATTCACACCAAAAAATGCAATCGATAATTTGACACATTAAACCTATTATAGTATATCATTAAATCATCCATGTTATTTCAGGTTCATTTGGTTACATTTGTACACTCTGAGAGTTACAAATGGATAAATTAATACTGAGGAGTTTACTCTGATTTAGCATCATGAGGGCTGGAGAGAAGAAAAGGAAGAAAACATGTTTACTTTAATTGGGAGAAGTTGCAATGAAAACTCAGTGGTGTATATGTCACAGGGAAATTGGCATTCCAGGGAAATTGAAAAAGGAGCGCTCGTTTTCAGGCGCGGGGCTTCCGCGCGAGGCGGGCTTTTCGAGACAGGGTGTTTTACATGAGGCGCTCCTCCTCGCGAGGAGGAGGAGGAGGAGGGGGAGGAGGAGGAGGAGGAGGGGGAGGAGGAGGGGGAGGAGGAGGAGGACGAGGGGCTTTAATGCGAGGCGGCGAGAGGAGGAGGAGGAGAAGGCGTGAGGTGGGGCTTTGATGCGAGGCGGACCTGGCTTTTGTTGTTCCCCCCCACATAGCAACCAGGAAGCTACGCCAGGGGAACGCTGAACACGCGTTCACACGCACACGTGATAATAGTTATTGTCCATGACGGAGGCGCGCCAACTTAGCAGAGCTTGAGGCCGAGGAGGCGCGCCCGAGCGAGTGCCCGCGCCAACCGGCCGATGGTCTGCTAGTCGAATCAGCGCCGTCCGAGTTGTAAACCGATAGGGTGAGAATAGATCTTTTCATGGGTTATTATCCACGTGTGAGTGTGTGTCGTGGATAAACTAAAACAAATGTTAAAAGCCAGAACACAATAAAATTATCTTAACAGTCATGCTTTCAATAAACCAAATTGAAAGCATGAGCGTGCGTGCGCAAGCACCTGCGTGTGTGCGCGTGTGCATGCGTGCGTGCACATGCGTGCACGTTAATGTCTATGCACGTCTATGCACGTAGTGTGGCTTGCATTGCCCTCTAGAGTTGGTTCTACAGAATTGCCTGGGGTGGCTGTGAAAATGAGCACTCCTTTTTCAATTTCCCTGGAATGCCAATTTCCCTGTAACATATACACACTGTAGCAAAAAGAGCTGTGCATTTGTTTACCATTTTATGTGCTATGAAAAAGGTGTGGAAACACATGCCACACATGCATTTCTCCTACATAATTCAGAATAAGTTAATGAGCATTTTCAGTTAATTTAATAATTTGTGTTCTGAAAACCATCCTCAAAATCTATGTACTCTTCTCATTTACCTCATACATGTCCCTGTTTGCGTGGATCACCATGAATTTTTGTTAGTTTAGTTATTTATTTTAATCGTTGATTTGCTTAAGTAATTTGTTTTACACTGCATTATCCAGATTGAAAATGTATCAATCCCCTTTGATCCATGTAGAACACAATGAGAGTGGCATGCTAAAATAAAGCCCTCTTCCAATCAGCAAATGTCCATTTAAAATGTATAGTGTCCCTGAACTACTAGTACTTTCATAATAAGGGAATACCTGGGAAAATACAGTAAAATCCCCAGAACATTAGCCCTGCGGGTGGTGCAGGGCTAATGGAGTTTGATTCCTCCACGGTGCCTCTGGCTGGTAAAGGTGGCTACGGGGCCTCCGGTTTGGCCATGCAGGCACGCCAATGAAGAATACCATTTGTGATGGGTTGGAAGCCGGCAGGGCAGGGTGATCTCTGTTGCTGCAATAGTGACTACTAGCGGTTTGCAGGTACGTCGTTCACACATAGGAGCCAACCAGTGCCTGAGCAGCGAGCAACTGCCTGATTGCCTTCATAGGTATAAGTGCCTTTTTAATTTAAAATAATAAAAAATCTCATTTATATGTCTCTTGCCGAACCACAGTTGCTCTCCGCCCTGCTCCCATTCAATACCAAGACTGGGTCGTTTTGTTTTCACCTCCTGATAAATGCGGTTTTAGAAAGTAACAAGGGATCTGGGTGCTCATCTGTAAAGTTTTCCAATCGGGGCTAAACCCAAAAGATACATGAAAGCAAATTAAGTCAGCACTCCCTCACTGACATGCTCAGACACCTCTGAGTATGTAACACTTTTAATAATGCACAGCAGGAGGAAACAGCCCTGGATCTTCCTTAGTGTTTCTGAGGCATGTGTCTGTGAAGTCTGGTTTTAAGAAATGGCTAGCACGTCTTTCTCATGCACATCACGCCGAAAAGTGTGAACTTTCTAACGTAGGCTATTTTCCTCTTCAAAATTCTGTTCTTATTGACTTTGTAACTTCAATTAATTGTTTGTGTGTGTGTGTGTGTGTGTGTGTGTGTGTGTGTGTGTGTGTGTGTGTGTGTGTGTGTGTGTGTGTGTGTGTGTGTGTCACACGCATACGCGTGCATACATGTTCATGCCCATGATACATTTCCATTGAGAGTTGATCACATTTCCTCTGTCACCGTCATTGTTTTCATTTCATGCATTATCATCTTTTTGATATGCTCCGCCCTTCCATTATTCATTCCATCACTCTCTCTCTCTCCATTTCTATATGAGTGCTCAGTGCATTGGGGAGATATGCTGTATATAGAAATAAACTGCTGTAATTATTATTCATACAGAAAGGGTGTTACTGGAAGAGCTTTCCTTATGTGAACTATCCTTCCACATACAGAACACACTACACAGACACATACTCTTACTGTAGCTTCAACTCCAACTCTCTCTCTCTCTCTCTCTCTCTCTCTCTCTCTCTCTCTCTCTCTCTCTCTCTCTCTCTCTCTCTCTCTCTCTCTCTCTCTCTCTCTCTCTCTCTCTCTCCCTTTTTCATTTCTCAGTAGTGCAATCAACACAACACTGCTAGGTGGAGATAAAACGCTTTCTTCCCCTTCTTTCTCTTCTTCCAATGAACCCTTCCCCCACCCTTACACAGTAGCTAAAATCCTTAGTCTTCATTCAACTTTTAAGAAATGACCTTTTGGGGTCCAGATGTTGGACATCCCTTCATAAAAATAAAAAAACCTCTAACCCCAACTACAGAGAGAGGGTAAATGTAGGAGGGGCACTAAAGAGAGGGGGAATGTGTGGATTTCCTCCAGTGAGAAAGAGGGTGTATGGGTGATTTAGTAGCTGCACCACAGAGCCTTACCGATTACTGATAGGATTTGTGCCAACTATGGCTAAGAAGACGGAAAGCTCTTCAGACCCTGCTGACTGGGAAGAATGGTGGAGAATGAAGCATGAAGGAGGGAGGAGATGGAAGTAAACCAGGAATGGGATAGAGGGCAGTATGGTGTCCTCTCATCTCCATATGAATGTACAACTGATACTTTATTATCAATATAGTAAGAAAAGACATAACAGAAACATGGTTTCTCGCACACACACACACACACACACGCGCACACGCACGCACGCACGCACGCACGCGCGCACGCACGCACACACACACACACACACACACACACACACACACACACACACACACACACACACACACACACACACACACACACACACACACACACACACACACAGAGAGAGAGGGAAAGAAAGTCAGAAATATGAAGGGCCTGGGATTGCGGCCTGTTTTATGCAGCAGAGTTCGACAACATGGATTATTTGCTGCCATTTTCCCACTCATGATAGCAAAATGTTTGGCATCTCCGACCAAATGATTCTATCAGCATTGTTTCAGTCAGCACAGTTAATGTCGACTCATCTGGAAGCCTGACTGCCAGGTTGAGAGAATCAACTAAGCATCCCCCACCCCACCCCCTCCTCTTGAGAAGAGTGATTGGTCTCTCCTCAGCATCTCCTGTAAGCTCTTGACGTATCCGCTTTCAACAGACACGCCCCCTGTGGCCAGCAGGAGAATTGCATGCGCCGCGGGGGGTTTAAAAGCATCGGCTGAGAGCTGGAGAGCGACAGTTTGAAGAAGCTCTGGACTGGGACTGAACTCGGGATTAGCACCCATTAGCACCCATACACCCAGGAAAGACGCAAGGATGGCAACTCAGGCACAGCAGTCCCCTCATCTCCACCTGGCAGAGCTCACCGCTGCGCAATTCCTTGATATCTGGCAACATTTCGACTCAGACGGTCAGTAAACTTTGACCACTTAAACCCCATATGGGTGACCGGAGTCCCTCAGGGGCCAGGGCTCAATTCTAGTGTATTTTCTGTTTTCTGTTATTACTTTTGCTGAAAATAGCCGATCGACAAGCTCACAATGCAACACATAGCATTATGAGCTTGTCGATCTTCTTTCAGCTTTCCCCTCAATATGGTGCTGCATGGGTTTAAGTGGTTAATTAACGGGAGGAGTGGGACAGGACAGCTATGGATTTGTATTAGCCTTGGTTGGATCAAGACAATCTGTATTTTCATCGATTTTGACAAAATATGAAAGTAAAAGTCAGACTCGATAACATACAAAATAGTCTTGATCCAAGGCTATGGTTTGAATAATGAATTGATGAGCGTGATAATTGAACAAATTAAGAAATTACTAATGGGATAAGCTTTTTACTCTTTTATTAACAGCCCAGCAAGCATAATCAAATTCAATTTCAGGCTATTCTGATATATAGTCAAACGATATTCTTTTGTCCATTTGGAATGAATTTGTCTTTAGCTACTTGATCGTATTCGTAGTTAATGCACTTGTAAACAGTATGGCTACAGAAGAAATGTAGTTAATTAGGCTGGCTATGCCAAAAACTAGACCGAGCCTAAATTTAACTCAAATTTCTAAGTTGGATATATTTCAAAATAATAATAAACATTACACACATTACACTTTTCTTCAGAGTTTCTAAATCACCCATCAGAGAGAAAGATATAGGCCTTTAACTTGTTCAGTTCATTTGTTAAACTAAAGTAATAATAGCTATTGAAATATGTGTGATGGGGGGGGGAGGGTCTCCTGAGTCCTGTATGTCAGGTTTATGTATAAGTGGACGGAGTGTCAAGAGGGCTTTTTTAAAGTGCATAATTATGTATCAACCGGTATGTGACTGTCGGTTTAAATAACGTGGGATGGGACGCAGCGCATTGAGCGCATGAAGTGCATTGGTGGAAAAAGTACTACATGTAAAAAAGTAAAAGTATCGATATAGAAAATGTAGGCTACTTAAGTAGGAATTAGCCTATGCAGAATGTCACATTTCACAGGTTTCAAATGTTTCAAAAATAGCCGTATACAAGCTCACAATACATCACATCATGATGCATTGTGAGCTTGTAGATCGGCTATTTTCAAATAGCCAAAGTTTACATAGGGCTGAAGTGGTTAATGTATGGTTTGTTTCAAATAATCGTAGTGGAGTAAAAAGTACAATATTTGCCTCTGATGTAGTGGAGTAGAAGTAAAAGTATTGGAAATTGGAAGTAGCCTATACTCCAGTAATGTAAAATTGTACTTAAGTACAGTAGCCTACTTGAGTAAATGCACTTAGTTACTTTACACCCCTGGACATCTGTAATGCTCACTGAAGTGATAGCCTATTTGATGTAGATCAAATGTGACTGCTATGATAGCAGCTATTTCTGAAAACTGAACGTTTTCTCTTATGTGGGCATAAATCAGCATAAAGCTGGAGCCAGAGCCTATATATCATGCACCTGTATGTATATATATATATGTATATATATATATATATATATATATATATATATATATATATATATATATATATATATATACACACATATATATATATATTTCAAAAGGAACGATTCTTATAACCACAGGTCTACCTCTGATTACACAACTTCATGATGGTGTTTGAGAACACATGTTTGTAGACAGTGGGCTGTTTTTGTGTGTGTGTGTGTGTGTGTGTGTGTGTGTGTGTGTGTGTGTGTGTGTGTGTGTGGGGGGGGGGGGGGGGTTAGTTGCTGTTGGTAGACATGGCTGCCAGTTCCCACCTGATCTTCCGACTGCTCCAGACTGTGCTGAATATCTGCTAACTTGCATAACGTCTTCAGAGTAGGACTTAAGTCTAAGCTGTACAGAATCAGATCATCATATGTATTGAATCCTCCATATGATATGATATGTCGTTAATTAAAGACCAGACTATTGTGGTGTCCAATTTATGGATGTTAATAGTGTATCCAGTCAACTGGGTGTATCCTCCATAGGTACACATGACCTTCCCAAGGTTGAACCTCTCCTCTGGAACAGTCCTTGAAACCTGGCTTGGACGATATGTGGGTGTTAACATCAAACGCATAAAGCAGATAATATCTACTATCAGCACAGCTGTGTGGCCAAAGCACCTGGAGGGAACCTCAAGGCGACATACTCCTCTTGAGAGAACAGGGGACCAACACTTGTGACAACTGGGGACGACTTCATCCAGCGTGTGTGTTTCAACACAGTAGTCTTTACACTTTATACTGATTGAAGCTGTCTTCAGACAGAAATCTGACCCATGTTGACCTTAAAGGAGTAGTTCACCCCAAAAAATTGCTTATTTTCAATCAATTACACACCCCATGAAGCCTTGTATTCATGGATAATTTTTAGTTTTTGTCTCATTCCAAAGCCAATAATTTGATGACCAGGTCATCGTCAATAGGAGACTCAGTAGGAGACTCCGCCGGTCATCAAATTATTGGCTCAGGAATGCGACAAAAACAAAAAAATCTCCATGAATTCAAGGCTTCATGGGGTGTGTAATTGATAGAAAATCAGTAATTTTTTGGGTGAACTACTCCTTTAAGAGTAATATCCAAAGGAGTACAACTTGTGTCCCACTGCCACAGTCATCTCAGTAATCTCTAGTCATCTTTTCAGATGTACCGTTCAGCAGAACTTTTCTCACAGCAGCACCAATTTCTTTTGTTTTTGTTTTAACCAAACCATATGACTTTTTGCACCTTTAACTACATGATATCAAAACCATTTCACCATTTCTTGAACATGACAAAATGCCATAAACAGCCACATGAGTCATCTACTTCAGCTTCTTTTTGGGGCGCAGGAGTGTCCACACTTCTTCGTACGACAGTTTGTCGCACACGGGTGAAGACGTAGCACACGGGTGAAGACGTAGCACTTGCGGCAGATCATCTTGTCACAATTGTAATTCTGGGCCAGAATTTTCAGAGATGGCTCGATGATGCCACCACGCAGACGCAGCACCAGGTGCAACGTGGACCTTTTCTGGATGTTGTATTCTGAAAGGGTGTGTCCATCTTCCAGCTGTTTGGAAGATGTTAGTGAAGATCAGGCGCTGCTGATCAGGAGGACTACCTTCCTTATCCTGGATATTGTCTTTGACTATTTCGATGGTGTCACTGGGTTCCACCTCGAGGCCCGAGGGTGATGGTCTTTCCTGTGAGGGTCTCCACAAAGATCTGCATCTTGACAGCCTGGCCGACAGCTGAACCCCAACAAAAACAGAGCTAGGCAAGTCTAAAGGTCATTACACACCGGCGATTATGCGAATATCCACAAAATTCGGACAAAATTCCGAATAATTAAAAGATGCTTTTTCGCTCCGTGGAAGCTTGGATTGACTTTATAAGGTTTTTAGAAAAAACTTATTATTCGCATGAAAAAAACGGCCCCGGTGTGTAAGGAGCTTTACTATGTAAAAGATAGAGCTCCATTGTACGCACTACGCAGTAACACTTATATTGATTCAGCAGCACAGCTGCACAGTGCCAGAACGCATGGGGCTAGCTTCCAAGTTGTAAATTGAGGCTGTATAGGAAGTGACAGTTCATATGAATGGCCTGTAGTCTCGCTGTTTCACCCCTGCTGGTGTCAGAAGCAATTAGGCTACATTCAAGCGGATGGGTTTTTGCCGAACTTTAGACTTGGTTTTATTACCTTAATAAACATTGTCATAAAAACTATATGCTTCCAGTCGCTAGTTTAAAGTCTTCTTTCAATCACCATGATATGCGTTTTGGTAAATTATGGTCCCATTTATGTTAAAATTGATGATAAGTAGGGTATGCTGTAGGCGTGGCTACCTTGTGATGATTTGATTGACAAGCTACACAGCCAATAGTATTAATTCCCCACCCCCGCTCTGGTCCCAACCAATAGCATTAATTTCCGTTTCCATAGGATATTGAAATTTCTGAAAAATAGGCTTCATTTATGTTCTGTAGAGTCTATGGGCGTAACGCTGTCCATACCTTTTACTGTCTATGACCGGAACCCGAACGTCTTTGCACCTCAAAGAGCAATAACCCTTGCAACGCCAGCAAGCCATGGCGCGCGCGCGTGTGTGTGTGTGTGTGTGTGTGTGTGTGTGTGTGTGTGTGTGTGTGTGTGTGTGTGTGTGTGTGTGTGTGTGTGTGTGTGTGTGTGTGTGTGTGTGTGTGTGTGTGTTTGTGTGTGGTTTTGTAGTGTTGAGTTGGAAAGCTGAAAACAACATTCACCAAGAGACGTTGCTGCTTTTTGTAAGACTTTATTTAACTTGCAACCACTAGATTGCAGTAAATTGTAATTATAACGATTCTCAATGACTGTTTAGAACAAATGGTTGTGTGATGAAATTTTCCAAAAAGTTGACATTTTCCTAAAAGGTCATGTCAGCATCTGATATCATCATGGATATTAAGGCCTGTCTTGTAATTACATACTATTGTAATTCATTCATCAGTGTCTCATAAAAATAAGACAAAAATGCCATAGTCAATAGTGAACCATACAACATAACATGCGCACAAACACACACACGCACGCACACACACACACACACACACACACACACACACACGCACGCACGCACGCACGCACGCACGCACGCACGCACGCACGCACGCACGCACGCGCGCGCGCGCGCACACACACACACACACACACACACACACACACACACACACACACACACACACACACACACACACACACACACACACACACACACACACACACACAATCCATGCAGTATGTTTGAGAATTTCTTTAGATGGTGAAAGTAGTAGCTGGTAAAGTAGTCTATAATCCACCCAAACTATAATCTGTGGCTTTATCTCTGATAAAGTACACAGCTTTACTTGAGATATGTTCCTTTTAGATCCATGGCAGACATACAACTCTGAATATCCCCTTATCTCCAAGTTGCTAATATCAGACGCAGATACTCTTATGTTCTTCGTTGAAGATGAAGAGGATTATTTCAGAAGCCTTACTATTTATTTGCTAACAGAACTGAGATCACCAGTGATGCTTAGTACAAGACTGATGATATTAATAAGATATTGTAACATAATATGTAAAATATATACTACATACATACCCACATGCACTGGTGATAAGTTGTTTGTAGGACTACTGTTCCTGTACAGGAAGTACAGAGAAAAAGATAGTGTAATTACTACTACTACTTCTAGTAGTAGTAGTACTAATACTAATGCTACTGCCGCCACCACCACCACACACATAGACCTACCTATACTCCACATACTGTACGGGTTAAGGGGAGGAATTTATAGAAACTTTGTCTGGCCTTGCATGCTCTGAATGTCAGATAGGGCATATATTTGGGCCAAACCACATCATTTCACAGCTGTCTATTTGCCAAACATGGGCATCTATTTGGGTGAAGAAGGAGGAGAACTAACACTCAACAACTATATATATATTTCTAATCGGTTACACTTTTTCAGTCCTTAATTAATTTAAACAATGCCCATAAAATAATTCTGATTTGTCATTGTCACACTGAATAATGTAGTGCGATGTACATGGAGGCTGGGTAAGTGAGTGTCAGGCTTCTATATTGAGAGGAATAGGAGCGTGACCATGGATGGTTTGTTGTTTACACATCAAGAGCTTTGTATTCCCGCAGTGATTTGCTGATATCTAAAATACCACCACAACCAAAGCACAGATGGTGATATACATATCAAATTCAGCGTGCAAATGAAGCTGGGTAGGGATAGGAGAGAAAAGGGGGCCAAGGGTGAAAATGATCAGAAAAGAAGGGGGATGAGAGGATAAGAGCTTATGGGATGAAGAGACAGAATAGCTCACACGTATATATTTTATTGTAAATTTAAGAATAAATAGTTTTATAAACATTTTTTTTCCTTTTCTGGTCGATGGGACAATGGGTCCCCAATCCTCTCAGTAATTAGAGACAGATGGGACACATTATTGTGATTAAAACAACATGGTTAAACATCTTACTGTACGTGTTCAGCTGTGGTTGCCTGCCAACGCAGCAGAAGTAATTATTGTATTAAATCAGTAGTCCATAGTCATGTGACTGTCCTTGCCTAATGCTTAATTTATACTCTGGCGTACAACGATGTTGCATGCGACACCGGCGCCGCCATATGACCCATAGTATACTGTAAATCAGGCTTTAGAATTATGGCTTTAGGACAGTAGAATTACTGTAGTGACCCAATGAGTGTAAATCTGACCTCCCAATTTCACTCTTCGCTGCAAAAATCCACAGTTATTATCCTGCTTGCTTATAAATCATCTGCAAGGGACCCTTTTTTATTATTCTTTTGCAGTAGTAGAACAGAATTCCCACAATTCCTGCTGTAGTTAAAATAGCCTACCTAAAATCTACCTAAAAATGCAGGATGTTTGCATGTCTTTATGTTCAATTAATTTCTCTGAATATTTATAATTTTGAAATGGGAGCTCTGTGGTGTGCATATCTCCGCCAGGCTGGGTTGCCTAGACAGGGCTGAGAAAGCAATTTGTTGCAGCCGTCAGGACCCAAGAAAGCTGCAGGGGGAAATAGCATTTATGACTTACGGTACAACTTTTGGCCTCCTATTGGGGCAGAAGATACACGTTTGGGTAGCAGGATTATCAGAGGTCTACTGTAGGCTATATAAGTAAGGTCGAGTGGCATAATGCCGGTATCAGTTGAGTAACAAAGGTGTCTATCCCC
>NC_137603.1:43050775-43353275 GCF_963280865.1 Gymnoscopelus braueri
TGAGCGACATCAGGTTTAAGACTACCGGTCTAGAGATGAAGCCCTGCAGAATATTCTCTCTTTATGTTTTCTTTACTCCCTATATCCCACTGAACATTTGCATTGGCCTCAATAAAAAATAATGAGGGGAGTGGAGAGAGTCAAATTTCCTTCAAAGAAATATGTTTAAAGTATGTCCCATACATAAATAAATGTTCTCTAGTGAAGACAGTGTTTGTCCCAATATATTACAATATTATGTATAACACTACTTATAAAAATACATGTATATATTTGTTATCTCTTTGCAGGGTTTCCTGTCAGACCTGCTGAAGAAGGCTGGACAAGAAACTGGTGACAAGAAACTCAATGAATACACAGAGACCATCGTGAGTGTCCCTGGACTGAGAAATGGACTACACATTAAAATCCTGAGTGTTAATTTAACCATGAGAGTGTATCAGTGTAACCAAAGGTATCCTTACGAGTCCATTTGGTTACATCTCTCAGAGTTACGTTCAGGGGAAAAATGTACACTCATTTTATTTAGTCTTAACTAAGAGTTAAACTAACACACTTTTGCTGTGTAGATTGATTGATAGAACTTTTTAAGTTTGAAAACAGTACTGCAGTACAGTTACAAAAACTATGCTGAAAGGATTACACAAAAAAACCTGGGGGGTTTGTTTCCATTGTGGTCCATAGACAAAATCGCATCTATGGAAAATGTAACAGCAGGTACTAAGTCTGGTGTCCAAACCCATACAGGAAGGGTGTCCAATCTTAATTTTGGAAACCATATAAACCGCCAAGTTGCAATTACCACAAATCCTATTGTAATTCAGTAAATAAATATAGTAATAGTGTCATTCAGTCAATCAAATTACCAAGTAAACAGCAGTTTAACAGCAGAATTAACAAATGATTTGAGAACAGTCTTTTTATTGTATTATTTTAATTTTGACCAGTTATGCGTATGGACATACAGTATACATAATTCAGTTCACAACGGCTAGTTATGATGTTCAATTATGCTCATGCATAATGATACTGAAATGCATTTCTAATCATCAGGAATCCTTTACATCACTAAAAAAATAGACAGACAGGAAGACCGTCAGACCGACTGACAGACTGACCGACTGACCGACTGACCTTCATTTGATCCAATCGAGAAATTCAGTTGGATCACTGTAGGAAACTGCTAGTCACTTCTCTCCCTTTTGTATTGTTTTCCTTTGAGAGTAAATACGCAGCCTCAACCACACAGCCTCCTGCAACCTTAAGGTGCGTTCACTAAGGAGGCGAAAATAGTTTTTGCATCACTTGATACACATAGCGAACTTTACTCAAGTTTGGAAATTTGGGAGAAGACGAGAAGAGACAAATTTATGTCGCCTGGTTCGCCCCATTCGCGTCACCCAATGCAGCGATGCCTCAGTTTACATTTTCGTTTTTGATTGCTTCCCTTATCGGATATATACAGTACATGACATTTAATGTCCATGTACAGTATCTGTACAGAAATTGCGAATTCCACAAGTCACGATGTTATTTAGCTACCCTAATAATGTCTTCTTTCACTTTAGTTGAAGATGTTTGATCTCAATGGTGATGGTAAGCTGGGCCTCTCTGAGATGGCCAGGTGAGTCTTTTTCATGTCAATAAGTTTTATTTTGTGTTTTGACACCAGTCTTTTACAGCTGTTTACAAGAGAATATCTTCTTTCAGGCTTTTACCAACCCAGGAAAATTTCCTGCTGAAGTTCGAAGTAAGACACACACACACACACACACACACACACACACACACACACACACACACACACACACACACACACACACGCACCAACTCACACACACAGGCATTATTTCAGATTTGTGTGAAATACTGTGTCATGAGACACTCAAATAATATCTCAGACCGACAGCTCAAAATAAAGTGAAACACTGCACAGATTTAAGTGTGTGGAAATCTCTTCTATCAAGTTTAATCCAGTAAAAATGTTACAGTGAACATGTTTTCTCCCTTGTGTCTATGTACATCTGCTGATGTTAACTTGTGATAAAGCTGTCATTTGCTTTTGAGTATACTATGTACTAGTCTAGCTTGGAGAAGAAGATCAGCTGTTTGTTTTTGACACAGGATTAGGCAGTCTGATCAGGATTAACTCGACTCCAGTCCCAGTTATCATAATCTGCTGGGATTACATTAATATGAGTTCTGTGTGAGGTGGGGATGTTTTCATCACTCTCTAGAAATATGCTGCAGTTTCTAACCGTTCAATGATCTCCATTTCTTATAGGCCTTCAAGCTGACATCTGAACAGTTTAACACTCTCTTCACCTTTTATGATAAGGTGAGTCGACCCCACTCAGAGTCCTCTCGTTATTAAACAAACAACAATAATAAGTAACATAATTACTCATCTAAAATGAAACAAAACAAACATACTAACTAACAAGACAGAACAAAATATAATCTAAAAACAAATCACAACAAACAGGTATAAACAGTAGAAAAGAAAAAAAGTAACTAGAAAGGGGCTCTCCGTAGAGCGCATATCTCTGCCAGGCTAGGAAAGATTGCAGGAACAATCTTCTTCTTACTTTACCTACTGGCAGTGTGCATGACAAGTTTGATGCTGAATGGTCCAGCGGTTTCTGAGATTAGCTGGACACAAACTTAATCTCCATCTGCCCAGCGGAGATACTGTAATTTCATTATGTAAAAGAATATCTTACCATAAGTTTGAAGATGAAATTGGTTGAACTGTGAGATGTCCCCCAGCTCCTTACTGTCACGTGGCCCATTAGGAAGGAGTTAGGAGTGACAGAAGTTACCACAAGTGTGTGGTGAACTTGGGGATTGGCATAATTAGTAAATTGGGAGAGAAAAAAAGAGGGGGGGGGGCATAATTGGCAACTCTAAATTAGAATGAAATGATAAGCATTTATACTCACTATATTTTATCTATCCACAGGATGGTAATGGTTCTATTGATGAGCATGAGCTGGATGCGCTGCTGAAGGATCTCTGCCAGAAAAGCAAAATGGTAAATTCTCAAGTCCTTTGCTATCAGAAAACTATGGAAGTCCAATACCACCACTGAATAAAAAATAAAAAGCTTTTTCACACAAATGTGAGCGAGGGGGACGACCTGATAGCTGAATGGTTAGTGCGCAATGCACATACTGTACCACATGGGTGCAAAATGCCCCCTTCAGCGTGTCCCCGGTTCGACTCCCGACTCCTGTCTCTCTCTTACTGTCAAATAAAGCAGAAATGCCTAAACTAATCTTTAATAAATGTGAGATAAGTAGAAACCATACTCATAATTCTCATATATAAAGTCACATTCATGAGAAATAATACCCTAACAATTCTGAGATATAAAGAAAAGGAAAAGGAAACTCAATTTGGGACATTTGGGTTTTATTCAGTGGTGGAAATGGGCTTCCGTAGAAAGTCTTCTCTATTTGAGCTAAAGTAAAAGTTGTGTTTGAGTCCAGCCTGTCCACTGACTGCATTTGTTTTGTTGTGAACCTCTTGTGTGATGAAGGATGTGAGTGCATCTGGGCGAGCGGGATACAAGAAGAGCATCATGGCCCTTTCAGATGGAGGAAAGCTCTATCGTACTGAGCTGGAGATTGTCCTCTGTAAGGAAGTCTGAGTCCCCAATATTCTCATTCTGTCTCCATTCCAGCCAGTGATATAACAAGGTGCATGTATGATCCCTATCTCTAGACCACTCGAAGGGAAATTGAATGTGCTTTTGAAAGCACAGGCAAACCTCTTGCCCTAGACTTACCCCCACACAGTAAAATCCCCTATGTTAATTGGACTCAGAGAGTGTATGTAACCAAATTGATTAATTAACACTAAGGATTTTACTGTGTACCTTTGTTTTTTGTTTTTTTTACTTTACATGTACTGTAGTACTATAGAGTGGTAGCCATTCTTGATGAATGAATACAAATAAGATATACGTATGTGAAGTATATACTGTAATGACGTTTTTTGTTATTTGTTTGAAATCCAAAAAGGTCTGCTTGTCTTCCCAAAATGTCCCAGTTTTATTTATTTTTACTCTTCTCAACATTTGCTTCTGTTACTACCTGTCAATACCTGTCACTTTTATAACATTTGGATTTGGCTTGTATTTATCTGTAGAAGATGTCTTTGAGGGAATGAATAAAAACAATATGAATATGTGAGGATAATTTCTGTCTCATTTAACTGTCTCTAAAAGTGAGTGAAAAGAGCAGCATCCGCACACTCACCAATCATAGTTTATTACAAGCTTTGATTGATTGATTGATGTACTTTATTTAGTAAGACATGAGAACAACAGTACATGGAAGTACAAATTCACAATACAAGGTCTACTAAACTGGAAGACTCATTAAGCACTGAGCTTGTTTAAGATGAGATCCCCATGCACACAAATCATGATGACGTATAAGAGACAGACAGACACACTACTATACAGAACGTCACACGCTTACAGGTTACTGGTATGAAGAGTGAAAAATATGTACAAGAGAAGAAAAAAAACGGGGAGGGGGGTGGGGGGGATAGGTTAAGACTTAGACAGGGGCCATTTTCGAATTGCAGCCTCCTGAAGGTGTATCTTTAGTGCAGTTTTGAAAGTGAGTAGGGTTTTACACTCCTTTACTCCTTTTGGTAGGGCATTCCACATTTTTGTTGCTATTTTCATGCTATTGCATGAGAACGAGTTCATTCCCTTTGTTGAGCTTTCGGCCATAGACCTTCTTCAGGCATCCATGTGTTTGTGTCACCTTTTTTGCATTGTTTTGAGTGTGCTGATGCTGCTTTTGTCACTCATTTTCATTCTCTTAAGGCCCTGCACCTCAGCTAAGTTTATAACTGATAAGCGGTCGTATCTTCTACTCTCTACTGAAAGTAAAAAAGAAAAAAAGATATGCTGAGAAGAACATCATGTTTCGATTTCCTGGCACCTCCTCACCTATTAGTGGGGACAATATAATTCTGTCAGATGTTCTTTCATCTTGAAGCTGGGAGCTAAAGTGACTCAGGGTCACTTGACAGATGTAAATGAAAGCACTGTACTTACGACGGAGCTCTGAAAACCTTTAAGTTCTTGTTGAACTGCCTTGGGAGTCTGTCTTCAGTTCAGTGAAGATAAGATGGTCCAAACAGATGGTCCAAGAAGGCATGTCATCTCTGGCATGCCCCACTCTCACACAATGAAAGCCCGAGTGTTATTTTATCCATTTGTAACTCTGACATTGTACAAATGTGGTTACATTTGTACACTGTCAGAGTTAAATTATCACTCAGGGTTTTACAGTGCATTGCTCTAATCTCCTGGTAAAAAAAAGAAAGATGATGGTTGAAGAGAGGGCTATTTCATTTTTCATAGATGAGAGTTTCCGAGGCGCTCATATGTCTCTGTAGCACCCAGCGATGAAGTGTGCACAGAAAGACAAGTAGTGCAATCATGAGAACAGCAAGATGTGTATTAACTCCTCGTACATGAGCAGCAACCTACTGCCACAGCTCAAGAAACTAAAGTAAAACAACGATTTTTTTAAATGTATCAAAGAACTGTCAAGTAGCTCTGAAATGCATGTATTTTAGCCTCCTCACAAGAACAATCTTTAAAAGAAAATAATGTAGGTTACAATGTGCTCTTAGAAAGCTTGCTTCATTGGTCATGCTTTCTAGTTTAAACTCATGAGTGACAAAATACGCTTTTACATGTAACACTCATGTAACACTCAGTTTTTATATAAATAGCGTTATGGCTTTTTTGTCTTTCAGGAGATTGTCAAAGTTTATAAGGTAGCCAATTCTCAGCACAAACTATCACATTTCTGTAACTCATTCTGTAGAGTTGGCACACCCCCATTTTTTTTCAGCTGAATAGAATATTCTACCTTCCATCAATTAATCAGCAGCAGCACTTTCATCTTTAATTAAACTCACTTACTTGAAAGTACAACCCCCCCACACTAAACGCATGCACGCACGTTTGCACGCACGCACGCACGCACGTGTACACACACGCACACACACACACACACACACACACACACGCACACACACACACGCACGCACGCACGCACGCACGCACGCACGCACGCACGCACGCACGCACGCACGCACGCACGCACGCACACACACACACACACACACACACACACACACACACACACACACACACACACACACACACACACACACACACACACACACACACACACACACACACACAGTCACTGAAAACTATCCACAGATTTAAACATTACTGCAACACATTCAGAGGGGCAGTGTCGTCAATATTCTCACATTCAACTCTTAGGAATCAGGTTTTTGGGGGGATTTAAAAGGATACACTAAACGTTATGAGATATAGGACAACCCATTTGGTAAATAATATTATTCAGCAAGAGCAGTGATTTTATATGTGCACATGTCACACAATTGTTGGACGGCTATAAGACTTGATAAAGGAACACTCCTAAGCTTCTCAGGAATTCACTCTATAGCCTGAGCGAGAAAGGGATATAATGTGACAAATCCTTGATAGGTTTTGGAACACCCGCCTCTTTCAAAATTGTGTCAAAAATATAGCACTCATCGGATTTACACGTTGTTGTTTCTGTCTGTAATCTATTTATTCTGCTGAAAAATAATTTGCAGAAGTTGCGCAAAATCTGTGAGGATGATGGAAGTTTGCACACATTGGGGATTCCAACCCCAGACCCAACTAATTTAGAAAGGTGTGCTCCACTGAGCACAAGTCTCCACCAGAAGGCCTGCCCTACATCTCTCCATTTTCTATGACTGGGGCATGTGACGATAATGTTTTGGGGTTGTGCGTGTGTATAAAAAGGGGAGGATATATAAACGACTGTTATTACATCATTACGTTGCACCCACAGTAGACAGTCTGTATGGAGACAAATCTTTTTTTAATTGAACACATTTTGCCGTATGGTGGACGTTGCTCGCCAGACGTGCTGTTCTGCTCCGATGGAAGGACGCTGACCCGCCCGTGCTCACTCAGTGGCTTCGCGATATAATGTCTTGCCTTAAGATGGAGATGAGACGAGAAATAAGACCTGGGGTCTGTTCATGACATTTTACCACAACACTCAGGCTGCATAGTGTGGCGTATGCCTGTTGCGACTGCAGCACACAGCAAACCTAAAATGTTTTTATTTTATTTTTATATATCTGCTTTTGTTTCCTATTCTATCTGCTCTGATAAATGTTCGTGCCTTTTGTTTTTCCTTTTATTTCTAATTTTCTCTTACGATTGTGCCCTACAACTGTCCTGGGGATTGAGGGTGGGGGGAGGGTGGGATAGGGGTATGTAGTATGTACATTTTGTTTGTCCTTTTTGTGATACGATATGAAAATATTTGTATGTGCAGTATGCTTGCCCCTGGGCCTTGTACTAAAAACCAATAAAAAGATCTTGAAAATAAAAGAAATAGAACACATTTGGTGTTCCCTTCTGGCTTGCGCACCACCATACCTTCAGGAAATGATCAAACCCCACAACCCTTCCCTATCATTTAGATCAGCTAACACAGGAAGGCTGTTTGAACCTTCCCAAAAGCACCCTGGCCAACCTCCACACATCCTAGACCTAGATTAATCTCTCTCCTGGCTCCCAAGCTATGGAGTAAACTACCCCTTGCAGTCAGAGCTGCAGACTCACTTCCGATTTTCTGCCACAGTCTGAAAACTCACCTCACCCCACCTCAAACACTTCTCTCTTCTTGTACATTCTAGTCACCTTTTGATAGATGCTAGTTATACTATACAGCTATGTTGGTTACTTGTTCACACGTTTTGTGTGTAATCTGTAAAGTGTAGGCCTAACAGTTAATTCCTTGTGTCAATTACGTTTTTATCACCGGGTAAATCAAAGGTTGCGAATTGCTGCCCCACCGTCGCTTTGCAAGTCCTTAGAGACAGTTAGTAAGCACTGTAATGTCACTGACATAACAGCTACACAGTTGTACATGAAACTAAACAATAGTGGTGTTTGTAGGATGAGATGTACAGCTACACATGGCATTATATAGTTACATTATTGAGTAAAACATGAACAGTATAAGCTTGACCAAGCAGTTCATTTTTAATCACGTAGAACTTCCCATAAGTTATTTTGTGTACCTCTTTATATATAATAATGTTAAATGGCTGATGATCATAGAGATTGACATCACATAATTCAATTCAATTCAATCTTTATTTCAGACTCAGGGTCCATATAGCAAAACATGACAATCACACAGTAAAAGCAATAAAATAATAAAAAGAAATAAAAAAAACACATAAAAACAGTCCAACTACAGCTTTTCAAAGTCCGTAGAGATATAAATGACCTTACCCCATAAAAGAATAATCACATACCATGCACACTTTTTATCACTTTATTCTTGTGCTAGTGCATATTCTTTCTTGTAGTAAAACTTCCAGTGTAAGTTCTTGACATTTGGAAAATGTTTCATTTTTAGTTCTATCCAGTGAGGTTCCTCCACATTCCCCCAAGGAGCAGCGTAAACAACTACCCTGCCCACAGAGCAATTATAGGGCTACAGTATCAGTGGCAGCACATGCTTTTCTATTGATAAGAGAGACCAAAGCTTCTTAACAACATGCCATCAAATCAACTCTGTTATGAAAAGTTGGTGGATAGTTCATATGAATATACCTGTACAGTAGATTGTAGGCATATGTTTGTGTTGATTAGAGTTTGTTTTCTAACAGGTTGTGTTTCTATCTTGAGAATATCATTTTCTAAGTAATGTACCCCTTTAATTGTGTAAGTAATGTAATTACCCCCAAACAAAAAATTGTTAACCAGCTGCCGTATTTATCTGGATGTTTTTTTGTGGAAGGGAAGGCCTGCCTGCAAGTGACAGACCTCCTTACGGTAGATGAGAACTGTTCCTACATGGAGAAAATGAAAACAAATCATTGAGTATATTGATGAAAATAAAGCCAAGTAGACAAAGAATAAATGAGGCTTAAATGTCATTAATTCATATCGTAAAACATGTCAGTGTGATTGCATTATCTATCTTTTGATGCCATCCAGTTGTCAGCGGGACAACTTGATACAGATAGTTGTGTTACAGATTGCCATGAATATACAATAAACATGTATAGCTTGTCATAATAAAATCATCAGGGTGACTCATGACTGTGGTCATACTGCCATTGCCTCTCCTAGATTTACATTACAGCTTACATATCTTTGAAAAAAATATATATTATGGCATAATGTACAAATGTAAAAGAATGGATGTGTTAAATTGAATGAACTGGTTACCTTTGCAAAGTGGGCCCAATGGATAATCGGGCACTAAGTATTAAGTGGGCCCAGTGCAAATCTGTATGTCTTCATAATTTCATTAAGTAGCCATAAGTATAATTGTAGTGACCGGACATCCGCAGGGCCGCATTAAGACCCCTCAGGGCCGTGGAACAACACAAAATCAAAGGCCCCCCCTCAACATTAATCGGACAATATCGGGTGCGTTCGCGCGCCCAGTGAATGAACGCGCACCGCACGTGCGTTCGGTGCATGTGCCACCGCCAGCACGAGCGGCGCTGACAGTCACACTGCACAGACACAGGGCACAGCACAGCCTTTCCAACAGTCCGTTTCTGCTATAAAGAGACGTGCAGAGGGATTTGGAGAGGCAGGGGCTGGAATTTCAAAAGGGCATTACAGGACATTAGATTACATTTCTACCCAGATATAGAGGAATATCTCATTTTAAATTAACACTATGAATCGATTCGAGAGTTATACTGAAACAAACATGAACAATATTCATACAAAAGTTACTGTCACTGATGATCTATATGAGCAATTCAGCATATTACTCTACAACAGTGGGACACAACCTTCTTGCCCTGATCACATTGACAAAAAACAATCTTTGCCAGAACAGCCACAACAACCACCCAGCCTGCCCTAACAATCCAGTATAGCCTTAAATTGCTGGTTAACAATGTAAAATGAGCAGTTTCAGTTATTAAGTATTTAAGTAGCCTTAAATACTGAAGGCAGATAGATGTATTTTATCGATTTTGATATCCTTTATCTCTACGAGAGTCTTATCTACCACCCCCCCAGATTACCCTGGAATATCAGCTCCAAAGCCCGTACTTCTCCAAACATGGACAAATGCTAAATATAAGGTGCTTACCCGCTTGCCCCAAATGTTAACTCGGTGTCCGTTCTGTTTGTGTAATGTATTAGTCCATATTTTTTAATAAAGAAGTGTTTTGTTCCCGTCTGTGGCTGAACGCCATTTTCCCCCCTCGTTTATTTCCTGTTTACATTGAGTGTAATTCCGGATTTCACCGGATGCGCCCCGTCACCACCGCTATTGGGAACCGACAGAATTGGCCACAGACGGGATTAAAACACTTCTTTATTGAAAGATATGGACTAATACATTGCACAAATACGCCTTAAACCGAGTTAACATTTGGGGCAAGCGGGTAAGCACCTTATATTTAGCATTTGTACATGTTTGGAGAAGTACGGTCTTTGGAGCTGACATTCCAGGGCAATCGGGGGGTGGTAGGTAGATAAGACTCTCGTAGAGATAAAACATAGTAAAATCGATAAAATACATCTAGAGTCTTTATCTAAGGCTATATTAGATAAAGAGCGAGAGAGAGAGGAAATGAACAGTATAATTATTTGTAATCCACATCTACCTACTGTATCTGTCTCAAATTGAGACGGATCACTGATTGTCTGCGCTTCTCTGTGTGCGTCTGCTCTCCTCATTGAATGGACAATGGACATGTGAGTGCGTGCGCCCGGCAGGGTTAGGTTTCGATTGGACATACTTCGTTGCGCGCTGTATCGCGTACCGAAAATAGACGATCTACAAGCTCACAACTCGTCGCGCTGGGACGCGTTGTGAGCTTGTAGATCGGCTATAATTCATGGTCTGGAGAGGGCACCTTTTTACCAACGGGTAAAAGGGCAGGGGCTCAAGCCCCCTTTTATGTCTATGTGTGCACGTGCAGTGTCTAAACTGTCTATCATTCTCACAGGGCCCTGCAGGCTGCAGGCCGTGGAACACAAGTTCCACTAAGTTCCACGGTTAATGCGGCCCTGGACATCCGTAATTCAAAGGTAGGCCACCTAACAAAGTGAGTGACACCCACAGCCACAATACTAGCGGGAGCGACAACGATCTGGTACCACTACCACCCATTTATAAAACAAACATGGGAAAATTCTCATCTACTACTCTGCCTCTATCAGGAGACCACAAGGGGAGGCAAACTAAATGTTCCCATAGAAAGGAGGTGACATTCACTGCCGACATTTTTCTCCTTTGTACATATAGAGTTTTATATTTGTTGATGATAGGTATTATTGTGTTATTCTATGCTATATTGATGAATTGAATACAGAGGACCACAATGGAAACAAGTCCCCAGGACTTTTTTGTGTTATCCTTTAAGCCTAAATGTCTGACTGTACCTCGTGCTGTTTAATAAAGTATTCAATCAATCAATCAAACCAAGTTCTCAACCTAAGGTGTGAATTGAGATGGGGCACTCAACTGAACTGATGTAAAAGCAGCTGCTGCAGGCTACAGCTCAGCTCAGATCACAACGTTCTATTGTAACATGTCGCTCTCAAGTGGACAAACGAGGAACTACAATGCTTGTGGATGAGTAAAATGTTTTACTTTAATCAACCATTATCGTCGTCGTCGAGATACTCCTACAGCAAACCTTGAATCCTAAATGTGGCAGAACAGCTGTACATTTGAGCCTATTGGTCTATGCTCTATGGGGATGGCATTGTAGGACCTAATGGTCGGAAATAAGTATAGGGATATAGCCTACATTATTTTATACATGCTTGAACATTTAATATTTAACCCCTAATTTTTTAAACAACTGCTACAAATTACAACAAAAGTGGCTAGTCAGTCATTATGGCATAAACAATAAATTCAAGGGTACGTTTAGGTCTGACAATGATTTACTGTACATTATTTGAGCGCATTTTCCAAAGCATACTTTTATTCCTTACTTTTTCACATTTTGGAAAATAAAATAGCCAATTTCACATTGAGGTGCCCAGACTTCTCAGGTGCCACTGCCCACTCTTCCTGTATCCCTCACATACCCAACCAGTCCCATTACATGCAGTTTACAATCATCTCCTCATATGGGAAATTGTGGAGAATCTTTATTGTATAATACTCACTCCCACCCCCACCTCCCTTTAAAGTAAAATGTTATTGAATCATGAAATGAAAACAGAGGAAACAACCTTTATTAAGGCAGTTTTAATAAAGGCTGTCCCTTTACAATTGAGTGCCTGGATAATGTTTAATAGCAAAATTGTATTATTTGATTTGATAACAGGTTTCAAAATGGATTGGATACACATGTACATGGCCTCGGAGGATTCAGGATTGCTAATTGGGCATCCTTGGTTTGGTACCGTGTGTGCGCTGCCTGCCACACACAGGACCACAATGGAAACAAGCTCTAGGGCTTTTTGTGTTATCCTTTTAGCACCATTGTATAATCGTACCACTGTGCTATTTGCAGTGGTGTAAAGTACATTTACTCAAGTACTGTTGTACATAAGTTATGTATTGTTAAGGAACATTTTTTACTTTACTGGAGTATTTACAATTTTCAGTACTTTTAATTCTACTCCACTACATCTCAGAGGCAAATATTATACTTTTACTCCCCTACAATTATTTGAAAACTTTAGTTACTAGTTACTTTATAGATTTTGATTATCATTACAGAACATACATTATTACCACTTCTTCAGCCCCATTCTTCAGCCCCATTTCGGCGATTTGAAAATAGCAGATCTACAAGCCCACATGCGTTGCATCGCGATGCATTGTGAGCTTGTAGATATGCAAATTTCAAAAGATTTTTATACATTTGATTTTGAAACTTGTGAAATGGGACATTCTGCATAATGAGTACTTTCTACTTGTTAATTCCGGACTTTTACTTGTAACACTACAGAGTATTTCTACAATGCAGTATTGATACTTTTACTCGAGGAAATGTGAGTACTTTTTCCACCACTGACTACTATAGTATTATTTGAAAACTCTTAATAAAGTATTCAATCCAGTACGTCATATTGTAGTCACACACGGGCTCGAGCACGTTTTGGCCCAGAGCCTAGCCCCTACGGAACCTCTCCCTCCGCTGTATAGCTCCGAGATGAGGTTCCTCGTTTCCCTCTGCCGTTTGAGAAGGACATTGTCGCACATTTTCCACTTTACATGTTTCTTACCCCTTTCTGCACATCGTATCCAAAACGCAAAGCTTTTCCACCATTCTCTCAGATGTTTTAAGTTCTAGCGCACCATAAAAGCTATCCAACAAGTTGAAAAAAGTATTTAATTTGCCTCTGTCCTCAGCCGGTTACATGTTTTTAAGACATTGCGCAAGAGTTGCGCCCGTAGAGATAACATTACTGAATCCCCTACTGGTCAAATGTTGAATTGCATCTTCTAATGCAAAATATTATGGAACCGGCTGAGGACCGAGGCAAATTAAATACTTTCTTCAACTCGTTGGATAGCTTTTATGGTGCGCTAGAACTTAAAACATCTGAGAGAATGGCGGAAAAGCTTTAATTTTTGGATACGATGTGCAGAAAGGGGTAAGAAACATGTAAAGTGGAAAATGTGCGACAATGTCCTGCTCAAATGGCAGAGGGAAACGAGGAACCTCATATCGGAGCTATACAGCGGAGGGAGAGGTTCCGTCGGAGCTAGCCCAGAGCCATGTTTTGCCTTGACGCAGACACCACGTGACCAGAGCGTGGCTACGCACTACTTGGTGCCCTTTCCGTCTCGTCCGTCCACACTCTGCCAACCTAGTCTGTGACCGAGCGCTGCTTGTTACAACAAACATGGCCCTCCTCAAGTCCAGCAAGGTGATCTTCTGCGTGGGGAACATCTCCCCGAGCCTGGGAGCTCTGTCCACCCGCAACAGGTACCGGCGCATTATCCTTAAGAAAATGAAAAACATCCTTCTTTGGGCGTTTGTATGTCATTCAGTAATGTGTCGCTCGGGCAGGTGTGCTTCTTGTCGGTGTTTAGTATCTACCAAAAATAGCGAATCTACAAGCTCACAGCGCGGCGCGTCCGGGATGCTTTGTGAGCTTATAGGTCTGCTTAGCATTAGCTAATGTTTAGCTAGTAGCTCTTGTTAGGAGAGCTGTCAGCCAGCGAACTTCCACTGATGCTGAGCTTTACCTCCGTTAACCACGTAGCTAGCTAATACAGATAGCGGTCAAATGGGACACAACGGGCCTACATTCAGTTGTCTTTATAGAGCTATTGTCGCGCAAGTGGCACTGGATCCGATTAACGATCCTTTACACGTTGTTTCGTCTGAAATGACTTTCATTTCGCTAAATTGTTGTATTCACCGGGTTATTTGAACAGGTTTCCTTTGGTATTTCAGGGTCGCAATCGCGCGTTCGCGGTTTGATCCAAGCGACGTCCCGTACTCTGTGAATTCGCACAATATAATTGGTTATCGTGATCTCGCCTTTAGTCGTTGATTGGCTCAATTCTAGACCGGAGGATCTGGTCGGTGCGTGTCATCATTATACCTCTCTGTGTCCTTTCACGTTCTCGTTGGAGGGCAAATACTTTTACTGCAGTTGTTTTCGCAGGATAATAATGTATGCACATTTATAATGACAGATCATGTCTCATCATATGCACATGACCTGTCCTGTGCGTGTCGTTGTGTCTCATCAAAATGAGTCTGCCCAATGCCTCTGAGTCTGCATCTGTTGCTTGCTAGCCATGGATCACACGACGGTCGTCTGTCACGACCGTCATGGTGAAACTTAAACCTGGTGTTTGCACGTTCTCCCTTTTTGGCCCGTACATCTACGTACACGTTCAGATATAAAATATAAAGTGCTTACCCCATGGCCACGGATGTAATAATTATATACGGGACCTCAGAAGTACCCGTATCTTCCATATTGTTCAATAAAAAGCATTTTAATCCGATCGGTGGCCATTTCTCCGCATTTCCTCCATATGCTTTCAACTACGTGACCCTATGGGTTGGGAGGTGTATTGCACTCTGTTACATTATAACTTTGGAAAAAATAGCCACCAATTGGCTTAAAATGCTTTTTATTGAACAATACGGAAGATACGGGTACTTCTGAGAGGCCGTACTTAAACGTAATTGTAACATCCGTGGCCATGGGGTAAGCACTTTATATTTGAAATCTGAACGTTGATGTAGATATACGGGCCAAAAAGGGGGAGAGTGCAAACACCAGGTTGAAGTTTCGTCATGAAGTCATGTTTCAGGGCTACCTCTTTTGCATACTTGGCGGTTGGCTTCCAAACTACTGCAGTTTTATTCAAAGTCAGGGTGTTTGACATTTGTTGTTTACTTGATACAAACGTTTTTCTTTGAATCATTATTATTTCTTAATAATAAATGAAGCCTAGTTCTTTGACCAAAATCAACAGTGGTACTGCCCATTCTAATTAAGTAAGGCCATTGAACCCTGGCACTGGGACCTTGATGTCTGATGTTCGTAAGTTCAGATGTTCAAAGGTTTTGTGTGCATGGCATGCACACATACTCCTACAATAACAAAGCTTTGGACAGGTGAAAGTTTTCTGTACTTAATCATGAGTATAATTCCTCAGAGAGAGACAGTATAATTATTATTTTTTGCAAAAGACCCTTTACCATTTATTGGACTAATTATTGGTGTGTAACTGTTTAATTTGATTATATATAGCTGTCAGACAAAACACATTTCCAACAAGTCAAGTGTAGAGCAATGGATGCCCAACTCACTGTTGCAACTGAAACTGAAATATATGACCTTATCCGTTATCGGTCTGGTCGTTCCTGCCTCTTGCACTACTTTAAGAGAGCTTTAGGTCTAATTTTAGCTCCAAGCTTGCTTCTGTGAGAGTAGATGAAATGAAACCTGAGATTTTGAGTCATTTAACATTCAACATATAGTCTAAATTTATTTATGACTGTGTGAGTGACCCGATGTGATAATTACCAAAGGGTCAAAAGGGAAATGCATTGTTGTAGATGCACAAAACAAAATGGTTTATGATTGGGCATTTTGATATAATGCTATTTTAAAATAAAATAGCATTATATATGTCTTTATAAAGTTTATAGCAGACTTTGTTCATGATGCTGTGAGATAAAAAAAAAGATCTCTGCCACACATGATGGCACTGAGTAGGTGACATTGATCAAAACAATTAAACATTCTTAGTTCATGGGCTTTACATGTATGTAGATCCATGACTTGCATGAGACATTCAGACTGACATATGAGCATTGTATCTTACCAACAATTTATGCACATTGTCTCCTGTAATGTATGAAACATTGGCTGTACACAAGATGAAAATGTCCAAGCCTGTTAACTCTAATCCACTAGTACAACTAGACCACTGTATTGTGGAAGATTAGCTTAGTGTGTGCCCTTAGCCTGGCGTCATGTGAAAGAGTTTACTATAAGATTTGATGTGTAACTTAAACTTGTAGATTTTAATGCTTATTGGTCCCTTTTTTATTTCCCCAAATTTTGATATTGATTTAATACAATGCATCTGGGAAGGTAACCTAGTGGTTTGAGTTAATACCTGGCAGTAAATGTAACATTTAAGCCTTATTGAGCTTGAGTTAGTAGACACTGGGAAAAGACAATGGCTAATCATGCTCCAAGTGAAAGGGGTATTTCACTTGATACACTTCTGTGGTCATTGTCACACCTATCCATGCTGTTGTGTGTGCCCCAGCCAGTTTTTAAGTTGCTTGCTTCAATATTTAGATATTTTATATTCATTTTGATCAACCCCCCTCCACCATCCAATAGAAGTCCATTCAACATCAAACTCCACATTAGACTCATTGTAACAAGGTCCCTTCATCTCATGACTGATATTAACCTTCTAATGAATGTGTAGACCTTCATTCTTTTATTAGTTTTTTAATTGTTAAACATTAACATTGGAAACAGACCCATTTTCTTTTAGTGCAAGTTCACATATCGGCCCGCTCTCGCACATCAGCCTGCAAAATTTGCCTGCTCTTCTTCTGTATATTCTGTCTCCAATTGATGGGGGACAACAATACCATGACCCAAAACTAAATTTCCTTCAACCTCAGACAATTTCAGTGTTTCTTTTCCGCAGGTATGCCCACATCAGAAGTTGCGCAATGATATGCATCCTTGATTTCAAAAGTGAACTGACTGAGTCTACTTCCTGCATTTGGAAAGGAAAGCAACAGCATAAAATATTAACATGAGAAATAACTAATCGAAAAATAAAGGTCAAAACATTCACTTGGAGGACAATGTCGGTCATCATGAGAATCTGAAGCAGAGACATGCGTTTGCAATGGGCTTATATAGGATGGGGGGGGGGGATTGAATTAATATAGGGTTAAGGTCATATAATATTGAAGCAAGCAACCTAAAAAACTGTCTGGGGTGCACACAGAAGCCAGAGTAGATGTGAAAATAACCCCTTAAAAGTGACATTTCACTTAAGTGCGATCGGTGTTAGAGATGAGCTGTGTAGATTGATAGAATTATTAATGCACTCTCCTAAGTGAATGGGAACTAGCTTTCTCCTCAACATGTTTTTCCTATTTTTGGTGTTTCTGGGTTAAGAGTTTATTTATAGTGCAGTGCACACTATTTACATCTCACTCTTCACCCTGCCTTATCACCCATGACCCACCCTTGACCCTCCTATGATCTCTTCTATATCTTATGTCTATTCTCCCATTCACTTATTGGGCTTCTTTGCAGCTCATGGTGGGGTGGATTGCAAATGGGCCCCCCAGATCCCATCCTGGGTGTGACTGAGGCATTCAAGAAAGACACCAACCCCAAGAAGATGAACTTGGGTGTGGGGGCGTACAGAGATGACCAGGGCAAGCCCTTTGTGCTCAGCTGTGTCCGCAAGGTAAAGTGATCTCTCTCTATCCCCGAAGGTGTAACCCCCACCACTCCATGTTTTAATATACAGCTTCACTTTGAAAAAAATCATATACACACACACACACACACACACACACACACACACACACACACACACACACACACACACACACACACACACACACTAGAAAAAATAGGGTCCTTAACAGCATTGAACTATGCAAAACATACATACTCCCATTAAATAAGGCACTGTTGTTGAACCATGGCAGTATTTTATTGGCTTTCACCCCACCCGCGCAAGGGGGAAATATTCATTGTTGTTACCTTTCCAAGTTTAAACGGATCAATATATTCCACTATTATGCAGTATGAGATTAAGTGCAAGATTTTGTGTGAGAGAACATTGACTGTGCTTGTAGGATTATAGGGGTGTAGCATGTCTGTATGTTTCTCATTGGTGCATTCTTGCACTGTCATCCTGACCTCAGCTGCTATAGCTATAGCAGCGGAAAATCAGGATTCTGAATGTCTTAAGGCACACATGTTTGTATTTAGTGGATTTTTTTTTTTACTTCATCACCATAATGGTGTACAGTTGTTATATGCTTGTAGCAATTGCACAGCAAATAAAATTAAGAAGCTATTGTGTATTCAAAAGGAATCAACATACTCTTTCTGTCCCCTTGCATTTTGAATTTTCCTTATAGGCAGAGGCTCTGATTGCAGCTAAGCAGATGGATAAGGAGTACCTTGGGATTGGCGGTCTGGGGGAATTTTCCAAAGCGTGTGCCCAGCTTGCTCTTGGAGATGATAGTGAGGTCTTGAAGAGTGGCAGAGTAAGTCACAACATATTGCAATTGGGACATGTTGAAGGCTTGTACAGTAGATTGGCTATTTTTGCTATTGTCTTGCGACGAAGTATATAGGGCTTAACATAAGTGGTTAAAACCAAGCCACTACAGTAATCTTTCTCTTCCATGTTCAGAACATCACTGTCCAGACCATCTCAGGAACCGGATCTCTTCGCATTGGAGGCAACTTCCTGGTTAGGACCTCCTTTTTTTGTGATTTCTATTAATGCAGGTTGATGTTTGGGTGGATTAGTCATTAAATATGTTCCCTTGTTACAGGCTCGTTTCCATGATGGGCCTCGTGATGTGTACCTGCCCAAGCCTTCCTGGGGTAACCACACACCCATCTTCAAGGACGCTGGCTTGCAGCTCAAAGCATACAGATATTACGATCCTTCCACCTGCGGCTTTGACTTCAAAGGGGCACTTGAGGATATTTCGGTAAGTGAAGAGACCGGAATAGTTCAGGGGGTTAAGAAGAATGATTTGAGAAGATAAAAATGGAGGTGGTGACCCGTGTGATTGAAGCATTCATGCATTTTATTCCACAGCAAATCCCAGAAAAGAGTATCATCCTGCTGCATGCATGTGCCCACAACCCTACTGGTGTGGACCCCAGGCCAGAACAATGGAAGGAGCTCTCTGACCTGATTAAGGTGAGAATGCACTCACTCTCCTTAAACTTTTGTTGCTACACACAGTGCACCTTGTCAAAGACTCCAAAGACAGGACTTGGGAGTACAACCAAGATTAACCATTGTGCGATTTCCTCACTCTACCCTTTTCACTTCTAAGAAACGGGACCTGCTGGTGTTCTTTGACATGGCCTACCAAGGCTTCGCCAGTGGAGACATTGATAAAGATGCCTGGGCTGTACGTCACTTCATTGAACAGGGTCACAACATCGTTCTCTCTCAGTCCTTTGCAAAGAATATGGGTCTCTATGGTCAGTACACTGTAATGATAATAAACTTTATTTATGTAGCACTAGCAAAAGATACGAAGTGCTTGGTATAAAAAATTCTACTGGTGTGAATGATACATTGAAAATGTATGCTACCATACCATTCAAAAGGTACATTGTCATAGTCATCAAGTAGATAAAATCACTAAAAGAAAGTTGTTAAAATGTGTATTATGTAATAACTTGTGTACTGTGTAACAGTGCTCATTTACATGCTAACTTCAGCAAATACATAATATTAAATGATTAATGTACAGCAGAAATATACTTTGATTAAAGCCCAAGTTGTGTGTGTGTGTGTGTGTGTGTGTGTGTGTTTATGTAAACAGGTGAGCGTGTTGGAGGGTTCTCTGTTATATGTAACGATGCGGAGGAGGCTAAGAGGGTTGAGTCTCAACTTAAGATTCTCATCAGACCCATTTACTCAAATCCACCAATGAATGGTGCCAGAATCGCAGCAACCATTCTCAACACACCAGAACTGCGTGCATTGTGGTATGTCCTTAGAATTATTATAATTTTTATATGCGTTTGTGTGTATATTATTTGTTTTCCCTTCAGATGTGCATGAGTCTAAGCACATCAGATCTTGTTTATATGTCATAACATTGTCGTATGTTACTACAATCATTTCATCAGTTTACTTATGTTTTTCAATCTCTTGCCCAGGTTGCAGGAGGTTCATGACATGGCCAATCGCATCATCGTGATGAGGGAAAAGCTGGAAGCTGGCCTGAAAAAGGAGGGCTCTAGCCGCAACTGGCAGCATGTTATCGATCAGATTGGCATGTTCTGCTTCACAGGCCTTAAACCTGACCAGGTACATGGATGCGTATAGTCTTTTTTACAGGGTTTGTCCACTTGAACAGTAGCGTCCCTTTTTTGGGGGCAAACATTCGGAGACAATTCACCGCTGTGCGTTGTGAGCTTGTATATATCGGCTATTTTCAGTAAAGGTTTGATCTTGATGGGAAAAAGGAACAGAGGTAGTATAAAGCTCTGGGGGACTCCGGTCAACTAAGTATGTATGGTTTACATGTTTAATTTGTCTTATTTTCTTCCCCTAATCCTCGGTAGAATTTGGTGTGAAGAATCATGAAGAGGTGGTATCTGTTACCGTCTCGTTCTGTAACAAAATCCCATGAGTTTACATTGGAATTTCAATTGCTTAAAGCTGCAATATGTTACTTACTCTTAAATCATACCTGGGTCCCCCATGTGAGTACTGACATTTCTACTGCTGAGCTAAGACAGAAAGCACATTTAAACACTTTGAGCTTCTTGCAATAGGCTCTGTGCATAACTTTAATCCCGGGTTTCCCAAATGTAGAATACCAGAACCTGGTTTAGTTTCCCATAGCTTCGCTTGCTTGGTGCAGCAGCAGATAAAAAAAATCTGAGTGACTACAGACACAACCCAGAGCGGAGCCACAGCGCCACATATTGAACTGCTCGCGAATGCAAACATTGTTTTTATGACTTTTTTTATTTTGTTGGTAGAACAGTTTGTACAGTAAAACTAATATCTCTTATTTAAGCCCCGTCATGACTCACTGCGTTCACACTTGTGCTGTTATGACAATGTAGGCATTTTGACTAGGTAGGGTGATATTGCCTGCACGAAAATGGTCGTTGAATGCAGCATAAAAAAATAACGCACATTCACACATGATGCCAAAAGTTTAATATACCAGTAAATGCCAGCATTTATTTTTTATCTGTATAGTATACATAAATCATCTCAAACTCTTCCCCCTATTCTAAAATGGAACAATGTCATTAGGTGAGGATTCATCTACGGTATTGAAGTGAAGATGCATCTCGACAGCATTTGTGAACATATATTGTCTTTGAAAGCAAATGGAAAAGCAAGACTTAATCTGTGATGTTGTGATGCATGAAATGTACACTTTATGTACTTATTGAATATTTATTTGGCCTATTATGTTCAGTTGAGCTTAACTGAAGTGCTTCTTTGTCCATATAGTTGGTCTTCTATCTAATGTCATTATAAAAGCATTAAAAAAAGCTTCAAAATGTAGCCACATGCACAAATGACCATACTGGCATGGCCATTGTGTTCTTGTGTCATACATATGTGAGTTTTTTGTACGATGTAATAGCAAAATGGCTGTCGTGTGAAGAGTATATCCATATCCAGGTGCTTAGCACAATGTACACAATACCAAAACAACACCACACACACACACTCTGGAGAGTTGATCCCTAAGATCAATTTAATCCATTTAGACATGAGCCTGATTCTACACATGCCTTCTAAATCCTAACCGTTTTCGGAAAAACGTATGTTGCTATATGCAGTATATAGCTCAAATCTAAAATGACACAGACGCTTTCCCGGTTTTAATGGGTTGATAATGATTTGACTTAACAATGTGTGGTCTACTGTATGAGCTCAAGTTTTTGACAATGTAAACATGAGCAATTGAGGTGGGCAAACTTTCCTCCTGAAGAAGCACTGTGTCACAGTGACATTGGGTTTGCCTTAAGATCTACAGTAATAGAATTGCCTTGAGCCGAGTAAGGCCATTCCATTGTGAAATACTGTATGTGCTGCTGACTTTAAATTACTGACCATATCTCTTATTGTAGGTTGAGCGCCTGACGAAGGAGTTCTCTGTGTATATGACCAAGGATGGCAGGATTTCCATGGCTGGTGTTACTTCGGGCAACGTGGGACACTTGGCACAAGGAATCCATGCAGTCACCAAGTAGAGAGGATCCCATAGGAGAGACCACATCAAAGCAACTATCTAAAAGAGGAGCGTCGTGTGTCATTTTGTCTCTCTTTTCCTTTCATTCCATCATAGAAAAAGAGCTGGATGTTGGGTTTGACATTTTATTGATTGGGTTTCATCATGAGTTCAACTTTGACCAGTGAGTCCCTAGCATTTAGGGTTATTGTTAAACGGTTTGTTTCTTTTTAGTTTCCAAACGCACATCTTTCTGCCGGAGAGACGACTATGTCAGAGATTGTAAAAACAACTTTTACCCCAATGCTGACTGAAGGGCTGATATCTGAGGACCTTGTCTGTGCTTATTTATTATTTGGAATCAAATTATGGTTGCATTTTAGATTGTTGTTCTTCTCATAGCTTTATTTGTCTGCTGTGGGCCATTGTGATCCAATCACTGGGGTGATGTTAGTTTGTAAATTTGTTCTTGGACTGAATTTTGTTCTTGTATGTCTTTAGCCAGAGTTATGTTTTCCTCCTTGAAGCTGAGACCATTATATTAAAATCTCATAGCACTTTATTGGAGATAATTGTTTCATCGTTTCAGTAGAATGGCACTCTACAGTGTATATACTACAGTCCCTAAGTGTTGAGCTTTTCTTGCTTTTTAACCAATCAAGCACAATCAATCTGGTTTCAGGATGAACTAACATGATGAACGATGAGTGACTGGCCCATTGTCTCTTAATTATCGGGTCCTTTGTTATTGCGCTATCTTGTCTCCCTTGTATGCAGTATTTGTCCTGTAGGAATGTTTAGCATTTCGGTGTAGTTGGTTACTGTGTGTTCTATTGACAGACAGCGGTTTCTAAGTCAGTTCTCTTCAATGTCTCTTGCAACACGAGCACTAGTCATGAGACTTCTAACAAGGTTTAGAGATGGATGGTTCCTTTGCACAATTGCTTGACACCACTCTTTTTTTCATGCCCGAAATCCAAACACCCAACTTTATTTCTTTCCATATATGTTGAACATTGTACTGATATGGGGGGGGAAATAAAAATGCATCGGGTTCTTGTTTATGGATGTTACCACCCATAATAACCTATTGGCCTCATTAGGAAATTGACAGATTGAGGGATAAAGGTCCAAACCACATTAAAGGGGATGTTTGTTTGGAATTTCCCCCCCAATGGAAGTCAGTGAATAATGGGGGCACTGGTCATGTACTTTACTCTGAACAAACAATAAATCAATTCTAGAAGAAACTGCAGTGTTTTTTTTTTTCCTTCTCAAGCTCATTATCTTTAAAATATAGACTCATGTAAACACTTTTTTTTCTTCTAAAAAGAACAAATTGCAAAGCCCTGTAATTATAGCTAATACTGAGACCTGATTTTGTGTTGACTGCATAAACAACTAATATACTGGTTAACCACTTAACCTTTCACTGAAAATAGCATCTGCTATTTTCAGTGAAAGCTTTCCCCACAATAACAGAAAACAAAAGATACTAGTATTGAGCCCTGAGGGACTCCGGTTACCCCTTATGGGGTTTAAGTGGTTAAGAAGACTACAATTCCCAGAACTCCAATCACATGATACCAGGTCACGTGATGTCTCACTGCTTGTTCTAAGGTGCGGACCACCGTGGTGGCCACTCCACACACAAACACCCTCTCATTCTGAGGACAGGACAGGAGAGCTGCAACATACTGGACCAGGTAAATGCCCTCTGCAAATGTCATATTATTCTGTAAACCTGTGTCCACAAAGTAAACAACATTGGCAAATAAGGATATTTGTTTAAACGTAAATGGATGGTCTAGAAAGATTTGCTTTTGTCTGGTTAACGTTGGTCAACATTGAGTTACCATTTCCTATGCAGCGTTAATCATGTCAGATTTATTCTTCTGTTATTCACTAAGTAAATCACAGCTACTAAACGTTAATTGCCTGAAACACGGGTAGCAGTTTTAGCTGTTAGCAGGTAAAATCTGGCTTTTTCCCCCCTGTACTATTTAATGCTAGTAACATTGAAATAAGTCAACGTTAACATAACCGTCTTGTCCGTTTTAGATATCTGGGATTTTGTGCCTCCTAGGTTTCAGGTCCTCACTTAATTGTAAACGTTGTTCTGCTAAACAACAACAACAACACTACTATTCATTCAGTGTTATTATTAGGTTAGCTTAGATCTGGGTGCTGGTTGGTCATGTGACCCGCAGATGTCGCTATTCCAGGTTCCTGGAGTCAGGAGGTGATATCAGTGGTGGAAAAAGTACTCGAATTTTTTAACTTAAGTAAAAGTATCAATACTGCAATGTAGAAATACTCTGGTAGAAGTCAAAGTCCGGAATTCAAAATTTACTTGAGTAAAAGTACAAAAGTATTGGTTTCAAAATGTGCTTAAAGTACCAAAAGTAGAAAGTACTTATTATGCAGAATGTCCCATTTCACAAGTTTTCAAATGTATAAAAATGATGCAGTGCTTTGTGAGCTTGTAGATCGGCTATTTTCAAATGGCAGAAATGTATATAGGGTTGAAGTGGATACTGTATGTGTTGTTGTTGTAATCAAAATCTACAAAGTAACTAGCAACTAAAGTTTTGTAGTGGAGTAAAAGTATAATATTTGCCTCTGAGATGATGTAGTGGAGTAGAAGTAAAAGTATTGAACATTGGAAATACTCCAGTAAAGTAACAAAATTGTACTTAAGCACAGTACTTGAGTAAATGTACTAAGTGACTTTACACCACTGGTGATAATGAGATGTGGTGTGTGGACTGAGCCAAGACTTTAATGCATTATGGACCTCAGACTTGGCACGACTTGGCTTGCGCAAAGGTATGCTGCAATCTGCGGTACTTAACATTAAAACGAACTAAAACCATGCTTATTTGATTGATATTGTGGTCTCAGTGAGGAAGGAAGGGTTCATTATTCCAAAGTGAATTCATGAATTGCATAAAATACGATCAGTAAAGCTCTCTTCACTGATCACATGCCTTGTGGGGCTGACTGGGATGAAATAGAGTTTTTACAATGATTTTTTTATTGTAGTTTAGAGTCTTTCCACTTCATAAACTGTGTTCTTCTAGAGTTCATACAATTAATTGGTCATGAGTGTTTTTTTATGACTTTGAAAACTTAAAGAGTTTGCTCATAGGGCAACAACTGTATGGTGTTTTTTTTTAACCATACAAGTCTTTATTTGATATTGATAGAATAATAATTAGGCATAAGTTTGAAAAAACAAATCTTTAACACTTTCCGTGAAGCCCATTTTTATATTGTCCATATCTGATATATTGGCCATAGCTGAATGGGTAGAGAGGCCCCCTGTGAAGAACATAAATGTAGAAGTAGACTAATCACAGAAGGTCCAAGGTTTGATTCCTGGCAACGGCAGTCTTCGAGGTGTCCCTGAGCAAGACATTTAACCCCTAACTGCTCGCTGTTATAATGCACAGTGTGATTATAAGTCACTATAAGTGGTCATTGAGCATTATAGTATTTATAGAGGGCTTATAACTATAATACTGTTATAGCAGATTATAATGCATTATAAGTATGTTTATAATCCATAATAGATATGGGCTATATACAAGGTTTTATAGATATCTTTATGCAACTTCTGCAGCATAAAAAAAAGTTGAAAACCATCCACTATTTGTGGTATCCATTCACAAAAACATTTGACTAATGAATCCCTTTCTGTTAAGTTTTCATTGTTAACGGGATGTTTTAATATTTTAAACTGTACCACTTTGTTTTGCGTTTCTCATAATGAACTTTACTTGTGAACAATGTGTCATTGGAGGTCACTGAGTAAGTGAGACAACTGCCACTTTGAACTTGGAAGTCAGAGAACAGGCTGGACATTTACACTCTTATGTGATTTCTTGTCCCCTCACACAGGCTGAGCACCCTGCCTGTTCCTAGAACTTCCTACACTCACATTGTGAGGTTTTGAGGTCGTTTTTTGTGGAGTCCTTGCAGCTTGACTGTTAAACATGGCGATTAACAGTGACACAGCAGACTGGGTTGGAGTAGGGAGTGAGGACCCTGGAGAAAGAGCATGGCTCTTGCAAAGCCCCAGTGTGGATTCTGTCCCACACCTCGATCCAGACAGGAGAAAGAGTAATGGCGTGTCGTCTATGGGAGCTGTCTTCATTGTAGTGAACGCAGCACTGGGAGCGGGACTCCTAAACTTCCCAGCAGCCTTCAATATGGCAGGAGGCGTGACTGCTGGAATAATGCTTCAGATGGTGAGAAGTTCTGAGAGAGGAACTCTTCTGTTCTAATATGCAGTTCATTTCTCCACTTCATGGAAGACATGTTCACGACTATTAACATTTTTGTATAAAGATCTCATCATACTTGCAACTTAAGCATTCCTACAGTATTTGTTGATTTCTACTAGTATAGTTGTGTCACAAATGGTGACCGTTGTCTGTCAACTACAAACTCATACTGTATATGGACCCTCTTTTGATCGACCACAACATTATTTATAGACACGGTAACGGAAGAACATAATGTAATACTTTTTCTTCCTATTTCAGTTCATGTTGACCTTCATTATCACTGGATTGGTGGTCCTGGCCTACTGTTCCCAGGTGAGTGTCTGTCTAGGCCGGGTCTATTATGTCACTTGGTAATGATGGTCTGAAATACTTTCTGCCTTTCTCTCATGCTTTCAACCTGTCTGTATCGACTTATCGATCGATCACTCGCAGCCCTATAACTCTATAGCCCTGCTATAACTATGTCTCTTAACTTGCTCTGCCTGCCCACTGCCTGTTGGTATTGAAGTTATTTGAAATGTGTTATTTATGCTGTGTATTTAATTTGTAAGATATGTATTTAATTATGTATTCACATGTTGCCATATGTTCATCTTTGATGAGTATTTGATTAACTACCATATTTAATATTTTAAATAGATATACTGTAGTCAGAATCAATAGCTGATAGTCTGTTGCTATGCGTAACTCATCTTTTTTTTATAATCAGGAATTCATGTGTTCATAGCCAAAATAACTTTATACTCAATGGTTCGAGAGTACTTTATTTTATGTTTTGTTGCACGACAAAAAGAACATATTTCCACCTAGTTATTGTTGTCACGTGACCAGTGTTAATTTAGTTCACTAAGACTAAAAATATTTTGATATTTAGTCGACTAAGACTAGACTAAGACTAATGAATTTCAGATTACTAAAATAGTACTAAAGGACTAAATCAGAATTTGCTGTAAAAATGAACCCTGCACATGACGTACACAAGTCGTACGACAAAATACAAATGAAGGCTGACTGTATATCCATCATAATGCATGAGATTACATTGTTTTTACCTCATTGGTCCCTTGTGTTATTACTAGGTCAGTAATGAAAGCACCTATCAAGAGGTAGTGAGGGCCTCTTGTGGGAAGGTTACAGGCGTTTTATGTGAAGTGGCCATTGCTGTCTACACCTTCGGCACCTGCATTGCATTCTTCATTGTCATTGGAGACCAGCTAGACCGCTGTGAGTGTATGCTTTTGTATTGAATTTCAGGTTTCATTTTTCTATCTTAACTGTTAGTCCGTTTTTATAAATGCCACTATTCCATATGTGAGTCAGTTTTACGTGCTGCCAGAATCAGGCTCTACCTTCTCACATAAGAGCAAAGGGTGTCAAAGCCAACTACTACTACTTCTGCTTTTACAGTCTTTAAACGTATACATCACATGACCCTTCCATGCAATTGCATGATCTGAAGTGCTGACAGTATAGAAATTCTACCTCCGTCTGCTTATGGTAGCAGAATGTGACCGGTGACGCTTCTATCTGTTGTTAACACTTCCCTCTCAATTCTGCATATCTATCTAGTTGTATAGCTATATTTATATTCATATTTATATATATACACACATACACACACACACCCACACCCACAGTATACAGTATGTCATGAGTCGCGACAATGTAAATACCCTGTTCCTTCCTCCAAGGTGATAACTGGTGCAAGAATCTATGAACAATGTTTCTATACAAATAATACAGTGTAATACAGTGCATTGAACTTGACTTACATTTTTATTTGATAGTTTTGTTTTGATTCGAAACAGAACTATTTCAAGTAAAATAGTCAAGTTCTATGGTGTGCACTGGATTATGCATTACAATATTGTGTAATATTGTTTACTTTGTCCTTTTTTATATAGTGATGGCTGCAATATATCATGAAGGGGAAGCGGAGGTTAATAGCAATTGGTATACGGACCGCAAGTTCACCATTGTTGTTACTGGGGTCCTGGTTATTCTACCGCTCTCCATCCCCAAAGAGATTGGGTTTCAGAAATATGCCAGGTAATTATCACTCAACAGTTTTAACATTTAATTATGCCCTGCAAATGTAACATGAGATATCCGTCTGTGTTTTTATTATAGTACATTGAGTGTCATTGGTACCTGGTACGTTACCATCGTTGTCATTATCAAGTACATCTGGCCTGATAAAGAGGTGGTTCCAGGCTACATTCCTACCAGGTGAGCTCTTAATATTAGTATGTAATATCAGTGTATGCCATGACCTCCTTTATATTCAATTTACAGCTTTTTCTCCTGCTGGGATATGATGATATCAAAGCTTAAACAGCATATTGATGATTATTTACCTCTCATTCAAACCCTAACATAAACATTGTGCTAAACCAGTGTGTTTCTTACAGTGCGTCTTCCTGGACTGCTGCGTTCAATGCAATGCCCACCATATGCTTTGGTTTCCAGGTACTGTATAATTTTAGATCATGAAGTTTGCCCAACAACAAAAAGAGGGACATAGGGATGTTGCTATAAACTTAAGCTAATGTATATGCCTGTCAGAGAAAGCCCCCTCCCATCCAAATAAAGTGATATACTGTAGGCACATAGAAGGTGAACTAGAACGTTGTAACAAAGGTAGATAAAATGTCCAAATTGTTACTCATTCAAACTCCATTCAAATTCTATTATTGAATTTATTACCATTACCATTGCACTGTAATGTAAAAAATATACATACTTCAGTTTGGGGGGCAAGCTAAAATATTGGAAGGTTAAATGCCAAAATTGTGTTTAATGTCCTGTTTAGGCCAAATGATGTATTGGTCAATCACTACATGTACTGCAAGTGTTTGCCTGTTTGGCAATTGCTATTACTTGTTGTGACTTCTATTGAATGTTGAGAGAAATTGATTTACTCCTCCCTCCTTGTCTCTCTCCTCCTATATCACAGTGCCATGTCAGCGCTGTCCCAGTGTTCAATAGCATGAAAAGGAGTGAGCTTAAACCTTGGGGAATTGTAGTCACTTTCAGCATGCTTATCTGCCTCTTTGTGTACACAGGGACAGGTATGTTGTTTATGTGTCTCTGTCTATTTTTCAAAATGCAAAGGTTTTATATTGGGGTGCATCAGCTTGGGTTCTGAAGAAGACCATGTGTCGAAACGTTAATCTATAATAAAGCCTTGATTGGGAGCTTTTGCAAAATCACAGTGTGAGGACATATATATATATATATATATATATATACTCAGTGGTTTTGAATGTAAGTTACAATACCCAACACAATAACACGGTGGTAATTTAATATTCTCCATCTGCAGGTGTCTGTGGGTTCCTGTCATTTGGCTCCAATGTTAGTCAGGATGTGCTGATGTCATATCCTCCTGATGACATTGCAGTTGCCATCGCAAGAGCTTTCATCATCGTCTGTGTTGTCACCTCCTATCCCATTTTGCACTTCTGTGGCAGGTGAGGCAATGCTACTGAGGCACAGAAAAAGACTGTGGTACACAGTATCTCTATAGTCATTAAACGAAATAGGTCTTTAACATTTTTCATATTCCATCCTGATTGGCTAAGATTGGCTTCCAAAGTTTACAGGATTGCTTCGTTTTGAACAAAATGCCACAAAACATGAATACATCGTGCGATTTCCGTGAAATGTTTCAAGCATATTCCCACCAGGCCGAGGAAGAAATGCCACTTGAAAATGTTCTAATCAGCCTCATGGTGGCGTTATACCAGGCCGATTTGCGTTTTTACCTATAACTGCACCGATCTGTGTAAAACTGTATGCGCACTCCCTAGACCTAGAGGCCAAGGAAAAACCTTTGCCCTGCATTTTTCACATCTGCCATTTATAGCGCCACCAGGAGGCCAACTTATGTAAAAAAGAAAAAAAATGATATTACTCCTTCAGATTTTATCAAAATTTCACGCAAATCGGTACACATGATCTCTATAGTCATGTGATCAAGACTAATCTGTCGATATTCCATCCTGATTGGCTAAGATTGACATCTAAAGTTTGCAGTGGCCCGTTTTGAACAAAATGCTGCAAATCATGAAGGCAGCGTCCGATCGCGGTGGAACTGTGTGCACACACATTCGCACATTGATTTTTGCGAATTACGCCTACAAATTTGTCCAAACATCACGCAAATCGGCACACATTATCACTTTAGTCAAGTGATCAAGACGGATCCGTTCTATTTTTCATATTCCATCCTGATTGGCGAATTCCGGACATTGCTGGCCCACAACTGACTCAGCGCTTATTTGGTTTTGGTCAACATTGTAGCAGCAATAATAAACAAGGGGTATAGCATGCTGTAATAATAGAACCTTTTCCATATGAGAGAGTGGCAAGACGCAGTCCTACTACTAGGCTATCGTCCATACTTATGGTTCCCCTCTAAAACTCCTTTATTCCCAACCCCCAGAATACATATCCTACAACTTGTCATCTTCTTCTGGTCTGGGTGTGATCATTAGAAAATGTAATTCTCAATGGTGCTAATGTAGTATTTTCTCACTGTAGTGAAAATGAATATTACTGTTACATTCTTCCAGGGCGGTTATAGAAGGACTGTGGCTGCGTTTCCAAGGCGAGCAGGTTGAGGTGTGTGTGCGACGTGAGCAGAGACGCAGGATACTGCAGACGCTGGTGTGGTTTTCTATCACCCTCGTCCTTGCCCTCTTCATCCCAGATATAGGACGGGTGATATCACTAATTGGAGGACTAGCAGCCTGTTTCATCTTTGTTTTCCCAGGTATGATTGTATGATATTTGGCACTGTGTAAAGCTTTAATGCCACAATAATTGTGATACTTTAACATCTGTTCATTTATTTTTTTCAATAGGTCTGTGTCTCATTCATGCCAAGCTTTCAGAGACCGAGAGCAGATCTCCCAGGTAAGATAGATTGATCATTACTTGGCAACGGGTCTCTCAAGTGAATTATTTTATTTCCTTTCAGTTGGGAAACCAACCAGCAACCATATTTATTGGGAATGTCCCGATCCAGTCTGAAAGATCAGTCTCAGAGCCGATCAAGACAATCTAATCAAACGCTTAAGTTCAGAGTGCCGACAATCTCTCTTACTTTGTAGGGCAAATAAATTACGCCGCTATAACTATGACTATATCACTCAAAATCTTGGTTTTGATATCATTTTGGTGCAAGCTGGGTAACTACATTGCTGTTACAAAAGAAGTAAGAGAATTCTAACATTGCGCCAGAATGCACTGTAACCGATCTACAATCTCACGTGTTGAGATGCAACACGGTGCAGTTAGGCCATTTTCGCTGTAGATCACCGTCGTACGACAAAGTAGAAAATAGGGCTCAAGTGATTTAAAGGGGAAAATTGAAGTAGTCCAACAGCCACTCCTACTTAATTTGATTGGCTTTACTAAGTAAATTTTTGCAGCTGTATTATCTGGTTAAGTATAAATCTTGGATAGGGAGGGGATTCTGTATTGGCAGATTAATATTAAATTACTTGGATCCCTAAGAGTTATGCAAGCTAATATTTTTTTTACATTTTCAATGCATGAACTGGTCCTCTGGTGCCATTTGAAAATATATTTCTAACTCTTATGACTTTCATGTTGCTTCTGTCACCTACAGTTGGCATGTGTTGGTGGTGTATGGTGTAATCACAGTTTCGCTTGGAGCATTCATCTTTGGCCTGACCACCACCAACTCCATTATTCAAGACATTAACAGCTAAAAAGGCAGTTTCCTGGATACAGAGGCATCTTCGCTAGAAGGAATGGTGTGATTAATTCTCTGCTGCTATTCTGAACTATTTGAATGAACTAGAATGAGATGAAGAGGATGCAACTCAAGACACACTGATTTGAATACTCTCCTACTGCATGTCATTTCTCCACTCCTTGCTGAGCAAATGCCTCAGAGGACTTACCTCAACCATGGGGCACTGTTGTCTGATTTAACAGAAGACAGAAGACAGATAACTTTCCTTTTTTATTTTTGTGCCAGTTTTTATGTTGCATGTTGTTTTAAATATTGTTCTCTTTTACGGTAGAAGCAGCTTTGGGGTTCTACCTGTTTGAGGTAGTGGGGCACTGAACTGCCTCTGTCATCTCATAGCCCTGGGGTGAGAACCCCAATCTTATTGTATATAAAGTCCTCATGATCAAACTGGAAGCAATGTTTGTACGCCAAAATGGTGGTTTATAAATCTTTTAATTTAATGTGCAATAGTTACCAACTCTCCACCTGGTCCAGACTTGACTTTCAAACATGTTAGAGTTCAGTGTTGATGTATAGCTGACTTGACAAAGAAGTGAGCTGCTTTTTTATTTAATTTCCCTTTTTTTCCATCCTTTTTTTTTAGAATGTCATGCTTGCTTCTCCCATTTATGGGTTAACAATTGTAATCATTGTTACGGTTTGGTCTGTTTATTTCCCCAGCCAGAATCAACATCTACAGTATTATACTTTTCAACTCCATTGCATTGACATTATTTTTTTTATACATCTTCAATTTACACAGCTGAACTACTGTGTTTCCTGAAATGCATTGAAATGAAACTTTTTTATTTTGGCACTACATTACTATAAAACAAGGTGCAAAGAGGGAGTGGCAAAACAGAAGAAGCAATTTCTTACAATCACACCTAAGGTAGACATTACTGTATGTGCATTTGTATTCATGAAGCCCTGTGTATGGAGGCTTAATTTCTCTGACATTAATTTCATGTGTCTTCTAGGGTCACCCTAATTTATCTAATTATGTATCATAAGGAAGCAAAACATGGTTTACTCATATAGAGCTTCCAAGAATGTAAAAGTAGCCCAAAGAGGTTAACCATTTGACTCCAACTCCAAACTCAGCGCTGCTGCAACAAACGGGTTAATCTGCCAGCAGCAGTTAAACCAAAAACAAGAATGCCTAAGCCTATGTACAGCACACCATTGTGTGACGCTCATGATGAAACCCCCTTTGGTCTCCATACTTGGATGTTTGGCAGGTTTTTAAAATAACATTTGTATGATTAGTTTTACAATTCCATAAACATGTCTTGCCATCATGGTTAACTGGCCTCGTATAACCTTGTGGTGCATGTCTTGGGAAATTATAAAGTTCTTTTGGGGTATTGGATCAATTACTATACTTGACAAGTGTATTTGTGTTTTGAATGACTATACCTGTATGTACAGTACATGTAACTAAGAAGGGATATAAAATCAGGGGATTCTTTAAAATTGCAGTTTTGTCAGTGACTTATGAAAGAATACTTGTCATATCTGTATATTTTAGGAAAATTATCCGACAGCTAGGCTCAGCATATATGCTACATGTTCTCACCAGACCTTTATACTGATCACATTTCTACCAAAGAAATATTTGAGACACGGTCACTGATATCGTTGCAGTCGGGCATAAACCTCCAAATTTAAACAGTAATTAATGCCCTGCTTCAACTACAGTGTCACACAAAGGAGCTGATCTATAAGCTCACAACGTATCGCATTGTGAGCTTGTAGATCAGCTTTAAGTTAAGTGGTTAGGTGTGCGGGTTTTATAAATATTAACCAATGAAAGTATTAAGAGCTTGTGCCTAAACTACAAACTAATTGAAAAGTGATGTGTTGTCTTCGGTCTATTTGTTCCGTCTCCCCCCAATAAATAACTTCAAATCTAGATTTGAATGAATCCATGACACGGTAGTTCAGACAACTTTAATACAGACACAAAATTCACATAAAAATGAAGACTGCTCAAGACAATTTGAGCTAGGTTGTTCAGAGCTGACAAGTCCCTTTAAGGCACACCCGATTTGACAATAGTACAGTGATCTAATAAAGCTAGCTTCAGAAGCATAAAGTTAGACTTGTGGCTTGATGATTTAAACCATATATTGATTAGGAGTTCTTCCCTGAGAAAAATGACCTGTGCTCACTACTAGGGGTGTGCCGATACACTAATTTCACCAAACGATACGATATTTGGCTCACAACTTCGATACGATACGCACTTTTTTTATTATGAAAATATATGGGGGAGAGAAAATGCAAACAAATAATTCTGTTTTTGCATTATTCAGACGCAACCGTTTTGAATCCAAATAGGGCAATAGTGTGACACCTGACCCGAAAAAAAAAACAACATGTTGTCACCCTTTTCACCTCGGGGCTGTTTTCAAGCCTGATAATTTTTTTTCTTTTCGATATTTTTTTCCCCCAAAACGATACATATCGTCACGAAAACGTATCGCGGGACGATATATCGGCACACCCCTACTCACTACACACAAGTGTAGTTATCAACGTTTCTCCAACATGCTCAGTAGGAGCCATTTGTTACAAAAGACTGGAACATGTGGAAAGCTGGGCCTGGAGCCCACTGGGGAACCATGTGTCCTGCACCCTGGAACAGAGGATAATCAGTTTGATTGAATATTTTAACAGTTTGAAAATAGTACAGTCGTACGATTATACAATGATGCTAAAGGCTGTTAAGTTATTATCTTTAAAAAAAAAATATATATATATATATATACACACACACACATACACACACACACACACACACACACACACACACACAGACCCCCAACCAGGGCAAATAAGTGTGATTTGTTGACTACTAATGCTTACCTTAACCGTCAGGAATGTGACGTTCCCAAACTGTTGGTAGAAGCCAGCAATCTGGTCATCGTAAAACCAACTCTGGTATTTGGTGGTTGCCTATGAGAAAAGTTTACATACTTAACATGCATGTACAAGATCCAAGTCATGTGCATCTGATAATTAGCTCTTGAATTAAAAAAACCCCACCTTCTGGCCAAGGTCTTCCACGAACCACTGGTCTCCCAGAAAGTTACAGGCCATGTCAGTGTCTCCATTGTACACCAGTGCCCGGACACCCAAAGACAACAGCTTCTGATAAACCTCCTTCACCGTTGGGTAGACAGTGGAGTATTGTGCTCCAACCTCAGAACTACAGATGAGAAAAACAATTTATATGATGAGGACTAACCTCTTTGTGACCATCAACTCAACTGCAGGACAAGGGTGTGTCAAGTTAGTTTCAAACAAAACTGAAAATAATTTGTGATCAACGTGGTACACTCAATCCCAGTAATTTGTGATCAACGTCACTGGTACACTCAATCCCAGTCATTTAAGTCACGTCTATATATGTAAAGTATAATGTATTTGAGCTGACAGACCAAGTTCACTAGTGTTATGCTGCGTCACCCTAATCTTAACCAAATGAACCCTAGGATCCTAGTCTGGGGCGAGCAGTCTGTGAAAATAACCTACAAGCTCAGAACATGTCACTTTGCAACGTAGATGGCCATTTTTGGCAAATGGAGTCGAGGGAAATGCTTATAGAGCCCTGGGGAACCCCGGTCAACCAAGTAAATAACATTTAATTCCAATGCTTTCAACCATTACGTCTACATTTAATTTGGTACTCTTGTATGAACATGTTGCTTGCTGAAAATTGATCAACAAAAAATTATGCTTTTTAGTTTATCGGTTATGTTGTCATAATTTACCTGCAAAGGTCCCACGGTGGTAGTGTGTCTGGAATGTGCAAAGCCTTTCTCACATCACCCCTGATAAGCCAATTCATCTGAGCTGTACTGTTGATGCAAGGAGGGACGTGACTCAAAGACGGAGGGACGTCACTCAAAGACAGAGGGACAAATGCAGTCTGCAAAAACAAACAAAAAAATAAAATGCAAATCAGTGATTTGCTTAACAAAAACCAAGATCAGATATGCATTTAAGAACCAAAAACTGCCAATTGCTCATGAAAAGAACACTCACTTGAGTTTCCCAGTACTTTCTGTAGTTTGTAAAGAGATGGCGCATGGACATTTCATAGGCTTTGATTCCACCTGCACAGTCCAAGTATAGTGCATACGAATTGAGCCCAGACTCGTAAACTATCCTGAAGGCCAGATTTAGCTGCGAGTGGGAATGAGTGCAGACACTTAAAAATCACTCAAATACAACAAAAAGTGCATGTGCATATTATACAGTAAGTAGACATGCATATTGTACCTGTGTCTTGCAGGCATCCACACTGTTATTGTAGAAGTTACAGCTTCCCTTCTCACAACAATTGATGTTCAGATCACGCCATAAACTGCAGAGAGAAAAAAATAATAATCCTAACTTTACTGCATTTGTGCAAAATGAGCATTTGCAAATTGATTGTAGCCGAAGAAAAATCTAGTTACAAACCCCCCCTCCCCAATCCTTAAAACTATCGCACTACACCAATGTCTAAACTTAACCACGCTAAAGAAAAAGGCCAATTTTTTACAAAAACAAATTAACCACACTAAACATTACAGTCATTTAGCAGACGCTTTTATCCAAGCGACTTACAATAAGTAAACCTGCCTACAATCAACCATATTTAATAACCTTGGGCTGTTTACACAATGCATCATGGGCATTGTCCTGCAGCAAATCGGCCAGTAGAGGTGGAATGACCTCAGTTAAATATCTCTAGTGTAAATACTTTCCTTTGCCTAACTCAAGGAGACAATGGGCTCTGATTTGTTACTTACTCTTCTCCCAAGAGTCCATGGTAGTAAGCAAAGTAGACCAAAGATTGGTCATTGAGAGCAAAGCTACTGAGCCCGTTGCCCACTGCAAAGCCCTAAAAGAGAGGAGAACACCAAAATCACATAAATAATGAATGGCTCAGTGGCAAATTGAACGCCAACATCTTAATGCTAGAATTTTCACAGCACTACTGAGTGTGTAGTGCAGGTGAAACCAGGCTTGTTTGCTCACCTTGAAGTTCATTTTGCCAGTTCCAGTGACCACACGCTGACTCAGGGTTGGGGCATAGATACCCCCATAACTCTCACCAAATATGAAGAACTCATTTTGTGTGAAGTTGGGAAACTTGGCAAAGAAACTCTGTAGCGCCAAGTAATTATCATCAGCAACCTACAAGATAGATGAAATAAATAAAATGATGGGATTGTCAAATGCAAGGTTATGTATAAACTGTCAAAATAGTCTTAACCAGGGGTTCTTCCTTGAGGGGGTTCCTAATCAACCCTTACTGGTCTGCAACTCTGAGTGTACAAATGGAACCATTATGGAGGTCCTTGAAATTAAAAGGTTTGAGAACCACTGGTCTCAACCATGTTCTGTCGCTGGCACCTGAATTTCCCTCACGGAACAATAAAGGCATCTATCCATCTGTTCTCCTGGGCTTAATGACACTAAACAGACTGAACTCACCTGGTTGTCATCCGTTTTGTACTTCTGGTCATCAGAGTAAGAATAGCCCACTCCTGCAGGAGATTCCAGATATAGAATGTTGGCTATCTTGTTCCAGCTGAATTTGTTCTCATACAGTGTAGCCCCATCATCGTGTACCTGAAAAGAAACCTCATTTAGTTACTTTCAATCTGTGCTCATGTATGCAGCTAGTACAACCAAGAAGGGGAGAGGGGCGTCTACATGCAAGGCAATTCAACAAGGGAACTTCAAGTGCTTCACATAAAACAAGCAAAAATAAACTCATTATAAAGAGGGAAATTTAAATTCAGTGAAAAGTTCAATACCCATCTCCTCAATAGGAAATGTAGAGCAAAAATCACAATACAAAAAAAAGACATTTGAATACAATAAGAGTAAAATGGCAGAATAATAATTAAAAGACTCAATAAAGGCAGCAGCAAACATAATTTTAGCTGCGACTTAAAGAAAGGTTGTAGACCTGCACTTTTATGAGAGTATGTACCTGCACTTTTATGAGAGTATGTAGTCTGTTATAGTTCCAGATATGTGGTGCATAAAAACTCGACATTGCTTTTAGTTCCGATTCTGGGGATATAAAGCAGACCTCTCCCAGATGACCCAAGAGGTCTGGAAGTCTGGATGGTTCATGACAGCACAAGATAAGAAATGTATTTTTTTTTAAACCCAAAAGGAAACAGTAGGAGGATTTCTGATGTTGTATGTCCTCCAAGTTTTCATGATCGATCATACTAAATTGTGTCATGGAGCTGACTTAGTTTTAAGTAGACCCACACATCATGCACCAAGTGCATGTCTATTTTTGTTTTAATTTATCACAAGCGTGCCCATATACACATGGAGAGAAATCAATACAAAAAAAACTTGCATGAAAGGGGCCATTCTCTGACAGGAACCCATCCAGAGAACTGCAGCCAGGCCCGCCGTTCAGCCACAGCACCAGGGGGTCTTTCAGTGGGTTCCTCTGAGAGGTCACAAACCTGGGGATTTACAGGTTTAAATAATTGGACATCCTACAAGTAAGTGTTTACTTTACGCCAACAGGATAGTCCTAGTCACATGAATAAGAAGGCAATTGTGGCAGGGCTCACAGGAGGGAACAGATGACTTCAGGGTTTTAGAGCAAAGTTTTTTATTTCTATGCTGTTGGTCATGCCTTAGGTGTAAATACAGTATACTGTATTGCCAAAACTTCTGGAATCCAATAAGCAGATGGAACAAGTTATAATGGCTGTGTGCATTAGCTCATGCAGGACAGGTGTGTACTGTGTACTAGAGCCTACTTAGTTTGGCTCAGGCCAAGTGTGACTGCCTGCATTTAGAATATAGTCTACTCTGCTACACTCCAGGCACTTTAGCCTCCAAAAAAGGTGCCCACACACTCTGATGTGGTCATTCATTAACAAGGTGTGCACAGGCAGCACTCCATAAGTGTTGACTGTCATTAGCAAACAAGAGCAAAATCATCCAAGACTGCAAACTTATTTAGGAACCAACCATACTGACATAAACAGTAGATTTGTGATCATTTCAAGATAAATCAAAAACAAGCACAACCGTCTGTTTTACATCAAAAAGAGCCCATTTTAAAACGGGTTTAATAGTATTTGCATACAGTTTGACGAATGTTTTTATATACAAACTCACAACATGTCACTTGTAAGTTTAGATAGGGCTGAAGTGGTTAATGTACGTTTTGTAATAATCTACAACGTAACTAAGTTTTCAAAAAAATGATTTTGAAAATACTTCAGTAAAGTAAAAATCATTCAAATTAGTACTTAATTGCAGTACTTGAGTACATGTACTTAGTTACTTTCCACCACTGCTGGTTTAAAAGTGACTCAAACCTACCAGTAATGTAGAAACTTCCCTGGACCAGCATAGAGATAGCCAGACCACTGACGATAGTTTGGTTTAAATGCCATGCCAGGAAGCTCGGTCACCTCGTCGGGAGCATAGTGACACTGCGCCACGGTGAAGACACAGAGCAAGGCGACAAAACACGACAATACACCTCCAGAAAACATTATCTGTAGCACCGAACCGTTGATATGATCTGTCAGGAACACAACTTCTTCTATTAAGCTAGGCTTGCTGCCCTGTGCTTTAAACTGAAACCATGCAGGTCATGTGACTGCTCTGCAGCGTTGCCAGATTTCGTGAGAGAAATATAAGCAACCAGGTCTATGAAAACAAGCCACATGAACTTTTGATTGATTGAATACTTTATTAACAGTTTGCAACAAAAAAAAGCACAGAGGTACAGTTCCATAAAAAAGGATGCTAAAAGTATAAACCCAAGAAAGCACTATGGCTTGTTTCCATTGTGTATTCAATTCATCAAAAACATTTAGAGACAAACGAGTATAAACGAGTAGTAAAAAAAGAAAAATATGTAAGGTAAACAGTTGGGGGGTGGGGGCATTTCTGGTGATAAGCTTGGACTTTTTACATAAGCCATTTATATGGCATTATAAGTATGTTTATAATGCATAATAGATATGGGCTATATACAAGGTTTTATAGATATCTTTATGCAACTTCTGCAGCATAAACAAAAGTTGAAAACCATGACTATTTGTGGTATCCATTCACAAAAACATTTGACTAATCAATCCCTTTCTGTTAAGTTTTCATTGTTAACGGGATGTTTTAATATTTTAAACTGTACCACTTTGTTTTGCGTTTCTCATAATGAACTTTACTTGTGAACAATGTGTCATTGGAGGTCACTGAGTAAGTGAGACAACTGCCACTTTGAACTTGGAAGTCAGAGAACAGGCTGGACATTTACACTCTTATGTGATTTCTTGTCCCCTCACACAGGCTGAGCACCCTGCCTGTTCCTAGAACTTCCTACACTCACATTGTGAGGGTTTGAGGTTGTTTTTTGTGGAGTCCTTGCAGCTTGACTGTTAAACATGGCGATTAACAGTGACACAGCAGACTGGGTTGGAGTAGGGAGTGAGGACCCTGGAGAAAGAGCGTGGCTCTTGCAAAGCCCCAGTGTGGATTCTGTCCCACACCTCGATCCAGACAGGAGAAAGAGTAATGGCGTGTCATCTATGGGAGCTGTCTTCATTGTAGTGAACGCAGCACTGGGAGCGGGACTCCTAAACTTCCCAGCAGCCTTCAATATGGCAGGAGGCGTGACTGCTGGAATAATGCTTCAGATGGTGAGAAGTTCTGAGAGAGGAACTCTTCTGTTCTAATATGCAGTTCATTTCTCCACTTCATGGAAGACATGTTCACGACTATTAACATTTTTGTATAAAGATCTCATCATACTTGCAACTTAAGCATTCCTACAGTATTTGTTGATTTCTACTAGTATAGTTGTGTCACAAATGGTGACCGTTGTCTGTCAACTACAAACTCATACTGTATATGGACCCTCTTTTGATCGACCACAACATTATTTATAGACACGGTAACGGAAGAACATAATGTAATACTTTTTCTTCCTATTTCAGTTCATGTTGACCTTCATTATCACGGGATTGGTGGTCCTGGCCTACTGTTCCCAGGTGAGTGTCTGTCTAGGCCGGGTCTATTATGTCACTTGGTAATGATGGTCTGAAATACTTTCTGCCTTTCTCTCATGCTTTCAACCTGTCTGTATCGACTTATCGATCGATCACTCGCAGCCCTATAACTCTATAGCCCTGCTATAACTATGTCTCTTAACTTGCTCTGCCTGCCCACTGCCTGTTGGTATTGAAGTTATTTGAAATGTGTTATTTATGCTGTGTATTTAATTTGTAAGATATGTATTTAATTATGTATTCACATGTTGCCATATGTTCATCTTTGATGAGTATTTGATTAACTACCATATTTAATATTTTAAATAGATATACTGTAGTCAGAATCAATAGCTGATAGTCTGTTGCTATGCGTAACTCATCTTTTTTTTATAATCAGGAATTCAATATGTGTTCATAGCCAAAATAACTTTATACTCAATGGTTCGAGAGTACTTTATTTTATGTTTTGTTGCACGACAAAAAGAACATATTTCCACCTAGTTATTGTTGTCACGTGACCAGTGTTAATTTAGTTGACTAAGACTAAAAATATTTTGATATTTAGTCGACTAAGACTAGACTAAGACTAATGAATTTCAGATTACTAAAATAGTACTAAAGGACTAAATCAGAATTTGCTGTAAAAATTAACCCTGCACATGACGTACACAAGTCGTACGACAAAATACAAATGAAGGCTGACTGTATATCCATCATAATGCATGAGATTACATTGTTTTTACCTCATTGGTCCCTTGTGTTATTACTAGGTCAGTAATGAAAGCACCTATCAAGAGGTAGTGAGGGCCTCTTGTGGGAAGGTTACAGGCGTTTTATGTGAAGTAGCCATTGCTGTCTACACCTTCGGCACCTGCATTGCATTCTTCATTGTCATTGGAGACCAGCTAGACCGCTGTGAGTGTATGCTTTTGTATTGAATTTCAGGTTTCATTTTTCTATCTTAACTGTTAGTCCGTTTTTATAAATGCCACTATTCCATATGTGAGTCAGTTTTACATGCTGCCAGAATCAGGTTCTACCTTCTCACATAAGAGCAAAGGGTGTCAAAGCCAACTACTACTACTTCTGCTTTTACAGTCTTTAAACGTATACATCACATGACCCTTCCATGCAATTGCATGATCTGAAGTGCTGACAGTATAGAAATTCTACCTCCGTCTGCTTATGGTAGCAGAATGTGACCGGTGACGCTTCTATCTGTTGTTAACACTGCCCTCTCAATTCTGCATATCTATCTAGTTGTATAGCTATATTTATATTCATATTTATATATATACACACATGCACACACACACCCACACCCACAGTATACAGTATGTCATGAGTCGCGACAATGTAAATACCCTGTTCCTTCCTCCAAGACTCCAACTGGTGCAAGAATCTGAACAATGTTTCTATACAAATAATACAGTGCATTGAACTTGACTTACATTTGTATTTGATAGTTTTGTTTTGATTCGAAACAGAACTATTTCAAGTAAAATAGTCAAGTTCTATGGTGTGCACTGGATTATTCATTACAATATTGTGTAATATTGTTTACTTTGTCCTTTTTTATATAGTGATGGCTGCAATATATCATGAAGGGGAAGCGGAGGTTAATAGCAATTGGTACACAGACCGCAAGTTCACCATCGTTGTTACTGGGGTCCTGGTTATTCTACCGCTCTCCATCCCCAAAGAGATTGGGTTTCAGAAATATGCCAGGTAATTATCACTCAACAGTTTTAACATTTAATTATGCCCTGCAAATGTAACATGAGATATCCGTCTGTGTTTTTATTATAGTACATTGAGTGTCATTGGTACCTGGTACGTTACCATCGTTGTCATTATCAAGTACATCTGGCCTGATAAAGAGGTGGTTCCAGGCTACATTCCTACCAGGTGAGCTCTTAATATTAGTATGTAATATCAGTGTATGCCATGACCTCCTTTATATTCAATTTACAGCTTTTTCTCCTGCTGGGATATGATGTTATCAAAGCTTAAACAGCATATTTACCTCTCATTCAAACCCTAACATAAACATTGTGCTAAACCAGTGTGTTTCTTACAGTGCGTCTTCCTGGACTGCTGCGTTCAATGCAATGCCCACCATATGCTTTGGTTTCCAGGTACTGTATAATTTTAGATCATGAAGTTTGCCCAACAACAAAAAGAGGGACATAGGGATGTTGCTATAAACTTAAGCTAATGTATATGCCTGTCAGAGAAAGCCCCCTCCCATCCAAATAAAGTGATATACTGTAGGCACATAGAAGGTGAACTAGAACGTTGTAACAAAGGTAGATAAAATGTCCAAATTGTTACTCATTCAAACTCAATTCAAATTCTATTATTGCATTTATTACCATTACCATTGCACTGTAATGTAAAAAATATACATACTTCAGTTTGGGGGGCAAGCTAAAATATTGGAAGGTTAAATGCCAAAATTGTGTTTAATGTCCTGTTTAGGCCAAATGATGTATTGGTCAATCACTACATGTACTGCAAGTGTTTGCCTGTTTGGCAATTGCTATTACTTGTTGTGACTTCCATTGAATGTTGAGAGAAATTGATTTACTCCTCCCTCCTTGTCTCTCTCCTCCTATATCACAGTGCCATGTCAGCGCTGTCCCAGTGTTCAATAGCATGAAAAGGAGTGAGCTTAAACCTTGGGGAATTGTAGTCACTTTCAGCATGCTTATCTGCCTCTTTGTGTACACAGGGACAGGTATGTTGTTTATGTGTCTCTGTCTATTTTTCAAAATGCAAAGGTTTTATATTGGGGTGCATCAGCTTGGGTTCTGAAGAAGACCATGTGTCGAAACGTTAATCTATAATAAAGCCTTGATTGGGAGCTTTTGCAAAATCACAGTGTGAGGACATATATACTCAGTGGTTTGAATGTAAGTTACAATACCCAACACAATAACACGGTGGTAATTTAATATTCTCCATCTGCAGGTGTCTGTGGGTTCCTGTCATTTGGCTCCAATGTTAGTCAGGATGTGCTGATGTCATATCCTCCTGATGACATTGCAGTTGCCATCGCAAGAGCTTTCATCATCGTCTGTGTTGTCACCTCCTATCCCATTTTGCACTTCTGTGGCAGGTGAGGCAATGCTACTGAGGCACAGAAAAAGACTGTGCTACACAGTATCTCTATAGTCATTAAACGAAATAGGTCTTTAAAATTTTTCATATTCCATCCTGATTGGCTAAGATTGGCTTCCAAAGTTTACAGGATTGCTTCGTTTTGAACAAAATGCCACAAAACATGAATACATCGTGCGATTTCCGTGAAATGTTTCAAGCATATTCCCACCAGGCCGAGGAAGAAATGCCACTTGAAAATGTTCTAATCAGCCTCATGGTGGCGTTATACCAGGCCGATTTGCGTTTTTACCTATAACTGCACCGATCTGTGTAAAACTGTTTGCGCACTCCCTAGACCTAGAGGCTAAGGAAAAACCTTTGCCCTGCATTTTTCACATCTGCCATTTATAGCGCCACCAGGAGGCCAACTTATGTAAAAAAGAAAGAAAATGATATTACTCCTTCAGATTTTATAAAAATTTCACGCAAATCGGTACACATGATCTCTATAGTCATGTGATCAAGACTAATCTGTTAGATTTTTCATATTCCATCCTGATTGGCTAAGATTGACATCTAAAGTTTGCAGTGGCCCGTTTTGAACAAAATGCTGCAAATCATGAAGGCAGCGTCCGATCGCGGTGGAACTGTGTGCACACACATTCGCACATTGATTTTTGCGAATTACGCCTACAAATTTGTCCAAACATCACGCAAATCGGCACACATTATCACTTTAGTCAAGTGATCAAGACGGATCCGTTCTATTTTTCATATTCCATCCTGATTGGCACATTGCTGGCCCACAACTGACTCAGCGCTTATTTGGTTTTGGTCAACATTGCAGCAGCAATAATAAACAAGGGGTATAGCATGCTGTAATAATAGAACCTTTTCCATATGAGAGAGTGGCAAGACGCAGTCCTACTACTAGGCTATCGTCCATACTTATGGTTCCCCTCTAAAACCTTTCTCCTTTATCCCCAATCCCCAGAATACATATCCTACAACTTGTCATCTTCTTATGGTCTGGGTGTGATAATTAGAAAATGTAATTCTCAATGGTGCTAATGTAGTATTTTCTCACTGTAGTGAAAATAAATATTACTGTTACATTCTTCCAGGGCGGTTATAGAAGGACTGTGGCTGCGTTTCCAAGGCGAGCAGGTTGAGGTGTGTGTGCGACGTGAGCAGAGACGCAGGATACTGCAGACGCTGGTGTGGTTTTCTATCACCCTCGTCCTTGCCCTCTTCATCCCAGATATAGGACGGGTGATATCACTAATTGGAGGACTAGCAGCCTGTTTCATCTTTGTTTTCCCAGGTATGATTGTATGATATTTGGCACTGTGTAAAGCTTTAATGCCACAATAATTGTGATACTTTAACATCTGTTCATTTATTTTTTTCAATAGGTCTGTGTCTCATTCATGCCAAGCTTTCAGAGACCGAGAGCAGATCTCCCAGGTAAGATAGATTGATCATTACTTGGCAACGGGTCTCTCAAGTGAATTATTTGATTTCCTTTCAGTTGGGAAACCAACCAGCAACCATATTTATTGGGAATGTCCCGATCCAGTCTGAAAGATCAGTCTCAGAGCCAATCAAGACATGTTTAATTTGCCCGAATTAATTAAGCCCGATCAAAGTCTGATCCTTCTACCACATTGCTCTCCTGTCTATGTCAGCTGTCATAGACTGTAGGTGTTGTAAACGGACATTACCCACAACTTGCAGCAGTAAGGCAGAAACACGTATTTACTGTTCAGCAGCTGCTAAATTGTCTGCAGTGTGGAGATATTTTAAAGGGCAATTCTAGCCAAATTTCTCTATCTTCTGAGGTCAATCTAATCAAACACTTAAGTTCAGAGTGCCGACAATCTCTCTTACTTGGTAGGGCAAATAAATTACGCCGCTATAACTATGACTATATCACTCAAAATGTCTTGGTTTTGATATAATTTTGGTGCAAGCTGGGTAACTACATTGCTGTTGCAAAAGAAGTAAGAGAATTCTAACATTGCGCCAGAATGCACTGTAACCGATCTACAATCTCACGTGTTGAGATGCAACACGGTGCAGTTAGGCCATTTTCGCTGTAGATCACCGTCGTACGACAAAGTATAAAATAGGGCTCAAGTGATTTAAAGGGGAAAATTGAAGTAGTCCAACAGCCACTCCTACTTAATTTGATTGGCTTTACTAAGTACATTTTGCAGCTGTATTATCTGGTTAAGTATAAATCTTGGATCGGGAGGGGATTCTGTATTGGCAGATTAATATTAAATTACTTGGATCCCTAAGAGTTATGCAAGCTAATATTTTTTTAAACATTTTCAATGCATGAACTGGTCCTCTGGTGCCATTTGAAAATATATTTCTAACTCTTATGACTTTCATGTTGCTTCTGTCACCTACAGTTGGCATGTGTTGGTGGTGTATGGTGTAATCACAGTTTCGCTTGGAGCATTCATCTTTGGCCTGACCACCACCAACTCCATAATTCAAGACATTAACAGCTAAAAAGGCAGTTTCCTGGATACAGAGGCATCTTCGCTAGAAGGAATGGTGTGATTAATTCTCTGCTGCTATTCTGAACTATTTGAATGAACTAGAATGAGATGAAGAGGATGCAACTCAAGACACACTGATTTGAATACTTTCCTACTGCATGTCATTTCTCCACTCCTTGCTGAGCAAATGCCTCAGAGGACTTCCATGGGGCACTGTTGTCTGATTTAACAGAAGACAGATAACTTTCCTTTTTTATTTTTGTGCCAGTTTTTATGTTGCATGTTGTTTTAAATATTGTTCTCTTTTACGGTAGAAGCAGCTTTGGGGTTCTACCTGTTTGAGGTAGTGGGGCACTGAACTGCCTCTGTCATCTCATAGCCCTGGGGTGAGAACCCCAATCTTATTGTATATAAAGTCCTCATGATCAAACTGGAAGCAATGTTTGTACGCCAAAATGGTGGTTTATAAATCTTTTAATTTAATGTGCAATAGTTACCAACTCTCCACCTGGTCCAGACTTGACTTTCAAACATGTGAGAGTTCAGTGTTGTCAAGTGAGCTGCTTTTTTATTTAATTTCCCTTTTTTCCATCCTTTTTTTTAGAATATCATGCTTGCTTCTCCCATTTATGGGTTAACAATTGTAATCATTGTTACGGTTTGGTCTGTTTATTTCCCCAGCCAGAATCAACATCTACAGTATTATACTTTTCAACTCCATTGCATTGACATTAATTTTGACATTACATCTTCAATTTACACAGCTGAACTACTGTGCTTCCTGAAATGCTTTGAAATGAAACTTTTATTTATTTATTTTGGCACTACATTACTATAAAACAAGGTGCAAAGAGGGAGTGGCAAAACAGAAGCAATTTCTTACAATCACACCTAAGGTAGACATTACTGTATGTGCATTTGTATTCATGAAGCCCTGTGTATGGAGGCTTAATTTCTCTGACATTAATTTCATGTGTCTTCTAGGGTCACCCTAATTTATCTAATTATGTATCATAAGGAAGCAAAACCAGGTTTACTCGTATAGAGCTTCCAAGAATGTAAAAGTAGCCCAAAGAGGATAACTATTTGACTCCAACTCCAAACTCTGCGCTGCTGCAACAAACGGGTTTATCTGCCAGCAGCAGTTAAACCAAAAACAAGACTGCCTAAGCCTATGTACAGCACACCATTGTGTGACGCTCATGATGAAACCCCCTTTGGTCTCCATACTTGGATGTTTGGCAGGTTTTTAAAACAACATTTGTATGATTAGTTTTACAATTCCATAAACATGTCTTGCCATCATGGTTAACTGGCCTCGTATAACCTTGTGGTGCATGTCTTGGGAAATTATTTTGGGGTATTAGATCAATTACTATACTTGACAATAAGTGTATTTGTGTTTTGAATGACTATACCTGTATGTACAGTACATGTAACTAAGGGATATAAAATCAGGGGATTCTTTAAAATTGCAGTTTTGTCTGACTTATGAAAGAATACTTGATTGTCACATCTGCAGCATAATAGCAGATAAGCAATGTTGTACAACTGAAATATTTTAAGGAAAATTATCCGACAGCTAGGCTCAGCATATATGCTACATGTTCTCACCATACCTTTATACTGATCACATTTCTACCAAAGAAATATTTGAGACATGGTCACTGATATCGTTGCAGTCGGGCACAAACCTCCAAATTTAAACTTTGTTTTTAACGGTAATTAATGCCCTACTTCAACTACAGTGTCACAAAGGAGCTGATCTATAAGCTCACAACGTATCGCATTGTGAGCTTGTAGATCAGCTTTAAGTTAAGTGGTTAGGTGTGCAGGTTTTATAAATATTAACCAATGAAAGTATTAAGAGCTTGTGACTAAACTACAAACTAACTGAAAAGTGATGTGTTGTCTTCGGTCTATTTGTTCCGTCTCACCCCCAATAAATAACTTCAAATCTAGATTTGAATGAACCATGACACTGGTAGTTCAGACAACTTTTTAATACAGACACAAAATTCACATAAAAATGAAGACTGCTCAAGACAATTTGAGCTAGGTTGTTCAGAGCTGACAAGTCCCTTTAAGGCACACCCGATTTGACTATAGTACATCTAATAAAGCTAGCTTCAGAAGCATAAAGTTAGACTTGTGGCTTGATGATTTAAACCATATATTGATTAGGCATTAGGAGTTCTTCCCTGAGAAAAATGAACTGTGCTCACTACACACAAGTGTAGTCATCAACGTTTCTCCAACATGCTCAGTAGGAGCCATTTGTTACAAAAGACTGGAACATGTGGAAAGCTGGGCCTGGAGCCCACTGGGGAACCATGTGTCCTGCACCCTGGAACAGAGGATAATCAGTTTGATTGAATATTTTAACAGTTTGAAAATAGTACAGTGGTACGATTATACAATGATGCTAAAAGGATAACAAAAAGCATTAAGCGCTCGTTTCCATTGTGGTCCTGTGTATTCAATTCATCAGTGATACCTCTTGAATCTTTCAGAGTATAAGACGTGGGTAGCAATAATTGCAGTGGCAATCATTTTTTATTACATACCCTTATTTAGTCAAAGACTGAGAAAAACCCATTTAATGAGCGCAGCAGCTGTGGCGACCATGTTTGATATGCATTGATCTTCTCCAGTGGTGTTGCTCATGGTGACAGCTCTAAAGGCTGTTAGGAGAATTCCGGACAAATTAAGTGTTATCTTTCATGTCTCGTTACTCACCTAGCGACGTAAAAAAGTGGCGTTCTTTTTTTCCATATATTCCCCTGTCGTCATTTTTTAAACACCCTCCGTTGTTATAATGGGAGCGCGTGGGTTAGTGAAGTTCGTCTATTATAACCGATGCAATGTTATTTTTTTTCTCTTCTACGATTCATTGTAGAGTCTCATGATAGTCAAACATGCGCTGAAAATTCCTGCGAGCCTGCCGTTAATGGCGAACGATTTAACACTGGATGCTTGTTTCTTTCCAGAACCTGGCAACTCGTGTTGCCAGATTCTGGAAACAAGCAACCAGTGTTAAATCGTTCGCCATTAACGGCAGGCTCGCAGGAATTTTCAGCGCATGTTTGACTATCATGAGACTCTACAATGAATCGTAGAAGATAAAAAAATAACATTGCATCGGTTATAATAGACGAACTTCACTAACCCACGCGCTCCCATTATAACAACGGAGGGTGTTTAAAAAATGACGACAGGGGAATATATGGAAAAAAAGAACGCCACTTTTTACGTCGCTAGGTGAGTAACGAGACATGAAAGATAACACTTAATTTGTCCGGAATTCTCCTTTAAGTTATTATCTTTAAAACTATACACACAGACCCCCAACCAGGGCAAATATGTGGGATTTGTTTTTAGATTCCTTTCAGACGATTTTAAATGTCTAGCAGAGTATCGCATAACTAGTATAGTCTGACTGGAATAGCATGACTTTGAGATGCATATGCTCTACTAATGCTTACCTTAACCGTCAGGAATGTGACGTTCCCAAACTGTTGGTAGAAGCCAGCAATCTGGTCATCGTAAAACCAACTCTGGTATTTGGTGGTTGCCTATGAGAAAAGTTTACATACTTAACATGCATGTACAAGAGCCAAGTCATGTGCATCTGATAATTAGCTCTTGAATAAAAAAAAAAACCCACCTTCTGGCCAAGGTCTTCCACGAACCACTGGTCTCCCAGAAAGTTACAGGACATGTCAGTGTCTCCATTGTACACCAGTGCCCGGACCCCCAAAGACAACAGCTTCTGATAAACCTCCTTCACCGTTCGGTAGACAACTGAGTATTGTGCTTCAACCTCAGAACTACAGATGAGAAAATCAATTTATATGATGAGGACTAAGCTCTTTGTGACCATCAACTCAACTGCAGGACAACTGGTGTGGCAAGTTAGTTTCAAACAAAACTGAAAATAATTTGTGATCAACGTGGTACACTCAATCCCAGTAATTTGTGATCAACGTCACTGGTACACTCAATCCCAGTAATTTAAGTCACGTCTATATATGTAAAGTATAATGTATTCGAGCTGACAGACCAAGTTCACTAGTGTTATGCTGCGTCACCATAATCTTAACCAAATGAACCCTAGGATCCTAGTCTGGGGCGAGCAGTCTGTGAAAATAATCTACAAGCTCAGAACATGTCACTTTGCAACGTAGATGGCCATTTTTGGCAAATAGGAGTTGAGGGAAATGCTTATAGAGCCCTGGGGAACCCCGGTCAACCAAGTAAATAACATTTAATTCCAATGCTTTCAACCATTACGTCTACATTTAATTTGTTACTCTTGTATGAACATGTTGCTTGCTGAAAATTGATCAACAAAAAATTATGCTTTTTAGTTTATCGGTTATGTTGTCATAATTTACCTGCAAAGGTCCCACGGTGGTAGTGTGTCTGGAATGTGCAAAGCCTTTCTCACATCACCCCTGATAAGCCAATTCATCTGAGCTGTACTGTTGATGCAAGGAGGGACGTGACTCAAAGACGGAGGGACGTCACTCAAAGACAGAGGGACAAATGCAGTCTGCAAAAAACAAACATAAAATGCAAATCAGTGATTTGCTTAACAAAAACCAAGATCAGATATGCATTTAAGAACCAAAAACTGCCAATTGCTCATGAAAAGAACACTCACTTGGGTCTCCCAGTACTTTCTGTAGTTTGTAAAGAGATGGCGCATGGACATTTCATAGGCTTTGATTCCACCTGCACAGTCCAAGTATAGTGCAAACGAATTGAGCCCAGACTCGTAAACTATCCTGAAGGCCAGATTTAGCTGCGAGTGGGAATGAGCGCAGACACTTAAAAATCACTCAAATACAACAAAAAGTGCATGTGCATATTATACAGTAAGTAGACATGCATATTGTACCTGTGTCTTGCAGGCATCCACACTGTTATTGTAGAAGTTACAGCTTCCCTTCTCACAACAATTGATGTTCAGATCACGCCATAAACTGCAGAGAAAAAAAAAATCCTAACTTTACTGCATTTGTGCAAAATGTGCATTTGCAAATTGATTGTATCCTAAGAAAAATCTAGTTACAAACCCCCCCTCCCCAATCCTTAAAACTATCGCACTACACCAATGTCTAAACTTAACCACGCTAAAGAAAAAGGCCAATTTTTTACCAAAACAAATTAACCACACTAAACATTAGTCATTTAGCAGACGCTTTTATCCAAGCGACTTACAATAAGTACAATTAACCATATTTAATAACCTTGGGCTGTTTACACAATGCATCATGGGCATTGTCCTGCAGCAAATCGGCCAGTAGAGGTGGAATGACCTCAGTTAAATATCTCTAGTGTAAATACTTTCCTTTGCCTAACTCAAGGAGACAATGGGCTCTGATTTGTTACTTACTCTTCTCCCAAGAGTCCATGGTAGTAAGCAAAGTAGACTATAGATTGGTCATTGAGAGCAACGCTACTGAGCCCGTTGCCCACTGCAAAGCCCTAAAAGAGAGGAGAACACCAAAATCACATAAATAATGAATGGCTCAGTGGCAAATTGAACGCCAACATCTTAATGCTAGAATTTTCACAGCACTACTGAGTGTGTAGTGCAGGTGAAACCAGGCTTGTTTGCTCACCTTGAAGTTCATTTTGCCAGTTCCAGTGACCACACGCTGACTCAGGGTTGGGGCATAGATACCCCCATAACTCTCACCAAATATGAAGAACTCATTCTGTGTGAAGTTGGGAAACTTGGCAAAGAAACTCTGTAGCGCCAAGTAATTATCATCAGCAACCTACAAGATAGATGAAATAAAATTATGCGATTGTCAAATGCAAGGTTATGTATAAACTGTCAAAATGGTCTTAACCAGGGGTTCTTCCTTGAGGGGGTTCCTAATCAACCCTTACTGGTCTGCAACTCTGAGTGTACAAATGGAACCATTATGGAGGTCCTTGAAATTAAAAAGGTTTGAGAACCACTGGTCGCAACCATGTTCCGTCGCTGGCGCCTGAATTTCCCTCACGGAACAATAAAGGCATCTATCCATCTGTTCTCCTGGGCTGGTAAAGACTCTTAATGACACTAAACAGACTGAACTCACCTGGTTGTCATCCGTTTTGTACTTCTGGTCATCAGAGTAAGAATAGCCCACTCCTGCAGGAGATTCCAGATATAGAATGTTGGCTATCTTGTTCCAGCTGAATTTGTTCTCATACAGTGTAGCCCCATCATCGTGTACCTGAAAAGAAACCTCATTTAGTTACTTTCAATCTGTGCTCATGTATGCAGCTAGTACAACCAAGAAGGGGAGAGGGTCGTCTACATGCAAGGCAATTCAACAAGGGAACTTCAAGTGCTTCACATAAAACAAGCAAAATAAACTCATTATAAAGAGGGACATTTTTATTCAGTGAAAAGTTCAATACCCATCTCCTCAATAGGAAACATATTCAAGATGCAGAGCAAAAAAAAAAAAAATCACAATACAAAAAAAAATACATTTGAATACAATAAGAGTAAAATGGCAGAATAATAATTTAAAGACTCAATAAAGGCAGCAGCAAACATCATTTTAGCTGTGACTTAAAGAAAAGTTGTAGACCTGCACTTTTATGAGAGTTTGTAGTCTGTTATAGTTCCAGATATGTGGTGCATAAAAACTCAACATTGCTTTTAGTTCCGATTCTGGAGATATAAAGCAGACCTCTCCCAGATGCCCCAAGAGGTCTGGAAGTCTGGATGGTTCGTGACAGCACAAGATAAGAAATGCTTTATATATTTATGCTTTATAAACTAACAGTAGCATTTTCATTTTGCGCAGCAGCTGTGGCAACCATGTTTGATATGCAGAGATCTTCTCCAGTGGTGTTGCTCATGGTGACCACCCGGTGTCATCAATTGCTTACCAGCTCTAAGATGGCCACCAGGTATTCCTAAACGTAACCGCAGTAAAACAAGAACCACTGGGGGAAAGCGGTGCACAAAAAAACAACAACCCCAAAGTGTGTTTCGGGGCGAGTGCTCCGGTTACCGCTGAGACATAAGTCCTTTAATCCTTAATATATTTTTGTGGCTGCCAACATTCAGATCGGAGCTCATGACTACACCAAGGTTTTTGGCTTGGGTTGTAGTTTTTAACATTACCGATTGATACTAGGCACTGACTTTTAAAACAGTCTTCTTTGACTCCAAAAACAATTGCTGACTGAAAGATTTCAAAGCCAGGATGTTTTTCAAGCCATTTCAAGTCTACTCAAAGGTTTGTTATGGCACTATAATAGTTCATTAGTTGAGGTTTAAACTTTAGAGCACTTTTTTGAGAGTGGTGTGATGACTGCAGACAGTTTTCAGGGCCTATGGGAGAGGTTTTGACAATTTGTAAGAGATCTGAGCCCATGCAATTTGAACTATTTTTGAAAAGGCCTGTTGGAAGAATATCAAGGAAACAGTAGGAGGATTTCTGATGTTGTATGTCCTCCAAGTTTTCATGATCGATCATATTAAATTGTGTCATGCAGACGACTTAGTTTTAAGTAGACCCACACATCATGCAAGTGCATGTCTATTTTTATTCGGCACAAGCGTGCCCATATACACATGGAGAGAAATGAACTTGCATGAAAGGGGCCATTCTCTGACAGGAATCCATCCAGAGAACTGCAGCCAGGCCCTCCGTTCAGCCACAGCACCAGGGGGTCTTTCAGTGGGTTCCTCTGAGAGGTCACAAACCTGGGGATTTACAGGTTTAAATAATTAGACATCCTACAAGTAAGTGTTTACTTTACACCAACAGGATAGTCCTAGTCACATGAATAAGAAGGCAATTGTGGCAGGGCTCACAGGAGGGAACAGATGACTTCAGGGTTTTAGAGCAAAGTTTTTTATTTCTATGCTGTTGGCCATGCGTAAACAACTCACAGTATACTGTATTGCCAAAAATTCTGGAATCCAATAAGCAGGTGAAACAAGTTATAATGGCTGTGTGCATTAGCTCATGCAGGACAGGTGTGTACTGTGTACTAGAGCCTACTTAGTTTGGCTCAGGCCAACTGTGACTGCCTGCATATAATATCGTCTACTCTGCTACACTCCAGGCACTTTAGCCTCCACAAGGTGCCCACACACTCTTATGTGGTCATTCATTAACAAGGTGTGCACAGGCAGCACTCCATAAGTGTTGACTGTCATTAGCAAACAAGAGCAAAATCATCCAAGACTGCAACTTATTTTGGAACCAACCATACTGACATGTACAAGTAGATTTGTGATCATTTCAAGATAAATCAAAAACGGCACAACTGTCTGTTTTACATCAGAAAGAGCCCATTTTAAAACGGGTTTAATAGTATTTGCATACAGTTTGACGAATGTTTTTATATACAAACTCACAACATGTCACTTGTAAGTTTAGATAGGGCTGAAGTGGTTAATGTACGTTTTGTAATAATAATAATAATCTACAACGTAACTAAGTTTTCAAAAAATGATTTTGAAAATACTTCAGTAAAGTAAAAATCATTCAAATTAGTACTTAATTGCAGTACTTGAGTACATGTACTTAGTTACTTTCCACCACTGCTGGTTTAAAAGTGACTCAAACCTACCAGTAATGTAGAAACTTCCCTGGACCAGCATAGAGATAGCCAGACCACTGACGATAGTTTGGTTTAAATGCCATGCCAGGAAGCTCGGTCACCTCGTCGGGAGCATAGTGACACTGAGCCACGGTGAAGACACAGAGCAAGGCGACAAAACACGACAATAGACCTCCAGAAAACATTATCTGTAGCACCGAACCGTTGATATGATCTGACTGTCAGGAACAACTTCTTCTATTAAGCTAGGCTTGCTTCCCTGTGCTTTAAACTGCAACCATGCAGGTCATGTGACTGCTCTGTAGCGTTGCCAGATTTCGTGAGAGAAATATAAGCAACCAGGTCTATGAAAACAAGCCCAAAAGAGGCCACATGAACTTTTGATTGATTGATTGAATACTTTATTAACAGTTTGCAAAAAAAAAGCACAGAGGTACAGTTCCATAAAAAAGGATGCTAAAAGGATAAACCCAAGAAAGCACTATGGCTTGTTTCCATTGTGTATTCAATTCATCAAAACATTTAGAGACAAACAATAATAAACAAAATATCCAAAAACATCATATAAACGTAGTAGTAAAAAAAGAAAAATATGTTGGGGGGTGGGGGCATTTCTGGTGATAAGCTTGGACTTTTTACATAAGCCATTTGAGAATAGCCGATCTACAATCTACTTGTAGATCTGCAATGTTCAAAGAAAAAAACATTTTGGTCAAGGTACTAGTATAATTCGGGTCCTATTTTAATACACAAATCCTGGGGGTCCCTGGCACAAAATATTTTCAGATCGGTGGTCAAGTAGCCTACATGTTAATTTGGGGGTGGGTCTTTGACATGAAAAAGTTTGAGAACCACTGATTTAAACAACATTTAGGAAAGTAGCTCAAATGAGCAACGACTCTTTAGAAACAAGCCCCCCCCCCCAAAAAAAACGCAACCCGCAACAATAACTACCAATATTTACAAACAACTTTACAGAAAAACAAGCCCAAAGTCACTTATAAAAAGCAGACATGGCAACACTGCTGCTCTGGTGTCATGTGACTATACCAGACACCTGGCAGAGGAAGTTCACTCTCACTTTGAAATTAGATCTACATGTACAGAGATACACACTTTGGAATGAGAATCTAATTTCAAAGTGATTTTAACAACTGCCTATAGTGGTTGAAAGGGAATGACATTTAACTTTTTTTTTTGCTAAATACATTCTTCATCACCACCACCACCACCATCATCATCACAGGACCACAATGGAAACAAGCCCTTATAGGGCTTTTTGTGTTATCCCTTTAGCACCATTGTATAATCGTACCACATTTGCAAACTGTTAATCAATCAGTCAATCAATCAATTAGAACATTTATTGTGAAAGAAAAAAAAACCCAAAACAACAACCAACCACTTTATTATGAAGTCCCGGAACAAACGTCTCCCGGAAGTTCAACTCGCTGGATTCATTCAGCTCAGCCTAGATGGTCGGGAGGGAGTTTTCAAATCGCTTTACTCGGCTGCTGAACTAAAGACGCCAAACTTGTTGTAGTCTAATCTTCCGTGCGTTAGCTATGATTAATATGAAAGACTATCTGAATTCTAAAGTCACTCTGGAGCAGAACATCCTGATACTAGAGCACTTCTTGGTACGGTGAGCGATTGAGGTAAACAAAACAAACGGCTCCATTTCAGCCATACGGCACACTTCAAAACAAACACAGCTTCTACTAGGAAGTGAAACGACCTTCCACTTCCAGACAGAGAGAGCTACTTTCTGCAGACCTGCTGGCTGCTTCATCATCATCATAGTCATCATCAGTGCTCTATGTGAGTAAGTGTGGTGGGTGTCTGGGTGGGTGGCTGTTCGTCCCGCCACTTCAACCAGCTCCTCCACCGCGTTTGTTTTGAAGTGAACAACACGAACATGAGCATGATGGACGTGGAGCCGCAGTCTCAACAGGCTGGAACACAGAGACGTGAGAGGAGCCTGGGACTGCTCACTGCCAAGTTTGTCGCTTTATTACAAGATGCGAAGGATGGTGTGGTGGATCTCAAAGTAGTAAGTACTAACAACAAATATTTAAAAGAGTATTTATTAAATATGGTGTATAATTAATTATTTAAATATGTTTTAACACAGAATCGAATGTGTTATGGTCATGATTCATCAGGAGCCTGGATGGCTTGGTTCCAGGCTAATAATATTCTTGGAAATCTCTATGGGGGGGGGGGGGGGGGAATGAATGGGTTTTCTATATGTGGCACCACAAAATGGCTGTGCTGGCACTGCTATGCCCTATATATAGGCCCAATAGCCAATTGCACAGAATATAAAACATCTCTCTCTTTCTCTTTCTAAATATTGTGGGCACCTCAGTGTTAAATTGGCTATTTAAAAGAAAATAACCGGTCTGAAGTAATGTAAAGAATACATGATGTGAACATGCACGGTACATCATTATCAGATTACCCTTCTTCAACTTATTGTTTATGCCCATAAATGACTGACTAGCCACAGATTTTGTAGCAATTTGTAGGGATTGTAGAACTATTAGGCCTTGCATGTCTTTCCGGTTTAGTTTTTAAATGTTGTGCAATGTGAGACTACTGTCAAGTATCCAAGGAATTATGAAGAACACTGATTTATGAAATGTCTGATAGATTAATATGCTATGGCTCACTCACTGTGGATAATTTAACGGCTGTATTTAATTCCAGGCTGCCACTGTCTTGGCTGTCAGACAGAAGAGGCGCATCTATGACATCACCAATGTACTAGAGGGAGTTGGTCTGATTGAGAAAAAAACCAAGAACAGTGTACGGTGGAAGTAAGTTTTAGCATTTGTATGGGTGGATATGCATGTGTGTGCGTACTGCATAGAGAGATTTTACTTCTTGTAATAACGACATATCGTCATTGTTTTTGTCTGAATAAGGGGTGTGGCGCTTGGAGGTAACTCGAAGGCGATTGCTCAAAGGGTGATGGGCTTAAAGTCAGAACTGGAGGATCTGGAACTGAAGGAAAATGAGTTGGACCAACAGAAGGGCTGGGTCCAACAGAGCATCAAGAATGTGACAGAAGACTCTGATAACCATCCATATCCTTTGAATACTAAAGCAAACACTTACTTAACCACTTAAACCCTCTAGATTGTATTTAGACCGCTTTTTCTCTTCACCAAAAATAGTCAATCTACAAGCTCACAATGCGTCGCAACGCGCCACATTGTGAGCTTGTAGATCTGCACTTTTTTTGGCAAACGTTCTAATTTTGCAATGAAACTTTGAATTGAACATTAAGGAGAAGTTTTAGAGATGATACTGATATGTGTGTTAAAAACAACAACAAACCAAAACAAATGACATATTATTTATGTAGTTTTAACTACAAGTACTCTAAATTCAACCTTAACTCTGATCAACGCTTGCCTATGTGAACCATGACGATATCTGCAGCTGCTTCAGTGGTACATTTTATTTTCTCATAAACGAACCAGATACGCCCATATATAGGCATGTCACTATGACTCAGACATAACCATAAAATTGCCGATCCAACTGATATACCTATATATGGGCATGCCAATATTGGGCATATACTGGGCATAAAAGGGACAAAGACCGACAGATACAGAGATCTCCATATATGGGCATAAAGGGACACAGGCAGACGGGTACAACGGGTACTCTGACAAAGCCCCCGACATTATGACTCAGACATATCAGTCGGATCGGTGGTTCAACGTAGGTGTGAGGGTCATGTAGCAGCCCGAAATCTAGTTTGTTAAAAAGCACAAAGTTTCATGTCAAAAGCTAGCAGGACCCACATTGTGAAAAGCACAATGCTAATAACACATTTTGAACACAGTGATGTACTGTCGCCTCCACCCGTTGGATGGCAATTTCAGAGTAGGCGTGCAAGAGGTGGTAGAGAAGCGTGTGTTCATTTTACATTTTCACCGTCCGTTTATTTCATGAGAAAAACTCTTGTCTTTTAAGCACAAGCTCACTGGCATTCTCTTTCAGCGGCAACTGAAATTACTACAAAAGCCAGCATTGTTCAAAGTTCTTACATGGCTTAGCATTAAAAAGGCACATCAAAAGATGACAGTCTATCCTCTTTTAATTTGACATAATAGTGAATTTATTTCTTCTCAGGTCATACCCTGTTGGCCGTGCGTGCACCCTTCGGTACACAGCTAGATGTCCCCATACCCAAAGCTGTAAGTCTTGCAACATTAGAGCTCTAGTCTCTTTATAGTTGCTTGCGTTACTTTACCCCAGATAGTGTGACTTGTTCATATCTCTACTCAGGGGCGGGATGGTGAGAGGAAGTATCAGATCCATCTGAAAAGCACAACCGGACCAATTGATGTCCTGTTGATCAATAAAGGTCATGCTGACTCTGTTCCTATGGTGCTTCCTGTCCCACCACCTGAAGACATTTTGCATAATGCCAAGTCTTCTGCAGATGAAACGCAGGACCCACTAAGCCAGGCCTCGGCTAATCCCAGCTATAATGTTGCCAAGTCCATCACTGAATCAGCTGAATGTGAGTGGCTTATTACGCCCCCTCATGGAGGGTTATTGTTTTAGTCCGTGTCTATCTGTTTGTTAATAACCTTTCCTGAATTGGATCAAGGTCAAAGGTCACATTAAAAGGTAATAGTTTTTGGGCTATAACTTAATTAAAGAATATTAGTCAAATTTACTTATAACTAAGAAGACCCCCCCCCCTGCCCCCTCAGTTATTGAGCTATATAATATTCCCATCTATTGAAGATTGTTGGGGTTTAAAGGTTTGGTGAAGGGCATCTGTCAAATGTCAGTTTACGCCACAGCTCTAAAATGGTTGACGGTAAACATCTTTACTTAATGGACAAATGGTCTAATTGGAAACATGACCTTTGACCGTGAAAGGGCAAACTCAAAAGTGACATTATTCTAAAATGAATCAAAACCCAAATATGTGTGTATTTGTTCAGTTTAAAGGGGTGGGCATTGTTGTGCTAAGCACCACTTGTTGATTTTATTTTTATTTTTTAATATATATCTTTATGGAGAGTATTACTGAAAATAATCGAGTAATGTATATACAGTAACAATTTTTTCTTCTTGAAATGTGTTCAATAGTTTGGCTATACTGTACCTGAAAAAGCACGTTTTTAAATTTTCATGGAAAACAAATCAGACATAAATGTCAAGTTGTTCCTTTTAATAATATTGAAATCTGATCACCCTATTACTGCACAGAAATTAGAGAAGAGAGGAAAAGGTTCAAATGTTTCCTGTGCCTGCCACCTACAGCAAGGTGGCATGACCCTGGTAACTACTAGTGTCCACTATCCAAATATTCTATTACAGGCTTTTATTCTGCAGTGTTTTAGCTGCTGTTTCCACCATGTTCTTCAGTTGTCTTCTTTCTGTACTGACTGCTCTGATGTATTTGTTTTACAGTGATGGACGTATCCAAAGGCCTGGCAGATTTACTAGACCCAACCAAAGGTACTGATTGTGTTTTTGTGTTAATTTGATTATTTTTGTTGTTCTTCTCAATGTTACTTCCATTTTCACATGTAAATGATTGAGTATTCAAACCACATTTCTCTTAATTTTGTAGAAATTATGACCGAAGATCTAATAGCAGAGCTTATGGCTTCTGACGGTAAGTGTTGGTGAAAAACGGCATATAATCACGAAGGACCAATTAATAGAGTTGATAAAGGGTCGTTAATCCTGCTCTATGTTATTTATAACTATTTGTAGTTAAACAGCTGAAAACCAGTGTAAAAAGGATGAGACGAAATCAAAGACAGACACAGGCCGGTTCTCAAATTAAAAGGTTGACATTGTATTAAGAGAGAGAATCAATCCACGAGGCACCGTACAGCAAAAATATCTCTCTCCTATTACAAATACAGGCAATAGTATTTATACACAAGTTGGAGTCCGGACATCAGACATAAGGTGGATCCTAACGATTGGTTAAAACCCTCAGACGTCAGATCATATCTGATGAGCTGTCAGGCATCAGGGTGTCATCATAATAAGTTGTTGTTCATCTTATAGTGTCCTTGTGTACAACTTTTGGTTCCATAAACAAGTTATTCCTTCGATATCATAGGACATGTGGCAGGTTTATCTGTGACAGGGTGACAGCTGACAGAGTAAATTAGTGACAATATCCCGGTCATACAGGTCATCTTACACAGATACAGGTCATTTGACATTTAATCACAAAGCGTTGACCAAGACATGTTTTTACTGATTGGGAACATATCGAGCCGGCACCAGATAGCAAATATGGAGCCAGCTACATGGCCTTGGTAGAGAAAGTATAGTAGAGTTACAAAAGGCATGTTTAAAATACTGAAGTACAGGCCCAAAAAGACATCAGCTATATTTAATTTGACTGGTTAGATCGATAGTTCTAGATCATATCAATCTGGTCCACAAAACATATATATTTTTAACTCCATCAATCAGTATCATCTGATCATATCAGATGCTGTATTTGTACGGTGTATATACGATGATCTCAACCTAATGAATACATTTTTATTCTTCAGTTTTCTCTCCACTCCTGCGTCTTTCTCCTCCCCCGGGTGAACATGAGTACATCTATAATCTGGATGAGACTGAGGGCCTCTGTGACCTCTTTGACATCCCTGTCCTCAACGTCTGACCTTGGAATCATGTTTGGTGAAAAGCAACTTAAACCTGCAGAACATTTCTTTTTTTCCCCAAATTATTATTTTTAATTATGTATTTTTATACTTTATTAAGGTCTAATGTCTGCATGGCTTCCCTGTGGATCTATGACGTCATGTTGACGATGTCATGTTGATGATCTCAGTCTTGCCCAAATCAGTTTTTTTCCCCTTTTATAAAAATAGTTATTAAGGGCTAATTTGTTTAAACAAGACAGGGTCTAGTACCGTCGTGGCTTCCCTGTGGATCTCTTGATGTCATGTTGATGATGTCAGTCTTGCAAAAAAATATGGCAGTACAGTTGATCTAAGATCTGAGGCCCATCACAAAATGGAAAATATATTCACACAACTATAACGAAAAACATCACATGGACACGGCTTGGCCCCTATAGTGCCACGCTGTAAAGAAAAAATTATGGTGCCGCTGGCTTGGCACTTCAATGAACACAGTTGGCGTTGTGCTTGTGTAGGAAGCCCGGCGAAAGAGTGTTCTCTGTCACTGCACTAGTGACTCATACAGGCCTTTTCTGTTCAGCAGGGAGCGGAACTGGGAGGAATAGCATGTTCCTCTGCATGCGTTATAACCTCCTGGTGAGACCCCTCGATGTCAGGTGAAAAAAGGTGTTTGTTGACGTGTGTATCGGAGGAGATGTGTGGTTGTCTACACCCTCCCGAGACCAAACAGTAGCGGTTGGAAGTGGCAGGGACTATACACATGGGGGTGGGGGACGACAACAAAAGGGGGGGAAAAACAACTAATAGTTGATAAAAAAATACATTTGTAATTTTGAACTGGTATATGTGCATATTATGTGACAAGGAAAATGCTGTCTGAGATGTTTGATGATGTGATTAAAGTGGCAGCCCTCGACTTATTTTAATGAATAAAATATTTTAACCATTCTCTATGGTAGAGTATGTTAATACTATATAACTACTGAAGGTGTTGCATGTGGTCCCTGACCATGCATTTAGGAATGGAGGAAAGTGAGGATTTCTTCCACAGAACAGTGCACTAAATGACCTGGTGACCTATAAGTGTTACTGGGAAGGCGCCAGGCGGAGGTCAAGAAAGAAGGGAGGGAAGGGAAAGAAGGGAGTCAGAATCTCAAGAAGGGGAAGTGTACCGGATTGCCTGATTGAGTCCTCAATATTAGGAAATATGCTCATATAATCACATGTGTCTGCTCACTCATACATAAAATACAAATCAGTATATCAGTTAACATGAGTTTAATGGAATGTTGGATAAAGTAAGAGAATGGGATAGGAATAGATCAGTGGTTCTCAACCTTTTTTTGAGCTCTGGAATACTAGCATATTTCAGTTAAATAATGCCTCGGCTTTATATAATTTGTTCTACATAGTATCGTGCAAGAAATTAAATAAAATCAAGTCATTATTCAATTTCAAGCTTTTTCTCCCACACCGTGCTTATTAATTCAAATATTTTCTTACATTTGATGGACTTATGAAATATCATTTAAACATTTTAATACATTTAAAATTAGTATTTTATTTATGTATTTACATTTTAAAACGTTTTCCCATGGATCACCTGCAGACCTAATTATGCCATGGACCACTAGTAGTCTCATGGACCATTGGTTTAGAAACAGTGGGATGTATAGCAAGTGTTACCAAAGCACTAATCTTAACCCAACACAACAGTGGTCCCCAGGTTGATTCTTAGTCAGGGTGGTGGTCAAAATTGCTCTTCTTGAGTAAAGGCGTGATTATAAAACCCTGAAGTGAACATTTCCCTTAACAATGGGCTAGGGAAATAAACCTTTAAAAGCATCCATCAGGGCTTCCTGCTCAGCCAGTTAGTGGACAGACCATATGCTCCTTGTGAGTGCGGGACCCGAGTTTGCATCAGACTTTCATCTTGTCTGCATTTCTCTCCTCTCTCTGCCATTGGTTTACTGTCTGTCTACCGCGTCTAAACTCTCATGAAATAAAGCATTCAATACAATACAAATAAATGTCTACATTTTGTTTTAAATTAAAATACAATAACTTACACAGGCATATGCCAATTTCGACTGTCAGATACATACCGCTTATATATCATTTGTTAATGTAAATGGAAAATGTTATGTTTAGAGTCATGACTCATGACCTAACCTAATCAAGTGTTCTGTCCAAACCACCATGAATCGTACCATAGGCGTAGGACAGGAGCCAAACACGCAATCAAACCAGTATTGAAATCTCAACAGCATCTTTGTGTGTTGGTTTTCTACAGCTGATATCTCCTGTGTCAGAGAGAGAGAGAGAGAGAGAGGGAGAGGGTGAGGGAGAGAGAGAGAGAGAGAGAGAGAGTGAGTGGAGCGCAGTCTGAGGGGGGATCCAGTTTCTCATTGAATATTCCTGCAGCCAATCGAGCCCTGCTGCACTGAGTGACTGCTGTTCCCTGAAGTATTAATAATACAAGAGGAAGTTATTGTCCTACTGAAGGCCACAGTAATACACAGCTAAAGGAAAGGAGTGTGGGGGGAGCATGTTTCAATCAACCCTCTAGGGTTTCAGGGCCTGCAGACAGCGGTCTGACACTGGGGAGCCTGCTGCTGTGCCCCTGTAAAGAGCTTGATTGTACGGCTGCAGTGACCGAGAGGATAAATGTGTCTGACCAGTGACAGCCTGCAGAGTCTTGCTGTCCCAGCTCAGTGGGTAAGACTACACCCCCGTAGAACCACAGTCACAAAATGACTCCCAGCTGAGAGACAACTCAATAGAGAATTAGTCAGTGGGAGACAGTGGACACGTAGAGAATGGGGGAGATGCCTGGGTGTGATTAATATGATCCAGATTTTCACCTTGCTTGTTATATGACAGCAGTGACCTTCATATTGCTTCATATCGGACCTGCATAGAATAGAAAAACAATAACTATTTTAGAAGAATCCTTAGCATGGCATGACATAACTTATGAACTTAGGGATATATTCTGATCTATACCCTTTAAGATACTGTGTGAGCTCATGCTTTCTGCACACCACTTTTTCCTTTTCTATGCATTATCACAGGAAGTGGTGATCCAACACATGATGGGCAGCCAGATTACTCATGAAATATGAAGCCATGCATCTACATGAACCCCAGAGACATGAGAGCAAGTTCACAAAACAGAGAAAAGTACGCAGAGAGTTACAGAACACAGGTAGGAGGGGGTACTGAAGGAGAGTGAAATGGAGAAAGGAGAGATGGTGAAACAGAGTGATGGTGAAAGAGAGATCGACTGCTGGCGCATGATATCTGCAAGTTAGAGATGTTGACAAAGCCTATAAAGGATATTTAACAAAGTGAATGGGGATTAACAGTTGGTGAGTTCATATTTATTTTTTCTGCATTGCACTGCTATAGTTGTGCTAAAATGTAGTTTATAATTATTATTATTATTTTTAATTGTTTTTTACATAAAATTGTACCCACAACATTAGATGTATCCTTAATTGGTATACTTGTTTAGATCAATCTAGCTGGCAATGAAATACCTATCCATGTCCTAAATTTAAAAGGGGTTTTCTGGGGCACAGCTAATTTTCCATAAGCCCTTCAGTAAAGTATTAGTATTAGTAGTTCATATATCGATAAAATGGATATATAACTAGAAGTATTATTATTCTTTTAATTAACATTGGTTAAACAACTTCACTTGAGAGAAAGTGGTAACGTGATGTAGCCTGTCATTAAGATTTAATATCCTCTCTGCAGTGAGACACCGTACTCCATGTCCACCCCATCACAGAAAATGCTACAACAACTCACATTTGAATACATGGTTGTGTGACATCAGCAAAAAGCTGATTGAAGAGACAGATGTGACATCACTGTGTGCTTGTACTTAATGGTGTGAGAGGAAGATGGCAGAGAAAGGGCAAGGCATGGCAACTCTTAGATTCACAAGCATCATAATTTGGCTAATGTTACTGGGACAAGCATATCCTGAGAGGACAGGTGAGTGCACAACCTAAATTAATGTAAATGCTATATTTTACACAAGCGTGAGTTGAGTTTGTAATATAATGGTCCTATTTTCAGAAGGAAAAAAACAGAGAGATGCCTCTTTCAAGGAGCTGATTTCAAAATGGAAGCAAGGAGGTGAGTGGAATCCTCTGAAGGACTCTCCTGGCCCAGATACAGGCCAAGAACAATATGTCCACCCTTGGTTGAGGAGCATCATGGGGGGTCTTGAGACACTGGGCTTTATGTCAACCAAGAACTTGGGCCTGCCCTCCCTGAACAAGCCTGTGGACAGGCAGCGACTATCAAGCTTCCTCTACAACATCTCCCTTTACCTCCAAGAGATGGGTGCAGAACTAGAGGAGAGACAGACCTCATCTGATGAGGGGCAGCTATGGGAAAAGGTGCTGCAGTCGTTCATCCAGTCTGAAGGGAGTGCTACAATGAGCCAATGGAACGATGGTCACTTTCCACCTAGACCCAGCGTCAGACTCCAAGACTGGTTTTTGTCCTTGAGAGGCAGCCCTCACTGGGACTGGCTACTGGGGCTGTTGCAGAGTCTCATCTCTCTGTCCGAGCGCCAGCCTCAAAAGCCCATTTTGGCTTTGTTATCTCAGAACTGGAGGACAGTAAGTGCTGTGCTGGAGGCAATGATCCAGGCTATGGTCAGTGGAACCTACGGTCAAGCCAGCGCGGGTCTTCAGGGCTTCATTTGTGCACTGAAGGGCCGTAGTGACTGTGCTTTCAATGTCAGCTGGCTACAGCAGCTGCTTCTGTATTTAGAGACCCGCAACTGGAGGCCAGTGGTCAGTCTGCACCCAGTGGGTGAAGGGGGGGACCCAAATAGGGGCTCGCCTGTGTATGGACGAGTAATGCCCTTCAGGTTGCCCCCTGAGGCTATGAGTGAGGGCGGATCTCCTGAAAATACTTCTCTGGGAGACACATGGGGCACAGCGGAGGATTTAGGGTCCATGCAATCTTTACTCTTGCAAGCACTGTCACGCACAGGCGGGGAGAGGGCAGGTCACATAGCAGAGAAAAATCCTGAACTTATGCAACGGTTGGATGGTCTAAGGAATGGTCTCCTGCACAGGGTGGGTAGTTCTGTCTACAGTAACTTGAGGAAGAAAGTATCACGGGTTACCATGGCACTGCTTGATGATGCAAGCAGCTATGTGGATGTGCCACACCCCAGCCCACAGGGAAAATGCTCATTGGGTGAGTACGTGGTCCACTTGGCCTTCAAATTATAATATCACAAACAATTGAATGAAGGCCCACTTACCATTAAACATTAACATTAAATGCTCTATGAAAAAAGGTAGCAATGTTGTTTAAGTAGGCCAATCCCTGCATGTATTTTCTGTTCAGTTTGACTTATTCATGAATACAATCTAACTATCAAGTTATTTAAGAAAGACACTACTACACTCGTGTTAAAGTAGAACTGACATTTCAAACAAATGTATCTAACATTTACGAAAGAGTTCAGAATATTTAATGAAAGTACGATGGAAAAGTGCCAACAATACAATAATTTTGACAGAGCTCAGAACAATCCAAGACAGTGCACAACACTTGAATGCTTTACATCTAAAGATTGTTATATGAGTTTTACTATATTTAAAACTTTATTAACTGTTGCTGCCTGTCTTGGCCAGGCCTCCCCCGAAAAAAAAGACTTTTAATCTCAATAGGTGTTTCTCTCCTTTTTAAAGAGCTATGAAATATAAAAATAAAGGACAAATCAGAGCTAATTTCACAAAACAAATCACAAAATCTCCATTTTGTCATCAGTATGAATCTAAAGCATTAGAAACTTTTCTAAATAGCGGGATTATTGCTGGTCACTTAAACATGCAAACAATAAAGATACTGTGACTGACACTGCTTTAAAATCATTATGTCTGTGTCATTGAGAGGATCTGTCTTACCCTGAATCCCTTGGCTCGGTTAATCTCTTTACCCTTTCATTGATGCCAGTAACACTATATCCTGGGCATTGTTAGCTGTGGTATGCTGTTACAGTACAACCATAACTGTATGCTAGGGCATCCAGTTGCGTTCACAATTCCGTACTTTTATTCCTCTGTGATTTTCTGTTAATATTTTCCCTCATTTGTCTTTCTAAAGGTAACCTCAGACAGCTTATATTATGGTAAGATATCCACGTTTACACACACACACACACACGCACACGCACGCACGCACGCACACACACACACACACACACACACACACACACACACACACACACACACACACACACACACACACACACACACACACACACACACACACACACACACACACACACACACACACACACACACACACAGTCACACAGTCACACAGTCACACACACACACCCCCACACACACACACACACACACACACACACACACACACACACACACACACACACACACACACACACACACACACACACACACACACACACACACACACACACACACACACACACAGAAGGATAGTTATAAAAAAGTCATATGATCTCCATCTTATTGTCTTATTTGTCCATACATATTTAGGGGCATCAGACATAATGTAACATGGAACACCCAGGCTTTAGGCTTCACCTCCCAGGGTCTCCCCACCGCTCCTCCATTCCTGCTGTCCTGCACATCCACTGGGGATGATGGAGTAAGGTCCAGATCACCACGTCCAGCGCCGGCATCCCACCAAACCTCTGAGAACCCCCGTCCCAATCCTCGCCACTCCCGTTTCAAGCAGCGAAGGACAGAGGGCGGAGGTGGGGGTACAGACCACCAGGAAGACATGGAATCATCCTCCCCCTCAATAGAGATCCTGGAGGCAGCGTGTAATTCTACTATTCCAGGTTTGACAGGAGTCTCCAACTTCACAGTGTTTCTGTACTGCAACCTGTATGAAGTGGATAATGGGTCAGAGAGCCCTTCAGTGGTTCAGATGGACCTTGACCTACAAGCCTCCTGTTCTGATGCTGCCTGGTACCTGTCTGCTGCCGAGGAGGACTTCATGTGGGTTCATGTTTGTAGTGAGTTCTTGCCCCATGAGTTCAACAACACAGTGTGTGCCAATTCCTCTTTCTGGCTGCAGAGAGCCCACCAGGTGAGATTCATTTGATTATGTTTAAATACAAATATTTAGCAATACCATGACAAAACTATCTAAATTCACAAGCACCACAAATAATGTTCACTAAAAGGTTTTGGTTATTGGTATATATATACAGTATGTAATGTCAAAGCAAGTGTATGCAATATTCTGTATTTGATATTGGCTTTCATTCAATTTATTCTTTATCAGTGCCATAAATGCTAACTTAAATCTTTGCAGGCTGCATTGACGAAGGACTATCATTATTTAAACCAATCCAGCATAGACGACTTGTGTGTGCAACTATCACCGGAGACAGTAGAGCCTGGAGGGAGTCCAGGCCCTGATGAGAACTGTTTGGCTCAGCTGGGCAGCAGATCCCTCAGTGCCCGGGATTTCAGACGATGCTTCCTGCCCAACAACTCGGCCATGATTTCGGCACTGTGTGGTGGGGATTCCCCGGAATCTCACCACATCGTCCCAGGGGGAAGCTGGGCGGCGGAGTACTGCTCAAAGGTACACAACTCCTCCCGTGGCAACATCACTGAGGACATCTGTCTCTACAGGAAGTGGGATATTCAGCATTTTACCAACACCACCCTCCTGGAGCACTGTAGGCAGACACCTGGACTGAGAGAGTACGTTTGTCACAACGACAGCGTCTCACTCTATCGCCAGCAGTTAATACCTATATCGCATCTTTATGTCTTCTGTGCTTATATGGAAGCAGAGCTGGAGAGCAGGAAGTGCTTCCTGCAGAGATTCTTTGACATACTCCCAGCACCGTATGACTTTGACACATCACAGCTGTGCGTAGAGCCGGGCCCGCTACTGATGGATGCTGTGGAGAAGCTCAGTGCGTGTGAGGTTGAGGATGCTGAGAATGGTGGGTTTTTAGCTGCCTTGGGTTACCTGTTGCGAGTGCTGGACTTCATGGTGGGACTTTCTGCAGGCCTGGAGGAGGGGGAAGGAGAGGCGAGGCTAGGTTTGAGCCAGGCCATACTCCTCTCCGGTCTCCTTGACAATACCTCGTTCTGGACCACTCTGCAGCCTGCGGCCCCGCTGAGCGTGCTTCACACTGTGGGGATGTTCCTGCGCAGGGAGCAGAACCACACTGTCAAAGAGGATCTACTAAGCTGCTTCAGTGTAAGACAGACGCACGCACGCACGCACGCACGCACGCACGCACGCACGCACGCACGCACGCACGCACGCACGCACGCACGCACGCACGCACGCACGCACGCACGCACGCACACTTACTCACTCACTCACTCACTCACTCACTCACTCACTCACTCACAATGAGTAAATAAAATGTTTCCACTATCACCATCAGCCTGTTCTGTGGGACCTCATTCAGCAAGAAGACAACTCATCTGCCCTCAGAGTTCTGATGCAGGTATTTGACCATAAAGCTCCATTAGTATCCACACATCTGTGTTACAGATATCAGCTGCCTTTGGAGTTAGAGGAATAATTTTTTATTTTTTTTGGGCGGTGAAACCGCCCCTATAAGTGAGATTTGGAAAAATGTACAAATATCTTGGGCAGTGAAACCGCCCCTAAAAGTGAGGTTTGGAAATTTGTACAATTATCCTGCGCTGTGATTGGCCAATCACAATCTATTCAGGACTGTGATTGGCCAGTGTCACATGACACATGTGCATAGCCCTATATAAGCAACCATAACTTAAAAAAAACCATAAATTGTTTTTTTTAAAGTTATGGTCTTGTCCATCATAAATAGTGTTTCAATAAATGTATTTATCTTTTGTACATGATTGATCGACTCCATTCAGTATTGTGATTAGCTAGCAAGACACCGCCCACTTCACACAGGGTGTGATTTTTTATCTCAACAGGAGTATCTCCAAATGCCAAGAGAGAGAATTCGCACTCTTGTGATGTCTGCTGAAAAGGATGCTGTTAAGCGGTTTCTGTCTCACATGCATCAAAGTTGGGACCAATTACACGTTGAAACCACCCAGGTTAGCTTGAAAGATGATTCACATACCCTGGCAGTAGGGCTGGGTGATGTGACTTCAAATCAATATCACAATTATTTCAAGCATAATTGCCTCGATTACGATGAATGAAAAAATATATATATTTGAAGATCTCCAAGTTTGCACAAGCTTGTCAATCGGATATTTTCACAATTTTTGTATGCTACCATTGTAAAAAGAAGTATAATACAGGTTTAAGTGGTTAATCAGACTATTCTGTTTAGTGGATTAAAATCAAAACCTTGTTCTCGATTATTCGGTTATAAGTCGATTGGTATTGGTTTTGATTTTTTTTCCTTTAATTGCCCAGCCATACCAGCAACATTTAAATATTATTGAAACTACAGTACAAACCCGTTACTAGGCCGATAATATAGCTCTTGTATGCCATGGTCCTTGTTAAGTGCTTGAATGCTCCATTTGTGTCCTCTCTGTTATTTTCTCTCCCAGGCCTCTCAAAAAGAGTTACAAGCCATGGAAACAATGACAGCAGCCTTCATTCAAAAGTTCCCTCGTGTTACCCCAGAACTTTTTGTGGATCTATCTCAGTTCATTCCCTTCATGTCCGTCTCTGACATCATGAGCTTCCCAGCATCCCTCATGGTCAATGATAGTGTGTGAGTTGCCTAAAATGTCAATTTGTATTCTGACAGATTTGAAGATGCTGTTGCTAATACATTCTACATTGTGCTCGAAGGTTGCTGGCCATTCGTGACCATAGTTCGGAGATGAAGTCCCCACAGAAACAGGCTTTTCTAAATAGACTTCTCCAGTCAAATATGGTTGGTGATGTCTCTACATGGCCTCCATACTTTCTCAGTTCCATCCTCCCACTACTCCCATACCTACCAGTCAGTTATTTTCATCAGCTGACACCACAACAGGTAAGAGACATCTCTGCTTATGAAATTCTCCCGATGTTAAAGTCACAATTCATTAATTCATTAAGATAATCAGCAGCAAGTCTGCCTTCTCAGGAACTTTCATCCTGGCTTCCCTATTTTGGATATGTCATTGTAGGTGGAGACTTCAAACTTCAAAAATATAGTCGCTGGGTATCTAATATAAAAAATAACACAAATATAAAGTATTGTATTCTATCTCCCTTAGCTTAGTCCTCTTGTGGAGTTGTTGGGCAACATCAGTGTTGATGGCACAAGGGGACGCCATGTGCTCCGGACCCTGTTCAATGGCAAGAAGAAGAATCTCACTGGCGATAGCATACTGAGGTATAGGTCCTTGAAACTTGACACTCTACTCCAGCTTTATTCCCATGAATATGAAATAAATAGAAATAATTTACGTTGCAGGTTAGGAGTTCTTCTGTGTTACCTAGATGCAGAAGATCTATGGCCATTTCTCCAGGCATCACCTGTGTCCTCTGCTCTCTGGCAGCAACTGGCTCAATGCATGTCTGATGGACTCATCAGTCCCAGTGGCAGGGTAAGGACCACAATGCGGCACAAACCCTTACTGACATTTCTTGCATAACACATTTGCTCCTTACAACATCCAACACCCGTTCTGCCCACCATATCATCTATTGAAAGTTCTAGAACCCGTCCGATTATCAGGTTAGCAGATATATCAGGCATTATTTTACTTTCTTTTTTCCAACATCGATATCGTCAATTATCGTCGATGTTTCTGGATGTTTTTACATTTTAAAAAAATTTGGAGATCTACAAGCTCATGTTTGTGAAGTGGGTAATTAAAATAAAGCTTATTTTATATTATACTGTACTTATTTGCTTGTTCATTGTATAAGTAAGTTATGTTGTTTTTTTTCTTTTGAAGTTATGAAATCTAGGTTTTTCAAATTGATGAAAAATAAATACATCTTTTAACAAAACAATGGTCAAAACATTGACAAAATCGAGATCAACATCAGACCCAAAAATCTGGCATCGGTCGGCCTCTAGAAAGTTTCAAAATGAAATACCAGGGACTGGATCGACTTGCAAAAGACATAACCTAATGGTTGACCCATGCTCGTTTTTATGTAATTTTTGTTGCTGTTTTTTTATAATGCTGTGTGTATGCTACTCTTGTCTTGTTGCATTGCCCGCTTGTATCTGCTGTTTAATTTTAACATTTTTATATAGCTTGAATGTGTTTGTTCTTTAGCCCCTACCTCCTTTCCCTCAAGAGGCCTTGCCTTTTTCCAGGCCGTAATTGTTAAAAGGAATTTGTCCTTAATGACTTTCCTGGTTAAATAAACTTTAAAGGTTAAATTGATATTAATATTAATATTAATATTAATATTAATATTAATATTAATATTAATATTAATATTAATATTAATATTAATAATAATAAATAAATTTAGAATGGTACCGTAATGTACAATCTTCATGAATGATATTTTTGCTCAAATATGCTTTTCTGTTGTACATTTTGTTTAATGATAAAGCAAATATTTTTAGATGTGAGGGGCTAACCCTTTGAACTGTGTTTTGTACTCAGATGTCCTCTTGGTTGATACCAGCAGTTCAGACCATGAATGTCAGCAGCCTCTCCCCTGCAGAATTATCTTCTCTAAGTGGTCTGCTGCCCCAGCTAGGAGCATCCTTCTTGCTGTCACTTCCCTCACAGCAGCTTCTGGAACTCCTCACACAACCAGGATTACCTAGTTATTCCACAGCACAGGTCAGCAGGAATTCTGATAAAAAGTGATAAACCTTAAAGTATTTTTCTTCTTATATGTTGGTTATTTGCCATTCTTGTCTTGTTAAGTGTTAATCTGAAACCACAGATTAGGTGGTTCGGGCATCTAGTACGGATGCCTCCCGAGCGTCTCCCTAGGGAGGTCCTTGCTGCACGTCCCACTGGGAGGAGACCCCCTGGCAGACCAAGGACCAGATGGGGGGATTATATCTCCACACTGGCCTTGGAACGCCTCAGGATAGTGGCTAATGTTACTCGTGAAAGGGAAGTCTGGAGCTCTCTGCTGAAACTGTTTTCCCCGCGGCCCGACTCTGGATAATCGGTTGAAGATGGATGGATGGAACCACTGTTCTTCCCAATTAGAGTATTGATTTATTGCGTTGGCATTTTTTGCTGCCGATCACTGCCATGTCTGAAAATGTATTTAAAATACCTTTGATACACTTGAAAACCCCCAGATTTTATTTAAAAAAGATTATGATATTATCTTCACCGTATACTATAGACTGATAATTGCTTTGTGGCAACCAAATCATGTCAGATGTTCTGCTTTAACTCCTATCCAGAGAAAATGAGATTTGTACTCTAACTTGTAACTTGTACTTGTACTTGTATCTTGAAGACTATAAGAACTTTTGCAACAGCTTTTTGTTTTGTTTCTTCTTCAGGCTTTTCAATTATTATCCAAGATCTCAGAAGAAACCAATGTAAGTACTATAGATCTGTTCAACTGTTTTAGCTGATTTTCGGCCAAATATTTTGTAACTGGGCTGTGTTTCTTTGGTGACTCACTCCCTGCTAGCTTACCATGGGAACACTGTGCAGGCTGAAGCCGTTACACCCTGGTCTCTCCCCTGCGGTGCTGAGAAACCTCCACTGGACTGAGACCAGTGGAAAGGCCCTCTGCCAGTGCTGGAGAGACCTACTGACTGAACTAAGGCCTGGCCAAAGAGCTATGCTTTACACTGCACTGCAGGAGGTGAAGGGGCTCTTGTCTTTCTTTCAGTAGATCACTTTCTGCTCTCACTGTCTACAGTTAATAACTTGCAGTGACTCTCACTTATCGTTGTCACCACATCTTTACTGGAGGACAATGGGGGGGTATAGATGTTGGTTGGCAATAGATACCACTTAAACACAGCCTCCTTTCACATGCAAATACAGATCATATTACTAGACTTAAAGACCTTGCTTGGTAAATACTACCACTACTATTACTACGAACTACTACTACTACTAATATCAATAAAACAATTCCTGTAAAGAGAGGATAGATAATTGTGGGCATGGTTAACTATTGAAAATTAATCCAATAGTAAGTTTTATCCATCTGATCCATGACTGTGAAACATGCATTTATGCCTGTCTTACAGGAAATGGCTATGTAGGATTCATTTATTTTTGCTCTCTGTTGCGCATCCACAGGTTCTTGACAGAGACGTGAAGGACATCAGTCTGCAGCTACAGTGTCTCCTCCCTTTTGTCCCCCTGAGGAAGCTAACCGAAGACGTGAATGGGAATACAATCCTCAGACACATCAGCTTGTATAGACACATGCCCTGGTCTCATCAACAGGTTCACTGTTTGTTCCAACATGCTCTTGTGTGACTTACAGCACTTGATTGACACACCAATCTGACTCCAACAGACATGGTGCTAGCTTGGATCCAGGCTCCAATTAATCTGCAACTCATTGGCTATGCTTCAGCTAAGCCATTCAGGATATTAATACTCCATAGGCTTCAACTGCCATCAAGCTAATTAGTTTGGATGTAGTACAATAGTCTGGAGCAGGTGGTATAAATTATTAATGGCTACTTTAAAGAGATTTTGTCACAGCCAGCAGTGCATTAGACTGCTTTCATCACCTGTTCCCTGCCTACGTCCTGGGCCAAATTAATCTAGTATATACTGAAGCATAACAACAACTCTTCCAGCTAGTTTGAAATATATTATGAGACAGATCCCCCCCCTGCCATTCAAGATTATATTTAAAAGCTAAACATGTATTATTGTTGTTGGATGGGAAAGAAAGTGAAAAAAAAGAAAGAAAATAACAACAAAAAAAATCTAATCTTTTTTCTGTCTGACTAGGCTCAGCTTCTGTTCAATAAGATCCAAGGATTTAGAAACACTACCAGAGCAGCTGTTGAGTAAGTTGAAATACTGATCCCAGCGATGAAGTCCTCATTTTGTGGTCATACTGTCCAACAACTACAATGTTTAATATATTTGAAGGAATTTGGGCCATATTGCTGGTGGAATGAGTTGTGACTATTTGCGGCTCTGGACCAATGAATCTGATTTCCCAGGATTGCTTCAGTTTGTCAGTCAACAGCCTGGAGGTGTGAGACCTGCTCTGGTGAGAAATTTCAGATAACGCCACCTACCTCAATCACGCTTTTAGAACAGCAATTGATCATTAACGACGTAAGCCCTATTTTCTAAAAAAAATTATAACTTTTCAAAAACAATTACAAAATGGCCGATGCTACAATTTTTACAAACCATTTTTCAAAAAGTGTCAAAATCAGGGTTAAAGTGGTTAAGTTGTTTTATTAATTTAGTGTCAGGGTTATATTCCAAGATAATTGATTTACCGAGAATGTATCAATATATTGAGAATTAACGTATCTGTTTGAATTTAACATTTGTTTTGTCTTTGTTGCTAGCGAAAATGTATTGTGGAAGAACTGAGCAACAGACCAGATATAGACCTTGGCGTTCTGAACTCATGGTTTGCGACAAGATTACCGTAAGCACCTTATTACTGTATTATATACATTTTCTTTGTGAATGTTTGTATCCATATATTAATACTTCTATTCTGTTCCAGAGCAAGGATGATAGAGAATCTATCCAATACATCTCTCAGAGCCGTTTTGGATCACATCCTTGGACACTTTGCTGATTTCCTGAAACTGCCACGTTATAGACAGGCGACTTTAGCAGAGAAGACCATTACTGTGCTGGTAATTAAAATAAACAAGTCATATCATTATATTACATACAGTGCATTTGCAACATAATACAATTGATGTTTTTAAGAGGCTAATTAGATAACATGAGAAGTCACCGAAATGTGAAGGAAATGTTGATCACACAAGCAATGGGACTTATGCCAGTCCCTTTGAAGAAGTGTTACATTTAATTCATGTTCATAAAATAACAATATTAGATTAGACACGCACGCACGCACGCACGCACGCACGCACGCACGCACGCACGCACGCACGCACGCACGCACGCACACACACTGATACACTTGACGCCATGGCCATCAACCTCTTTATCAGATAGACAGATGTCTGTGCACAATGATACGAGACACATGTTCTTCTGTTCTGTTCTTTTCCATGTCTCATATTCTCTAGTCACGTCATGTGTCCAGTACTTATTATATTCTCTATAAACTTCAGAACTTGTCATGTGATACTGCCTGGCGTCATCTTGTTCTCTGAGCTCGCCACTCAACTGAACCATCATTCACCACCCTTAGTTAAAGGGAGAGTCTTAGGACCACATGGAGGGTCAACTAAATTCTCGCACACACATTACATTACACACACACACACACACACACACACACACACACACACACACACACACACACACACACACACACACACACACACACACACACACACACACACACACACACACACACACACATTGTGTGTAATTTGAGATGATTCATGTCTTACTCATCTGCTATTATAGAAGTGGTGTCTTATCATTCTTATGTGTCTCCCATCTTCTATAGGGCCCTTCACAGGCTGTGGCTGAAGGGAAGATAGACAGTGCCACTCTTGAACTCCTCGGGCCCTTGCTCCCTTTTTTGGACCATGATAGTTTGGCCCTGGTGGACAGAAGTGCCCTGGTACTGCGGCTTGATGAGATGAGAAGCTACTGTCTACCTCGCAAGGCTCTGAAAGATATTGGTGTCCTTATTACTAAGAGGGAGTTGATGGGGTAAATGAAGCCTATCTGTTGTGGTTATGGAATATATGTAATATCACACCTGGGTCAAGAATATCTGAAGACTAAACTGAAAACTAAAATATATGACAAGCTTTGTGTCTATGTTTGAGTTTTCAAGAAAACATTTAGCCTCTGTGCAGTAAGTTACTGAATAATGCAACAATGTCATGACTCATGAGTGAAAAAGCCCAGAAGGCAAGTGAGATCGGAGGCAGCAAATTCTGGAGGTCAACTGTTCATGAACTTGCATCAAGGTTTTGAGAAATGCTAATTCTCTACCAGAATTAAATATCTATATTCATGGTTTGAAAATGTTAGGCAGGAATGATATTCACTATACAGTGTGAGAAATGCTTGATTTGTCATTGCACGTTGCATGCATGTTGTAAAAGAAGACTAATGCTTGTGTTTGTATGTTTGGCAGGGAGCCATCAAAATGGGATGCTGGAAATGTAGAACATTTGGGTAGACTAGTGTTTAGTCTCTCGCCAAAGCAAATCAACTCTATTCCACTGGTGAGTGCATGAATGCATGGTTGCCATTTTTAAGTGTATTTCTGTGAACACAATGGGTTCCCATTCAGCTCATGTGATGTGTCACACCTGCTGTGACTGTGGGGGTGGCACAAAGACAATTGGGGTACTGCATTAACTGCATTATAAAGAAAAAAATCACACCCAGTGTGAAGTGGGCGGTGTGGTCACAGTGGTCATCACAGTGATGGAAGTTCACTTAAAGAAAAGTAATATTGTGGACCAACCATTGTACACCCCATAAATGTTTTTTTTAAGTGCATAGTCCTATTTATAGGGCTATGCACATGTGTCATGTTTCACTAGCCAATCACAGTCCTGAATAGACTGTGATTGGCCAATCACGGTGCAGGGTTAGGGGTGTACACTGGTGGCCAATCACAGCGCAGGGTTGGGGGGGTGCAATGGGTGTCGATGTCCAAACCTCACATATAGGGGCGGTTTCACCGCCCAAAAATCACACCCAGTGGGCGGTGTGGTCACAGTGGTCATCACAGTGATGGAAGTTCACTTAAAGAAAAGTAATATTGTGGACCAACCATTGTACACCCCTAACTTAAAAAAAAAACATACATGTGTTTTGTTTAAGTGCATAGTCCTATTTATAGGGCTATGCACATGTGTCATGTGTTTCACTAGCCAATCACAGTCCTGAATAGAGTCAGCGGTGGCCAATCACGGTGCAGGGTTAGGGGGGTACAATGGTGGCCAATCACAGCGCAGGGTTGGGGGGGTACAATGGGTGGGGGGGGGTACAATGGTGGCCAATCACAGTGCAGCGAATGTCGATGTCCAAACCTCACTTATAGGGGCGGTTTCACCGCCCAAAAACGGTGTGCATCACATGACCTGATGAAGATCCACGACAGAATCGAAAGAGGTTTTTGTACCTACTCTGGTGTGCGGGCTCTACCCTCTTTGAACTGAAACCTCTTTAGCCCAGCACCCACCAGTCGATGTGCGTTTTTTAATTGGATTTAATTTATATGACATTACTGGTTTGTAGCATACAATCTTATGGATTGTTTTTTCTTCCTGATTAGTCAGTGTTGAGTAAAGACACAGTGGAACAGGTCCTGTTCGGCAAAAACCACTGGGAAGATACTGATGTGGGCAAAGTCTGCATAACCCAGTGTATGGACCAACAGAACCAGAGAGAGATGACTCAGAACTTTCTTCGAGGGATTGTCAGAGCACGCAACAGAAGAGCTAAAGGTTTTCCCCCTGATGCATAATGTAGCATATTAAACAATTATTTTGACACCTACTGTTGTTATTACTATTGCTATTACTATCACTCCAGATTCACTGTAATTCAATAACCATTAATTAACTTTTATAGCCTAGCTTGATTGTTTTGGCACTTGTTCACTCCTGAAGTCACACCCAATGGTAGCATGGTGAGATGCTCCGCAATTAATTGTTACATCTATTGTTCCATTGTTACATCACTTTTCCTTTGTGTAGTTCCAGTGCCAAGCTGTGCGGACATTAGAGGGACATTCCCTTCAGCTTGGACGTCCCTGCAGCTGAACCGCATGTCACTGGCAGATCTGAAACAGTGTGTGGAAGTTGTCGGTCAGGACGGCTCACTGAGCTCTGACCAGCGCAGAACCCTGTGGTTAAAGATCAGACAGGTCAGTGCTGTTAAACCTGATTTATACTTCATCGTACAACGAAGTACAAATTGTATAAGTTAAGCATTACAGCTCATTGCCTTTCCTGTCTGCAAGATCATTTTAAAAGGTATGGGAATCAATCACTGCAGTGCTTCTCTGCATGATCTTCATACTGTTTCATTTTCAGTACATTGTTCGCTGTTAATTTCAGTAGAAATGCCTCAGCGTCACAGAACAGCTGACCAGTTGCATGAATGAAAAATGTAATGTATAGCCATCAACACAAGACACTATGGTTGAAGTATGATCTGGATGTTCTTACCAGGCCTACAGTCCAGTGAGACTCTTGAGACCAGAGCAGGTGCTGTCTCTGGGTTGTGTGGTGACTGAGATGGGGGAGAGGGAACTGCAGGACACTGATCTCACTGATCTTGGAGTACTGGAGCAACTGGGGACACTGACAGAATGGAGCCCTAAAAAAGTGAAATTTTGACCCAGACATAGAACTTGAATTCAATAAGAGCATCTAAACGTATGGCTTATATTATTGATGATATAGCCTGTGGTATGTGTAAGCTGTAAGTGTCGTTACAGATGAGAGCAGCAGTTCTAGGCCTGAAGCGGAGGCGAAAGCTGAAAGTTGAGCAGTTATCTGCAGTAGAGCTTGCAACTCTTGGCCACCTGATCTGCGGTTTGTATCCCGCCGAGATCAGCAGATTAAATCCCTACAATTTGAGGTCAGTCAAATTCTTCATATGCAGTCTTTCTGTTGTTGTTGCTGTTGTTGTTGTTGTGTTTTTACTTAACCACATGTATGATGTACCCCAACATTCCTATTCTGGGGCAAACATTTGGTGGAAATAGCAGATCTACAAGCTCACACATACTGTGCACAAGTGAACATAGTTTAACTCCTTGAACACCTTGATAGTAGAATCCTGTGTCCCCGGCCCCGCCCCCTCCTCAATTTTCTCTGTAAATATACCCTATTATTCTACTGAACGTTATTCCAATATGTTTTGTGGTATATTTGTATTGTATTGTATTGTCTGTATTATATGTATTATTACCGATGAATTGAATACAAAGGACCACAATTGAAACAAGCCCCTGGGGCTTTTTGTGTTATCCTTTTAGCATTACCTTTGACTGTACTACCTGTTAATAATAAAACAAGAGCTCGTACAAATAATTGACAACAAGTAGGCAAGGCTAAGAGGAAGGGTCAGGGTAGTGTTTCCATACGTACGTATACGTATATAGTGTATACTGATAGAACACACCACTGGTATGGATAGCCTGCACATGATTGCTACTGTACTGTATACTCCACTCCTCTGCATTAGTAATAGTAACATTTAGCAGGCAGGTTCTAATTTAATACTTTTTGAATGTCCTTAAGACAGAACTCTCAGATTAAATCTCAGGCAGGTCAGTGGTGTTAAACCCGATTTATTCTTCACCATACGATGAAGTACAAATTGTATATGTGTAGGTGATCAAAGCTATTAAATATTAAAATGCCTGAACCTATCATTTACAGTATTGCGGCTCTATTCCTACGGGAGATAGCCTTGCCCTGTACAGAACAGCAGATGGAGGCGTTGGCAAGTCGTCTGTCCAACCCAGATGCCTTTGGTCCAGTCAGTGCCTGGGGACCAGAAGTATTCACTGAGATTGGTACCTTGGCAGGTATTATAGAGCACTGGGCGCATTCTTTTGAGATTTGATTTGGGAAACATTCATGTATATTTGATCATGCAATCAATGCACTCATCATATTGTCTTTTTCTGTCCAGTGGGTCTTGAGGACATGGTTCTGTCAGCTCTGGTACAAGAGCAAATGGAGGGAATCACACCTGAAACTATTGCCTTAATTCCTCCAGAAAAGATGGCTGTGAGTTTATACGGTGTGGCTCTGCGGGAGTGTAGCCGTTAGAAGCCACAGAATGACCTCCATTTCCCCCCGCATATGTTTTTTTTTTTTACTTTTTGAAATATTTACTTTAATTTTATGATGGAAATCAAAGTGGCTCTGAACCTTGCCCAAATTTGGAGTCATACTGTACTTCATAGATACAGTATGCCATAGACGACTGACTTCACAGGCTGTTCACATGAAGTCTGACACCCACACTGGAGCCACACCATTTCCATATGGATCCCGAGATCCACCTGATTTGGGGTTTTTTTCCGTCACTAATGTTATCTCACTTAATGTGCAGTTAGCCACATAGCAAAATCCTTACTGTTGTATTAACCCTGAGAGTGTAAAGATAGGATTCAGCTGTGTATTGTTTCTGCATTTCTACCCCATCGTCTGCCCAATTTAGTTGTTTCCAAATCCTATACTGTGGTCCCTGTCACTGCCTGGGGGGACGTCCATGTGCCTCCCCCAATACATATGGATTTGCCAGCTGCAGGGAGAGCAAAACGCACATGGTCTCCTCCAGGTCCCTTCCCTGCCGAACAGCAACACCGACCAACTAGCAGAGGTCACTAGAGCAGCAAGGACATGATCCCTGATTGGCTTCCCATCAGTGGACACAGCCAGGAACACAGCCAGTTGTGTTTCACTAGACTAGAGCGCCTGGCCAAGCCGGAGGCACCGTTGCTCCTTGCTCGGCACTGAATCTGGTTCTCTGCAGTGGTGGTATTTTACTTTTGTGACACCCAGATGCCCCCAAGATTTTGCAGTGCATATGATTTTTTTCCTTTTGTTTTACTAGTCATGATTAGCACGACTCAATTATACATAAGAGTACGTAAAGTAGGCTACTTTATGTGTGCCTCATGTATTATTGAGTATTTGTGTAATGTGTTTGCCAGGTGGTGTTCAGTGCAACTCAGTTGTCTTGGCTAAGTGTGGAGCAGGCCTGGGCAATTACTGAGGAGCAGTGGGCAGAACTGGACCGGGGACAGAGACTCGCTCTTACCCAAGCTCAATATGAAGGAGACATCCTACATGAGTATAGAGGTGGGCTTTAACCACTTTCAACCTGGCATCCAATTGTTCATGACAACTACCACCCACCCCACCCCTATATATATATATATATATATATATATATATATATATATATATATATATATATATATATATATATATTGCAATCAGTTTGATATGTTATGTTTTTAAGCTATCATTTATAAAGACATGTTGAAGATATTCATGTTCTGTTCATCTACTTTCACAGGAAGGAACTTTGCTCCAGTTGCCTTGAACACAAACCGCCTCACTATATGCTTATTGGCCCTGTGCCTTATGTCATGGCAACTATTTTAAAATGCACAAACTCATTTGTATTTATTGTCCTTTGACCTCCAAATGGCATGACACACATTTGTACTTAAAATAAAGATTTTGAAATGTGTTACGTAACGTATGTGTGATGTCTTAGATCCACTCCTTGTCGTGCTCTCCAAATGCATATTTGTTAATCCGACGTATTTTTGCACAGCACCATTAAACTAAATTGATATAAACTGCTATGCATATTTGTGGCATAATGTAGATAGTTTTATAAAGCTGAAGAAATGATTATGCTTTGACTTCCTAACAAATAATCCTTTTGTGTTTCAAAAAAGTTCAAATGTTCTGTCTACTTTACCTTTTAACTGAGACTGATTTACAGTAGCTATGTCAGACATTTTCAAATGAACTGCGACAGAACATAGGCTACTGTAAGCTTGCCACATCATGATCGTTGAATATACAGTCAGTAATTCACCAGCAAATCTCAATATTTCTCAGTGTTTCTTGTGCAGGTGTATTTTTGAGTTCAACTTTGTACTTTTGCTGAAGTACATGCTTTGTACTTTTGTACTTTTGCTGAAGTACATTTCTAATGCGGGACTTCCACTTGTAACAGAGTATATCTACATTACAGTATTGATATTTTTACTGAAGTAAAAAATGTGACTACTACTTCTTCCATCACTGTTCCTAGAGAACAATTGCGGGGGTTGAACAGTTTCCGCTATCTGACCTTGGCAATTTTGTGACAATAGATGGCGCTGTTGCAACGTCTGATGGTATAAATAACTGGAGTCAACCAGGATGACAATGGATCCCATAGTCCAGATGGATAGTTGCTCGAGCTGTGATTCGCTAGTTGGTTGTCACTGGTAACTGCTGTCGATTGACAAACAGCAGTTTTTAATAGAGAAACATGACATGTCAATTATTTGATTGTGTGAAATAAATAACGCTGATGAAACCAGGGAGGGGGGGGGGGGTCACTGAGATTTTTACAGTGGTGGAAAGTAACTAAGTACAAGTACTCTTAGTACATTTTTTTTTAAACTTTCAGCTCCAATTTTTACATTTTGCATCACTTTTACTTCTACTCCACTACATCTCAGAGGCAAATATTGTACTTTTTACTCCATTACAATTATTTGACAACTTAAGTTACTGATACAGATATAAATTATTATATTATAAAACATACATTAGCCTCTTTGGCCCTATTTTATACATAGGTGACTAAATAGCTGATCTACAAGCTCACAACACGTAGCATCGCTTGTAGATCTGCTATTTTCAAACATTTTAGTACTTTTACTTTTGGTACTTTTAAGTATATTTTAATGCCAATTACTTTTGTACTTTTACTCAAGTAAGATTTTGAACACAGGCCTTTTACTTGAAACAGAGTATTTCAACCTTGCAGTATTGATACTTTTACTTAAGTAAAATATCTGAGTACTTCTTCCACCACTGTTAAAGATTCCAATGAAACTGGTATGTAACGTAAACTCATAGAGCTCAAAACAGCGGTTGCCGTGACAACCCAACCACCCAATCCCGGTGCGATTGTCTCTCTGCGGTATGGGATCTAAAGACAGGAGGCGTGCTCCTACGTCTGCACTGGCATAGAGACACACGGCCGGAAGCGGAAGGCCTACAAATCCACGCCCACTTTTGACACTCGGGGTCCGTTAGAAAGATGAACTGCAGCTCTCAATGCAATCTCTATGAGAGGCATTGTAAAATACCGTCATTTCACTGGTTAACTACTGAGGCTGTAGCGATTTTTTTTGTGTTCTAATAATCTGTCCCATTTGTTTAATTTGTCCTTTTTAATGTCCCATATCTTTCATCTCGATATACTACCCACAATATACTATAATATACTCCATCAGTATGTCAAAACCGCTAGCATCGGAGATCCAGACTTTAAGTGGTCGCATCACGGACGCATCCCTTGAGGTTTTCAATACCCAGAAAACTGGCGAAAGTGGCCGTTTTCAATAGGTTTTGGTCATTATCTCTGGAACAGAAGGTCCAATCTGCTCAGTTCAAAGCTTGTTGGATGCGTGACTTTGAGGACAATAAGCACGCAATGACACATTTTCGGGTTATTTATTTTTTTAGGGGAGGCGAGACCTTAGTTGGGCAGGCGACCGCCTCTCCTGCCTCTACAGTGGGTACGCTGTCGGTCGGCGCTCGGCGCTCGTAAAGACAGTGATGTCACTGAAATGCCTGTCTGCTGTCTACCCTCTGCTGTGTTAGCATTATGGGTAACTCGTTAAAGTGGCAAATTAAATGTGAAACACATCAACTATTAAGAAAACAAGAAGATATGTTGACAAAGACACTCCATACATTTGGAAACATATTTTTATTTAAATCAATATCGTCTCCAGTTAATGTAGGAATATTTCAAAAGTAGGCTAATTCTCATATCCTCTCATAGGGATTGCATTGGCAGCTGCAGTTCATCGTTCTAACGGACCTCGAGTAGCGGCGCTGTCTCAAAAGTGGGCGTGAAATTTGTAGTCCCCGTGTGTCTCTATTGCGTGGCTAGTGTTGCCATGTCCGCTTAATATAAGCGACCGTAGGCGTCTTTTTCTGTAAAGTTGCTTGTAAAAATTGTTTATTTGCGGGTTGCAGTTTTTTGGGGCTGGTTTCCAAAGTGTAGTTGTTTATTTCGGCTTGCTTCTTATTTTTTTTATTATTATTTAAACCAGTGGTTCCCAAATATTTTCATGAAAATGTTTTGTGCCCCAGGGGAGCATTTGTGTTGTTAGAATGTTTCAAATAATATTCCAAATATCTCACATTTTATTGCAAGATTTTTTGAAAATAGCACATAGGTTTTAAAAGTGCTCATGTGGCCCAAGTTGCTTCTTTCGGGCTTGTTTTCATATACCTGGTTGCTTGTTTCTCTCGCAAAACCTGGCAACACTGGCCGTGGTCGTGACGTATTTCCTGGGGGTGGTATATCGCATCGCGGACCACTCAGCTGTATAGTGGTTATCATGACTATTTATAGTCTTCAATTGGACGTTGTTATCTTCTTCCAGTGTGTTTATCGTGTCATTGAGGGGCACAGTGACGTGGTGTACGAACACAACTAGCCCAGGGGAGGACGGACACCATGTAAACGGAACCCCGGTAAGTTAATCTTAATAATAATGCGAGGTAAAGTTTCCCCCCGTAATGTTAGTTCTTTAAAAGGTGTGTGTGTGTGTGTGTGGCGAGTTCGCCGTGTGTGTAAACGCCCGGCTGGTATATGTATACTCCGTAGTATGACGGCGTCGCTCGCCGAAAAGAACGGGTATATATCGCGGCGCACATTGTTGTTACCAGCGTTGCCATGTCCGCGTATTATAAGCAACTTTGGGCTTGTTTTTCTGTAAAGTTGCTTGTAAATATTGGTGGTTGCGGTTTTCTTGGGCTGGTTTCTAAAGTGTCCTTGCTTATTTAGGCTTGCTTCCCAGTTTTTTATTATTATTTAAACTAGTGGTTCTCAAATATTTTCATAAATGTTTTGTGCCAGGGTTCAGGGAGCATTTGTGGTGTTAGAATGTTTCAAAGAAATATTCCAAATATTCCAAATTTTATTGCAAGAGTTTTTGAAAATAGCCGATCTACAAGCTCACAACGCATTGCTATTTTCAAATGTGCTCATGTAGCCTAAGACGCTTCTTTTGGGTTTGTTTTCCTAGACCTGGTTGCTTATTTGTCTCACAAAATATGGCAGCACTGGTTGTTACCTTGTAGGTTTAAGTTATTTTTCGGCAAGCGACACCGTTGTACCATAAGGTCTCTCAATGAAGCTTGAGTCTGTGCTCTTGGCCCTGGTACCGCTGGGACTGACTGGCCGAGAGGAGCGCGTTTTGTCCAATTGATCCTGATCAATCAATGTTGTTAGTTACACTGTATCGGCTCCTATGGATCTGATCAGTCAACATGCATTATGTGGTGACGTCTGTCTGTCTGTGTGAATGCCTGCTGCAGAAACCCTCCTTGTGAGCTCTCTGTCAGTCATCATCAGTCGTCAGTCAGATAGTAAATGTATGCAGTGGTGTAAAGTAATAGGTACATGTACTCAAGTACTGTACTTCGGTACATTTTTTTTAAAATACCTTATTTTTTTTTCATTTGAAAACTGGTGAAATGGGACATTATGCATAATGACAACTTTTACTTTTGGTACTTTCAGTATATTTTGATTCCAATACTTTTGTACTTTTACTCGTGTACATTTTGAATACGGGACTTCTACTCGTAACAGAGTATATCTACGTTGCAGTATTGATACTTTTACGTAAGTAGAAAAATGGAGTACTTTTTCCACCACTGGAGTTAAGTGGTGGAAAATCCTCGGACTAGGAGGAATGACAGAACTGAGAGGAAACGAGGAAGACATGTGAGTGTGAAGTACATTGTATCCTGTTGCTGATCACAACACAACACACTGAATACAGTAGTAGTAAGCAGAGGCAGGACTTCTCACAATGAGAGTGAAGTCTAGAGGAGGTCCAGCCAGATCGATGCAAAATGATGATTACATGTGGTTTCTGGTGAGTCAGTCATGATGATTTAGAAAGCTTTTTACGCCATCAGTTGAGTTAAAGTTCTTCAAGTAACTCCACCCTACACACAGACTGATTGACGCTTGATGCATTTGGCACTTGCTGAGTGAAGTTTTTCTTGTTTCCGAACTAAACTGACTTGTTGTTTCCTTGCCTACTATGCTGTAAGTAACATCGGCGTTCAAGATAATTCATATTTTACCGGAACATCCTCGTGATCTAGATGGATATCTGGTGCATAATGCATTTCCTAAATTCAAAAATCGAGTTGAATTTTTGTAGTAGCTCTAGAAGTCCGTAATGCGACTGTTGGCCTAGTTCTCACCAGCATGTCACTCTGAATGTGCGTTATGTAATTGATGTTGGGTGTTTATTAGCTAGCACCCACACAAATGCAACTGTTGCATTAGATTTGTTTAGTTGTATTTTATGTTGCCTTACAGGGAACCATGAACTATAGTTGCTCTTTAGCCTTGGATCAAGACTATCAAATATGTATTTTTTGCTTTTGTTCATACGAAAGTCAGACTCTATTAAACACATCTATGACTATGATAGTCTTGATCCAATTGGTTTGTGGCTCTTATAAGGCGACATGCTGTTCTGCAAACTTCTCTGGTTACAATGCAAATGGAGCATTGATAGGCTGTTACGTGTGGGGATTAGGAATGTACTTGACATTGGTATATGCTTCATAGCAGGAGCTGACCGATACCCGTCTTTCCTTGCTTTGAGTGCTCTGGACAGAATCACGATTGTCTTTATTGCGTTAAGTACATTTAGCAAGGAATTGTTCCTAGACAGTTGCACAGAAACACACTAACAAACAGTAAACAGGGTATAGGTGTGTTTGTTAGTATATTAAATAAATCAAACATATCTTTAGGCCTATGTATAAAAATCCATTATTTATTCATTCATTATTCAGTGTTCCAACATAGTTATGTATGTATCTATCTCAGAGAGATGTTATAAAGACATGTAAATAACATGTATAAAGAAATGTATGCTTTACAGCCCCTGTACAGTATGAGCTTTAGAGCTTTAGTTTGAAAACTAATTTTTGGTGGATGAAGAATAGGCACTAGAAATGTGAAGTGGTTAGCTTCACATTCACACTGACTATACAACTGACTGTCAAAGTCCAGATCTGAGTTAATTGACACAACTGAAAATCACAATTTTCAGTTGTGCTGAAATGTAATGGAAGGTCTAGGTCTAAACCACCACACGGCTGACTAACTAAAAAATCTGCAAGTGAAAAGTTTGCATCAGTCAAAAGCATTCTGTGCGAAGGCGCTCTAGTGGAATAGAAAGCTTTGACAGCGATAGTCCTGTGGCTATCATTAGGCCTCTGGTGTATTATTTAGTCCAGAGTCAGGTTCATTTCAGATAGCCTTGTCATCATGTTGTATGATGCTGTAGATGCACTTTTGTGAACGCCGGCCAGCTTTTTATAGCTTATGGTGGGAATTCCATATTTTTTCAAGGCTGTCTTTTGCATAGCTTACTACCCGAGTATTTTAAATCATACTGATACATTAAATATTATGTTGCCGAACTTGCCGTTAAAGTAGGTGTAATTAAAAAAAAAACGTATTTGCCTAGCTAGCTATTTCATACCATACAGTAACTTTCCTCCAAAATGTTTGAATATAGACTTGTTTAGCCTATTGATCATCCTTGAGGACAGAAAGAATCCAGAAAAATATCCGCACACAGAGTTGCTTTATTTAACACATGAAATCTTATTCTACATTGTTCATTAAGAATTTTACTTTCACTTTGAGACTCATTAAAGTCATATTTTTGAATCTTGACTTGTTTATTGCTATTTGTCAAATGAGCTAATGCTTTTTTTTGTATCTTGGAAACAATATTTGAAAAATAATTAAACTAACATGTTACTGCCATTTAGTGGTATGTTGGGACCACTGACCAGTCACTCAACATAGTTGACATTGTTTCTTAAGAGCAGTAAAAGGGTAGACCTTTTGTCATTCCATGATGTGTGGCTTGCATGTTGACGTTAAAGCCTGCTGAATGGCTGAGTGGCCCTATGAGGTCACAAGCGGAGTCTGTACTTTGAGCTATGCTTTACTCTGGACGTTACAGGGCAGCTTTACATGCCACCCCTTCTCATTTGCACAGCATCCTTTATTAAAACAACACTACTACTAGGAAGGTGAGTGAGGTATTCTGTCTTCTGGCTGGGGTGAGTGAGGTATTCTGTCTTCAATATAGCCTAAGTAGTCATAGTTTTTAGGCTGTGTGTGGACTAATTTGCACATTTTGCAGATAAATGCTGGATTAAGTGGCCAGTTTAAGATACCAACTCTTGAGCCAGTCAAAATTTTAAGGGTACAGGCAAGAATTCTTGTTTGATGTTGTTCATTTACATTGAGAATTTAAGAGGTAGTCAAAAAGCTAAGCTTATTTAGTTACTGGATAAAATATGTTTGTATGTATTCTACTGCACTCTGACCGCCTCATTCTAACTTCTTACACAAATGTATTTATGAAATATCCAAAGACTAATAATGTGTAGGAACATTGCAGCTGGTAGGAATGTCAAGATCCATAAGAGTAATGGCATGTCCAAAAGAGTTATTCTACTGCTTTCTCATTTCTCTAGCTTGGTGTTGTTACGATATATTGACATTATGTCTACACACTGTAACATCCCGAGTGTTAATTTAACTGTGTGAGCGTAAAATTGCACACTATTCAGAGTTGAATTAGACTAACACTCAGCATTTCAGAGTGTATGATTAAGTTTTTTCCCTTAATACTTGTAAAAAAGCAACAAGCCAATTAAAAGGGAGTACGTGGCCACCATCTGCATGTCTCTGAAAATAGTTGTGGCAACATGACCTGTGGGCCGTTTTCACAACAAATGCTGGTTACGACACAATGTTGAAAGATGGCTTTGACCACATCTTACCGAAAGGCTTTTGTATGGTGAAATATTTGTTAGTCATCCACAGGTGTGTTCCAATCCTCGTCATCACTGTACAGTGTACATATTTAGACAATAGCTTGTTTGTCTTGTATTATTCTCTTGAGTTTTCAGTTGTTGTCAACAAGTGTCAATTGCTGTTATGTTGACTTCAAAGGGTATATAGGTGCCTATTATACTGCTTTCTCCCTATTATCTTGACTGGGTATTTATTTGGCCTCCTTCCCCTTTTAATGCACAAAAAATTAGCACAATGTTGCTACAATGAATGTATGTCGGAACCCTGGGTTATATAGCTACTTTTATTACATTATGTCTATACTTTAGTTTTTCCTCTTAACTCTTTCACTGCCAGACTTATTTCAGACTGTGTCGTCCCAGTGCCAGGAAAAAGGTGCATTTTGTTTTTTAACATTGAAGTGAATGGAGCAGCAATTTTTTGGATAGCGTTATCTCCTAGTTCCTTTGAGATAAACCCCCCCCAAAAAAAGACCAAAAAATTCAGAAAATTTCAAAAAAAAAAAAAAAAAAAATGTTTCAAAAAAAATGTTTCCTGTTTGTCCTGTTACTTAGTTACAGTAAGTGAAACGTCTCTCTTCATGCCTACACTTTCATTTCACCAAAATCTGTGACCCCGTCGGGAGTTTGTTACATCAGAATGCGCTGATTAGGACTGGCAGAATCCGCTTTGTTACGTTTGTGTGCTAAAAGTGATTTTGACCGATTTTGATCGGTTTCCCCATGCAGTCAGAGTAAAAATGGAAAAAAAAGTCCTTGATTCCTTCTCCCCACTCAAGGAGCACAGGAACAGATAAAGCATCAGTTGCCTTGACAACACTTAAACTTCTTTCATAGCCAGGAAGCTATGATAGAAGTTCTACCAAAATTCAACATCACCTTTATTTACTTATTTTAACACGTTATTTATTTTTGGCTCATTAAATGCTTTTTATGGTTCCAATGGCTTGAGTGTGGCTGATTCTAGACTAACATTTACCTGCTAAGTAGAGATTCTCAGACTCTTCCAAGGGGTGTTTTTCATTCAGTTCCAACTCTTACTGCAGTAATCTTTCTTTCCACTGTTTTCTTCAGGTGACCCGTGTGCTGTGACTGTCCCCTCGTGTGTCTCTGTGCTCCTGCATGTACCGTTAGAGAGACACTGTGCACAGAGACTGAGAACCTATGGCTTTGGGCCCTCCATCTCCCTCATTGGGCCCTAGGCTCAGGCTGGTAGAGTTGCTGCTGGGGCCACTTTTGGTCTTGCTGCTTGCTGGCCTGGGAACAGCACTGGGTCAGAAAGTCTACACCAACACATGGGCTGTCCACATCTCTGGAGGTCCAGAGGAAGCTGACCGGATTGCCAGTAAACATGGTTTCATCAACTCGGGACATGTGAGTAGACTTTAACTTTTTCATATTGTTCTTCCTGGGTTTCATTTCCTTTCTCTAATGCTCCCGTTAACTTTGCTGACTAATGGCAAAATGATTATGCTCGCGGAAACGGTGCATAACAGCACTGGTCTTTTCAGGGCATTGGTAGTGTTTGGAATCTTTGAGGAATGCCCAGCGCTGAAGTGCTTCAGACTATTCACTAAACTGCTGCTGTTCGTGGAAAGAATTTAAACTCAAGATTTGTCAGTTGTGGGATTATACAAGTCAGCAGACTCCTGAAATCTTAAAATAAATTGGCTGAGTTTGCCATTCTTTTTCTTGTGCATTTGTGTGTGTATAGACTACTGTACACAGTAAAATCCTCAGTGTTGATTTAACTCAAAAGAGTGTACACATTTGGTTCCATCTCCACTTTAGGTAGATCAACACATTCATAATGTTTTTTTTTGTTCTGGTACTATTTTGTTATTGTTTTTTTCATTTTAAGTCAGACACTGCCTGGAGCTATTGTTTTAATACATTGGTCGGCCTTTGGTGGCATAAAAGGATAACACAAAAAGCCCCTGGGGGCTTGTTTCCATTGTGGTCCATTGTACTTCACAAAAAGTACCATATGGTATATTTATAGAGATTGTAGGGGTGGGCATAGGATTCAAGGTGTTAAACTATGCTCAATTGTATTTTAAGGTCAGCCAGTCTTTTAGGTTAGTTTTGAGTTTGGGTAGGGAGTCGAGAACCGTGACATTTGTTTCCAGTTTTACAGGAAGTGATTCATGAGCCTGATCTATGAAGTTGTGCCAGCCCAGTGTTGCTCAGAAAAATTGTAGATGTACAAGCTCACAATGCGCCATACCACAATGTTTCACTCAGACCAGTAGTGGCCTGAATTAGAGCATGGTCAATGTGGTCACTGGTCATGATCTAAACTGTTATTTATGTTCTGAATCACAGAGTGCAGACTAATGAGTAATCTCACTCTTGTCATCCTTTAAATATGTATTGAGTCTTGACCATAGGGGAACCGGATCTCAGATGAGATGAGACGATGAGATGAAATGTAGCCTACTCACATACTTTGTTCAGGACTCTAGAATCAGTTTGTTGACTTGAGAGTGCTGTAATGTTTGCCCTATTGCAACAAGTGGGGCACACGGGTAGGAATTCGTTTTTTATGTTTTGACTGAGGGAAAACTCCTATTTAACTGAATAAGCAGTTCCAGTTCCTGTGCTATGTAGTTTGTTGTTTATTTTAACCCTGGGTATGGCAAAACTACAATATATTCTCAGATACTTAGTTTGATCATAAATGCCTGTGTTCCAACACTTTTTGTATGACATCTATGAAAATGTGTCTTACAGCCTTTTAGAGAAAGATTAACGTTGAATAATCTCTACTGTAAATGTACGGTCTAATTGCTATTTACGGAGTTCCATAGTTATGGCACCTATTTTCAATGGCATATTTTTTAAACCTTTCCTTTTACGATTTCATTGAAGAGACCTAATGATGGAGCACATTGGTTGTAGTGTGTTGTTTTTGGCACTGGCTTTTGTCTACTGACATTCATTTAGTGATTATCATCAAACCTTGAGCTTAACTTTGTTGTAGTTGGCCCCATTTTAAGTGAACATCTTAAAGTATGTTTTTCTAAGAAGGTAACAGGGAACCACAATGACTTGACACGGTGGACTGCAGAGTTTCAACCACAGGTCTGCCTCCAACACCTCTGCGGTGGTGTCTGCATACCTCATTTTCTGTTTGTGGATTTGTGATGCACTGAATGACACCCCACTCTGAAACCCATACCTAAAAACTCACTGTAGGGAAATGCCAGTTGGCAAAGGGATGTCACTTTATACCGCTGAAATGAAGGTGAAACCTTGAGAAAATTCCCGGTAAAATACCAACATGCATACAAAGTCTGACAAGGTTGAGCAAGCATTCTCGACCAGCCCCCACTTTGCATAGCCAAACACGGTGTGCCTATTAAAGCTGCCAAGGCCGAAATACCAGGAAAGGTCTAGCAAAACATTCTGTACCGCCTGCCCCTCTGAATTATGTGTGATGTCGTGAATTTAAGGATGCTTATGACCTGGCTATGAGGGTGATATTTTGAGGAATGGTGGTAGTTATGATGATGATGATGTATGAGTCTATGTCCAGTGGTGGTGCTGCTCGGTGTTGTGCAGTTATGTTACAGTTATATAAAGCTCCTAAACTCATACAGCCTGTATAAATGAATGAGAAACACTGGCTATTGCTGTTTAGGAAACTGCCCATACGGTACACAGCCGTACGTTGCCACATCTACACCTCATTAAGGAACCACATAAAACAATCTCAGCTGTTCAGCCTACAGCCTATCATGGGTATTATTTGTTCATCACAGCATCATGGTATGCATTAACTTTGAGATGATTAAGGGCAGGCTATAACTGTGTGTGATGACTATAATAAAGATTGACTTGATATTCATAATTTCCCCTGACGAGAGATTTAATGTACATTTGAAAATTAAGGTTGCACTTAAAAGCGATGGGAGTGGAGCCATTTTCCCTAAAACTGAAATGAATGACTGTTCTATCTCCATGATGGATGTCTGGTCAGGCGTGGTATGTCCCAGCTGTGTGAGGCGAGGCTTTTTTTCTCCTTTGCTGGTGTTTGCAGGTGTTTAATTTAGTGGAGGAGAGATTGAGGGGAGGATCAAAGACTGCAGCTGGGCAGCTTTTTTTAACGACTCTACTGATTGTTTCTATTGTTTCGCCCTTCACCGTACACTACCATTAAAACCCCCCTCCTTCCCTTGGTAGGGGTTGCAAGTTGCCCAGTCTATGCTAACGGATGATGCATGCTGATGTCTTGCACCAAAAATAGCCGATCTACAAGCTCACAATGCGTTGGCATATGACACTGTTAGCTTGTAGATCTGCTATTTTTGGAGCGAGACACGGTACCAGGTATAAATCGGGTATAACATGAGCTTGATCCACCCTGAGGTTAAAAATGGATGAAGGATGGACATTTTCAGTGACTTTTAAATAACAAGACTAATAATATATGTATATTTTTATTTATGTGACTATTTAGTCAACAATATTTATACCACACACCATAAATAGGCTGTATAAGAATGCACACAATTGCCACAATGTTTAAGCAGGAACTGTAGTGGACCTCAATTTGGAAAAGCTGAAATTTTAAAATAAACAGATGGCCAACCATAGGAGGCCAAGCATATTAGAATAGCTAGGAGCCTAATAACATTTTGAATGTGATTATCAGTTCCCATAATTACATACAATTTTGTAACCCTTGACCCACAAGCAACCCACCAACTATGCTGTAGTGCTGTAGTTGTTTGTGAAAGTTTATCAGTTGAATTTGTGAGAGAATAAACTGAGGTTGCACCATATTAAACCTCTTCAGTTGATTTAGTGACCAGAGTGACTTCTGGTCAAATTATCTTTTTAGTTTATCTTCTGGGCAACATTTCCTGACTGTAGTCAATCATGTACTAATGTTTGTAGACTGAAAGTACAAAACTATCACGACCCACTTCCTAATATTGACTTGCACACATTTTGTGTGAGCCGTGTCTGTTATGCAGGTTTAAAAAGTATTATTTAACCCATTTCATTAAGTTACATCTCCCCATCACTATTAAAAGGTAAAATCATTTGTCCAGAAGTCAGCCTGGCGACTAAATTAACTGAAGAGGTTTAATATAGTGCACCCTCAGTTTAGGCAGGTATTTTAGCAATAAACTGTAGCCTACCATTTGTAATATCTGTCACCACCATCCATAAGCTCAATGGAGAGTGATGTTATCATAAATAAACTCATACCTTACATGACCTAAAAAAAAGAGTTTATGCATTAATATTCATTTACCTGAGAACCAAAACATTTGCATGTCACTGTTAAATGGGTGCAGGAAAACATACCTGGTCTCGGCTGTAAGGCATTTTCATCATGAATAATAAAATTTAAAAAAATAAATTAAGGCAATTTAAAAACTGGTGACCTATAGTTGTAACTTGGTATTAACTGCCAGTTTACCTATTGTGTCCTTTCTTACAGGGTGATTATATTGCAATTTAGAGTACATTTCTGGGCTACAGCACCAGACTTGTACATTTGGGTTATTATGCTAATAGTAGGAGGCGGCATGAGCTCGGCTCTGGGAGTGTAGCGCCCAGGATTACAAAAGGTGACTCCACCAAACCGACTACTTCAGACTACAACAGACTGGTAGTCGGTTGGCAAAAGTTGGCATTTAGTTCAGCACAAACTGTCAGCCGATGAACACATTGTTGTGCTAATGCGTTAGAGCTGGCAGCGCTTATCTGCGAGATCCTGCCAGTGTTGCCAGGTCTGCTTATTATAAGCGACTTTAGGCTTGTTTCCCTGTAAAGTCGCGTAACTGTCTCTCTGTCTCTCTTTCTCTCGCCAAAATCGGTGTGATGGAAACCTAGCTTTAAACAATTGGCACTGGGTGGAAAAAATGGGGTTGCAAAATCGCGGGATAAAAATCTAAAGGAAAAAAAAATTATGATAACTGTTGAGTTTCATTGTGCTATAGCACTAAACTCATAACGAGATCAAACACCAATGTCAGAGTGCCTGTATAATTCAAGATTAGCCATGAAAATCTACAAAATGGGATTAGGAAGATATAAATCCAATAATTAGATTGTTGCCCAGTCTAATCACTTGCCAATCAGGATCAGTCCAAAAAGTGACTGTACTTACTTATTTTCATCTGTCATGTTTGGCTTTTGTTTAAAGTGAACCAAATCGATGGACAATTTCTAAGATACTTTTACCAGTATTTTAGGTCTTTTCATTTTTGCTCTACCAGAGGCAATTTAACTTTAGCTCATTATGCTCATGAAGTGTACTTGCTTGCAAGTAAGCGCAACAATGATCTATAACTAACTTATATGCTGTGAGGCTATTTTCAGGCTTCACTTTGTCTAAGACAGTTTACTGCTTCTGGCTTAATGTTCTCACTCCCCTGATTTATTACAGCCTGATGTTATTGCTAAAGTTAATATTATAACTGTCATCATTGAGTGGTATTGTTGTAGCTTCATTTTTCCAACTTGACATTTTGCTACAGATCACATAAAACCAATGGTTTAAAGATACAACTCAATTTACCGTAGGCATTTTATCCAGAGCGACTTACAAAGGTAGACCAACCTGTACAGGATTTGTCTTTCAGAACTTCTTACAAAAGAGTTCGCTATTATTATTCAAAGACTTTGTGTACTGGAACGTCTGTTTTTTCTTTTCCTTGTCTCCCACACCTGTGTTGGAAACTGACTGGAATGTGAAAGCAGGTTAGGTTGCTGTGAAAGCAGGTTAGGTTGCTGTTGACAAGAAGACAATCATGCCACTGCGCCATTCACTAATTTCACAGAAAAGTCTAGGCTATTTATAGCCAGCTGTGGAAGATGGAAGCTAATTTATATTTGATAGAAGGCCTCATTGTTTTCTACCCACCAACTTCAAAGCGGTTTATAGTATTTCTTAGAACCCATGTGGTTTCCATGTTTCTCTGAACATTCTGTGGTTTGTGTCACTTGTGGTGGCTGGTAGAAACTACCTTTATGACGAAAAGTGCAACTGCTAAAAGTGTGGCTATTTTGCAACCTAATGCTTGTGTAGCTTGTTCTGCTGGTTCACCCCAGGGTCTCGCTTGACTGAATGGATTGTGTTAGGAAAACTGTACCCTCCCTGGCACAATAGCATATTACAGAAGACCACAAACATATGGCCCATCTCTGCATATATCATATCAGATTACTTATTTTTTCCCTGATCTGTTCCATGCCTTTGATAATGTAGCGCAACTTTGTGTAATAGCCTATTTTTCACCACACTGAAGTAAGAATATTGGATGATTGCTGCATTTGCTCGCTTTAGCAGGAGTTGTGTCTGCTCTGCCATTTCGGCATTAAACAAACTGCCTCGCTGACAGTGTATGCTAATATGTATGACTGTATTTATGGAGATTTAATGTATTGTCTTCACATGTTGTGTGTGTGCTAATGTATTTGTTTCTTGAATGGGCTGTGAAAACAAATTTCCCTCTGGGACAAAAAAGTCAAATCTAATAGGCTATGTGAAGTATATAGGAAGTTAAAGTGGATATCCTACATTTAGTGCATTTTGTTTGTTCTTTTTGTTGTTACTCGTTACCATTATAGTCTCCTTGTAATTAATTTGTAGCAGTTGACCTTTAACAAAGTGAGGAGGATGTAAGGAGGTTCTGACTTGAGAACTCAGACAAGCTGTTTTTGCTTTTAAATTGGCTGTTGACGTGGTTAAGTGAAGTGTCAGAACCAACTGCACCTACTATGAATCACAGGGCCATAGAAACACTAGTCTCTCCTGCCAAACACCGCTTTACTGTATGTAATATGTATGTTAACAGTCCATCCACCTCTTCTGTCCGTGCTCTGACTTCTCTACTTCCATACACGATTACACAGGACTTCCATTGGATAAAGAGGATTTTGGAGTGATATAAAATAAATATAATCATGTGTTCATGGGAATGTTTTCCTGTAAATGTCTCCAACTCATTTACCCATGTCTCCAATAGCTGCTGGGTTTGAGCTGTCTAGACAGTGATAAATCATAGCTGACCCCTCTGTATTTGACCCGCCCCCTGCACATTGCTGAAGTGAAGCTTCATTTTAGGGCCAGCTGAGCTCATATAAAACAGAGAAGACCAGACCCAAAAATGAGAGGATGAAGGCATAGAGCCTATAATTGCCCCTTGGAGAAGTGAAGCTGTTAACTGTGAGGCAACAGGGGGTTGAAGATATTGTCTGGAAAAAGATGAGAGACGATATGATTGGCCAGGAGGTGACTTGGGAGGAAGCTGCATGCTGAGCTCCAAGAGGAGCCACACTCCAGGATTTGCTCGGCTGCACACAGGTGCTTCCTCCCTATTGTTCTGTGTCACCATGTAAACACGACTAAACACGAGTCAGCTGCCAGACATACAGTTTGTATCAAACTGCTCCAGGCCTGTAAGACCTCTGATAAGAAATGCAGGGTCTCATCAGATTAACTCGTTTTGTAACATGGCTTCATTGTAACAGTGTTTTTTGTGTATTCAGGGTTTATTAAGTTGGACTGGCCCTGTGGAATGTCTATGTCCCTTGACTGTTACACAAGGCTCAAATAGGCTATAGCTATCCTGTATATTGCCGGTGGTAAATATTACATGATGGTTTACCATGTTTTGTAAGCTGACTTACTTCTGTATTAATGTTTAACGGTTTCCTGTCTGTTCTGTGGTTCTGTTCTACATCAGCCAATGAGAGCTGACAGGTCTAACGGAGCGTGCAACTCTATACAGCATGTGTAGGACGCTTCTTATAGATGATGCTGCTTTGAAGCGCTGCAGCAAGATGGCTGCCCAATATTCAGCCTGAACTCTAGGAGAGGACCCTTGTTTGACCTGGATGGGTCCCATTAATACACTGAGTGGAATGCGTCTCATCTGTAGTGCAGAGCATTGTAGCAATGCTGTGTCTTTGGTTCCGGTGTCTTTGTTCGGAGTGTTCCTGTCAATGGAGAACTTCCCTTTATTTCATTCTCCACCCTCCATCACACTAAGTGGAGCCAGATTATCAGGCCATCTCGAGGCTGTCCTTTGATGAAAGCTAATGAACTGCAGAGATTGACTTGTCCTGTGTGCTGAGATGGAGACTTGCTGTAGTCAGAAGGGGAGAGAGAAAAGACACCGAAATGGAGGCGACTGGTGTTGTATCTGAATCTGTACAGTGAAAAAGAGAGAACAAATATCGTACATAATTATTTGCTTTAATTAAATTATTCAATTACATTGCTTTATAACGTGTTTTGATTGCATTATTATATTATTATTGCATGAGTACTAATTATCACTTATTAGTAATTATACAGTGTTATATGTGAATTATGTTGCATTTATATTTGATCTTTATAAGTCATTATAGAATGCCTTATAATGTGGCATGATTATTGTTATAAAGCATTGAGTATTTATGAGTTCTTATAACTACACTTATACAGTGTTGTAAACGGATTATAAATCATTGTAGTATGCTTCTGATGTATTATAGACATGGGATGCATAGCAAGTGTTAAAAATGTTCACTTTGGATGTTGTCTGGTTCTTAAGCCAGGCTATCTCCATCAAACCCTCACTACCAGTGGTACGTGCAGTAGGCCATGGAAAAGAAATGAGATCACACCTACGCACATCTGTCTGTACCAAAATAACTTGACCACGCAGGAAATTAATGTCTGTCTTAAGTTGATATCATCCAATTTAACCCTGTTGTTTTTCTGTGGTTAGATGTGGTGCCCATGCCTTCGGCCATAAATGTAACTTTAAAGGTTTCATGACGTTCAGTTTTACCACACATTAAAAGTCTTTGTCATGGTCCTTCAAACGTGTATAGAAATTTTTAACAAAAACTTCCACTCCATTGATTCAATTCAGGTGTTTTTCTCTCACATTTCTAAAGCCTTTTCAACTGCAATGAAAAAAGAAATCTTTGCCTGCGGGTGTCGCTGGTGAGGGATTTTTCCTGTCAATCATCGCCTCTGCTCCGCCCCCCCAAAGGAAAGGATAGGGGAGGGGCGAGGAGGAGAGTGGGCGGGATTAATCGGCTGTGACCTCACTGCCGAAGGGCCAAGCTCAGATTACTTTTCAGCCTAATTATTCAGAAAACCCCAGACCACAGAAAATCCACTGAATGTTCAAAGTTACGATTTTTGGGGTGTAATTGAGGTCATAAACCCCCCAAAAAAACACAAAAAATGTGAAAATGAATGTCATAGAACCTTTAACCCATTAAATCCGGGAACGCATCTCAGTCATTTTAGATGTCTTTGGCTATTCAAAAATGGCAGATATACAAGCTCACACACACTTAGATTCAGTGCGTCCTCCACCACAGACCCGCCGACACAGTGTGGTTTTGCCGTTTTTGACAACTGCTGGTCCAACAGAATTCCCACTCGCTGCACACGCCCAGGTCATCGGCGACACACACGCTAAATTTCAGGTTAATAGATCAGGCGGTGCCCCAGTTATGCCCTTGACAGACACACAGACAGACGGACGCAGGAACAGGTTTCGTGAATGTATAGATAGATTTCTGTACAACTGCTGATCTGACCGACTTTCCACTCAATACTGCACTAAATGGGAAATGGTTAACCCATTAAGACCCGAGGCTGATTCTACAAATGACTTCTAAATCCTAACAGTTTTCTGAAAAACTTATGTTTCTATGTCAGTGGTTCTCAATACCTTTTCATGTCAAGGACCACCCAAAATGATATGTATTTGGCCGCGGACCCCCATCTCAAAATATTTTGTTCCAGAGAGTCAGGGACCCCCAGAAGCAAAGATTTGAGGTTTGCTTTTAATAATTGTAGATCTGCTATTGTAGATCTGCTATTTTTGAACAGCCAAAGTATAAAATAATGGATAAAGTGGTTAAAACCTAAAATGACACAGATTCCTTCCCGGTCTAAATGGGTTAATTTCCATAGCACCTTTATCCAATGGTGGAGGAAACCATGCAAGGTAGGGCTGGTGAATTAATATTCGAATTTAGAATATTCCTCGAATATGGGGAAAATATGTATATTCGAATATGAACATTAATATTTGATTTTTTAAAATCTTTATTTGACAAGGACAATACAAAAAACTATGTATTATTGGATTCGAGCGATTGAATTTTTTATAATGTATTCGAATATCTGCCAATTTTTAAGACCAATATTCAAATCTAATTTCTGAGGAAAATTACCAGCCCTACAAGGTTGTGGTACCACCAACCCGGTCATCGGGAGCAGTTAAGGAGTTAATTTTCTTGCTCAAGGACACATTGACAATAACCCAACGGGAGCCAGCAGGGATCGAACCCTGAACCTTGGGTCCTCGGTCTACGCCAAGTTTGAGGTTTGAAGCAGTTTGAAGATTTTGTGCATTTACAGTGTGTGTGTGTCTGTTTCTGGAGCTAATCTCACATCTCAAGCGCTGGACCAAACGGCGCCAAACTTGTATGCACATTGCACACTGCCAGTAGGCTCCACTGTTGTTGTTGTTTTAATTTGACATATGTTTTACACTTGTAAATTTGATTTATTTTTTCTTTTCAAATCATGTGGAATTCAGGATCCATCATAAAATATGAATTAATGTCTACCAGCACTCACTAACAACCTTCCTAGACAAAAAAAAAGGAGGTATTATTGCAATCGGCTATAAGGGAATTGGCGAGATATCCTCATAAAACTGCCACTGATGAGACCCGTGAGAATGGTAGCCAAAAGAAATGTCCTGAGAAGTGAAAACGGCTCATGTATCAGCTCTGCTATCTGTGTTGCTTTGGGATACATGTCCTCAGGATGATAAAAAATGTCTGGACCAAGCCAGCACTGGGCCGCACCCCTCCTCCAAAAGCAAAAACATGATCCTGACGAGCAGTAGAAAATCCCAATCGGGTCAGCGGGCGGCTGGGCGGCTGTCTCCCAACCTACAGCAGAGGCGAGGACACCCAGATTGTCAGGGGCCCTGGGCCCTGGGAACTCCTGCAATAGTCCCAGCACCGCTCAGTCATTACCCTGCTCTCCCACGAGAGAGGGGTTGGGGGGGTTGGAGGGGGTTGGCGTGGAGAGGCACCACACACAGGTCAGAGGGGCTGTAACAAGAGCCAGATGTGCTGAGGGGACACAAATATACATGGACAAGCAACTCTCTCCTGCTCTCAAGGCATATACGAACACTCACACACTGAGTGAGGGGGTGGGGAGACGAGTTCAGTTCAGTTCACATGCTGGGTTAATTTACTGTTTGATCAAATTGAAATCTCTTCGTAGATTTGTTTTATGTTCTCAGGGAAAGGTTGCCGAGCAGGAGACTCCTGAAGAGATTTGGAGATTCTTTGGTCAATGTTTTTGTATCTGTCGAAAATTAAAAACGATCAATCATGTAATGATGAAACCGTAAGATATTAAGTATTTTAAAGTCTCCTTGTTCTCCTTGTTCTGTGCTGTGCGAGTACTCAAGAGACTGCCTGGCTGACATTCAGCACATTTAATAACTCCTGGAAGTTGCTGGTAATGCCAGTGGCTTGGATCTAATGTCATGGACCGTATAACCAGGACTGAGACTGGACCCTTGTGATGGAGCCTGCGTGAATCAGCCTCTCACTTTACGTCCTCCACCCAAAACGGACATGGACACAGCACCGCCAGCCACCAGCAAACACATACACACGCTATTTGTGTTGTATTTTGAAAGGGCCCAGGCTTAGATCAGATAAGCCCTTTTACAATGAAAACAATGAGGTGAACCTTTTTAAAAGCCTGTAACCAGCCTAATGGAGTGTGGGAGGAATGCAGCATTTAGGTTTTTGCATTTTTTATGACTGTTGCTAGTGGTTATTTCCCTGTAATATGAGTCCTGCTTACTTGTAACAGATCCAGGGATTTGAGCTGTGTGCTCTGCAGCACAGTGTAACCAAGGAACTGGGTTCACATGACAGATCAGGTGTTGGTAGCATACAGATATAGCTAACTACACTGGATACATTCCTGTTGAAATACAGATTTCTTAGCACTCTTGTGGCGCAGGGGTTTGAATCCTCTGCAGTCCCTCCGGCTTGGCCGAGCGTCCTTACAAACACAAATTGATTGCCCTCCCTGCCCGGCTTCCCTCCCACGAACACGGGCACTGTCGCTGCACCAGCAACTCCTAACCTATGGGCTGGGGTGTTTGCCACATGCACTGCATCTTACCGTTGGGTACTCCTCACTGGCAGGTAAACCATTAGGGATCAACAACAGTAACAACAACACATAAGTGTAAAGGGAATTTGGGAATTGTCTACAAAAAAAAAGAAGAGAGATTTCTCTGCACATGCTTGCTCTGTGTTGTCAGGGATCTGAAGAAATGAGATGCAATGTATACAACCTTTCAGAAGTCTAAATTCATTCCAGTTGGCAGTGGCACACCGAGCCAAGCAGCTACATTACGGTGCACTAAAATGCTGATTCAGAAAGTTATCTTACATTAAATAAATTACGTCATTAATTTTTGATCTTTTCGTCAGTCTAACTGAATGAATAATGCATCAAAATGAAAATATGCTTCATTCATGTTGTACCAGAAGATCAAGTGAAGTCTTGGTCTTTATTGTCAAGGTTTTATCTGAAAATGTTATATTCAGTGTTTTTTTTATTTATTTATTTACTTGAATTCCTGATCCTGTTTAGCATTTCTTTTAGACAATTCAAGAGCAAACAAGCCAATAAAAACATGCACCCCCCCCCCTTTTTTTAATGCCATGTAACTGGTTATTCCTACTTACATCTGTTCCAACCATTCCTTTTAACTAATCTCCCTTCACCCACTTTATCCTCTTTAGACTATCATTCTCCTTGTTAACTTCTCCACCGCTTACATTCCGTAACATTTTAATTTGACTTCCTCTTCCTGCATGTTTTTCTTGTCTTTTCAATGAACTTAAGACACACACACACACACACACACACACACACACACACACACACCAGCCTTCTCATACCACAATACACTCAGCAGCATGTGATTATTTATTTAATGTCTCCAGTAATATGTTGACAGCCTTCCAGCTTGCCAGAAATGAACGGGCATGATCATCTGTATTATTACCAGCTGAGTCAGGTCTCTGCATTCTTCAATTTCTTCAGTTTAGGATGAGCTTGACAGATGCATTGAAATGGAGGAAAAGACCGAGGGAACATTTCTATTTAGGCTGCTGTAGTGTGCTGCAAAGGAAGTGGAATATATCACATCTATGTCAATGCAGAGTATCAGTTATTGTGATGCGTTTTACTGCTCATGAATATTTGAACACCGATGTACCCTATGAACTGGGACTGTGGGGTATGCTTTTATGTGCTTGACAGAATCTAAGTAGTTGTAAGGCTGTTGCATGTTTGTGACATGATGCTGTTGTAGTCATCTGTCCAAATGACTCATTTAGCCTCTGTTTAACCAAAACTGAAACGTGTTTGTGTGTTGTGCAAGCGCCTTGAGAATGTGAGCAGGGGTTTTACAGTGCTCCTTGTTTGAGAGAGCACGAGTGTCGTGTGACAAGTGTCCAACTGTTTGTGTAGCTGGACGATGGTTGAGCTAAGGGGATGGACACCACTGTTTTGGACAGGATGCTGGGGTGGCTATAGTTGGTAAGCCTCAGTGACTTGCTCTCGCTCCCAGGGCAGTACTCCAGACCTGTTTCGGAGACGGACCTTGTCTGCTAAGTGTGTTCAGCTGTGTTCTGCTGTGGTTGTGGAGGAGATACTTCAGCTCTCAGGTTTCCCCGAAGTCCAGCTCTGCCATTCCTCAACTTGCCAATACACGAAGTAAACCACAAGGCCTGCAATTATGGTTCATGTGAAATAGCTGAGCCCTGTGCTGTGTTTAGCTCTTAGGGAGCTTTCCCAACAAGTGGGTTCAGTCCACAGAAAACAGTCCACCTCCCACGGCTTCCCAGACCTATAATACTAGCTGTCTGTGAAAGAATCTCTATTTCCTTCTCGCTCTCTCTCTCATTCCTCACTCTCTCATTCCTCACTCTCTTTCTCCTTCCCCTACGTGCATAACAACCTGAAACCTTTGATTATCCTTATTTTGGAACCAGGTTGGCTTGTTTGTCTGTTGCTGAACCACTTGCTATTTTGGCTTCAGCTTTCACCTCAACCTGATGCAATAAATTAGTCTTCAAGTTACATGGAGCCTGTATTTGTGCTTTATTTACCACAATAGACTGATAAAGAACTGCGAATGTTAGCATATTCTTTGTAAGTAGGCTACTGTATAGTATTCCTCATTGAAACTGGGGGCCTGTGGCTAGCTGTGCTCTGTGGTTTCAGTGAGACAAGCTTAAAGGTCCTTACACACCGGCGAATATACGCAAAATTCTGACTCGTTCCGAATAATTAAAAGACGCTTTTTCGCTTCGCAAAACTGATGTGGACGCTTGCATTGACATTATAAGGTTTAAAAAAACAACGGATTTATTCGCATGAAGAATTCGCCCCGGTGTGTAAGGACCTTTTAGAGTGCTTTATACCGAGTTGTGTGCCAATGTCGTGCACCAAACATAGCTGATCTACAAGCTCACAATGTGTTTGTAGTTTACTGCATGTAAACAACCATAAATAAGGCATTACAATGCTGAGATGCAATTTTTAGTACAACAATGCTGAGATGCTATTTTTAGTACAATCTGTGGACAAATTTGGATATTACCTCCCCCCTCCCTCCCCAACCCCATCCAACTCAAGTTCAAAATATCGGATTATCCCCATGACAATGAAGTTGGCTTGTTGAATAGAGACCTTGTCAAAGTCATTGTGTGACTTGTTGAATGTTATGTTCATAGTGGTGTGGTGTCAGACTCGGGGAGTGGTTGTGGTCAGCCTTTCTGTCATTTCCTTGTAGCCAAGCAGTAGCACGGCTGTGGCATCTAGGAACTTAGAGGAACCCAGCTGTTGTCATGGTAAAGTACTGGCCTGACAGCCTGCCTTGCATCCTCAAAGTTCAGTTTGCACTGGAACCTGTGAGAGAATGGAATGTTGTGGGCCAGCATGCCTCTCTAGCCTACTCTGGATGAACCAGGCGGCAAGGATCCGGTTTTGAAAATGAAGTCAATGAGGAAGTCATGAAAACACTGCGTTTCTCATTAATGGCCTAGAGAAGGTGTTGCTATTTCCACTCCTGCTGGTTGCAGAAGAATTAACACTCCATTCAAGTGAATGGGTATTTGGCCGGACTTTACACTTGGTTATATTACCCTATTAAACATTTTCATAAATACAATATGTTTTCAAATCGCTGGTTTAAAGTATTTTTCAATTACCATAATAGGCCTATGCGTTTTTGTAAATGATGGTCCCATTAATTCTTAAATTGATGACCGGAAATTCCAAGATGGTGGATTTGAATTGGCTGAAATAGTGGTTTCAAAACGAGTCTGTAGAACCAATGGGTGACGTCACAACTCACTTTGTCATTTTGTACTGCCATGCATTCTCTATCTATAAATGCACAGAATTTCTGAGTGAGTGAGTCTGCCATCTATCTGGAGAAACGTCTGACCGATTGACTTCAAACTAGCCTGAGTATCGCCAGGGACCCGAGGGAGTGATGTGCCAAGTGGAAAGTCTGTCGGATCGGCGGTTGTCCAGAACTCTTATCTATTAATTAAAAAAAACTAAAAAAACACAAGAGGGCGCTCTAATGCAACTTAGGAATGATCCCTCGACTCTGATGGAAGGAATGGACGGATGTGACGTCATCCCAAAAAAACATCACTTCCGTCCACTCCATTCCTATATTAGGATTTGTAGAAAAACACTTACAGCTCGGATTTTTTTGTTGTTGGTGAAAGCAAGCCATTTTCAACGGGCGATAGCAATAACATGGCCGATTGCGGTAAAAAAAATAAATTGTTCCAGTGGACCCTCCCCCACCCTCCGGACACTTTGTTTACATCCGCGTGCACGTCGTGGCTTCTGCGGCTCTCCAATGATAGTCAAAACAAGGTAAAAAAACGCTGGCACCAGCGGATGAAGCTGATGCATAGTACCTGGCAGTGAATGTGTTAATGCTCATATACATGGAGATCCATGATGTCATCAATATGATTTTATAGTACTGAAGACATAGACTGGCCTTCAAGTGCTACGATAATGTGTACTGCACTAAGTACTCTGACAACAGCTATGGGTATTGCATAACGGAGGTGCATGCGTTTGCATTCCCAGTGGGCATCGTTCCCAACGGGCATCGGCCCAGTCTTCTTGAAATCTGACTTGTATGCTACTCAAAGCAACGTGTGTTTGATGTCATGTACTCCAAGAAAAAAGAAAAACACCTCAAGGACATAAATTCAATGGTTGAACAGAGCCGATTTGATAAACTTGTATGGTTGGAAACATCCAAGCATCTAGGTCGTTAGCGTACCGACTCTAATGGAGGCGACTGGTTGGCACAGTTGTAGTAATAATTCAGATTACTGTAATCCTTGAAAAAGTGTGGGGACAAAGTCCTCTGGCTCCTTATTTCTGCACTACTGTTTCAAAGTCGAGTGATCTATTAAAGTTTTCTATAAGCAATAAAGTGTACATTGAAATCAACACTGTCTTTTTCTCTCTCTCTCCTCACCTCTGTGGTACTGAACTGTTTTCTCATTCTTATGAGTAATGATAAATAAACTAAAGGCAAAATAACTTTTTGGCATATATATGAAATGTATATGTTATATATTGTATGGTTATATCTGCCATTTCAGACCACGAAAACCGTTTGTTTTTCATTATTTTCACGTTGGTGCCTACTGGCACAGAAAATTGGTTGGTGCCCCAGGGCACTCGCTCGGTGCGAGATAATCCAATCCAGAGAGAGACAGGGAGGCAGACAGTGGAGACAACTGGTAATCACATGCCAGCATTGGCGCACTACTTTCATGGCCGTACATAGAAATGTCACTGCATACGTTATTATTAATAAGAGCATGCCTCCTGGCTGAGATTTGCGCTCTGCTGAGCGCATCCGTCTAGTTTTTGCTTCAGCTGGTCAAGGTCGTGCAGTGATGAATTATGAAAAATTCCAATATTTCAGGGAATCATTTCGCAAGAGTTGTTGATATTGAAGTAAGGAGCCCGCACTTGAACAAGCTGCATCTGTTCGGTTCCTATGAAGGGGAGAACTTGTTCACGTCTATTGCTAGATTACAAAACTCAAAGCATGTGTGGGCTTATTTAGGAAACGAAAACAAAATGGGCTGAAAATAACTCAATCTGCAAACGTTTTCATGCAGTACTAAAATACTGTGTTCAAATGCATGTGTTCATGATGCTCAGATGATGTCCTTTGTCCTTTTTGCTCCCATCACACACAATCTGAATATCAAATATATAGTCATATATAAGATGTTGATTCATCCTCAAATGATACACAAACATTTATCAAATCTTTGTATATTTCAGTCATACTGTAGGTTATTTTGATATCTAAATAAAAAATAGGCCTACTGTATCAAAATGTGATCTATTATGTATGGCTTATCATTTTGTAAACCTCCCAGTACACCAATACTCAGCCCTAGTGTTTATCAAGCTATGTTTTTTTTTCCCACTGTTGCCAGCTGTGAATCAGGAGGGTGATAAGAATGATCAGGTGTCATCATATGTACTTAGAGGACATAAAACGAATCCGGTTTATGCTAGGTCCTCTGTACAGATGGCAGATGTCTTACGATGCTGTTGGGCAGTGACATGTAAACAAATTTTCCATTTCAACCTGTGCCCATGGGCAAACGGAGCTAATGATCAGTATGCTACTAAGCAATGTGTAAGTTATACTGTAAAAGAAAATAAGTACCTTTTTATATGGTCGTGTGATGAATCAAGGTGGGGCTTTCAGCTGGATGAGTTGAATAAAGTAAACTGTGAAAGTGGATGCTCACAACTGTTTTTGAAAACTGATCCTGTACACATGGACTTGACTCTACTCCACAGCCATGTTGAATTGCTTTATTTTCATTGATGCAGGATGTTGGGCAAAGATCATGTACAGCATGCATAGTAATGTACTGCTTGGTGTGTACACACTGTCCAGTCTTTTCAACGGCAGCACATGATTGATTGGCTGCTTCTTTTTCCACAGCCATTTCTGAATGATTTGACAGGGAGCTGAAATAAAGCCAGCCATGTGTTCAGCATCCCCTGACACTATGGTGATTGCTACTCATACTCATAATGTAGGCGTAGATGAGACGGAGTTGTTTTCTACTATGCTGCTGGATAGTATTAATAATTTGCCGTCGGTTCCTTACCCAACATATCTATCCTGAATTATTTGGTTGGAAGAGCTCATTTATTTTTCTTGTCAAGGGGGGGAAATCATGAATATTTTTCTTCATCGACATCACCCTTAATAAATAAGAAAATTATCCATTTCAAATCGGGTAGAAAAACAGCGGTTGGCAGGGTGTGTGTGTGAGCCGCTGGCAGGGGCCAATATAGAGGTGTGCTCTTTACTGGATTGGTTTTCACGAACCTTCAAAGGGATGTGTTATCATTATAAACAATGATACACCATTGATTGTATAAGATGGTGAGCTGTTGAATTTCTCTTGGCAGAGTCAACTTCCTGGAGCTGCCAATTAATTGCTGCTACTGTTACAATGTTTGCATTGAACTTCATCACCTCTCTGTGTAGGATTGAACTTCATCACCTCTCTGTGTAGGATTGAACTTCATCACCGCTCTGTGTAGGATTCAAAGCCCAGATCAAGAGAATAGAACACTGTAGCGTACTGTAAATAGCACATAAGATTTGTTACCACCTACAAACTTGTTACTACCTACAAATATCATCGTAAATACGATGATATTTGTTCTATTCTGCTATACTTCTCAAAATCATTCCTTTTAACATGACATGGTTTGTCAGACATAGCCTACTAACTAGCTTATACTAATGCATGTGAGGCACATGTACAGGTAGGGCTGTCACAATTATGAAATTGTACTTGAAGATTAATTGTCGCTCAAATAATTGCGATTAACGATTTAATTGTTTCTGTCGTTGAACATTGGAACGTATGTATAGAAATACATTTTCTGTTTGGCTTTTAGACTTTCTGTTTGGCTTGTAAACTAAAGTTGCACAGGAAAGGAAATTGACGATTATGCAAGAAATTATTGTGATTGTCTTATCTCAAATAATTGTGACTATATCAAATAATTGTGACTATCCCAAATAATTGCGACTAGGCGATTATGTAATAATTGTGACGGGGCTATCTACAGGACCTGACCACAAATGGAAATCAACCTGTTAACTGTTATTACAGAAGTGTTTACCATGACACTGAGCATAATGCAAACTGTGAACATCAGCAGGAGCTCCACAAAGCGCTTCCCCAGGTTTCTTATCAGATCAGTGCTTTACTGTGGCCGGATCCAGTGACCCACTGTGCACAGTGTTGCAGCTGGGTTTAAAGACCACTGTGATATTTGTGGAAATGCTCCTTCAGTTACTGGATGTGCCTTTGGTTCCGCTTTCAGATAAATGTCAAAATGGATTTCAGAAAGGTTCCCTGGCTGCTTTCTTCCCTGAGCTTCCAGAGTTCTGTTTCCTGAAACTTTTTACACTTCCAGATAGCAGTGGTGGAAAGTAACTAAGTACAGTACTTGAGTAAATGTACTTAAAGTACAATTTTGAGGTACTTTTACTTTACTGGAGTATTTCCAATTGTCTATACTTTTACTTCTCAGTCCACCACATATCAGAGGCAAATATTACTACTACTACAAATAGTACTTACTTCTCTAAATTATTTGAAAACTTTAGTTACTAGTTACTTTGTAGATTTAGATTATTATTACAAAACATAAATTACCCATTTCAGCCCTATATACATTTTGGCCATTTGAAAATAGCAGTTCTACAAGCTCACAATGCGACGCATTGTGAGCTTGTAGTCGTATATCTGCTATTTTCAAAAGATTTGTATACATTTGAAAACTTGTGAAAGACCTAATGAGTACTTTTACTTAAGCACATTGCAGTATTTCTACATTGCAGTATTGATACTTTCGCTTAAGTACAAAATGTGAGTACTTTTTCCACCACTGCCAGATAGCCACGGCAGTGGCTCAGGGAAGAGAGGCCATCTAGGAACTGAAAGGGTCACGAGGCCATCTAGGAACTGAAAGGGTCACGGTTCGATCCCTGGCTCCCCCTGGCTTTGTGTGGAAGTGTGCTTGAGCAAGACCGTGAACCCCTAACTGCCCTAACCCTTGCATGGTTGCCTTTTGCTGTTGGTGTGTGAATGGGTGAAGGTAAACGCACAATGAAAAGCACTTTGGATGAAGGTGCTATAGAACATTTACTCTGTGAAGTAGGGGATGGGCCACTTTGAAGTTAAAGCAGACTATAAAAACAATGTATGCCTACATAAAGTCAATATAGCCTAATCTAGATGGAAGGATATTAGAGTGTATATCTAATCTACTCATATTTAATGTAAATCCTATTATTCTATTGCAAGGAGGCGCTCAATATAACAATAGGCTGCACATTGAATATTGGCCAAGTTCCCCTTCAACGACAAATGACAAGTTATTGAAAAATACTTTCAGCACAACTTTATGCAATCATGCAACCCTTTAGGAAGTTTATTTCAGTACCTTTTTTATGTGTGAATAGTCACCTGTAGTATGTTAAGATAAAAGCACTGCAGTAGTACTGCCATCATTGTAAGAATTATAGCAACAAGAGATTAAGGTCTCAACCCATCCTTTACCAGATCTGACCTCATCCTTTACCAGATCTGACCTCACTAACCAGGAACATCTGGCACATCTTCAGCTATATTTGCTGCCATAAATGGAATGCAATATCTGCCAAGGTACACATAATCAGCCTTCTCATTGAAGGAGGCTACATCAACTTAAACAAAATGTCCAGTTTTGAGAAAGTTTTCGAATTTTTTAAAATGATGTATGTACCTTTTGATTCTGTGGAGCTTATTGTTGTACTTATGGGTCATGATTATTATAATGCTTTGTATTAATAATTAACCTTCCCCAAGACATGAAAATGGATAAAGAGACTGGATTTGGTCAAACTTCAGTTAAAGGCTCATTTATACCAAGTAAAATACAGAATGGGCCTCTCCATTCGCGTAGTCTGCGTACATTTTGATCCATCGGCTGCACGAATCCCCAGACCTCAGTGATACGTACATGTGCAGTATGTACGGAGCAAAACTGGAGGACACATCGAACATTACACAGTGAAGAAGAAACACACCAAGCACTTTGGCTCAGTGACACAGTGCAGTTTAAAAATGCATGTGATGTGTGCAGACGTATCTAAATCTGACCATTTTATTTTCTCCATCAGATATCTTGGTTACAAGAAGATTGAGCTAACAGTGAAGTTGTTTTTCATTATTTATTCAGTTTTGGGAAACCACAATCTCAGCTGGTTTTACAGTGCGAGGCTAGGCTAGTAGTTTTGCTTTTGAAGTTTGCAGACATAGCATCTGCCCATTAATGATCCCCCCCCCCTTATGTATATCTTAGGTACAAAAAAAGCTAATAACAGTGAAGTTCCTTTGTGTGGTTTGTATTTGGTTTTCGGAAACGAAGATCTCTATTTAGCTCATTATCACAAGTTGGCTAGAGCTGGTTGAATCACCCTGCCCTCTAGTGGATGAATATAGTATGCATCCGTTCTGAACGGGGGTATATCTGGGCCTTAAGCTTGGCCTCTGTCTTTTGCCTACAATGGTCCTCCTGTATTATCTGTGGAACATCATGGTTCCGGTGTAAAGTCCCAAGTGGAATTTCTGAAACAATCCAAAAGTGCACGAGAATGAATATAGAAAGTCAATTCAAAGTGTCAGTACATGTATACTAGAGATCCTCAGTATCCCCATATTGAGGTAAACTACTATTTCACAGAAACACTGCTAGATGACTGGATAGTGCTTCAACCGCATAATCGCAACGTCCCTGATGTCGCAATGTCTTTTCCCCCTTTCTGCCCCTACTCAAGATCCTGTCTCTGTGCACTGTCCTGTGTAAAGAAAATGAAAATCATGTGGATCTAGTGATCCACATGGGAACGGCATGGCTTCAATGTGGATCTCGGACTTCATGTGGCCAGCCTGTGACGTCAGTCATCTATGACTTATCTATGATGTATGACTCCACATTGGGCAAGGTTTCAGCCCGAGATAAGTTGAGAGCAACTCGCACACCAAACTGCTTTACTCTCTTCTGTGGTGCAGGGAATCCAAAGCCACAAAAATACATCAACACAGAATGCACACATGCAAAGAACGCGCACACAGAATCGCCTCTGCATTGACTTTATTAAAAACGACTGATCGGTCGCACAAGACCATCATCAGGATCAGATCCTAGACTAACATTATGAAATTAAAGTTAAATATTTTACAAAGTATAAAACGTCTGTGAAAGAACATTTGGAGGTACTTTTGTTCTTTTGCCTACTGGCATTTTTCAGAAGAAATTTGGCACTAATCTGTTCACCAGTTTGCAAGATTACCTCTGGACATGCACACGTGCAAACGGACGGACGGACGGACGGACGGACGGACGGACGCACGCAGAGCTACATTGTAAAAGCAAAATAATTAATCTCTTGGCCATTACCACTGCATTTGACTTTGGGCCAGATTTGAGAGGTGTCAGGCCTGGATCTGAGCCACCAGCGCCCATCATTAAAGGGATGTAGTAATACTGATGATTTAGCATTAAATTTAATTCGGATTTTGGGGAGAGGAATTATACATTTTTCCCTCCAGTGAATTATTAGCATAAACATACCATTCACATCATCTCGTCATTTACAACCCCACACTGTTGAGACTGCTCTGTCATATACTCCTTGTTTTAGCTTTGTCTCAGGCAAAAAGCCTGAGCCTTTCCCTTTAAATAAGGTCACAATGGATAAGTAACAGTTGATAAACCACCCAGTCATCCGTGCATAGGGATTTGCAGGTTCTATTTCCTGAGTAGCTTGAAGTGCTTGGTGCATACCCTCTGAGAAAATGCAGACATCGTGCCTTGGGGATATTGCGAAGGATTATGGCCTGTAGAAAAAAAGTATTAAGTATTTATGAGGATAAATCTAAGTATTATTGTGGTTGATTTAACTGAAAGCAGTAAGTCTATCATGCCCTCATGTGAATTCACTCTTTTCACTAGCCTGCTTTGAGAGATAAAAAACAACCTAATCCTCATAATAGTTCCAGCGATTTATGAGTCAGAAATTGGGGCTAAAGTGTTGAGTTGATGAGGGCTTATCATCATCTCTTCCCCTCCTCTTACATGATACCACACCACCCAAATAGAATCCTAAAGTGATTTTTATCATTGTAGCTTTATCTCCATGGTAACGCCAGAAACAAAACGCCTTGGAGGAATGTTCTCCTATCTGTTAAAAGGATGTAGCTGCAGCAGTGTGTTGGAGTTTCTATTGTGGCCATTCTTCCTTTCACAGTGAACTGAGGAGGATCACAGATCGTATTATTTTACGTGTTGTATTATTGCACACAGTAAAATCCTCAGTGTTAATCCATGTGTTTATCCATTTGTATCTCAAATTAAAACGGAGGATTCTGCAGTGTTGCCAGCAGTGGAATGAGGTTGGTACTGTAACTCAATGCCGCAAGCAGTGGCATATCCACGGGTGGCCCAGGGTGGCACCCATGGAATCTGACTGGCCACTCCAGGTGCCACCCATTATCCTAAAGTTTAAACTATGATTGGATATCTGAATGGAATTCATATAATTTAATTACATTTAATTCAATTTGTCAGTAAATTAAACTTAAAACACATGAATGAAATACACTCTATGTTAGTCATTTAAGTAGATTAGGGTAATGGAGATAAAAATGTTAAATGAATGTGCGAGTGTGAGCGCACATGCGCTGGTACCCCTGCATAAGGCAGTGCCCCTCTTGGGCACAATTGCAACACTTCAGTTGCAATTGAATCACAAGGGATCAAACCCAGCAACACAAAAGAGCTCTTTGAAATATAGCTACAGGGTTGGGTACGAGTACCCAACCCTCTGTGGAGGGACAAAGTAATGATGGAAGTGTTCTACATGGAGAGTTGTTACACAATTAGAGGCTGTACTCTCTACAGAGAGCCACTGTGGTACTCCATGTGGCTTTGATGAACCCGACTGGTATTTTTATCCAGCGTGCTTTTATATTAAGAGTGGGGGGTGATAAAAAATAAACGTAGATGAGAGTTAATCTCATTAGCATCTATCCCCATGGCCTGTCACCTCCACCATCTTCATCATCATCACCACGATCATCGTGTGTGTGCGTGTGTGTGCGTGTGTGTGTGTGTGTGTGTGGATGTGAGAGAGGGAATGAGACGAGAAAGAATTAGAAGGGGAAGATTAAACCGAGTGCACAAGTTCGACCACGAATGTGACTGGTGATTAATTAGATTGTTAAACTATCCTGATGGAACTGTCTTTCTATTTGAAATGTAGACAATCTCACAGTGACTATTGTCCTTGACCTATATGTCTAAACTCCCAGGCACTCTCCTGTCACCATTAACCCACTGTCACCTTTTTCTAGACTTTTTCAAGTTCCACACTCATCTCAGACATTAGCCTCTTCTTGTACTCACCAACATTCCATCTTAAAAACCTCTTAAAGGCCGACTGGAGTTTGGAAATGTCCCAAACAACCATTTTGTAAGAAACAATGAGTCATGAGATCAAATTAAATTTCTGTGATGTATTTTAATGCAGAAATCTCCATCTGCACTAGTAGGGCATGACTCACCCCTGCATTAATATTATTGCTCATGTTTATTCATCAGCACTCATTAATTCTGTCAAACCCTAAATCTAACGAGTAACCTCCTTCATGCATCTCTGCACACCCTATTCCTGACAGGGGGCTGAGGACCATACTATGTGCTTGCAGTGTTATTGGTTCAAATCTGTCTCATGATGACCTTGTCGCATGTGTGTCAAACTCACACCCTCTCATGTCTGTCCCTGATACTCTACATTAGGGGTGTGCCGATATATCGTCCCGCGATATATCGCGATACGTTTTCGTGACGATATGTATCGTTTTGGAGAAAAAGAAATATAGTTTTGAAAAAAATGTTTTAAACAATAATAATAATCAGGCATGCAAACAGCCCGAGGTGAAAAGAGTGACCTACAACATGTTTTTTTTTCGGGTCAGGTGTCACACTATTGCCCTATTTGGATTCAAAACAGCTATTGTAGCTGAAAAGCTACAAGTTTGCATGTCTGAATAATGCAAAAACAGAATTATTTGTTTGCAGTTGCTTTTTTTCCCCCCCATATATTTTCATAATAAAAAAGTGCGTATCGAAGTTGTGAGCCCAATATCGTATCGTTTCGTGAAATTGTGTATCGGCACACCCCTACTCTACATCCTTCTCATTTCACAAAGCAGGAATATCTGAAAAAGTTAGTAGTTCATAGTTCTATAGATAATTCCAATTTGAGATTAGAATTGGCATTCTCTTAAGGTCTCAAAAGCAATCACACAATCCTCTCTGTGACAGGACTGCATCCATGGTGCTACAATCTAGCATATATCCTCTGTTTCCCATTTATTTCCCCTCTAACTTTATCTCCTCTCTGTGCTGCTGTCTCTTTCCATCTCCCCTCCTCCTCAACCCACCGGGTATAAAAACAGACGGATGTAATGGAATTCCACTCTTAACGAGGATCAGCTCCTCCAGACATCTGCATGTAAAGGAGACATGTTTGGATAGCATATCTGTCCACTATATGACAGCAAATGACTGTGTGACTTTTGATTTCCAATAGAATGAGCACGGAAAGTGTTTGGTTTCAGGCTGTTATAGATAGCAATGTCAGACAAGTGCAATAATGAAGAGTGTTCATGGAGGAAGTTCTGTGTCTGATTATATAACAGACCCTTGGACTGGTTCCATTTGATTCTATCTGCTTTGCTGCTTGTTATGTTGAAGTATCTTGCAAGACTTCAGGCCTTTTTTTTGCCTTTTTGTTTTGTTTTAATGAAAAACATCTGAACATCTCAAACAAGAATTGCACCGAACAAAAAAAAACAGCCTCTGCTTCCCTCCCTGTTAAGAAGCTTTAGTGCATCGTAAAGTAGGCCACCAGACTGTAGTCATTGTATTAAGGCAGACATTAAGGGTTTCTTGCAGTCTTTGTGGGGTAAGACGTTGTTGTTGATACTCATGCGGTGTACTATATAAAGGGAAGCAGTGTCCTCCCATAAAAGAAAAAAAAAGCCCTCCAGTCTGTAATTTCTTTTAGTCTGTTTAAATGTGTGAAAACCTTCTTGGTCAGGTCTTGTCTTATCTTGTTGGCTATTATCACTGGCTATAAAGGCTTGAGACCACTTAAGATTGTGACTATATAATTTCCTAGCTAGTGTATGCAATTAACAGGTTCCCGTGCTACAGTTTAGACTGTGATGCTTACAAGAACATGTGAGTGCATGTTTTATACTTTGGATAAGTTATATCTGTGTTGTTTGTTTGCCACCTTTAATTGCTGTTGAACCACCTAATGAGGGTGCAACAAATAGTGATTTTTATTTGAAGATACATAACAGTATTTATTTACCATGTTTAAATTAATAGTACAATTTGCATGATTGATGCCTTTGTTAGTAATACATTTTCAAAACGTATTTTTGCTGCTCTGTGCACCTGAATCTATTGACATTATTTAATGATTAACAAGAACTGTTTTTGAAGTTGTGCTACTCAAATTCGACCCTTGGTCTCCTGGTTATGGCACTCTGACACTATAAACTAGACAAACATAACATTCCGTCTGTCGGTCTGGAATAATAGCCTAAATAAAAACAACCCATGAAATATTCATTGCAATGGAGACAGCCATTGACATTTTTTATTGGGTTCTTTGTGTTCTAGCGACGTCACTTCCATGAATAAAGACGGTCACATTAACCATTGATGTTTTAGGTGGGTCTTGGATTATTTTAAATGAGCACCTGTTTACATTTAAAATTATGTACGAAATAAAAAATCGATGGAGAACAAAAGAATATATGAACTAATATGATTATAAAATTACATTTTAATAATTTATCCAAAATGAGATGAGTACCAATCTCAGACCATTCTGTGTGTGCAATTTGCTCTGAAAGATACTTTTAACCCCTCCTGGGGATGAGTCCGATGAGATTTTCCTTCATTCTCTCGCTGGGTTATGCCTGAAGTCTGTTCACTGTTGAAGGACACTTAACTGGGTTAGTGATTCAAAACAGGGAAGTAAATAGCCGAGAGGGAAACGTCCTTAATGGGAACTTATCAGGTCATTGGCCACGTTGCTTTTCCGCAACAGTGGAAAAGAATGGAACACTCACTTGCTGAGTTGACAGGTGTCTGCTCCTGAGCTACATGCATTGAGCTGCCTTTTATTGATTCTAGCAGAAGCTACTGTATAGATATACAGCCATGGTAAAACTGCGGCTCTGCTGATTTCAGGGCTGTGTGCTTCTGTATGCCATCCCATGCTTATTTCCCTGGACCCTCGCAGTAGTCTGCATGTGGATCTCAATGTGTCAAGAGGTAGACATTTAAGGACCGTAGTGTTGCAACGGTTAATCGAACTAATCGATTTAATCCATTATAAAAGTAATTGGTATTAATTGTTATTGATTTTTCTAACGATAGATCTACACCATTGTAGATCTATTGTTAGAATTAATAATAATTAATTAATAATCATTAAGATCGATAGTTGCAGCACTAATAGACGCACCAATAGACCTTCAGCACCGAAGCTATTTCACTGTAAACCTTTTACACCCTGATCCACTCCATGAACTAGAGGTACGCTATGGCTGAACGCTTGTTATGTCCTCTATTCATAAGTCCCACGACATAGGTTGGGACATGAAAGGTTAAATTGTTTGTCTTTTTTCTTTAATGATAATTTCATGGCTCATCTCATTTAATGATGATGTGTTAGAGACCCCCTTTTCCATAGAGGGTTTATAGTAAGAGTCAACATTTTCAATAATGCTTTTATTAACCAGAGTTTATTGTCCAAACAGATTTTTTTTTGTGACGTTTTATTTATTGTATACGACACACCAACAGCACGCCAACAACATAATGGGCTGTAAAAAACAAATGCAGGCTGAACAACATATAAGGGAGAAAGGATGTGGAACACAAACTGGACTGTTGATGTGATTTCTAAGTTAAAAGAGTCGCATTTGTTTGTATAGAGTTTGTATAGGGTAAAACTTTGAACCTAGTCCTTAATCACTGTTACACTTTCAACGGCTCCTGGATAAGAAAAATCTCCCAAGAACTCTTAACTAAGAAAGTACTGTAACTAAAAGTCAGCAACAAAACGTATGTCTAAAAGCATGCTACATACTAAATCTCCTTAAAGTGATGTGCAACTTTGGTAGAACCTTGAGTTGTCTTGTATAGCTACCATAAGTCCAAATATTAGAAACCGTTCTGTGGGCCACTTCTCAATGACTGAACCCAAAGAAGATGCTGGGGCATACGATTCACTATATACAATTGTATTTATAGAGTGCAAACAAGTCCAAATATTGTCAGTCATCTTTATCTGTTGCTTCTGTTCTCTGTGAGCAAGCAACCGGAAGTAGTTGTTCAATTCGCTCTCATTGTGTTGCAAAAAGGTCTCAAAATCACACTTAATAAATGCATGCATGGATTCAAGTTCTCAGTCACCACGACTGATTTCAGTCATTTGGATTCCATAGAAGTCAGCATGTCTTCTATGGAAGCATGTCATGCACCGAAAATAGACTATCTACAAGCTTACCACGCATTGCACTGTGCGTGTTTTAAGCTTGTAGATTGTCTATTTCCGGTTATTCGCTATTTTAAGCTTAAAGAGTACTTGAAGTGGTCAAACTGGGCAAACAAGTGGTTCAATCCTCCAGAAAATCCTAGTGATCTCAGATATTTCATAAAAGCAAAGGTTAACCCTCTGGCGTCTGGCATTTTGTTTTAAATTACCTTTTTTGTCAGCTTAAAGAGTACTTGAAGTGGTCAAACTGGTCAAACAAGTGGTTCAATCCTCCAGAAAATCCTAATGATCTCAGATATTTTTTGTCAGGGCTGGTATGGCTGACTTCAATCTTCGCATCAATCTGCAATTTCTTCAACTGGTTGGTTGTATAGCTACCAAAACATCATAATCAGTCGTGAGATTTTATTTTGCTTTAATCCATGTGCACGTAAGGTGGGTTCTGCCACTGTCTAATGCACAGTACTCTGACGGAAGTTCTCTAATGCAGCAACAATTTATAGGTCCTCAATACTGGTGTAACGTGAGCTCCTGCTGCTACCATTAGACTACACAGACCAGGAGTCTTTTTTTTGCAGAATCTGCTTTGTTTGAGGTTGTTTATGTGCTTAAAGTGTTTCTGCAATACAATGAGAGTGAATGGAGTTTGTTTCCTCAATCACAATGCACAGAAGCAAATGATAAAGATGATCGACAATATTTATATCCAAGTAGCTGTACAACCCAAGGTTCTACCAAAGTACAATCAGCATAGCTTTTAACATAAAAGTCAACACTGTAGGCCAGTGTTTTTCAAACATTTTCATAGGCTGTGGGCCTCTTTTGAAAAGCTGTTGTTCCAGGGACCCCCAAAAGAGAAGATTTTTGTTGTTAGTTTAGTACAGAATTCTACAACTGTCTATTACTGAAGGTGGGGAGATAACCGTGTTGGGAGTGAATTTTATGATCTGAGTAGTCGTTCTGATACATTGAGCTAACTTCTAGCTGAAATAATAATGAAATTAAACTGTTCCTCATTTTGCTGGAGACCCTTAAGGACCCTTGTCGGTCCCCAGACCCCACTTTCATAATTAATGCTGTGTAGGCCATTACATTGACAATTATAGAAGTCTCTAGAATAGCCTAAACCCCTGAATCACTAACATAATGGTCAAATGCACAGCACTGACTTGGGTCAATTTGTTACAGTGGAAGAAGAGACCATAGACTGATGTTTAGGCGTTAAGCCACAATACGAGGAATAGTTCAACATTAAACACAACCCCCAAAAATTGACAATTTTGACAATTTAAGACTTTTACGAGCTGTTGTTTCAAGAAGTGGGCTTTGCTTTGTTTTAGTGTTGCCTTCGTTGTTTTACAAATGTCACACAATTCACCTTTTCATCTAAGCCATTTGGGCTTTTCAGCACTATTAACTCAATTTCTTTCAGCTGTTTTCAAAACTAGCAAGGCACTGCATAATGGTTGCCGTTTTCTAGCATTGGAGAGGAATATTGCCAGTACGTTGTTGAAACTGGATTGGTATGTGGATAAATGCGCAAAAGTTGGACCTTATAAGGCTTCCTAAACTCCGTTTATCTGGCAGAGAGCTGCAGCAGTTTGGGTTTGGCCTCATTCCAGGTGTGTTACAGCATTGGACAAGTGCACTCTGGCTACCCTTTCACCCCCAAGTGCATCTCTGTGGCCTAGAAATGCAAAGTGAGGCTGTAGTTGTTTAAGACTAAATTAATTATGTAGGTGCGTACACAGTAGGCCTATATGGCGTAGCTTAATCTCAACTCTGTGACTTTATTCAGACAGAACAAATTCACATTCTTATCTCAAATAATAAGGTTAGAGAATCAATCAAGCTTGAGGTGGAAGGAGAGAGGGTGACTGCTGTAATGGAAATGATTTGAGGAGAGAACCGATGAGGAAGTATAGTATATTCTATTCTGGCAGGCAGATTCAGCAGCTGTACAGACCCATCTGGCACTCTTTTGTGGGGGCTGCTTGGCCTGCTGTGTGTGTGTGTGTGTGTGTGTGTGTGTGGTGTGGTATTAAAAGGGAACTACTGGTTAGGTCCAGCTGCCAGTGAGGTACACTTTGCCCCTTGCATCTCTGTGTTGGAGGCAGCCTCATATCATAAAGTTGGTGAATTATTTTTAGAAGGGTGTGTCAATGCACTGGGGTTTAATGATGCTCCCAAGAAATGCAGTACTATTGTTGACATTGATATTTGGGAATGACTGCGATGGTTGACACAGTTTGAAGGTATAAAAAGGGAGATCCCACACACTTTTGCGAGTACTTTTCGGTCCATCGGGTATCCCTGATGCCTGATGAAGGTCAGTGACGGAAACGTTGTTCTCGCAATAAAACACTTTTTTTTTTTGCTGTAATTGAAGATGTAGGGATCTCCCTTTTTCTCATGCATTGACTGCCTGCTCCTATGCACCTGACCCATTAAAAATGGTCCGCGACCCAAACATGGGTCCGACCCACTGTTTGGGTCGTGGACCATTTTTATGGGTCACAGGTATTATATCCCCTTTTTTCATTTCCTACATTAAAAAAAAACATTTATTATTTCAAAATATTTAAAAAAGTTTAAACTAAAAAACATTTCATCAATTAAAACAATGCCAACTTTTAAAAAAAAGTAAAATAAAATCATTTCAATATTATGCATAAAAAAAGAAGTGAAAATAGCAGATCTACGCTCACGACGCATTGTGAGCTTGTAGAGCTGCTATTTTCACTAGTTTGGGTCTCGGGCAAATGTCTAATTTCTCTTTTGGGTCTTGAGCTAAAAGGTTTGGAAACCACTGTGCCTAAAGGACCCTTTTAACACAGTTTGTGAAGGAGAAAGCAATTTATTCATTTCAAGTCAAAAACACAGTACATGTACAGTGGTTAGAGGTGGTCTCCCTACATCGCCATTGAGAAATTTAGACTCAGATGTTGAGTAGGACACCTACTGGTTGATAACGTGGTGCTGCCTGAAGCTCATAAGTGCAATATCTTCCCTGACCAACCACAGATTCGGTCCTGGGGGTAAAAATGTAATCTCTCATGAGGGAGACCGGGATTCGAATCCCAGGTAGGAAATAAATGTTATGGATTGCAGCTTTAAGTCAATGGCCATAACAACATACCCTCAGGTAGCATTTCCAAGCTATTCATGCTTTGCGTACATTATTTTACTGCTCTGTATAGAACAGAATTTCATATCAGTTTTCTTTATCGTATCTTTATAAAATGATTAAAAACCAAAAGAAAATAAAAAAGACAGAAAAAAGAAAATGGGAAAGTCATGAGAGAGAAAGAAAACAAACAAATGTCTCATCACTTTTACCAGACCAAAACATCCCATTCAGTTTGTCTTCAGATATTGTTGATCTCTTTGTAAAACATCATTATGTCAACAGCTTGTGAGATGAGACACCAGACGTTTTTGATAAGTGCTTTCCGGCAAGGTAAACTTGGCAGGCCAAGAGGGAACAAACAAACAAGCGGCAAACAAATCATTTTTGACTGTCTGTTACTGTGCATTTAAATGAGGCTGATGGATCAATGTTTCACCCCAGTAATGGGGCTGTTCTGACTACTGCCAGTTAAGCATTGCTTCTGTGCCCTGCTCTATCAGTACCCTGCTTATCACATCTGTAAGTCACTCACCAGTCTTGAACCCTTTCCACATTTTGCTAATCTAAATGCATTTGGTGTAAATGGCCTTTTTCCCGTAGTGCAAAGTAGTTAAACGTAATGTTTGCAGCATGCTCTTCAGATTAGATGGACGAAAATAAAGCTTTTTTTTTTATGTTGTTCCATTTGGTGGCACAGGGATGGATTTACAGTTTACAGTAATACAAAACAAAAAGGTTCAGGGCTTGTTTCTTACAGTTTGGGTGAATATGAGTGTGCATGCAATTATTTTGAGTTTGCCTCTCAAGGTGTGGGGCTCTTTGAATGTCATACTTGTGTTGATGCATGGATGTGTGAGAGCATACAATTGTTGTGCGTTTTATTTTTGTATCTATTTTATGCCATGGTTGAAAGAAATCATTCACCAGAGTGTGAAGTCATCTCTTGACTTGTACTCAAGGGATTATAGGTCATTTTTAAGTGAATTGCTATTCTGCTTGAATTCTTGCCAGCTTAGTCATTGCTCATCTTTTGAGCCATTCAGACATCTAATTATGTAGAAGTCAAGTTTCAAGGACATCTTGCATGTAGCTATAATTTAGCAAAACATTTGCCTGCTTGTAACACTATCAACTATCAAAAATTTGAAAAACAATGAGAATGAAACTTGTATAAAAAACATTTCAACATATAACCCTTTGTCCCATTAACAGGCAACACAACTATACACCAGTGTGCTCATTATGTCTGAATATATGGTGGTTACAGGTTAGAGTGCATTCCAACCACTCAGGTGTTCTAGTGTTAATTGATCCCATGTTGTTAGCTGACCCTTTCTCTCTGCGATGCAGGAAGGATTATTTTTCAAAGCTTCACATGCCCCACTGGTTTTGGCACGGAATTCAGCCCTTACCTCTTAATGTGCATTTGCTTCCTTTTATTCCTCAGTCTTAATATCATTCTTAGATTTCATTAAAGCTAAAGGCAGCTTAAATGTTTGGCAGCCTTTTGTGCTCACTCTTTTCATTCAGCTAAACTGTTAGGGATAGCTGGGATGGCTTGAACAAAATGTTCCAGCTCAATCAATCTTCAGTGTTTTGTTTATAAGTTGATCTCTTTTCAATGGTGACGTGTTAATGTGATTTAGGGACTTAATTGACCCTGCCAATCGACACCAGATTGATTGTTGCCCGGCCTCCCTGCCTCTTATCTGGACTGACACAATGGACCCACTCCTATAGCTGTCGAAAAAAGAGAGAGAGACTCTGGCCTCCCCTAAAGCATTTGCATGTCAGCATTTTGCTCAATTTACATGCAGTACTTGCTTGTAGCTAGCTTCAGTCTTGCTCTATTACAGTTGCTATCCCTCCCTCATTCTCACCAACGCGCACACGCATACACTGACCCTTTGCAATTGTGAGTTCAGCACCGAACAGCATCTTATTGTAAAATGTGTCATCTTTTCACTTGGTTATGCCTCCGTGTTTGACGTGGGTGGCTGCATGTGTCACCCTGGCTGACTCACTGTCATTAAACAGGAGCATAAGAGTCTAGTGGACACCCCCACCCACCATTCTACATTGGACTGCAGGAATGACACGCACACGCACACGCGACCACACACAGGCCTCATTCACCCAGCCACTGCAACAACAGCAAGGATGAAATCACCTTTTTCCTTATCGTGAAAGGATTGGTATTTCTTGTCTGCCTCACAGTGCTTGCATTAAAGGCACCAGTTCTAACTGTCAGCTTTAATGACAGTGATTTATCCAACTCAATTCTCTTTACTGAAATCATTAATTGACTATTCAGAACCTATTACACAGCCATTAGATTGAGCACAATCCCTTTCTAAGGGCCAGGTGAACAGCTGAGTTGCTAATCATGTTTTGTCCTATGTGATAGCTCCCCCCGCGCTCTCTCCCTCATCCCAGATGTACTATATTCATGTCGTGCAACCGTCCTTGTAAAACTGCACCACCATTGTGATAGGTGGGTGCCTGACTGCCCACTCTTGTTGATGTTTGTTTGAGTATGCATCTTTTTTTTGTCTTAGGCCAGCATTCTCTGCCAAGGGCAAGCATGTCTGCTGGCCTGTCAATACCCTGCAGGCCCGTCATTAGGAATTATGGACAGGGGGACAACAATTTCCAAATTGGGCTCCTCGTCCACACCCACTCTAGCATCACCACCCCCACCCCCCTTTACCTTTAATGCCAACATGGGCAATTTCAACCACCCCCACCCCCCTTTACCTTTAATGCCAACATGGGCAATTTCAACCACCCCCCACCCCCCTTTACCTTTAATGCCAACATGGGCAATTGTATAGTCCTTGTATAGGCCTTGTATAGTCTTTTCATTTTCCTGACAAACTAGGTACGTGGCTTATCTGTGGGCCGAAAGGGGAGTCAAATTCCATCAGGGGGTCAACTCTCACAACGACACTGGCAACTTCAGTGTGTAATAAGTCTATGACTTACTGTATTAGAAAACCTACATTCAATGTCAACATATCTCTTTTTAGTGCTCATTTTCGTTAGCTACTGTCCTGCAAATTAGGTCCATATTAGCCAGCAGTGAACATGAATGAGATACATCAGGTCAATCAGTTTCAGATGCGTGAAAGCATGCACACCTTCATGCATGATGCACAAAACCTATGCCTTGAAAATCAAAGCAATTTAGATTTTTTTTTCTGAAATCTTATGTTTTGTCAAACTGGTTCGTTTTGGATGGGTCTGGGTCTTCAGGTTAAAAAGTGATCAACAATAGACCTTTGCATGGACTGCCCTGGGCCTTGGGCCCAGGTCATATGTACCCTTTGACCCCCTCTGACAGCAGGCCTTATACCCTGAACTACCTGGTGTTAATTTAGTACTGAGTACTTAAAACATTCATTGCCAGGTATTAATTAATGAATTCATCCACCACTGCCAGCGGTTTTACCTTATTTTGAGTCTTTTTGACGATCCACAGAAATTATTTTTCAACGCAGATGTAAACAAACGATGTCTCTCTTTCCACCGGAAAAAAAACACTGTAACCGCGATCGTCTGTTCTTTAGTTATCGGCAGTTGAATATAGCTTGTTTTCACCAAAAAATGTTTTTCATACACACCTTATACGCCTGTGTTATCCATAGGATGTGACTGACTTGCGGTTACCAACCTCTATTTATTTGCCTGTCTTTGTGTTTATAGGTATTTGGTGATTATTATCACTTTCGGCATCGTACCTTGGTGAAGAGATCACTGTCAGATCACAGAGGGACACAAGTACGTCTACAGATGGACCCCAAGGTAAGTCATATCTCTGGCTAGTGTCCCTCTCTATAATCAACTTGCGCAAATATCAAAGATCTCCATATATGGCCATGTGATGTCAGACACAACCGAAACCATTGCCTAACAACTCCAATTTGCGCATGTCCATATTAGGGCATATCCGCACTCCCTCTGATAAGGCAGCACAAAGCGCCTGCCCGACTTTGGTTGTTGCATTGCCAACGCATCTTGAATGTCTAGTCCATATATGGGCATGTCTGTGTGCCCACCACAGACAGACACAAATACACCACTGCAATTGAACCCCACATGAACTCTTAACGACCCCATTCTGGGCATGTCCTAATAGGCGAACATTTTGGCTAAATAAAAACAACGTGGCACATGAGCGTGTAGATCGGCTATTTTAGGTGAAGAGGTTTGGTGTTGTAGGTCAAAAAGGAGGGGACCAAGTATAGACCCCAGGGAGACCACGGTCAACAACGTTTACAGAGTTTAAGTGGTTAAAGAATACCGTTTGAAAAAATAACACTTCTACATCATGACAACAATGGTACTGGCACATGTGTGACACTGAATAACTCGAGTCAGGAGATACACATTTGTTTATGCTAACTTTGATAATGCTTCCAGAGTTGTGACAAATTCTAGACACATTTTTGAGAGTTAATTTTTTTTTAGCAAAAATGTATGTCATATTTTACTGTTTGTTGCACGGATATATTGTAGTCTGAGATTTACAGTAATATACAACATATCTCTTGGTACCTTAGGTACCTCATCACTATCTGAGAGAAGTAACCATTGGGGTAGTCAGTCGGCTGACAACCACAGGGCAAAGAGCCAAACCCTGGACTCTCATTTATCACCCTGTTTTAATGGATGTCTGAGACAGCTCACAGCATCTGGCCTGTCCGTTTACTTCTTACCTTAGTGCTGAAGGGTGGACTGGAGGGTCCTCAACATGTTCCCCAGATACATGGACCACTCTTAAACCAGTTCCTTCTGCTTGTCTATTCTAAATGAACAAGTTAACCACATTAACCATGGCGGGCCTATTTTGGCCATGTCATTATGGGCGACACGTTTCTAAATTTGTCAAATAGTTTTGAATAGTTTTTTATTAAAACATTTTTTGTGGCAAAAATAACCGATCTACTAGCTCACAACGCTTGTAGATCTGCTATTTTTGCTATTCTCGAAAGTTTTAAACATTTTTGAAAGATTTTCAGTTGTTTCACCCATAATGACAAGGCCAAAATTGAACACGGCACATTCAAAGTATTCCTCCAGAAGCTGAAGGGAACAAAATGGGAATGTTGTGAAAACAACATTTAGAGATGTGGGAACATGAGAAATCATGCAAATGTGTTATATCTTTGTATTTTGATTCTCAAAAATAAGTATTAGAACTTTATTTATTTAGCTCCTTTCAAAACGCTTACAAGGTGCTGTAAAGTCAGCAAACACATAACATTACATAGAAATCGTAAAGGATACAAGTAATTAAGAATAAAAGTTAACATAAGAATAATATAAAAACACCAAAGAAAAACATCATGAAAGAGTTTTTAACAACATCTTCTGTCTTTCAGAACTAAGGGGAGACTGTGGGAGCAACTACTGCAAAGGCTCAGTTAGCTTTTTGAGTCTTTGAGTAATTTTTAGTCTTTTTGGACAGGTAGAAGAAGAAGGCGTTTGTCAGAAGGTCTGAGAGATCTTGCATTGGCAAGGTGATGCAGTAATTCAGAGATGTAGATGGGAGTCAGCCTGTGTAGTGCTTTATAGGTGATTAAAAGGACTTTAAAATCAATTCTACATTCAGTGGGAAACAGTGTAAACAATGTGTACGTCGTGTAGTTGTTAGGACTTAGGAGTCTGGCGGACGCATTTTGGACTAACTGGAGCCAAGACACAGAGGAGTCACTCATAGTGCTAAACCGTGCATTGCAGTCATTGAGACGGGATGAAACGAAAGCATGAAAGATTATTTTCTGAGATTTTCTGAGATTTGCTCAGAGCACTGCAAGCATGTCGTAACGTGTTATTTGTGTAATGATTGTTTTATTTGTGAAATGCGTAACTTGTTATTTGCGTAATTATGTTTTATTCATGCTCACAAGCTCTGTTTTGTAGCTCTTGTGGCTGATTTTAACTGGCTGTCAATGTCAATTGCAGTGGAAAGACAAAGTTATGTTGACGGTTTATGTAGGAACACGTGCAGGGAGAAGAGAATGTCGTACAGTGACCACTCTCAACCTGGCATCCCCATATTGGGCATGTCATAACAGGCAGAAACGTTTTAATGAGAAAAAATATACATAATAATTTCCAACAGTGTTTGTGTTTGAGCTCAGCCAGTAAATTGAAATTGCATGATGTACAGTATCAGACGCTTAGCTGAGGTCTAAGGTGGGTTAATCTTGAGCAACTGTTTGTCTCATTTCTACGTAATATTTCCCAAGCCTAATTGGGATTGCTTAGAAATTGTTTACTTTCAAGAAAGACAGCTTTAAAAAAAAAATATATATATATTTATACACACGTTTTAATTAGTCACGCAATAAAAATAGCAGTGAGGAGATACGCTTGCAATTAGTGTACCTAATGATCCTCCATTGTTAAATTATGTGCCAATCATCAGCTAAAATTAAATTCTTGACAAATTATTTAATAAGTAGCTTTTAAGGAAGTGAAATGCAGTGCTGCATCCATGTGCCAATCTTCAAATTTAGATATGAGGAAATTGAAGAGGGAAAAACGTTTTTTTTGGCTTGTGATTGAGGTTATATTTTTCACTAGTATACAGTACACAGTAAAAACTGGTCCATTCTGGTATTTTTACACTTAAAGTTAAACCAGGACTGAGGACTTTACTGTAAAGCCTCCAGTGATAAAAAAGAGAAGAAGAAGCGAACCCTGATTATAGAGACACAGTACGATCCTCTTGTGTTATTTTATCCATTTGTAAGTCACAGAGTGTACAAATATAACCTTTCTAAGTTATATGAACACTCAGGGTTGGCCTGATTATCTTGCTGTGTGGCTGTATAGAGCAGGTGCATGTTGAGAAAACCACTGTGTGTGCCTTCTCCTTTTTGGTTCCTGATGACTCTTTGCAGAACCGACACACCCACATTCACCTCCCTGTTTGGGATTTCCTCTTCCACCCAAGCTCCATTTCCTGTTTTTGAATTCTTTCTCCCCCGGAGCACCTCCGAGAAAGTCCTGCCAGTTCTGTCTGGTCTCAGGTCAGCTTATCAATCCCACCAGGATTTCTGCCCTCCTCCCCCTCTCTCTCAAAATCAAGAGTTCCCAGCAAGTGGTTAAACGTTTTGGTGCATTCCCCACACCAGTACACCCTAAATCCTTACAGAACTTTGGCAGTTTCTATTACACTAGTGGAACTACTATTGCTTTTTTCTTATTATTGTGTTGTATTTTGTAGTTTGTGTGATTGTACTCCCTGCCGGGGAATGAAAATTAGCTTGTGGCTAACTCGGGTGCAATTGTTCTTATTTGTGCATGATCCCTGTTATATAAACAATAAACCAACGTATCAACAGGCAGCCAATTATCAACGGGCAGTTCATTTCCCCTTTAAGCAAATTAAATAGGAAAACACTGAAAACCATATGTTTAAGAAAAGAAAAAAAAAACTACAAAATAAATCCTGATTCACGGTAATAATAAATCCTCTGTTAAGAAATTGTCCGATAGTTTTTAAAGTGGGACAGATGAATCCAAAACAAAGGAGCCATGAACCTCAAAGGGTCTCTAATTACTGGCATCTGGGTCTCTGCCAGACCCCACACATTTGCTCTGTTGAAGGACTAGAATCTAAATCTTGGACCAACCGTAAATGCTTCCTCTCTTATGGACCACCTTCTCTTTGACTAATGTAATGTTATCTAATGTAAATGTATAATATCAATGCCATTATTGTAGTGCTGTAGGAAGCAGACATGCAAACTTGTAGCTTTTCAGCTACAATAGCCGTTTTGAATCTAAATTGGGCAATTGTCTGACACCAGACCCGAAAAAAAACAAAACCTGTTGTCACCTTTTTCACCTCGGGGCTGTTTGCATGCCTGAGGAAGTTTACCAGATACATAAGGATAAGGATAAGGATAATTCCTTTTAACAGGTCGTTCATGAAAGTCCTTGCGGTCTTGTTTCCAATGAGAACCTGTGAGCAATTGGGGTTAAGAGTCTTGCTCAGGGACAAATTTCATATCATCGGCACATATGCTGGGATAGCCTGGAATCGAACCTGGGGCAACCAGGGCCAGCTGGTCCCTAACAACAAACCAGTCCCATCAGTGTAGATGAGATAGATTGAACCACTTTCCTTACCTGTTCCTTTCATGGTATGATTTACTTAATCATACCATGGTCTCATGCTGTGAAAGAAAAAGAGGTGGGGGTGGAAGGATCTTTGCATTCAACAGAGACTCTTCTTGTGAAATGACTGAGTTCTATGTTCTATATAAGCACTATGAATTCTATCTTGCGGAGCCATTTATGAAGGAGATGTTATCTACTAACTGCGGGGCTGTCTGTTGTGTCAGAGTCTCTATTAAAGAAATCCCTTGTTTATTTCTCACTTTAAATATTTCTTAATTGTCTGTCATTAAAATTCCAACTAAAGAGAAGTGATTTAGACAGGAGTTCAGGAGTTCACTGATCTCATGTTGGTTAAAGCAGAACAGATAATGTGATACAGTACATTTCACATGATATGTAGCCGTCTTGTGATGTGCTCTGGTGGATGACTTGCTAATTAATCAGTGGGTGCTGATGGCAGTACCCTGTAATTAATTTCCTTTTGTAAAATGTAGCTAATGCAGCTGTCAAGTCGCCTTACTAACTTCTGTGGCCGATCATGTGTCTGCTGTATGATGACTATTGACCAGGGTGTTTCATTGGAGTATTTCACTCTTCACAGAAAGTAGTAATTAGAACTCGTAATTAATCAGAGAGGTATCATTAAGTGTTTATTTAGCAAGTAATTAACTGTAACGTAATGACTAGCACACAGAACTAATTTTAAATGTAATTATTTGACAAAGGTTCCCATGGGAGACTGACTCAGCGTCTGAGTATGAGCAATCCTTTAGTCATTAGGAAATGTGAAACATTCATCATCACCACTTGAACGACCACTTACAGCACTGTCGTCTCCACATAAATCCAACATACACACAATGCTCTCTCTCGTAACACACCACTTAGGAAGAAGACTTTCTCATTGCATCTGTATCTAAAATTTACAAGCACTGTCATTGGCATTGATATGTCTAGGTCTAGGTGTGCCCATCGGTTGCACACTAAATGGATGTTACTGTCAGTTTCTCTAATAGCTGTGCCCCTATGTGACTGGAGAACCCAAGATGGGTGGCTAATCTGAACGTCTGCCTGGCAGCCCTGGAGCCATGATTAAGTGGTCATGTTGTCTGCTACGTTTGCAGGAGCGTGTGCAGAGGCTCCGCCATGGCACAATTGCACTCTACTGTACTGTTTGTCTTCCTGTATAACTTTAGCCAGACAGACTTTGGCTGCTGTTGTTGCGGTGATCTCTGTTCCCATCACGGAAAAACATTGCTGTTCATGACTCCTGTCCCCTATGCTGACATAGCTTGGTGAGATCTGATGAGTGTGTAAAGCAGACGAGAAAGAAGGAAGACAGACTGCCCCATGTTTCCTCGCCTAGAGTAGGATGAGAAATAAATGGAATGTGTTGCTATCTGACAGGAAACCACTCAGACCGGTGGGTAATGAAGTTTAATTGGGACACTGATGTCAGTGTGACAAAGACTCATTTGTACACAGAGAACCTCTTCTGTCAATACCACTTACCAATTACTTTCTGCAGAAAAGGCTATTTTACCCTGCCAAGGCCAGCCTCCCTTATGTTTTGTATTGTGCCATCTACAATGCTTCACTTCCTCTACTCACCTTCCCTGTCGGATCTAATAATATTATGACCTTCTCAAGAGAGATGCCTACTGTGGCAACATCTGCTCCAGTTGGTTCCTGTATGCTTATGTACACTAGTGTCAGAGCTCTAATATGAACTCAGACCCCTTCACTCCATATCCTACACTTTTCATCCCCTTGACAGTTTTTATCTGGGCGTGTTGTAATAATCACGTTGTTTCTGTGTAACAACTAGACTAGAGCAACCTAGTATAGAGTGATTTGTATCTTATGTTTGAGTGAGCAGGCACATGTGATTATATGGGCATATTTCCTAGAAATGAGGCAAGCCTGTACACTTTCACTTCTTGTAGAATTTCTTATCTCCGACTTCCCAGTAACAGACAACATTGACACATACTGAAAATAATTGATTTCAGAAATCAGTTATTTTTTTGCAAGCAACATAGTCATGAGCCGGAATATACATTAGGCTTTAACCACTTTTAACCTGGTGTCAGTGTTTTGGTCATTATATATGAACTTTACTAAAATAAGTAAAACAAATAAATCGATCTACAAGTTCACAACCAGCCATGTTTATATTTCTTTCTATTTTTGTTATTTGTCATACAACAAAGTATATAGGCCTTACGTAGTTAATGTTTTGTTGCTTTATGTTATTTAGTTTTGCCTATGTGTGCACTGATCCGTGTGTGCACAAGTGCTTTCTGTGTCATCTCTCATGTGCACCAGTCCAGAAATTTTAATTAGTCTCAGACTGTTCTGGCCTTCGTTAGTCAGTCTCATTAGAGAAGCCCACAGTCGCGCTGTGTCTTGTGTCACCACGCTGAGAATTGGGATCTCTATGAATTCGCTTGACACTGTGAACCTCATCATTATGGTTTCACTATCATATATCGAGCAGTGGTACTTACAGCTAAATGTTGGTGACATCATAAATGTATTTGTCTGTGTTCTTTTCTCAGGTAATGTGGGCAGAACAACAGGTGTCGAAACAAAGGAAGAAAAGGGATATCTACACAACGGAGCCTTCAGACCCCAAGTTCCATGACCAGTGGTACCTGGTGAGTAAGCGGGAGCACACCTGGGCAGCAGCATTGTTGACTGAAACACAATGTGTGCACGTGTGTGTTGGGGGTGGGGGGGGATGTGGTTCACAGGGTTTCATTCAGCTGGTCGTCTATTTGAAAAGGAAATTACCTTAGAGATCATTCACCATTACAGTGTTTGATTTGTCCGTCCTCTCAAAGTCAATATACAGGTAATTTAAATCCCAACTATGATGTACAACACGTTCAAAAGACGGGGCAGATTTCATTCAGTCTTTTGTTTGTCTGAAAGCCTTGGTGGCTAAGAGTATAATTTGCAGAACAAACACAAAGTAGAATTACTTAACCCATTTTGGGCGGGAACCCCTATTTGTAACTATACCTTTCAGGACGGGAACCCCTTTTGGGGTTCCTGTTGCTATGTACAATATATAGCAACAAACATTTGTTGTGATCTTTGAATAAATATTTGAAGTTTTTCAGAAAACTTAGGTTAGGATTTAGAAGGCGTTTTTAGAATCTGCCTCAGGTCTAAATGGGTTAAGCTGTAGGATTGAACAAACACAAAGTAGAATGACTTTAGCTGTAGGATTTGAGATACAAAAAAAGGCCCATATACAGTACACTGCAGCTTTTAGATGTTACATTGAATGCATTGGTTTATTGTACATTTCGGCCTGCAACAATGATGACTTCAGTTATTGATGATACATAGGACCACAATGGAAACAAGTCCCCGGGATCCTTTTAGCCTAAATGTTTTACTGTACCCCCATGCTGTTTACATTTTGTACTAATAAAGTATTCAATCAATCAATCAATATACTTGCAAGTTAACCAGGTATTTGAAACTGCCAGTACAATGACAATTTATTTAACTTTATTGTCTCAACACAAGTTTACAGGAATTGGGTGAAAATATTTTTTTGTACAAGCTCACAGCGTTTTGCAGTTTCAAGACTGTCTTCGTCTCCTTTGGAAATATCAATCTTTATAAATATATAAACAAGATATACAGTGTACACACACTATGCAGGCATACAATCAATCCCTGTTCTAGCCGGCTTGGCCTTCGGGCCATAAAAACATAGAGACTGTAGTGTAAGAAGGTCATGCTGTATTTTGGTTTGTCAGCCTGAGCTCAGGGAACACAACAAGAATGGTTTGATTGGTTAGCACTACCCATCCTCTGATTGCAGCAGTTCTCAGTTGGTTCAGTAATAATTCTACCATTCCCTAGCTGGCTATAAGTTGCTTTGCTGACTACCACACCGGTCAGCAATACCACATTCCCCTTATTCCTTTCTGCTCCAGTGTGGTTTCTCTTGTTGAACTTCAAGGTGCCTTTTCATTATATAAAAAATGTCATATACGTTTTGTCATGACTACTGGGTGGGAAATTGGACCATTCTAACTTTTTGCTTAACCTGTGTGTGTGTGTGTGTGCGCACATGTGCTTAGTCGGAACATGGTTGTGTGGTTGCGTGCACAAAATTCTCTGGGAAATCCTATACCATAGCCAGAATTCCGTTCACTTAAATGTATACATTTAGTGAAAAATTATGCATTTATTTGGTCAGAGCCACAATCTGGGACTAATTTTCATGAATTATTTTTTATTTAAACCAATCTGTATGGTAGAGTATGTTAAAACAATATAACTAGCACAGCTGCAGTGGTTGGAGGTGGACTCCCTACTCTTCTATTGAGATTTCAACCCTGATAGGGTAGGACTTCTGGTTGACAATGTCAATAAAGTTATTTGAAGCAGATTGCACACTGGATTGGACACTAGACGTGCCACAGTCTTTATTATTGTAGTTCAGACATTGCATTTACAATCATATTTCTCCATCGGGAGAGGTAAACAAGTGAAACTACAGACATAAAACGTGTGGATTGTAGCTTTAACGTTATATTTAACCTTTATGTAAATGTCACACCAATCACAAAACTTGGGATGGAATTCAATCACACAATAGTTGCCCTATCGACATGCCACCATTTTGGGCACCTGCATCAGATTTGTCCATTCGAGGGGAGGGTGTAGTGAAAGGTCAATTGACTAGTTTGTCCTGCACCACAGGACCGAGTTGGAGCGGTCTTTCAGGACAGTGCTATAGATCCCTTAAGTCCCATGTCACACTGACATCACGCAGGCATGTGTGCGTAGGCAGGTTGCAGAAGAACCCGCTCATAGGACAAAATGGGAAAAAGTCACGGCACTCGCATGTAAAATTGCATTCAATCAAACTTTCGTTACCTAAAACATGGGTGGTATTTTGCCAAAGGTCAAATCGAATGTCAAGTGAACATCAAAGTGTCTGCAGAGTGATTGCTGCTATCACCACATTTGCTGGTGCTTTGCTGACAGAGCCTCTTGTGGGAGAGACTGCTGTTAACTCTGATAAAAGATGCAACCTTAGGGGACTGTGTCTGTTAATACTGAATGAAGAGGCTGCTTTCAACATGGGAAAACCTTCCCTTATCACAGTGGGGAAAGTTTCTGATTTCTTCTGAAAGTTGCAAATCCAACACTTTGTCCTGGCTGGAAGCATTACTCCAAAGCCTACGTCCATCTGTCTAGAATGATTAGAGAAAAACATGCCAGTTATTTTGTTGCTCGCCAGCTCATGAATACCTCCCAGATTATTTAATTGTAACAATTGCTATCCTTGGCTTTCTCTGTCCACAGTATAATGCAAACCACCGTGATCTGAATGCCAAGGGTGCCTGGGAGTTGGGCTACACAGGAAAAGGGGTGGTGGTGTCCATCTTGGATGATGGCATAGAGAAGAACCACCCTGACCTGAGTCAGAACTATGTAAGTATCTCTTCCATATACTGTAGAACAGTGGTTTCCAAAGTGGGGTCTGGGGACCCCCAGGGATCCGTGAGGGGGTTCCAGGGGGTTCCCAGCAAATGATTGATAGTTAGGAACCAAATGTACCCTTACAGGTCTGTAACTCACAGAGTCATGGGGGTTTGTGGCCCAAATGCATACCAAAATGGGGGTCCTTGAAATACAAAAGTTTGAGAACCACTACTGTAGAATGTAGATGGTTTCAGTGGAATGTTTTTGATACGTTGCCAGGTAACAGCTGCGACTACAGCGGACTTCCTCAGGTTTGTTCTTGCATTACGTGCTATGTGTATTAACACCACTATGTCCTCATCTAGTATTACCAATAATGTTATTAGTCTCACGCATGTAGGACATGTACTTACTTCAGGCACGAGAGAAATATAATGACAACCTTACTTGATTGCTAAATGCCGTTATCAACTGACTGACATATTAACGGATAACCTAGTCTCGCATAGTCAGACGAACAGAGATATCCGCCTACTGATATGTCCGGTGACATCTGAATTCAGCTAATGGGAAGAAACTATTCAGAAATTTAACAAATAACAGCATCACAGAACCAATGCGAAGACTTGAGGGCGTTGCTTCATATGGGATGGTGTCAGGATTGGTTTTCAAAGCAGTGGGCATAGGTTTGTTGTTTCTGTTGGTTTTCTGCAGCGGCCAAGCTCATTCATTGAATTTAGATTTCCTGGGACATATCAGTAGGTCAGAGATCTCTGATTGCCTGGCTACGCGAGACTACGGCTAACCTAAAAGCTGACCATAAGTCAATGTTGTCCAAAACATTATTGTTATTGAACAACAGATGACGTTTTCTCTTTGTTTGTCGTACACTAACAGCTTACCTCTCTATCCTCAGGACCCAGAAGCCAGCTACGATGTGAATGATGGGGACCCAGACCCCCAGCCACGATACACACAACTCAATGACAACAGGTACAAACGGATTTTCATTAGTCTGTCTAGGTTAGCAATGAAGGCAGTGCATCCACACAACACATTGCATGCCAAAATCCAAACAGATTTTGACGTGAGTGAAAACAGTACTACTGTTTTGGTCATGGAACAATGTATCACTGCCTTTGAGCAGACAGATGGACCGTAATAATTTCTATAGGTCAGAAATGAACAATTATCTGCTAACTTGAACTTTGCCCCCAACTCTAAGCTTGTACATTACGTTTTTGTCTCTTAAATCACCTAGCTGGCACCAGAGCACTTCTATAGCCTGGTTTAGTAGAACAAATTTGCTGGTGTTTGTGAAGAAAGCGGCCTCTTTTTTGCACTGGTCTCTGTAGGAGTTGTTTACTACCCCTTGTGATATACTATTCCCTCTCACAGAGAAGTTAGTGAATTAAGGTCATCAACATTAATGAAACGGGGCAAATCGTCTGGCGCTTGGAGAAGCTTGTTCTTCATTCCCACTGCCTGCCTCCCCTCTGACTTGAATTTGTGATTTTCTGTTTAAGGTGAATTGGCCAGAAAGCCTCTTTTCCCCCTCTTTTTTCTTGAGGCTCACCATGATGACTGATGAAAGGCAGTGGAGGGTATAGTTAGGGACGGGTGGAAAGGTCCCCAATTGAGACATGGTCCTGCAGCATGCAGAATAAATAAGCCAGAGGAATAAAGCCAGAGCTTCAGCTGTGTTAATACACTATCTGCCCTCCTGAAGGGGTCTGCCACACCGTGCAACACAATATATGTAAATGCACCTGTGCGGGTTCAGTAAACAAGAGCTATAAACCACATTAACCCTCCCTGACTTACCTATTTTGGGACAATTTTAAAGCTTTTAAAAATAAATATCAAAATAGCATCTACAAGCTCACACCGACTTTTTCCGCTATTCATCATGTGACATCATTCTGGTAAGGGGGGTAGTTTAAACCTTCGATCGTTTCTCTCTGGTTGGTATTACTTCTGTGCATGTTTGTTAATGGTGTCAAATTAGAATAATATATCATAGGCCGTAGTAGTGATTGATAGAAGAGATGTCCTACCAGGATTTGTCACCTCAGCCTGCAGTAGACGGCCATCCATCCGTAAACAATTTGTTCTCGCAGGGACTATTTACTTCTCCATTAACGTGCATAATTTCATGAATGACCGTGGCTTAATTAGAAAGAAAAGCAGACATGCGAATAGCCGAGGACATGATGTGGGTCCGTCAAGAAAATTGTCGGAAGAGAAATGGGAGAAAAACTGGAGACCCATAGTGGAAGATCCATAGTGGAAGATGCTTCATGTTGATCATATAGCCTTTGTCCCCTTTCATAATCCCAGCTCAACCCAGACCTTATCTCTTGCCACCCAGGTCTCTGTGGCTTCCTGTAGCGTGTGTGCGCGTGCGTGTGTGCGTGTGTGCGTTTAATGATTGATTGGTATGAATGCATGTGTAAACACCCTGTGGGCGGGCAGGGAGCTGCATAAGGTCGTGCTAGACTGTATAAGGGCCTGTTCCCTGCAGAAAGCCCACCTCTGTTCACCTCCATAAAGCTGTCTTTCTTCCTTTAGTATACAGGCAGCAGTGAGGATGGCTCTGCTGCAATGTGTCCATTCAGCCTCATGTTTGCCCGAGTCAACATGATCTAGCCATTTCTCTCTCCAGGGTTTCCTCTGACTCACATCAAGATGTTCTCCAAGTTCACAGTTGTGCCCTCTTCTCCTTGGCTAAACCTGGAAAAATGGGAGGGGACCTCTCAGAAACGCTCACTCTTAAGTGGAGAAAACCAATGTTCACTGATTTAGTGCAGAGCTGGCTTGTACCAAAAAGAAAACTATCAGGAATGCTTAAGCCACAGAGTAATATACAATAAATGTAGGAATATGCCTTTGTGGCAATGGAGACATTTTGATACCTATGATATTAACATAAGCAATTGTTGTAAAATATAGATATTACATCTTGTAAAATATAGATATTCCATGCAGGTATGCATCCATCATTCACTCATTATAAATTCACACAGCATGACATGCAGTATGTCTCATGCTGCTGAGGCAGATGCTTGTAAATAAGTTATGAGCTTAATTCATGTACACATGTGCAGACATGAGTATTACAAAACTGGGCAAACAACACTTTGGCAATAAATGGGTTGGCACTAATGACTATAGCACGATTACCAGTGACTCTCTGTGTGCAGGCCTGCAGGGAAGTTGAGTCATATACTCTATTTGACCGCAGGAGATTTCCCAGAAATTCAGGAACTTTTCTCCTTTTTGCCCGCAGGAACATAGCTCCATATTCGTTTCAGGAGCATACTGTAGCTCTTGGGGCAAAAAAGTCCCTACTCTTGAGGTAATACTAACCCTCCCAAATCAATTGAGGTGAACCCAGCAGCACTGTACACTAGAGGTGCAACAGTTACTCAAACTACGTTAATCAACTTAATCGATTATAAAAAAATATATAGATTTTGAGAAAATATTAGATTTAGAAAAATATTGAAAATGGCCTATCTACAAACTCATGTGTGAGCTTTTAGATCAGCTAATTTAGCTATTATTGCACTACACTGTTGTTTGAAACAGTATAAAATAGGGGTTTAATAAGATTTATAAATTTAGTCGATTATAGAAAATGTTTTTTCCACATTTGGTGATATATAAAACATTTTTTTAAATATATGAAAAAAAATGTGGTTCAGCATTATTCGTTTAATCAAAAAAGTAAGCGATAATCTAAGAAATGTATCTATAGTTGCAAACCTACTGGCTACTGAACACACTGGTTGGTCAAACGCTAGGTCTGCCTTGGAGAGAAATGATACACACACGCTTGTTTAAATGGATAAACAGAAGATAAAGAGAAGATTGAAAGGCTCAGTTTAAAAAACAATGTCCTAGGGACACAACATTTAACACCACAATGTTGTTTTTATGACCAGTATGGAAGAGTGAGATAAAGTGTGTTCTTCTTAGGTCCTTGTTTTAGTACTTTAAGCCACGATAAGCTGTTTCCTTATCATTTGTTCCTATGGAGAGCAAAACACAATGTGTTTTGGCAGTAGATAGTGTTTATGACAATAAGGTGTGAGAGAAAGTATTTTATAATGACTACAGTGTTATATTTACTGCAGCTGCAAATCATGTGCCTCTGACAAGGCGCACTACAAGCACTACTTTGTATCAGAGGAGACGAGACAGTGAAGCAAAACAAGAAAGTGAATCAAAATAATCCGAATGGTGAATGAATCCTGTATTTCCCCTGTACTGTGCAGCGGTTTAAAGGACAAGTCAATTACATAACGGCATTAAAATATGTATTCACTTGCACTTCGCTGCACTGCTGGTGAACCATGTCCAAAGGCTTTCTTTTTTTAATCTCATCATCAGCTCATCTACAAATTCAATGAATGTTTAAATTACTGGCGTTGAGTAATCAATCTACCGAATTGTAATGCTGTACAGTACGTATCCTGGACAGGGCACACTGTGAATATAAATTGTGTAGACCAAGCCATTTGTGGATGAAGGAGTTGGCTTTTGCCTCCATCCGGCTTACAGCTGATGAGGGGACTTCGCATGGGCCACATCACCCTTGGGTACAGGGTGAAATGATAGCACCATGCCTTGTGCTTTCCAGGTAGCTGGCTTGAATCGATCTTTGAAAGGCCTTCTGATAGCTGTTGATGGTTTTCACCATATCCTTGTCTGAGAGACCGGCTGTATAGTCTTCCCGGGCTTAGAATGTCTTTCCCACCAATGGTGAAGGTGTCATTCCTCTCCCCTTTCCGCAACGAGAGGCTCCTTTACTTCTGTGTCTTGAACTTCATCCTGGACCAGGTGATCATCCAACCTGCTGGCAGCCGGACAAGAACCTGATAAGTTAGTGGTTACTGTCTGTAGGAGGAAGGGAAGTTGTTTTCCTGGATGTGAAAGGCTTATCCCCCCTGCCTTTTTCTTCACTGCCTTAGCCCTGGCTTCATGCAGCTGCACAAGCTAAAACCTGATATCCAATCATGTTTTCAGTAGTGCAAACAATAATGTGGGTGGAGCCTGTACTTGAAAAAACAGAATGTGATGGATAGGGCTGTGAATCTTCTGCTATCTCACGATTCGATTCCGATTCTTGGTCACGATTTTTTTCCGATTTCTTTTTTTTTTTCTCAAAACAAACGATTCTCGATTCAAAAACGTTATTTTTTTCGATTCAAAACGATTCTTGATTCAAAATATAGGATTTCAGGAGCTACTCCAGTCTGCTGGCATGAGAGTAGAGTACATTTATGTAGCTTTTATAATTGTAAAGGTTTTATCAACTGATAATAATGTAAACACACAAAGGTAATACAAGATCCCGCCCCCAAAAAAATGGGGGGGGGGGGAAAAGGTTTATTTGTATTTATTTTTATCGATTTTTTGAAAATGAGAATCGATTCTGAATCGTCCAACAGTAGAATCGCGATTCGTATTCGAATCTATTTTTTCTGACACCCCTAGTGATGAGGACTAGGGGTGTCATATAGAGGATGTTAGGATGTGATCCTGTAGCTTGAAGATTTTCGTACTAGATACATTTTCAATCTTCAAGGAAGGTTTGACTCAACTAGCCTTGAGTTCATTGCTTAATTCATCAAAGGAGCTATAGTTTCTTATTTAAAGTTTACCAAAAATATTGACTTGCTTTAAAACACCTTTGTTGGGCTCAGGCATTTACCTTTGATTTACTGTGTATAGTTATGGGCATTGTAATTTTTTATTTTGGATTATCCACTAACTTTGTTCCAGCCTGACAGGAGGAGACCTATTACTTTGTGAGAAGTACACATTCATCTCTCTGTACTCATCCAATACACTGTGAAAGTGGTCTTTTGTTTGCATGCTAACAGGGTAATTGGAAATAGTATATGCTGTAGTATTTTTCTAATGGATGGAACGCTTATCAAGGGCCATTGTTCATAAACACTTCTTCTGTATTACAGACAGTCGGTAATTTTGGTTATATTAATCATACTAATGCTCCTCAATGATGGATGAAATGAACTGTTTGTAAATAGTGCCGCAAACAGCAGGCTGATTAATCTCACCGCACTGTGCTGAAGACATTTTCTTTGTATTACACTGTCAACGTGTTCTATAAACACTACCAGACCTTTTGTCCTGTAGGCCAACTCATTAGTCAACTGATTAAGTATGAGCCCAGGAAAACAGTTGTCCAGATTTACCTTTTAGGCTCAGCGGCAGCCTAGAGACTAATGATCAACCAGTGCCTCTGGCCAAGTCTCAAAGACCCCTAATGATTTTCTCTAGGTAATTAGGCTAATGCAAGTTAGAAAAACCCAGTGAAATGAAAGAGACTGTGTGCCAGCATTTGAGTAACCGAATATGGAATCTGTCAGAGCAAGAGAAATTAGGACTTGCAGGGAAAAATTAGGACTTGCAGTGAGAAAATCCAAGGCTGTCGTGGATTTTTTTATTTAACCTTTATTTAACCAGTAAAAACACGTTGAGACACAGTCTCTTTTTCAAGTGTGAACTGGCCAAGATACAGCGTTAAAATTACACAGTCTAAGCTTAACATACCAATACTAAAACAAACAACAAAATAGTCATCCAAGATACATCACAAATACAAAAAATAACTCCCAATGCTACACTTTATACAATAGAAAGAAGCCAGTAATCAAACAGAAAATAATAATACACACAGTGTACAACCAATACACATAACCAATAACCTTCCGCTAGGCTAATAAACCTCCGGACAGGAACAGGTGTTTGTGAAAAAAACTAAGGTGATTCTTTTGAAGCTTCTCAACGGAATTAGAGCAGCCAATTTGAGTTTGGTCTGGAGATCATTCCACAACCAAGGGCCTAAGAAAGAAAGAAATGTTTTACCTCCCTCAGATGAAAATGAAGGTACTTCACAGCGTAACCAAGCATTTGATCTGAGATTTAAGCCATTTCTAACCAATTTGAATTTGGAGGTAATGTAGTAGGGGAGCTCACCAAGAATAGCTTTATAAATGAAATTATACCAATGTTGCAACCTGCGCGTAGTCAAAGAGGACCAATCAACTGCAGCATACAACGTGCAATGGTGAGTTCTAAAAGGAGAATTCGTTATGAATCTCAGTGCAGCATGATACAGGGGATCCAGCTTGGTCAATGTGGAGGCACAAGCAAACCTGTAAATATTGTCCCCATAATCCAGCTGGGACAAAAACAGACCAGTGACCAATTTTTTGCGAGCAGTGCAGGCAAAACAAGCCTTCAGTCTATAGAAAAAACCTAGAGTAAATTTCAGCTTCTTACTCAAGGCATCAATATGGAATTTAAAATTTAGATGTTTATCCAACCAGAACCCAAGGTATTTATAGCGATCGACCCACTCAATTAGGGTGCCATCTAAGGTGGGGATGCATAAGGGGATTTGACAAACTCGTGGAGTGAACATCATTGCCTTAGTTTTGTTACCATTTAACATCAATTTGCTTTTTTTCAATTCCTCCTGCAGAGAAATGAAATCCAAAGACAAATTTGTTACAGCCAAGTCTAGCGTGGGCGCACAGGAATACAGAACCGTGTCATCCGATAGGGTCCTAATTATTTCATTGTCATATATTCATGCAATTTATGAATATTCTGGTAATTAGGTCATTTTGCTTTTTTATAAACATCGACACCGTTGAGGGGAGAAATGATTTCCATTTGTTTAAAAATATGAACTTGTGAAAATGATTTTGAAGTGAAAAAATAAGTCTGGAATGCAAAATGGTAACTGTGTCAACCGTGTCAATACGTACAACTTGTTGCATTTTCCCTTATAGGTACTGTGTTACACATTAGATAATACTATGAACAACAATGAACCTACTGTACACACTAGATAAAAGAAAATGAAAATGGTCTAATGATCAAAAGAACTTGCTTATGAAGTGCTTTTGGGTGCTTATTGTTGGCCAGTTGTTTTCTGTGTCAGTGCCTTATACAGATTTCAGGTGTTTGCTGTTTCCATATGTGAATAATTTGTGTTGTATAGTCACCGTCTCCGTAGAGAAATAGTTCTGAATGATGTTGCATAATGATAATGGCTCTGCCAGTTGGTGGATATGAATTGTAATGTTTTTGTTAATACTGAGCCTGTAGCCAGCTGTAGCTGCTCTATGTCTGTGACTAGACTGAACCACAGGCCATGTCTGTCTAAGACAGCAGAACAATCTCTTAGCCTTAATCCCCTGTTATCACTATTATTTTGAGATCCTTGTACAGCTGTTTCACAAATTTACAACGATGCAAAGGATTTTGAGTGGCGTAATAGGAGCTGATCTCTTTTCTGGTTAAAAAAGAAAGGGGAAAAAAGTGTGGATGTGTGTGTGTGTAACCTGTGAGGGTAGCAGCACGGTGTTTAAAAATGTACGTACATGCCCATCATAACTGCTGTTAGCGTAGTTGGATGTAAATCGATCTGGGAGTGGACTCACCACTTCAACTGCACAGTTTGCTGAATATTGGCAATTTGACCCACTGGTCTTGATTTTTTTTGGTCTGCTGGAAGCTTGTTCAAATCTGACTGCTTGAGCAAAACATCTTTAAACTAAAATCCCAGAGTTATTTAATTTGTATCTCATCTTTCTGTATAAACATTTAACCCTAAAACCTAACCCTAACAATCATTCACTTAAATAGCCGAGACTGCATGAGAGTGTATTTGGCATGAAAAGCCTGAGCTGGATTACAAATAATAAAACATAGCTATAAATTGGCCTGGCATTTCCTGAGTTGAAGTGGTTATTTGGCAATGAGCTAATCTGTTTGTGTTGTATATATGAAGCCTGTGCCAGCATTAATTACACTCATGGTTTGAAGGTCTCTTGCTGCTTTAAGCATGCAACTCTAAGGTAGTCTACTATGTCACACCCTTTTATGTTCAGTCATTTCAAGTCCTATTTAAAAAAGTATCCTTTAGCACAGAGGTACAGTATGTCTCTGCAATTATAGATGACAGCCTGAGTACTTAATCATGCTTTCAGAAACGTGTTTTGGCAACAATCATTGACTAGGTCATAACCTAGCTTGAGCCTCATCTAAACATGTTAAAGATAACCAAGAACAGTATTCAGTGTGATTATATTTGAGAGAATAGAGAGAATAAGTTTGAAAAAAAACAAACAATTTGATCAATTCAACGCTGCTACTGACTAACATCAGATGATTTGGTTCTCCTGGAGAGTTTGCAGAGTTGCTTGTTTGGAGCAATGGTATTCCAGTTCTGGTATTCCAGTTCTCTAATTCTTCTAATGCTTCTTGTAAATTCCTATATGCTAAACAAAGGCTGTTTATAACCGTCTTGCTGTTAATTTTGTATACATTCTGAACAGACTATATTATTTCTCTTTGGACTAAGTTTACCCACACTATCCGTTATTTTGAAAAGTCATCAAGTCATTGTATGCCACGTGGGGTATGAGGTAAAGTGCCTGCCCAGGTTGTGGGTTCGAATCCACCGCAGTGCATCTGGATTTGTCGAGCATCTATACGAACACAATTGGCCTGTGTTCGGTGGAGGGAAGCCGGGCGGGAAGAGTGATATTTGTCACTGCACGTACTTGTACAGGCTGGGGCGGCACCTGTCAGCTGAGAATGTTGGGCGGCTGCTGCTCTATGTCCTCCCGGTAGGGGCACCTCACTGGAAGGTGAGCCAGTAGGATACAACACAAATGTGTGTGGGGAGGAATCAATTGGCATAACGACTAAATACATTGGGGAGAAAAAAGGCTAAAACAATTATCGGTATCCTACCTTATTGTATTGTTATGATTGCTATTTAGGGTGTTTAATCTGTGGAAGCAAAGAGAGGTGTTGCTGTTCTCAAGGGCATACAAGAATCAAAAGACCAAGTAGCAGCATTGGTTTGAATGATAGACGATGGCAAATGGGACATAAAAACATCTTTTAAAAAAATCTTCTAGAGAATACAAAAAAATGTTCTCCATTGATACCGTCAAATAATTGTTTGTGCGTGTGGGTGTGTGCACAAGAATCAAAAGACTAAGTAGCAGCATTGGTTTGAATGATGGACGATAACAAATGTGCACACAAGGACACAAAAATGTATTTTCTAGAGAATAAAAAATGTGTTCTCCAATTGATACTGTCAAATAATTGTGTGTGTGTGTGTGTGTGTGTGTGTGTGTGTGTGAGACTGTGTGTAAGCACTCAGCTAACAGTATGCTGTAGGCAGTAGTCGATTCATCAATTGGGCCTGGCTCTCAGTTTAAGGCCAGTCCAGACCAATAAGACAAACTTAGAATCAAGAATCAAGTGGTGTTTAATTGTCAATTACTCATACAGGAACAAGCAGTGAAATGTTGCTACTGCCCGCACAGAGTACAAAACACTGATACAAATACTGGAGCACTCGACTAGTCTGCACGTATTTATTATTTAGCCGGGGTGACTGATGTTTCGACTTGCGTCTACCTCAGTGTCAAACATTTTGACTCTGCAGACCATTCGATTTTATTTGGTTCTCTTCAGAAGTGCCCAGGTATTATTTTCTCTGATACAAAACACTGATGTTGGCCTACAAAGCAACCAAAGCTATGGCTCCCCCATACCTTCAAAGCCTGATCCAAACCTACAACCCCTCCCACGCACTCAGATCAGCTAACGCAGGGAAGCTTTCTGAACCTTCCCCAAAACATCCGGGACAATGTATCACACGTCCCAGACTCCTCTCCCTGCTGGCTCCCAATCTGTGGAAAAACTCCCCATTGCAGTTAGAACTACAGACTCACTCCCAATTTTCCGCCGTAATCTGAAGACTAACATCTTCAGACTCCACCTTAGCCCGTAGCACTTGGCCTAGCCTTGACGACCATGCAGTCTTATGCGAAGGTTAAAATGTAATTTAGATAGCATGTTATTTAGACATAATAGGTTCCATTGTTTACCTGGCATCCTATAGTTTCAATTTACAGATGATTATTCTTTTGTTTAGACTGATGCTAGGTTCTTGATTTACTTATGACCCTAGAGATTGATATGCGTCAGGGCCGGGTACAGAAATGTTTAATTAGGGGGGCAATAGGAAATACTGATGGGGCGTTTCTTCCAGTTTTTTCCGCCTACTTTGCTTCTTTTGGGCTTGTTTTCCTATGCTTCTTTCTCTCGCAATATCTGGCAACACTGTCCATGGCAAATCAGGGCGGAGAATTATTTGAATTGTGCAATGATGCATGATGGAATATGATTACTTTGATTATGGTAAGCTCACATTTCATATCACACACACCATAAATGTAACTTTCACAAGCCCCCCAAAAATATATATTAAAAAAAAAAATCTTAAAAAATGCATTTGGGGGGGCATTGCCCCCCCTTGCCTATGCCTAGATCCGGCCCTGATATGCGTTTACCTTGCTTACTAAGTCGGTCTTCTGCTAAATGCCTAAATTTGAAATGTTGGTGTGACATGTTCCACAAACACTGTGCTAATGCAACAATACAATAAATCAATGACAACTAAATAATAATAACAATAATAATAATAGATATAATGAGAAAAAATACCTTTGATCACATTGACATACACATTTATTCATTTTAGTTAGAGAAAGAGGTTGCACCTCAACAATGGAATGTGCCTTCATCAGAGCTCTGAAGGCACAAAGTTTATTTGTGTGTGTGTGTGTGTGTGTGTGTGTGCCAAATAAAATAGGTGGAAATGTAGTACTGTCTATTGACATTTATTTGTTTTATTTATTTATTACTTTTTGTTTTAGTCTTTACTGAACTAAAACGTCAGATCCAGCAAAGTCAGTAAAATGTGGTTACAAAGGTGTGTATGTCCAATGCCTGTTTGTCACGCTGAGCTAATGGCTCTGGAAAAGGATCAGGACTGATCCCTGACTATGAATGCAATCCTCTGAATTAAATCCATCACATCCTGCTCCACCAGATCAACCGCTTTTCATGTGTGCACATCAACATGCTTTCAAAGTTTGTTCGGGGAAATTACAACCCTCCAGTGTTAACCCATTAAGACCTGGAACTGTCATTTTTTGATTTGAGCTAAAAAGCATTATTTTACACTTTGGGCTATTCAAAAATAGCAGATCTACAAGCTCGTAGCGCGGCACTCGGTGTATATATTTGAAAAATCGTGAAAATGTGTGCAAATCTTCGCTTTAAAGCGAACATTTTTTACTCAAATCTTTGCTTCTGGGGGATTCCTGGAACAAAATATTTTGATGGGGGTCCGCGGCCAAATACATATAATTTTGGGGGTCCTTGACGTGAAAAAGATTGAGCACCACTGATATAGAAACATAGGTTTTTCAGAATACTGTTGAGATTTAGGAGACATGTAGAATCGGCTTCAGGTCTCAATGGGTTAATGTGTGTGTAAATAAGTGATTGAGAAATTCCCTCCTCATAGTGACAGTTGCACATGTTTGTTCGGTTGATTGCATATGCTTTGACGGGAACAATTAATTTGATCCTCTCGTGCCCTGGCCGTCACCTCTGTAGCAGCCTTCCTCTTCCTTAAACTAACAGCATTGAGGTTGGGTCCATGCATCAGGGCATCTTGGGACATCAAATCATTTGAAATGTATCTAAAGGGAATCATTATGTGAGCCATGTATACTGAGATATAATCAATCTCAGTATTATTCCTTCCAGCTTCTGTTACCTCCCTGTAATCATTTTTCTTCATGGGGGTCAGAGAAGAGTATAAACAAGGTAGTTTGAGAAGAAATACTGTCACTGTTGGGTGGAAACCTTGTATGTGGAAACCTTGTATGTCCAAAGAACCAGTGTTCCAATGGATCCAATGTAGTTATTTAGTCACAAGCTCTTGTTAATACTTTTTATTGGTTAAATATTTATAAAACCCTCAGACACACTAACCACATACATTTTTACTTTCAATATCTTTCTGAAATAGTGCAAATACAAGCTCAAGCTTGTAGATGGGGTGTATGTAGGATGGGATATATTTATACGCTCTCTTGCAATGAAGAAGGGCATTAATTTACGCGGGGGGGAGTTGAAATATGTAGATACAAGGTTTTTATCCGACAGTAACGATAAACAACATAGTTTGAAAAGAGTATTAAACAAGGTCATTTGTGGAAGCCAAGTGGAGTTGGATGGGTTTGTTCGCTTGCACTTGTTACCAGCTCCTGATCAATGAGCCTTTGATTTAACAGCCCCTTCTATTTATTTGGTTGTTGAGTTGGTTGTTGTTTGGCAAAGAAAATAGCAGAATTTATAAGTCACTTCATTTATCATTACAAACAGAATCGGCATATGTGGTGTTTATCATACATTAAATATGTTTCACTTCTTACTCTGTTGCTGTTATCATAATTTAGTTATAATATTTATAGTTAATAGTTATAATTAACTGCCAAAATCCAATTTAGCTGAGAACTACTGCTTGTAGTTCAGAAGAAAAGAATCCATGGGAAAAAAACAGAAAATGCTGAAATTATTTTCTGTTTTCTACTCTGCAGATGTCATTCTGAATTTGAATGTGTAGTTTAACTTAATTTTCATTCAAAGATTAAGAGTGCATTTTTTAAACGCGTAATATTTCTCTAATTATAATAGTATTATTTTTATTGTTATTGAATATATACATAAATAATAATTAAAATCACTGAACCTATGATACTCAACCTACCCTAGCTGACAATGTATTGTTGATACAAGGCAGGGGGAGATGGCCAGGGCACGAGAAGATGTAAGATGGCCTGCTGTCTTCTCTGTGAGGGTTGTGAATGACATCTCCTATAATATTGCTTGAGAAAGGAAAAGGAAAATTGATGTTTATCAAAGTGGTTATGGAGAATGGCGTCTATAAATACTTAAACCTTGCTTGTCATTTTGATGTTTTACTCATCAGTGCTTCTTCTGCTTCATTCCACTTCAATCAAGATTTAATTTGTTACATCTCATATACTAGTACACAAGAGTAACTAAATGTACAGTAATCATGGCACACTTTGAGGTGTGTGCGTGGGCGTGCAATGCATCTATCTGTGCATATAATACTGAATGGTTATGTGCGCCTTCAGGATATTCACTAAGGCTGTACAGGCTCGTTTAGTATGTGGTTGTACTGTAAATGGCCAATACTTTGTGAAGATCATTAATATACAGTATATTGGCTACCAGTTGTGATTTGACAAAGCCAAAGGAGTGGGCTATTTATTCTCTTTACAAACTGGCCTCGTTACAAAAGCAAACGTGATTGTCATTACAGCACAAATGTGTAATCTAAATGCATTTCGAATACATGTTCTCATGATTTCAGTTGGCCCCAGCAACATAAGGTAGTTATGATGTTCAAATTAATTTCTACTAGAGCTGTCACTTTCCCCCTCAAATTGAGTTGGAACAAAATTGGTGCAGAAGAAATGTATGCTAATTTATGGAATTGCTTCTCCCTAAGAATGTTTAGCCATAGGTGTCTGTTACCGTATTAAGTGTTGCTGATGATATCTGCATGGGGTACCCTATGGTAGTTTGAAGCCTGCTTCTAACCTAGAAAACTGCTGTAACAGTACAATGAAAGAAACTGTTATAGTCTCCTGCAAGGCATGTTGGGTAAATATTCTGCATAGCTGCAGGGAGCAAGCTGCTATCCCAGCATAATGTTCTGATTTAAAAGTAAAAAAAACAGAAGGGTTCTACCTGGCAAAACACTCTTGTTTGCCAGAAAGCTGATTGCACAGAAGTGCCTATGTCTCAGATTAGCTGACATGCCGGGATATGATTTAGTATCTACAGTGCAGTACACACATACTGAGAAAATCACTGCTGCATTATGATTAGACTGTTACTGTACTGTATGTCTGAAGCTGTAAGAATAGGCAGAGTAGTTTGAAAATTAAATATTCAAATCTTCAGATGAATATTATACTAATATGCTATGTTGTGTATATTATAATGCATTATTGGAATTATGTTCTAATTAGTGCCTGGTTCTTGAGTAGATTCTGTAAAGAGTATTTGAGTTGCTGGCACTAATCTGTCTAGAGACAGAGAGCATGTTTTGCACCCTGTCCCTTCCGTCCGTGCGCGCGTGTGTGTCATTCTGTCTGTGTACAGCTAATCTCCGGCACCGTTGGCTTGATCGCAGCGAAACTGTGCACACACACTCCCTGTATGCCAGAGCAGAACCTCTGCACCGAATATTTCACATGGGCCTGTTATAGCGCCCGATTTTTATAGAGGCCGATTTTGGCAAAACACATTTCTTGACAGTACTCCTACAGATTTTGTCCAAACATCATGCAAATTGGTACACAGTATCTCTATAGTCACAAAGCGAAACGGGTCTTTCAAATGTTTCATATTCCATCCTGATTGGCTAAGATTGGCTTCCAAAGTTTGCAGGAGTGCTCAGTTTTGAACAAAAATCAAAACACAACGTACAAATTCTGTGAAATTTTGCGTGCACATTCCCACTAGGCCGAGGTAGAAATGGCAATTTTAAAACATCAGCCTCATGGTGGCGCTATAACCGGCCGATTCGTGTTTTTACCTATAACTGCACCTATATGTGTAAAACGTTGTATGCACACTCCCTAGAGGCCAAGGAAAACCTTTGGCCTGCATTTTTCACATCTGCCTTTTATAGTGCCACCAGGAGGCTGACTTAGGTCAAACATTATTTTTTGTATTACTCCTTCAGATTTTATCGAAATTTCACACAAATCGGTACACATGATCACTATAGTCATGTGATCAAGACGGATCTGTTTGATTTTTCATATTCCATCCTGATTGGCTAAGATTGACATCTAAAGTTTGCTGGAGTGGCTCGTTTTGAACAAAATGCTGCAAATCATGAACGCAGTGTCCGATTGTGGTGAAACTTTGCACGCATATTCACACTACTTTCAGGAACAAATGCCACCCTTTTATCATTTACCTATTATAGCACCACCAGGAGGCCGATTTTTGCAAAACATTTTCTTTATATTACTTCAACATCACACAAATCGGTACACATAATCTCTTCAGTCAAGTGATCAAGACGGATCCGTCCAATTTTTCATATTCCATCCAGATTGGTGGCCCAATAATAAGGAATGTGCGCGCACGCAAGGAGACGGCAAGAGAGGTTGTTATAGAATATCTGTCTTTTATGATCTCAGAATCTTTGAAATACCTTAACCCATTAATACCTGGAACGCATCTGTGTCACTTTAGATTTCTTTGGCTATTCAAAAATAGCATATCTACAAGCTCATAGCGCGGCACAGAGTGATTTTTTTTTTTTTTTTTTTAAATCTGTTAGGATATAGAAAACATTTTAAGAATCGGACTCAGGCCTTAATGGGTTAACATAATTATATTGTCCCCTTCACCATTGTAGCATGCGGCTCAGGTGGCTCAGGTCCCGTGATATTTTGATGATAGTGGCAATGCCGTCGACATGACTTCTGACCTTTCACCTCACACCATTGCTAAACAGATCACAGGGGGGGGATTGGCTGATTCTCTTCCGTGCTCTATGACCTTCTGTTAAGCAGGCCAGTCTGCACACCCTGCCCCAATTTGTTTGACCAAAATAATAGCCTTAAAATCAGTCAAGTGTGGTTAAGAAAGTGAAGTTGATCTTCCTTTTAATTAGAGCTTACCTCTGGATCATGGATATTATTATTAGAAAAGGAATCAAGCAGAATCTTGTGCAGTGCATTGCAATGTGACGAGAGCAAATCCTTTACCCACTTAACCACAAAATAAACCTACATTTTTTTGAAAATAGTCGATCTACAACCTCACAATGCATTCCAGCACAACACGTTGTGAGCTTGTAGATCCGTTATTTTAGAATATCTTTTGAAATGGTTAGAATTTTTTTATTTACGCCTATAATGACAGGCCCAACCACAGGGTTAAAGTGGTTAATACTTCATTGGTCATTGTGGCTTTCTGACTCCACATGCTACTATTTATGTATTAGTGCAAATGAAGACTGAAGAAAATACGCGCAAGATATTTGTGGACTCTGCCTACAGTTCACATCCCAGCATACAATTCAACTCTGTATGTTTCAGCATGATATTATAATACAGCTTGCTGACCTGGCTGGTTCCCTGGCCAGTAGGGTGCTCGCTCTCTCTCTCTCATTACTTTTCTTTGCTACTCTGTGCTTCTTACCTATGGTGCAGCCTGGGCTCCAACAGTGTGGTCTGAGAACATCTGTTATCCGATGGGGAGACTGTGGTTTTCGAGGGCATTAAGAGTGCGTGTCCGTCTGACACAACAGAGGATCGCACCTGACTGTAATGTGACAATCGGCCGTTGTTTCCCTCTGTGTGGGTTCCCTGACGCGCTTCCCTGACCCTCAACTCTGTTGTGCCTGGAAGAGGAGCTCTATGTAGAGAGGCAAAGGCCTAATGAAAAGCTCTTTGTGAAAACTGCAAATCTTAAATCGCCATTTCCTCCCTCATGTGATGCTAGCATGTCATCTCATTTTCCATTTTGGCTTAACTCGGACCCTGTGGTCATTGCAAGGCTGAAAATGCTAGAGAGGCACAAGTAGTATATTTCATGATCTTCATGTTTTTTTGGATGAACTAGAAAATGGGTGAAAAGTCAACATATAGCCCCCTACGTTTGTTTTTTGTTTCGATGGCCAACTTGACCACAGTGTTTAAAAAAGAACATTCTTCCATCTTATTTATTAATGTGGTGTCTCTGATGGTCTCATTGGTAGATAAAGTGCACTGCCTGGTAGGAATTCCATTAACCCAAAGTAATTTGGTTCATCTAACTCATGTGAATTAAAGCCTCAAGGATACGTCCTTTTCTGTAACCTTTCTTTTCCATTTTCTCTCTAGACATGGAACACGGTGTGCTGGAGAGGTGGCAGCAGTAGCCAACAATGGGATCTGTGGAGTCGGTGTAGCTTACAATGCCAAGATTGGAGGTACGGTTAATGGAAAACAAATGGTGTGGCAGCTGCCCTCAGACAGGGCAGGAGTGTTCTGAATGAAAGGCCAGCAACATGGGAAGCCCTATCACCATGTGTGCAGCGGGTGGAGCTTGAACTGGATCGAAAAGGACTAGTCTCCTATTGTGGGTTGTACGAGGTCTGCCAAATAAGCTAGGCCATTTAGAGCCTTATAGTTCAGCAGCAGGATATTGTAGCTAATTCTTGATTTTGTATGGAAGCCAGTGAAGGTTTTTGAATGTTGGGGTGATTTTGTTTTTATGTCCTAACCTATTTTGGGCGGGAACCCCTATTTGTAACTACCGTAATTTTCGCACTATAACCCGCACCTGAATATAAGCCGCAGCAGCTAAATTGAATGATTTGTACATATATAAGCCGCACTGGACTATAAGCCGGCGGGTGTAAAATCCATAGATTTAGGAGGTCCCCTAGTGGCCGTTAGCTGTAAAAATCCATAGATAAGCCGCACCATTATATAAGCCGCAGGGTTGAAAAATTGGAAAAAAGTCGCGGCTTATAGTCCGAAATTTACGGTATACCTTTTGAATAAATATTTGAAGTTTTTCAAAAACTTAGGTCAGGATTTAGAAGGCGTTTTAGAATCGGCCTCAGGTCTAAATGGGCTAATGTAACAATGGAGTAATGCAGCAAATCGTTTCTCTATGGCAACATTTAGATTGGAAATTGAAATATGTATGTGAATCCTGAACATAGACAACATCACAGTGCTGGTACTTTGTGTGAACATGAGTCTGCATGCATTATTTAAAGAACATTATGTGCTAACTGGCTCTGCAGTTTCTACTAGTGAGTATGTGTTTTCTATGAGTGATTCCTTTTTGGGTTCTGCTCTGAGAATGTGTCATAATCACAGTCCGAGCTGGGCTCAGTCAGGGTCGTATGAGTCCAGTACTCCAATTATGTGTAATCCCTGTTAATTAGAAGCATCTCATCTATCCATTCAGTGTATGCTCTATCTCATTATTACACCTCTCTGTCTCTCTCGGCACTCTGCTGCTTACTAAAGCTGTCTTAGGATGCTTGAACACAATCAAATGGCGCTAGAATTTTAAGTCTTTATGTTGATTCCAGATGGTAAGCGATAGTGACTGACCCAGATGTCATTCAGATTCACTGAAACACAAGTTGCCAGGTGAAGAGCACTGACTGGTGACTGGTTATAGAGGAAGAACAAGCATCACGTACACACACACACACACACACACACACACACACACACACACACACACACACACACACACACACACACACACACACCCACACACCCTCCCTCTTGCACAAATAGAATTTTGAAGCATTCTTCCTAAAGTGATTATCTTCTTCAGTGTGGATGAAAAGACACTTCACCTGGGAAATAATATTTAGATTTGACTATATTTTGCTTATGCCGCAGTGCGTTTCTATAAGAATTCACCTGTAGACCATTCTCTAAATACCACAGAGTCAGCATGAAGCTTGAGCCTGGATAAATGAATAATAAACAAGCATTTGATTTATCAAACCAACGTCGAATCATCCAGCTGCCATCGAGCTTCAAGATAGGCTTGAATAGTATTAAGGGTTGTTTTTCCACTATTTTCTGTTGCAGTAGGGATAACAATTTATGGTTATTTTTGATGCTCCAGGAGCATTATGAGGGGAAACTGGCTTCATAATTATTAGCCATTTACTTCATGAATATACTGTAGAGCCTGCCTCTATATTCATGAAGTAAAGGCCACAGCGGAATCACCTTATAAATTTGATCAAATTCATGAATATTGGGAGAAGAATCAGAAAGATTATATATTAAGTCTTGTTATGCAAGCCATTGAAGAGTGACCACACAACAACAATACAAGCATACAAGTTTATCATGTTTCTTTGGTATCCTTATGCAGGGCGCCTACTAGATTGTTCTTGAATCTTGTCAGATTTAGGGTTAGTGATAAGACATTTCCCCATCTATCTCTTATTCCCATCCCTTTATCAGCTTGTTTTGACTGGGAATATCCCCCCCCCCCCCCCCACCCCCGCACAAATGCTCCTTTTCAGTAACACCCTGCTTCACACTCTCACATTCTCACCTCGGAGCTGCACCAATGTCTGTTCAAAACTATCGCTGCTTTTGCTGCTGGCAGAATCAAGCCTTGGGCAGAATGCAGAAACGATAATGAATCAATCAGGCCCACCTTGAAATTCTGACCACAGTCTTTTATACTAACTGCCTGCCACTGAGCAGCCTCACTGGAGCCGTTGGGGGTTATGTATCTTGCTCAAGGGCACTTCAACAGTGGGTATTGAGTGGTGAGGGTGAGTGTCCCCACCCACATATTTCCTGCCAGACCTGAGGATCAAACCATCAACCGCCTGGCCACAAGCATGCTCCTCTGACCTTTAGGTCAATGCTACCCCTATTCGCCCCAATCCAACCTTATGACCTCATAATCAAAGTAGTTAAGTCAATTTGTAAGTCTGGCCCTTCCTTCAGTATTCTTGATTCTCCAATAGAATCAGATATACAAAGAAATCTGAATTGCGGCTTTTTTCCACCCTTTGTTTTTATGTGTGGGAGGTGGGATGATAAGGAGATGAGAGGTGTATGCCCAGATGTCTCACTCAGGGACTTGTGTGACTATCTCTGGTAGAAGTACAGGCTGCCATGGGACTGAAGTACAGGCTGCCACTGACAGTTCTGTGGTGGTCCTGTTTGATGCCTCTAGAGGACTTCAAAGATTCAGAGCTTTGTTTACTTTAACCCATATGAGGGCAGTATGGAGTAACCTGACCCTCCATGCATCAAAGAGGAGAATGTGTTTGTTTTGAAGATGTCTTCGATTTCTCAACCTTCCCTCAGCGGATGCGGGCTGTAAAGCCATAGAGGGGAGGCTCAACAGCCCAGGGCTGGAAGACTTTCTGAATTATTCACAAAATCAAGAACACACACTTTCAACAATTTTAAATCTCAGGGGAACTGGAACCTGTGCCTAAGGCTGAAGTCGTATTTTCTACAGAGAGCAAAGCTGAATCAATTTAAGGACAAAGGGAAAGGGTTCATGTTCAATTACAGTAGACTGTTATAAGGGAATGCATACATTTGAACTTTATTTTGCCCCAGCATTCATTTGTATTGATTATGATTTTTGCTCAGGTCTTTTCAGTAAGATATGAGCTGTTCATTAGATATTTGGTTTTAATGCTTTTGATTGAAAACAACTATATTAGCTAAAATGGACACAAAAACAAAATGAACAGATTTAATTGTAGCACAAGTATTTGGTATTCGTAGATTTGGCGCATTTGTGTGTGACGTGTGTGTGTGTGTGTGTGTGTGTGTGTGTGTGTGTGTGTGTGTGTGTGTGTGTGTGTGTGTGTGTGTGTCTGTGTGTGGAAACAGGTGTGCGTATGCTAGACGGGGAGGTGACTGATGTGGTGGAGGCCCAGTCTCTCAGTCTGAATCCCCAGCACATCGACATCTACAGTGCCAGCTGGGGCCCAGAAGATGACGGCAAAACTGTTGATGGACCTGCAAAGCTCGCCAAAGAAGCCTTTCTGCATGGAGTTACAGTGGTGGGTGTATTGTGTGTGTGTGTGCATGTGTGTGTATTGTGTAATGGCCTCAATTATGCGTTCCCAATTTCCATCTCAACCACCCTGTGAGACTGAAATTGGTATTTACTGCCTGTGTGTGGCTTGCTTTCACAGTCGGTAATTATGTATTGAACTATTGAAGCAGAAGAGGACAGTGAGTTGAACAAAGCAGTGGTCCTTTTGACCATGAGAGTTATGAATGGAGGGGAATTTGATTTGGGTTTATTGCAAATAGCAGACTCGATAAAACCCATTAGGGAAAACTTAAATAGCAGTAAAGAGAAATATTATGTAGGGACTTCTATTTATATATTCACAGTTTTCCATTCGGCACTTTTCTAATCTGGGATAATTTTTCAGTTTCATTAGTAGATTGTGGTATTGAAAAATATTGAAGTCTCTGTATTGGGTGTAACTGGAGAAATCAAGATTGTTGGCAAAGTTTCACATTAAGCAAGTCTTCTTCTCTATGATGGTTGTTGATGTGAAACATCAGACTAGTGGTAGATACAAGTACAAAGAGGAGCACCACAATGTTTATACACTGAATGATTAATGACCACAGATAGAGGCTGCAGGGTACTCCAACCGTACACAAACTTTAGAGAAGAAAATGAAATCATAAGTACTTCGACAGTGCCTTTCAGAACATAGTTGGTGCTTGGAAGTTCTTGCACCGCTGGGATTTTGTAACTAGCCTAACAAAGTTTTTTGCCGAAAATCGTGTGCGATTGGTCAGAATTTCAAGGTGGGCCTGATTCATTTATTATCGTTTCTGCATTCTGCCCAAGGCTTGATTCTACCAGCAGCAAAAGCAGTGATAGTTTTGAACAGACGTTGGCTGAGGAGGTTAGGAGGTACTAGTCTTGCATGCCAGCCTCCAGGAGATACAAACACCTCACTAATGCCGCTCTGAGAACCATAAACACAACCTGTTGCAAGAAAAGGAAAACCCTCCATGACAAATTTGACAACGCGCTGGAGGGAGATCCAGGTGGTAAAACCACCGGTTCAAGCACTGTATGGTGGCTTGAGCTGCGTAACTAGAATCTACCTAGCAACACCGTGGCACGCTCCTTCGCTCAAGCCACAGTACAATGCTGGAGCCGGGTGGCGGGGTCTACCATTCAGAATGTCCTTAATAACTTTAGATGCCAACAAAGTTCTTGTTTGTTTGGAGTATGCTGCAGCTTTTGGACACAGAGTATAAAATCAATATATTGAATGGAAACACTGCAAATGGATTTAGACTGAATGTGAACCCGACGGGGCTGATGGTAATCATGGCTGTCAGGTAATGAGTCTTATTTCTGATAGCAGCACTTGTGAAAATACATGCTGCGGATTATGTTCAAGTGTTAGGAGTGTGGCACAATGACTAACCGGATAAGTAAACTTACAGAATGCACACTGGACTGCCTTTACTGTAGTCCATAATTGACCACACCCATCAAGCTAATACCCACCTGTGTTATGAATGAGGGTACAGAAGGATTACTTACTGAAAGTTAGATTTCAAATGAAGGTCTGTGTGACCAAAACTGTGAATAACTGAATTAAATACTGAGAGGTTACACCGGTAGCACTCTTTTCTTCTTGAAGTGAAATTCTAGACGTATGCAATGTTATATTGGTGAATGGACAGAGACAACTAAGATATTGGCCTCAGTGACAACATTGTCAGATGAAGAGCCTGTGTATGGAAACACATACCGTGGGTCCGTGACAGTGTTCCAAAAAGCCTGTTGGATGAATAACATATGTGCAGCATGTAACCACATTATGTACAAAAGAACATGGCAGTATGGGTGGTGTTGGACATGGTATAGTCTTTGTTGCTTACACAGTTGTGTGCAGAGAGACTGTGCCACTCATTACAGTAAATCATTTCTTGGATGATGTTGGAATACTGTGAGCACTGAGAAGTTGGCTGATATATTACTCTGAGCTGTTGACATTTAGTCCCTGCTGTCTTGTAATGCTGTCATTTGATATTTAGCTCTTTTTAATTCAAAGCATTGTATGGCCACACAGACTTCTGTGATGAATGCACAGTGTTTTTAATAGGCCTTTTCATAAATGAGCCCTGTAATGAATTTACCCTTTCATCATTGGGATCCCTATTAAGGTTGCAAACGGTCCCCCCCCCACTTTTAAATCCTTATCATTAGTGGTGGTTCAAAGAAATAACATGTGTTGAGGAATGGATGACGGGCTTGTGGTTGTCTAGTTAATTTCGATTACGTGTTGTCTGCCCCTATTCGAAGGTCTGACTAAAATGTGTTTGCTACAGGGCCGTGGGGGTCTGGGCTCCATCTTTGTCTGGGCGTCTGGGAATGGAGGAAGGGAGAAGGACAGCTGTAACTGTGACGGCTACACCAACAGCATCTACACCCTGTCAATCAGCAGCTCCACCCAGAACGGCAATGTGCCGTGGTACAGCGAGGCCTGCTCCTCCACCCTTGCCACCACCTACAGCTCCGGGAACCTCAACGAGAAACAGATTGTGAGTTGTTACGTGTAGACACATTGTCACAATTCAATTGCATGCCATCACACACTCGGGACGCTTGTGATATCCCCGCTAGTGATATTCCCTCCAGGAGTGAAGGTGTCAGAATATTCCAAAGACCTGTGGATCATATGGAACACATATAACATTCTCCCTCTCTCTCTGCATCGCTTCCTCCCTGCCTTCATTATTTAAGATATCCCCCTGTGCACATTCTGGCATATGTATGGTGAAAGGTTTTATACAAGGCTGGAGAATTTAATTACAAAATTGACTTGACCCATGGTTTTTATATACTGTAGCCCCTGAACTGTTGAATCATAGCCAAAGCACTAATCCTTTGTGAGTGCCAGGTAATTTATGTCTTTTCACAGGAATAGATTTCAAAGCCAACTGTACAGTGTATCGCTATTCCTAGCATTCTATTACATCACCACAGCTGTCCTTATAAGTCAAACAGGTGATTTTGATCAAACATCTGCCATGGTTATTGCGCTTTGTTTCTGATGACCATATTGATACAGTTAAGAGAATGCCAGGATTCTTTTATTTTTTTATGAAGAAAAAAGTTCAAGGTAGAATTTGTTTCTGCTCAAATACCAAGAGGTAACTGAAGCTCCTATTATCTGAATAATAGCGTGTCTTATTGTCTTTGTGAATATGAACACAATCCTCCCTTTCTTTAAGCACATGAACCATACATAGCATCTCTATTCTGGGGGCGAACGTTTGACGACAATAGTAGATCTACAAGCTCACAACGTGACGCGTTGTGAGCTTGCAGATCTGCCATTTCCGGCAAAGCGATTCGGTGTTGAGGGAAAAAAGAAGGGGGCCTAGTATAGAACCCTGGGGGACTCCAGTCAATTAAGTATATACAGTAGAGTTCAAGTGGTTAACATTCCACTTTCAATCATTCATGGGCTATTAAATCAAGAAAAATATGGACTACTGAAACTCTGTCTCGAAATGTGGTGTTGGCACTCGCATAATATGTATGCATGCTCACACGCTCTAAGTTTTCCCAAATGTACAGTCTAGCGGCAAAAACCTAATGGACAGTCAGCTCATGACATCTCTCCGACATGTGTTGGGCCCCTTAGTGCCTCACTGCTGCATGCATTTAATAGTTCTGTCACTCAGGAAGCAGAGAAGGAATACAAGGCAGTGGTAGAACATCGAGAGAGTATCTTAATGTATGCTCAGGTTTTTTATGCCTTTTGAGTTTCAGTACTTTATACTTACTTCAACAGTTAGGAATTTGATGTAGTGCACTCATAAAATCATGCAGCCGTAAGAGTGGACAAGACATCATTGCATGGCAAATTTATTTGTATTGCACATTTCAACGAGGCAATTTAAAGTGCTTTATATTATTCCCATTGAGACAAAAGAAACAAAAGGACATTACAATTCAGAATAGTTAATAAAGAGTTATAAAGAATAGAAAATAAGAAAAAGAGAATATACAGTGCAGCACAAGAATCAAAGCTTTGATTTAAAAGAACAGAGTTGTAGCAAACCTGCGGTTTTCTGGGAGTTTGTTCCAGAGATATGCATACAAATTGAATGCTGCCTCTCCACCATTTAATTTGGATTCTGGGAACTTAAAGGCAACCTCAGAAGTCTGGATGGTTCATGATGTAGCACATATCAGAAAAATGATTTGTAACTAAACCATTCAGTGCTTTATAGACCAGCTGTAGTATTTTGAAAGCAATTATTTGACAGTGTAAAGATCTTAGAATTAGAGTGATATGATCCACATGTCAAATTAAAATACATAAATAGCGCAATCAAAATTTAATGTCCTGCTGGGGATTCAAACCCTGGTCATAATTCAAAATCTCACAGTTGTAGAAAAGCGGATGTGGATTACTGAGTAATTTTTCTCATAGTTAATTTAAGATAATTAAGATGTTTTCTTTCGAATAGAATGGCATGTTGCTTAGTTACATTTTGTGTGTGCAATTTAGCGTTTTTGTTTGTTTGTTAAATTATAGATTTGCTCAAATTGTATTTCTGGTTGAGAAAAGAACTAGCTAAAGGCCTTACCGGTATGTGTTTTTACTACCAGTGGACTGTCAGAGTTGTACAACAGACTGTTAAACCCAGTGTGACCCCATTTCTTACAGATAACTACTGACCTCAAGTCAAAATGTACCGACTCCCACACCGGCACCTCTGCCTCTGCCCCACTGGCTGCTGGGATTATTGCTCTTGCCCTGGAGGCAAAGTAAGTGCATGAGCACAATATGAATTGAACTGCTTCCTTTTTTATCCTCTCTATCCTTTCTATTTGCACAAGTCTTAGCTGTGCTGGTTAGATACTTTTTGTTTTATATTGTTTGTTTTGGACAGGTATTTTTTGTTATTTTCACTGATTGATTGATTGATTGATTGATTACATTACATTACTTAAATGTATGAAATCATGGAGTGCCATTGAACAGTCAACTTATAAAATGTCCACTTTGTGTAGAATACATACTCTCTAATAGCTTTCTCTTTTGGTTATAGGCTGCTAATGGGCTAGTGTTATATGAAACAGGCCTGTATAGAAACCAGTAGTACCTGCCAGCTATGCCTGCCTGCCTATGCATCTCCTCTGGTTGATTATAACACTTAATGAATTACTTTTTAACGCCTCTGGTTCACCGAATGGGCCCATGTTTTTCCAAAAAGGGCATTTTGTTGTATAACTGCTAATCATTATTACACAGTCATGCTGCACTAATGTAGGGACAAACGGAGGCGCTCTGGAAGAGGGGAAAATTTGTCTGGTGCCAAATTGGTTTAAGCTGGGAGAAAGAATTGGAATTGGGAACAAATTGGACAAGAAAGAAATGGAGAAACGTTGATTGTAGATCAACACATTAGTTTACACTGGCCTAGTATTAAAAATCTGTGCATGTGAGGATTTTTTAATAAGAAGTAAGGAAACTTCTGCACAGGTCGTGTGATCTACTTTAACATGTGTAACTTGTCTCAAACCCTCCATGACTGCACTTATGGTAATCAGGTGTCTCATACAGTAGATCTTTTAGGTTATGTTCTCACTGGCAGCCCAAATCTGCCGTCTGATCAAAGCCTTAGAACTGTCCTTAAGCAGTTGACCTTTTTAAAAGGTTAAAAAGGTCAACCTTAAAAAGGTTGACCTTTTTATTAAAGAGCAGCAATTACAGCAAACTCAGGCTGACTGTGACTCAATATAATTCAGGACTGCTCATTTACTGGGTTTGTCAAATGTTCAACTGTTGGTTAAGACTGCACGGACATATGACTTTATTGTCAGATGCCTGTTTTATCTTTTCAGTGCTCCAACTTAGTATTAAACCAGATTTTTCCTCTGTGTGTGTGTGTATGTGTGTGTGCTGGTGCGTGTGCTTACACACAATATTCCAGTAAAAACCTGACCTGGAGGGACATGCAACATCTGGTAGTAAGAACTTCTCGTCCCGCCCACCTCCTCACCAACGACTGGAGAACCAATGGAGTTGATCGTAAAGGTACAACTTGTCCTATGAATTGTGATGGCTATCTTCCTTTTACTCTGACAGTTACACTTTTTAAATGCTGCTGAGAGTGATCATTATTGGATATACCATCTATTAAACTAATTTTCCACATTAACTGATTACAGACAAGGTTTTGGATGTTGAGAAAGATGTTTGACAACAGGGAATGCCCCTTAATGTAATTTGTCAAGACTTCTACTGGAATGATAGTGATCTGGCCTTCAGCAGGCCAATATTGATCTTTGTGTCACCCTGTCCTTGTGCGTGTTTGTTTTTGAAGTGAGCCATTCCTATGGATATGGTCTACTTGATGCAACTGCAATTGTGTCACTGGCAAAAACGTGGACCAACGTGGGGCCCCAGCAGAAATGTGTACTGTCCATGGTCTCTGAGCCTAGGTTAGTACACACACACACACACACACACACACACACACACACACACACACACACACACACACACACACACACACACACACACACACACACACTCATTATAATCTATTGCTCAATCACTGCACAATCCTGAGTGTCAATTTAACCCCGTGCGTGTAAGAATCTAGCATTGAACATAACATTGTGGGATTACAAGCCCAGAATGGGGACGCTAGGATTCACGTGGTTAAGGACCTGATGTCATTCTTAGTCACTGATTAACTCAGGCTGTGATGAGAGAATGATGAAATGATCTGATCTGATTTAGACCAGGAAGTTTAAGAAGTGAAAGCTGAGAAGATGTGGCGAGACAAGATGAACTGGTTCGTGACCGGATGGGGGTGTGAGAGGTGCTCATGTGTGACAGAGCTGCCTTGCTCCGCTGTGATGACACGTCATGTCTCCATTTTGAGCATAGCTCTGGGCATCTTTTGACATGCTCTGTTGGCTCTGGTACGTGCATGCGTTCGTGCATGTATGTAAAGGGTGGACATACTTGAAGCAAGAGGGAACATTTTTAAGATTTTTAAGATTGTCGTTCCGAGAAGAGTATCGCTTCACGGTGGTTTTTAGGCTTCCATGTAATTTTTATCTGTATAACTTATTTCTTTATGCCAATTACCTATTTTTTTCATTCTTCACTTCATGAAACTTATACTGTTATGGTGATCCAAGAACAGAACGATCCGTTCTGCTGTGAACAACTATTTCTACACTACTATTGCCAGAAATATGATAAATCTCACACACACACACACACACACACACACACACACACACACACACACACACACACACACACACACACGCACAGTCGCACACGAGGCAACATGAGGTGATGAGTTGTTGATGAATAGCTCAACAACATTGGAATGAGTGATTGAACAGATAGAGCATTAGGGAAGAGCAGTCATCCTTTGGTGGCTTTGGTGAATCAGGGCCATAGAGAGGCATCAAGAAAACGGTACAGAAAGGAGTCATTGAAGTGGGTAAATTAACCCATTCAATCCGGGAACGCATCTGTGTCATTTTAGATTTAAGCTATAACCATTAATTTATACTTTGGCTATTCAAAAATAGCAGATATACAAGCTCGTAGCGCGTCACCGAGTGCCGCGCTACGAGCTTGTAGATCTGCTATTTTTGAAAAATATACATTTTGAATATATATTTTTTTAAAGCAAACATTTGTAAAATAAAATATATACAAGCGCTATGAGCTTGTATATCTGCTATTTTTGAATAGCCAAAGAAATCTAAAAAGACAGATGTGTTCCCGGTTTTAATGGGTTAAATCAAACCGATGTGTTGTGAGTCTCAATTAAAAGGTGGAAAAATGTACTGTTCTGCATGGTATTAATAGGAAAATGCTGTGTTTTTCATCCTCTGTCTCTCCAATATTTCAATATTTACCACTGAAACCTTTTTTGTTGTTCTAGTTTGACGCATTCACTGTAGTGTACCTTTATATGTTTATGTGTTTGTTTTATGATCGTGTTTGTTTCTAAGATTGTTTTTGATGGAGAGTACTGCAAAGCAGTGCATAACGCCACATTTATTGGAATATAATTTTGGAGACGGTGTATATTATTGTTAATCATTTGGGCACCTCATTGACAGTTTAAGCCTAATTTCTGCCCCCAGACTTCCACTCAGAATCATTGTGGATGTGTGTAATCTCCTAAGCGGATTTGGGGGTAGAAGAGACTGGTACTTTACTCCTGTAGAGGTTGTTGGTGCTACCAGACACTGCTAATCCTGTTCCAAGGCCATAAACCTTCTGCCCTTCACAGTCACATACTGGCCAGAATCTACTGTAAATATCAGACCCACAGAGATGAATGGAATGTTCCAGCGGCTGGGACTTTTGTGCACAATTACAGTATCTACAAGGCAGCAACACAAACCATAATCCATATGCAAGGGTGCATTGATATTTACAGTGTATACTAATGATGTACTGTTTTGCATATATCAGGAACATTGGCAGCCGTTTGGTGATTGCCAAAAGTGTGGATTCCTGCATTGGGACAGCCAGCCATGTGACTTCATTGGAGCATGTACAGGCCCAGCTCTCATTGTCTTACAACCGCAGGGGAAACCTGGCAATCTATCTCATCAGCCCCATGGGCACACACTCTACACTGCTTGCCCCCAGGTATGCACACACACACACACGCACACACGCACCCACGCACACACGCACGTATCTCCAGTATAATGAATCGTTATATTCTGCTTGTCCTTTCCGACAGGCCTCATGACTACTCGTCAGAGGGTTTTAATAACTGGGCTTTCATGACCACCCACTCCTGGGATGAGAACCCTAGTGGCGAGTGGACTCTGGAAATAGAGAATGTGGTGGGGGCCAGCGACTATGGTAAGTCAGCTTCCTCCCACCATTACTGTAAAAGAATCGTACATTTTTTGTTAATCCGAATGGTCTGCAGACTCTGCACCTTGGACACTGAGCTGTTTTTTTTCTGAAGAACTACCGGTATTCCCTTTATAGTTGTTTACGTCCTAACACAGTTCACAACCCACGTTTTCCATATGGAACAATAAGGATTTCAAATGAAGGACTTATGTGTTTGTGCAGGTTCCTATGTATTTGTGTGTTAGACGTTAGCACCCACAGCACTCTTAAGTAAGCAATAATAATGGGTGACCCGATGGCCAAATGTTTGGGGCACATGGGTGCAGAATGCCCTCATCATGAAATGGCGATGGTGTCTACACCCAGAATCCCTGCGTCTTTGTTCTGTTTGTATGGACTGTGAAACAGACGCTGTATAGCTCTACACAACCAGCCCTAAATCGGCCTAATTTAAGCAGGGAGTATAATGAGACAGGCGGAGTGAGCCTTGCACTGATGATGCTCTCTGGCCGTGAAACAACCTAGCAGTATCAGGTTTAGAGACGGCACTGTTCTCTGCAGCAAGAGAATCCCAGAACTATACATGTCCGTCAGCCCCTCCCTCAGTAAAGATGATTTACTAAGGCAGAACCGCTCATAACGCCCCCGCAATTTATTACTCTTGAAGTCTGATTTATGCTTCAGTTGAAAATATGTCCTTTTGCTTTTCAATTCAAACGTTATTTCTGGTGAGCGACATGTTGCTTGCCACTTTGTTGCAAAGCATAAGTCAGCCTTCAGGATTGTGCTCTTTATAACGCTTACAATAGATTCTTACTAAAGCAGACGTCTGCCTTTAGATTTCTGCTTATTTCAAGGTATACTTTATGGCCGCTTTGTCCCAAGAAATCTAAGAATATAAAACGAGAAGGATAGAAGCTACAATTATACACCCCGGGGAATGCCAAGGCCTGTTACTTTCGGGACAATTTAACACGTTTTCCCTTCCTATCTCTCCGTCTCTCAGGCACTCTAACCCAGTTCACTCTGGTCCTGTTTGGAACAGGGTCTGCATCTTCCAGTTCCCCCGATGAAGAGCTGTTCTCCGCTCAGCCTGGTAATGGCAGCTGTAAGACCTTTGACTTGCGGCAGATTTGCATTGGTAAGAACGGTATCACTTTTGTCCATTGGTTACAGTTTATGCCACACACTTGTAGCAGCCTCTGCACTAGCTGATTTGGGGTTTGTACAAGTCACGTTGACTGTACAAGTTGGTATCAGTTGAACAGGGTGGAACATTGATCTGCTTTATCACACCGTTTTGGTTACTTCGCATCAAGTTTTCCTATTTCAAATGTGTGAGTTTGCAAATTTACTGTGTGGTACCATGAGTATAAATGCTGTAAACTTCATGTCATGAGAGGCTATAGGTCTGTTTTCCAATTACAAAATAGAAGAATGCTAGCCCTTTTTTTTTATCAGTTCCTTCTGCCTTTGCAGTCAACATTTAAAATTAATGATATCCAGATTATGTCTACTGCCAAACCCAGATGGTCAGGCCTGACATACCACTGAGCGTGCCTCTGTGATAGCTTACTGTATATCGACGCTGTCGGGTAAACCATGTATGTCTGAAACCGTTACTTTTCAGGAAATATCGAAAAAAAAGAACCTGTGTTCCACTGTAGTTATTTAGTAAATACTTATTTTGTTCATACTTTTCATTGGTTAAATTGTGAGCTTGTAGATCAGTAACTTTTTGCTACTTTTATGACACTGTAGTAGTATGACAAAGTAGGACATTATTCTATTAAAATAAAGTTGAAATATGGAGATATGAGGTTTCTTCCCAATGGCAACGATATTCAAGTAAACTCCATGATAGTTGGCTGAAATGGTGGTAGTCTGACCCCTGCAGGCTCTGGGTGGTTCTTACAGGGCTCAACCAAACATACAGATCGAAAGGCTACATTAGATTTGGTTTAGAAAAACCCAAACAAAAGGAAATGATAACACAACTGCAGATTGAGTCTGAACTACAGCATGCAGTGCTTTTCTGAACTCGGTCAGTATATCATAATCTGATCTAAAGTAATTAGCATAATAATTTGAGCAAATGCCTTTGTGCTTGGAACAAATGCATGGGTCTATGAGTCAACAGTTAAAACCCTGCTGTAAATTGGATTTTGTTTCCCCCTCCTGTCTCGCCACACTCTGTCAGCGCCCACATTTAATTGCCTTTGTAGGTAATGGTCTGCATCTGGACCTAGTGGAAATGGAAATGGGTCTGTTGACTTAAATATGCTGCACTCAGCACACAGTTTGCAAAGCTTTTTGTCATTGCATTTTTAGTAAGCAAAAAGTAGCACTGGTGAAATAAAATGAAGTGTTCATGTTTAAAAATTTGTATTTATAATATATTTTAATAGTGCCATAATTATTAATATCTATTTCTGGCCATTACAATTTTTATTAAAATTTAAAATGTAGTAAAACAAAAGTGCTTAGGAAGCGAGATACAGCCTTTTTCAGTTATAAGTTAAACAAGGAGTGGATGGAGCTGCAAATCTTCAGATAATGATATCTTTGGTTAACACGTTAATGGCACGTTGTGCACCATAGCGCTAAAACACGTGAAACACGTTAATGGCACTCAATGAGTTAAGACAATGTCGAATGAATGTGGGAATGTAATTTGTAACCTTTGTGACAAAAAGTGATCAAAGGAGCTTGCTATGCGTCACAACTGTCCCATTCTCCACAAGCTTCTCTCTTGTAGGGTTTTTGATTAATTGGTCCACCCGACATGGCAAATCACCAGGGTATTATGAAGCTTTTTTTGTTTTGTTTTATTTATCTATTTAAATCGGTGGTATACATTTCAGATCTCTTATTCTCTTTGTGTTACAGAGTGCAACGCTGGCTACTACCTCTTCAGGCAGGGCTGTGTGAAGGAATGTCCAGCAGGCTACTCTGTGGGATCCCAGCCCCTCAACTATACGCTGGTGAACTTCGTGGAACCAGCCTCCGTCCTGACCTGCCTGCCCTGCCGACCGCCCTGCCTGACCTGCAGTAGCCTCAGCCCCCGGGCATGTTTGTCCTGCCCCACTCACACCCACTTGGACCCGGTCTCTGGCACATGCCTGCACCTCAACCAGATCCGCGAGTCTCCCGAGCCCGGCAGCTTCATGGTGGGTCAAGGGAAAGGTGGGCCGGAGCCCCAGTACAACTCTCGGCTGCCCATCACCATCGCCGTGCTCAGCTGCATGGCCATCATTGCCACCTTCGCGGGTGTCTTCCTGCTGCTGCAGCTGCGCTCGGGTGCGCTCCCCAAGCTGCCCTCCCTGGAGGCTGGCGGGGTCCTGAGGGCAGGCTTCAGTCTCGGGGGCAATAGGGTGGTGTCATACCGCGGGATCCCCACAGTGTGGGGGGAAGAAGGGATAAACACAGACTCCGATAATGAAGAGTTTGACGTCCACAACGAGAGGACTGCCTTTATCAAGACGCAAAGTGCTCTTTAACACCCCCCCCCTTTCCTCTCCTCTCTTGCTCTCAACAATCCCTTCCCTTTGATAAAGAAGGGCTGTGGTACTGACCTTTCACAGTCGTCTCCTGCTTTCATCTCTCATTCCTTCTTATTGTCTCTCACTGGGTTCTTATCCGGGTCCTGCCTTTGGATTGTGTCTTCCACACGTCTGTGGAAGACCTAATCAGAGGCTGTTGCCTCTCAAAGCTGGGGATGGCCTGAGCTCTTCCTCTGTTCACAGTTGGGTGCATTTCTTTTAAACTAACTATCTCCCACAATTCGATCTCGATCACTCGCAGACAGAGTCTGTGATGGAGCCCACATCGCCCCATAACTTCAGGGTTCTTTGTGTCACAATAAACATACAAGGATTGTTTGCTTACTCCCTCTTTATTTCGTTTCCATGGGTCTCGGTGCAGTAGCCAGATGAGATTGTTAGATGTGGGGAACTGTGTGTGTGTGTGTGTGGGGGGAACTGTGTGTGTGTGTGTGTGTGTGTGTGTGTGTGTGTGTGTGTGTGTGTGTGGGACTGGGGGTAACTTTGTTGAGCATTATAGTTAGTTTTGTTACAGAGAAGCTACGGCTGGTTCTGTCACATCTTGAACTAAAACTATGAAATTATAATATCAAGTAATTGGGACTGAAAGTCATATTTTGGAAATTATTGCTTCACTGTGAACCCCTGACAATTAGCTGAAGCAAATGTTTTAAACCGCATCAGGTTATTAACCTTTTTTGGTACAAATTCAGTATTTGAAAAAGCATAATGCAACATCCCTACCAAAGGACCACAAAATATGTCAAATAAAAGACAAAATGTAGAAATGTAACCCACACTCTGATTTCCGTAAAGTAAGTGCCTCCTCAGGGTGGATGTTCATGGATACGTCGTTTAACTGGATGTCATTTCTTCCTTTTATTTTTAGAGAACCAAAAAGAGTCCATCTTGGGCGTTTGGGTATTCAGTTTTTCATTTTAGGATGAGACACAATCGTAGTGTTTTAATATCTTTCTAGTTGCGTGTCTTTTTCTAGCTGCGTGCCTCTGCATGGGTGCCATTCTGGGTGTGAAGAAGTCCTTGTCCTTCCATTGTCGTCACGAATGATGTCTCTTTGGCAGAATGTTCAGTTGTGAGTCTTGCAGCTTATGATGTTCCCCCGCCATTTTAGATTTTAGGCTGCATTGAACTTTTTCTGGATAGGTAATGTTGTTATAATGTGATAATATGAATTCTCCTGCCCTCTCGACCACTGAGCCCTCGCATTGTAGAACCCCATACTGACTTTTACTATTGGCAATGCAGTACATAAATCTCCTGACAAGATCCCATCTGTAGGAAGAGGTACTACTGTATGCTCAACATGCTAAGGCTGAGGGTAGCTGCAGGGTTTGTGAAACATTGTCGCTGTCGGGCGGAAAACATTTATGTCACTTTTCAGGAGATGCAAAAAAAAGAGCCTGTGTTCCAATGGATCCAATGTGGATCCAAAGTAGTTGATGTTAAGTCACAAACTCTTGTTAATACTTTTTGTTATATATTAATAAAACCCACAGACAGACTTAACCACTTTCAACCCGCCGTCCCTGTTTTGGGAATGTAATTATAGGCGATTTGCCATGACACTGTCATACGACGAAGCATTAGGGCATTAATTTATGGAGAAAAAAAAAAGAAATATGGAGATACATGGTTTCTGCCTGACAATGATGATATCCAACAACAGCTCACTAGATAACGTTGTCATTAACACAAGGGCTTGTCAAAGCAGCTGTTAGATAATGTGGGACCTGTTTTTTTTTGTGCCCTACAGACCAGACTGAATGGTACATGTTGTTCTCTCCATCAAAACACATAGGCACTGCCTAGATCATACACGTGTCTCACATCATTATGACTGTGCTTGTGTTCAAGTGCTCACCTGAACCCTAATTTATATTTAGTCGCACAACTGCGTTGCTCGCCAAAAAAATTACTGACTTTAAAGTGGGAAATGTGAATTGTCTTTTGACCACTCTTGTGTGAAAACATTTTGGCCTGTAGCTTTCCTTCTCTCCTTGAGCTCACAGCTTTGTACTTATAGATTGAGGCAGTGTTACACTATCCTGAGACGTATTATATATTGTGTCACAGCTTCTATACACCCATCACCCAGTCATCCTCTGGTCTGAACCTGCGATTATGTTCAGTATATTTAGCAATTAACTAGAATTTTAATGTTATTAATAGCAACGTTTTTTTTTTTTTTTTTTTATCTTCAGTGAAAATTATTCTAAAGCAGTTGTTATTTAGAGCTGTTTCCTCTAAAATCTGCATCTCATAAACTGATCCAGTGTATGAATTTAGGATCCATCTTTTTTGTTATGAAGTTTCTTTTCTAGTTTTAGTACAGAACTGTGGAGCTTGCTGAGAGAGGTTGTCATGGTGATGACATGCATTCAAGACTGCATCTACCTCTCATACCGTTCAGCTATGTTTCGCTTGTTAATACTACATGATTATAATATTACTGTAAAACGTTTCATGGGAGAGCGTGGAAGAAGTATAATTTCTCTCGATTTATATTTTAGAAATAATAAGTAGTGCCAGGTCTGGAAGCCTGCAGCATGAATGATAGTACCCCCTAAACCTTATATTTGATTTATCACTTCAATATATTGCCTCTAGGGTTGATCATCATGGGTGTTAACCCAAGTGCTGTAAATTTATGTTCTTGAAAATAGGATGGGTAGGAATAGCGTTTAAGTTTATACGCAGTTGTACAACGGTGTTATGTGCCTAAAGTAGCTGGTCTACAAGCTCAATTCAGTATAAGTGCATTGTGAACTTGTAGATTGGCTCTTTTCAGCATGTGACACCATGTTACAACGAAGTATTATTAATATTCACAGAAATGTTTGAGTGTTAAGTCAGTGCTTGGAATCAAGAGCATTGCTTTCAGTCGTCTACACGATCTCTTCTGTTACCATGAGTTGAGAATGTTTTTGCCATATTGTTGCTGTTGGGCGGAAACCTCATATGTCCAAAACATACTTGTAATGTAGTTATTATTTAGTCGTTTTTGTTGATGCCTTTCATTGGTTCAATATTTATAAAAATCCACAGACACATTAACCACTTTCAGTTTCACAAAAACAAAACAATAGAATGGCAAAAATAGAAGATCTACAAGTTCACAGTGTGTCACATCGTAGATCGGCTCTTTTTGCTACTTTTGTGTGACACTACTAAAAAGCTGATATATGGTTTCTGCACGACAGCAATGATATACATCGATTTTATGTCCCTGACAATCACCGTTTGTCTTCCCTTTTGGCAGGGATTGTTAGCTTGGAAGTTGTACAAGCATCGCAAGAAAATGAAGCTTGATTTAAAGATCTCTTGAAAAAAGCTTTCATTGGAGGTACCACTGTACCATAAATATGTTGGCGCTAATTTGATTAATGTTGTGAGGTCATCTTCTTGCACAAAATAAGCAAAAAATTACATCTAGAAAGGCAAAATAATAAATGGCAAGTATCATAAAATGAATTACCTTTCCCTGCTCGCCAATGGCAGCAGTAACTCTAAAATGCACTGGGACAGGGAGTCCGTTGCTTCAGCCAGGGGTATACACTTTTAAAAACAATCTCTAAACAGGGTTTTAGAGTCCTTATTCTCAAAAAGAACAAATATTTCTCATGAGCCCTATTCAAAATGATGCGTGAATCCTTACAAAATGTAACTATTGTTTGCTTTGTATAAATCATGTTTTTCCTTTGGGTTTTCTGACAAAAACATTTGACATCTATAGTAGAGAGTCTTAAGTACTAAGCAGTGGTTCTCAACCCTTTTAATTTGAAGGATGCCCACTTTGATATACATTAGGCCAGTGGTTCTCAACCTTTTCAGGCCGTGACCCCCCAAAATAAACATATTTGAACTGGGGACCCCCCACCCCCCCAGATAAATATTGTGAAAATAGCAGATCTACCAGCTCACAATGCCTAGCAACGCGAGGCGTTGTGAGCTTGTAGATCTGTTATTTTCACAATATTATTTGACAATTTCGCTTGTTTGACCAGTCTTTTTTTTTTAAATATGTTTTTTGACTTTTTCTGCCTTTTGATGCAGTATTGGTCTTTTTTGGTTTTAAAAAGGTCTTAAAAGTCCTTCAATTGTACTTCACTGTCATCTGGGCCTGGGGATCCCCCCAAAATCATGTGGGGACCACCCTGGGGGTCTCAACCCACATGTTGAAAACCACTGCATTAGTACACCAATGTTTCACAATCTCTATCTCCCTGGACCCCAATCTGCCCTGTAAAGCTTAATCTTTTGACCTTATTTTGGTCTATAAAAGAATTACGCTCTACAAAAACTGTGCTAAAAAGTACCCTTTGTTGTTCTTTAACATCCAATTCATGTCCAGAATGTTTTTTAAAAGGTTCTATGTAGATTATCAGAAATGTCCTATTTTGCTTTGGTTCATTCCTCTCTATGCTACAACTATGGTGGTCAGTTTCAAGTTTGGCTTAATCCCAGCAATATCTTTGGCTTAGCCAAAGACTGAACCCATTTTTTACTACTTGTCCTGTGAGCTTATTTTGCATTTGGAAATCAGCATCCATCAACTTCTGTTTCATTTGATTTGCTGTAATTCCTGCCTTTAAATATCTACACAGTAAATCATTAGTGTTAATTTAACACTAACCCTACGGGTCCATTTGGTTCCATATACACAACCTTCCTGTAACACTAAAGTTAAAGTTGATGTGATAAACAGACAGAAACAAAACCTGTTTTTGTCCAAAAGTTGAATATCTATATTCCAATAGTAATCGTTGAGTGTTCATTCAGTGTTCACCCATCTCCCCTGCTCTTACAAAACTGAAAATACATTTTCAGGTCGGCAACACTTTTATCCAGTCAGGAGAGAGAACTCCACAAAGATCATTTATCAGCTTCAATTTGAACGTTTTCCTGTTAAAAATGTGTCTCATCACTTCCAATTTCACTGTTATCCTTTATCCTGTATGAGTTATGTCCTGATTGGATAAAATTGGTATCCGGAACTGAAAATTTATTTTCTGTTTGCCAAAGAGCTGAGACTCCTGTTACTGAACACTCTATAGCAATGATTGCTGTCAGAATATCAAACTATTTTACACTCAAAACAAATATCTCTTACACCACCTTGAAATTAACACTGATTTTACTGTGGATAAAGACTTGCAGTGGCATTCTGTATGTTCAGCAGCTGTGGAGGGAGGAGGTAGCGAATGTATTCCATCACCATAAACTTAAGGGCTGAATCAGGTGTGTGTGTGTGTGTGTGTGTGCGTGCGCGCGCGCGTGTGTGTGTGTGTGCGCGTGTGTGTGTGTGTGTGTGTGTGTGTATGTGTGCACGCATCTTTGTTAAAGTATAAATGAAACACTTTTGGGTGTGCAGGTTCAGTGGAGCTGCCTCATGCAGCTCTGTTGACCACTTCCCACCTCTTATGAGGTCACTGACCTGTGACTGCACACAGTGCAGTCAGTGACCTATGAATAATATAAAAGAATGAACTATATTACATGGGACATAGCTCTAAAATAAGGCCTATTTTTGTACTATATGAATGGTGCAGTGTAATTTTCTTGTAATTTAAAGATTTGTTTTGTGCTTTTATTTTCTCCTTATTTAATTGATGTCAATTATAGATTCTACTAAAAAAATAAAGATCTATGCAAATTTGATTCTGTGTTTCTTCCTTATGCTGTGCTGGTATTTATGTTATGATTATGTTCAATTAACCATTACTAAATGGTAAACCATCAACGCAGCTAATTAATGAGACCTTCAGATTTCATTTGAAACCTTAAAAGACCATTCTGGTGCCATCTAAATTAATTGTGATGTCAGGCATGTCCATTCTAAAAAGTTAAATATCCATCTATAAATGGGCTAAATAGGCTCTCTCCCCCTCTGTCTCTCTTGCTGATTGAGCTCTCGTTTGACATTACTCTGACGCTAGCCTCGGAAACCCAGGCTTTTTTTTTTGTTACAAAAGAAAAAAAGCCTGGGGAAGCGATGCAGGAACGATGGTCTTGGACCTTGTTATCTCCTAACCAATCAGAGTGCAGAGGGGCGTCGCTCTAAATTTGGTGACGTCAGCGTGCTCCGTGCACAGGCCGAGGGGGGGAGGGGAGGGGAGGCGGGGACATAGATTGGTGAAGCAATAGGAAGCCACGCACAAATCCAGGCGGCTGTGTTTGGGTCCGCCCTTCAAGACCATGGATTGAGCTCGTAGCCTCAGGCTACTCTGACGCTGATCAAGCTCTGCTCTGGTCTGATGTCACACAATAGAAAGCTTTGCCTAATAATGCTGATTTGCGCTCCATATCTGGGCATACCTTTGACAGGCATGGCCATATATGCAGAAAACATAGTCTTCTCTCAGCCTGTCGGCCTGGGGAAGCTAATCTGACGACATCAATGTCGTCAGATGGGGGACCTATTCTGACGACATCAGTGACGTCAGATGGTGGAGCTACTCTGATGATCTATATCGGATCTATTCAGTAGCACAGATTTTCTTAAACGGACCGGGGTGATTCAAGCAACACAAAACCATTGTTTTAAATGAGCGAAATTAACTTTACCAGGCTTGATATCATCAACCAGCGTTTTGCAATGTTCGGGAAAATTAAAGGCCGAACGGCTGCAAATGCTGAGGCGATATGTGGCACTGTGGCCCCTGATGAGCGCATCTTACGGGACTGTCATCAGCTGTACATCGATGCAGACAGCGGGCTTGTCGCAGTAGCCCAGTCTGTTGGTATAACATTGCAGCCACCCAGGAAAAAGATCACGGTCATGGTGATGGGCAACCACTCAGCTGGCAAGAGCACTTTCATCAACTGGTATGTCGAAGAGCACATCCAACGCACTGGTGTTGCCATAGAGACTCAAGGCTTCACCTTTGTAACTAGTGGCCGCAAGAGAGAATCTCTCACAGGAAATGCCACCTTTCATCTATATCCACACTTCAAGCCTCTGCAAGAATTCAAAGGTGTGTCAGAGTACCTGAGCACAGAGATCTGCTCGTCGCGGCAGAAGCGCTTCAGCCTGGTGACATTCGTGGACACGCCAGGCCTTGTAGATGGAGACATGAAGTATCCCTTTGATGTTGACCAGGTTCTCATGTGGCTAGGTGAACAGTGTGAGCTGATCCTGGTGTTTTTTGACCCCATGGGCCAGGCTCTGTGCAAGCGCACGCTAAACATAGTAGAGGCCCTTAACGAGCGGCACGGGGACCGGCTGCGCTTCTACCTCAGCAAGGCTGACGAGGCCGGTGGAGACTCTGACAGGCAGAGAGTGATGATGCAGATTGTTCAGGAGCTGTGCAAGCGGCCGGGACTCAACAAATGTGGCTTTGACATGCCTACTATCTACATTCCTACTCCAAGCAAACCCAGTCGCTGTGTTAACCAGATTGAGGAGCTGTGTCGCACCATTGAGAAAACCATCAACCAGACTGTCCAGAACACACTCAACTCACTGGAGAAGGATTGTGAGCTCATCACTGAGGCCATCGCAATCGTCCTCCAAGACGACATGCAGAACAGTGTTGAGAATCGCCGGTTGCACCTCAAAGGCTTCTTCCTGGGCCTTCTGGGGCTCAGCATGTCATTGGCGCTGATGGTCATGCTGGTCGTGGGCAACCTCTCCAGAGAACTGCTAGAAATGGCGCTGGGACGCCACATCACAGGAGTACTCACTCTCCGCCTGACTCCAGCGGTGCATGTGTTCAACTCCCTGTCTGTGAAGCAGCAGTTCTATGGATGTGGTGTGCTGGTGCTCCTCTCCTACGTCCTGCTCATCTTCGCACGTATCTCCTTCAGGACTCCACACACTCTGTCACGCAAACAGAAAAGGCAGCTGCAAGAGAAACTGGATTATGTGCAGGATGTGGTCAAGACCAAAAAGAAAACCATGTATGAAGACTACCTGCGTCAGAGTGTCTGTGATCAAGACATGGGCTGCTTGTAGAGAGAACAGGCGCCACAGCAAAGGCATTCAACATTTCCTGTCTACCATAGGACCAAATGCATTCTAACTTTGGTGTCAGACAGCACCACCCTCTATTGTAGTTGTGAAATATACTGTATGGGTGTAACCCTCAAGGTAATTATCATTCTGATACTGTGGGCTGTTATCTCTAATCCATCTAGATACTTAAATCAAAATGTCCCCTTTTTGATAAATTACAAATTATGAACACTTTTTTTGTTTTGTTTTGACATGAGCTGTAGGTTTTTTTTGTTTTTGAAAAAAATATATTTGATTTTTGTTCAATCGCACTGGTTTCACACCAGCCGGAAGGACCTCCTACAGTCCACACAGTTATACTTTGGTATTTCTGCACTGCCTCTCTTCCCCTTAGTATCCAGTACTTCCTACGTAGTTCTGCAAAGACACATTCTGGGCCCGAATGCATCAACTGCTTATCGTACTGTTGGATAAGTAGTTTAGTGATTGACTGTGAAGGGTCCAAAAGAATTGGGTGTTTCTCATTTCGACTTAGCTCATCACATTGGCGGAGTCGGCCGCCTACTCTTATCAATTCGCTATCCTTGTCATATTCGGGGCTAAGAGTGTCTTTGCAGAACTACGTAGGAAGTACTGGATACAAAGGGGAAGAGAGGCAGTGAAGAAATACCAACGTAACTTTGCGGATGGTGCTCCTGTACTTTGTATTGAAGTGGACAACAAGTGGACAGAAGTTCGAGTTTCACCCAATAAATTCCACATACCTTCATGCCATGGTGTGTCTACTGTATGAGTCAGCTGATGTTCTGTGATGTGTAACTGGAACTGGCGTCAGTCCACCAGCAACCACATCTCTATGATAAACCCTTTGTACTCTTTTTTTTTTACACGTACACACACACACACACACACACACACACACACACACACACACACACACACACACACACACACACACACACACACACACACTACATATGATCGGGCTGAAACATTACCCAAATATGGTTGAAGTCCTAGATCCACATGGCAGATGGCCATGTTGTTGTGTCTACCAAAATGTGTTTTCCCCACCTTCCAGATTTCAGTATGGTAAGAAAATCAGCTTGCAGAGATTGTAAACTTGCTTGAGGTAAGTAATCCAACACAGTGAACTTTATGTCATCTTTTTTTCCTTTCTTTTGGTCAGTTACTGTACATGCGTGGTATGCAGTTGAATGTACAGATTGGAATATGGCCTTTTTGTGAGAGCGAATCAGCAATTACAGTATATCAGTGACTACAATGTAGAGGAAATTGTAGGGCCACATTCATCTCTACATCTCTGTCACAGCCATAAGGACGACATTTTCAGTGGCTCAACATTACACCTTCCAGTTTGCTGGCAGACAGACTGCTCCTTAGACTGATTTTTATGCAATTTAACTTTGAAAATTATCGTTCACAGGATAACTTGAGTTATTGAAAATGTCAGCATGAACTTATAAGGAAGTCCAAGCAGGTAATCTGTGAGCATGTTGAATCTCTGGAGAATTGCCATCTGTTTGAGGACTTCTTGTGTTGACATCCTATGGGCAGAGAGGATGTCCAGCCCTCCCGTCTGCATGTACTGTACTTGGACATTTTGAATTTCCTGAGCTGTCAGTTAAGTGTTACATATCTCATACCCTGAGCAGGCCCTCTTTGTATTCTCTGGCTTTGTTGTACATGACCTTTCACTGTCTTCTGTTCCTGTATGGCCGTGAGAGTCCAAATGATCCAAATATTTTCTTCAGGGCACCGGTCTTGGCCCACCAATGTGTCTCTCCATTTTCCAAATGGAGCGATGTGTCTGTGTCTCTTCATGGCTCTCCTCCCACAGTTACCACTGCTATGCCACTGAGGAGATCAAACAGCGTTCCACTCTCAGTCACTATTTGAGTGGTATCAGACAGCATTGAGATGGAGGTGGTCTTTTGTTGTATATCACCAGTTGTATCCAGCTGTGCCATCTCTACTGGTGAACACCTTCTTCACCACATCCCCTTTGGGGTGATGATTCAAAAACACCTGCATCATAGCAGTCAGGCTTGACTGTATGATTACAGTTTATTGGTTGAGATGTAATGTTTCTTTTTTTTTTTGTATAGATTTTGATTATATAGTCCTGTATTATTGAAAAGCAGGACTTCTAGATGGACGATGTGCTCTTTTAATTGTTAATGCACCATATCTCAAAATACAAGCCTGTTTTGCTCTAATATTTACAAACAATACAAATGTAATACAATCTTTTATGGATTTAAAGTACAAAAACTAATTTTTGCTCTACCAGAGCAAAAAGATACTTTGACATAACATTTTCAATATATATTGAATTTGAACATTTGAAACGGTTTCAATACTCATTTGCTGCACCATCTACCAGCCGCACATACTCCCATGACTTCTATTTCTGCTAGTGAAGAGATATGTGAGTCCACAGGGACACACGGACTACGCAGGCACGCACACACATTTAAAGGGCAAGACCACTTTGGCAGAGGTTTGGGTTGTGTAGTTACATTGCCATGATGTAACTCCAAAGGTGGACAAGAAATCTGAAATAATTGCTCCATCAATTAGAAATTGATAATTCAAAATATGCTCCTCATTGACTTACATTGTACAGTGAAACAGCTCTCAAAGTCACTCTTTTTAACTAAGCTGATTCAGACAATATAGAACATCACCAAACCCAGTACTGTTTTTTTTTTTTAAATAGAAATGTCAACTTCCTGTTGATTTTACTAGTTGATCCGGATCCGCGGAGCCAGTCCGGGGAAACAAACAGGAAGTACAAAAAAAAAAAACTGTACTGGCTTTGCAATGTTTTATATTGTCTGAATCAACTTTGTTTACGTTTGTTTACATGCTAAAAGAATAACTTTGAGAGCTGTTTGGCTTTGGTGATCTATATTGTCTGAATCAACTTTGTTTACGTTTGTTTACATGCTAAAAGAATAACTTTGAGAACTGTTTCACCGTACAATGTAAGTCAATGAGGAGTATATTTAGAATGATCAATTTCTAATCAATGGAGCAATTTAAAAAAAATTCTTGACCACCTTTGGAGTTACATCATGGCAAGGTAACTACACAACCCAAACCTCTACCTAAGTGGTCTTGCCCTTTAACATCTTTATTTGCATTCACATTTTACAAGAAATTCTTGAACACAAACAATAGTAGATGCACAAACTGGGGAAGCTCAACAACAAGTGTTTCAAGATACAGATCACGGCTACAGGAAGCATCGTCTCCTCTATATGTGGCTACTGCCAATTATCACAGACACTGAACAGAATTTAACCAATTCCTATGAGTTAGTTCTTGGCTTGGGCATTCCTGCAATTTGCTGGCCTCTCACAACTAATTACCGAGGCCTCCAAATAATACACAAGCAGTTTATATTTGTAACCAAGCTGTATAATAGCATCCTTAAGACGTTGGTACTTTAGCACCTTGGTATAAGGAATGCCTCCTCCAGACTGTGGTCGAATGTACGACCCACTTCCAAAATGGTCACTTATCTACTGTCCTCATCAACAACAACAACATCTGGTGTACTGGCGCACGTACGCACGCACGAACATACATACATAACATTGTGTGAATATGTGCACATACTGTATGTGCTAGCGGTTTATAAGGAAGAGAGAAACCATGACAGATGCAGGTGTGATCGTGCCACCCACACACATACACCTCATCTCTCACTCACAGTGCTGCATTCAGCTCTCCTCACTCAACTCGTCTTATTTGCTCCACTCAAACACAGATGTCACTGTGTCACAGTGACAGTGCCATCGTTTGCGACTGTCAACTTGCTAAAGATGACAATCGTGCAGAGCCTCTGTGAAGGATTTTGAGTCACAAATATGAGGTGCTCTGAACAAAAGTCAAATGACTGTGCTTCCTCTTTCCCTCTCTCCCATCTCTTCCATAATTTGGCTTAACCTTTTAAAAAAATCTAATCATGAGGATCTCGGGATCCACATGGGGCTGCAATGTGGATCTTGGCTTCCAGTGACATCATTCATCTATGACGTCTAGTTGTCTATGACATATGTACCGTATGACTCTAAATTTGGGTTAGGTTTTCAGCCCCATTGACTGCAATTATAAATACCAAATATTTCAGAAAATATATAAAACTTATATGAACCAAAATAGTGGAGGTTGGCTACTTATGGAGCCTACTGGTGGTGTGCACAAGAAATTTGCGGCTCACAATATCAAGGCAACCAATATCACACACTTTCTTCTATTATCAGTATGTCGCATGTAGTAAATAATTATCTGTTTATATCTTACCTATCATCACTTAACTGCTTTAATGTTAAGTTAATTGCATTTCCTCTGTGTCCCAGATCCCTGATTAAACATCTACAGTATGACAAGAACCTCAGGTGAATGCAATGAACTTCCGGGTAGGATAGAAAACCAACAGTAGGCCGGCCTACTAGCAGAGGTCTCAAATTGAAGAACTGCTGAGTCACAGCAACTTGCCTCTAATGATGCTTAGTAACCTGTTAGACAATGAATCACTAAGGACGAAGGATATTGTAGAGGGGGAAACGCACGCATGCTCACACATACTGTACAGTAAATAGATTTGTAATATGCAGTGTACAAGTGCAGGTGGGAGTGTGTGTATATACTGTACTGTATGTGTAGATTAGATCAGTGGTTCGTTCTCAAACAATTTAAGGTCAAAGACCCCCAAATTGATACGTACAGTATTAGGCTGTGGACCCCCATGTTTAAATAGTTTGTACCAGGGACCACCATAAGAGAAGATTCTTGTTGATAGATTAGATTTAAAACAGTCAAGATCCTATAATAGATACCTGCACACCAGGGCTAGAAAGCCTTAAAAAAAAGTCCAAATGCTGATATCAATGCAAAAAAAAACTATTCTCTTCAATTCAAGACAACTGTGTCAAACAGTGCTCAAGTGCCACACAAATATAATACTGTAGGTGTAGGTGAATTTAAAAAGCAACAAATGTTTCAATCCTTGACTATCATCAGAGCGACTAACATAGAGATCCCATACAAGGCAGTCAGCGGATGCCTCTTAATGAATGTTCTTGCTTGGCCAAATAGACAGAACCACAATGTTTTAGTACATTTAATACATAATTCTATACTGTAGGTGTGGAGACAACAGTTGAGAGAGTGAAACCTATGCTCTCATTGGGTTAACTTCTAGTTAAATAACAGTGAATTTAAACTGTTCCTCATTTTGCTGGGGACCCCTCAAGGACTCCTGAGGGTCTAGGATTTTAGCCCGCATAATTCTGAGGGTCTAGGATTTTAGCCGGCATAAGCCTGAGGGTCTAGGATTTTAGCCCGCATAATCAAGGATTTTTGCCTGCGTTTTTCTGGAGGGTCTAAACTTATTCAATATACATGCTTGACTCTTTGCACATTGATTGAACACTGCTGCTTTGATCAGATATGTATCTGCACGTTACCTGCATAAGAAAAAAGTTATTGTACCTGTCCTAAGCATACGCTTCTTTAAATTGTATCCATTATTTTACCATTATTGTATATTTTTTGTTGTACATATTTAAATTATATATATATATTTATTTATTTGTTTTCTTTAATATATTATTACGTTAGAATGTTAGCACAATTTGCGGAACAAATACCAACATTTTGCTGCTTGTACTTATAAGTAAAACCTTCTTGATTCTCTTGAATGCATAGATGCATGTGTATGACTACATGAAAACATCAGTTGTTTAGCATCAGATGCCTCAATAACACCTCCTGGTTTCCTGTTAAATTTACAGTCCTTTGGACGATGTGGTTGACTATGTGGTTGAACCTGACAATATGTTGATGCTCTGATGACTGTTTACACTTTATCTCATGTACAATGCTGCTTTGTGGACCTACCGAAGTGCTATCACCTTTGTACCTAACCTCATGCACCTTACCTTGTGTCTAACCACATGTACATGCCTATCCCTGACATGTTTCTCTTTACTGTTAGATTTTTCCCTCCTTGCTCTCCCTTTCCCATGCACCCCCCTTGTTTCTTTTTCTCTTCCTGAAAAAAAAATACAAAAAGTATAAAAACAAATTTCACCCACTTCTTTACACCTGTAAACCAGTGATGTGACAATAGAGTCGATTCTGATTTGGAAATGACACTACAGAGGTGATAGTGGTTTACAAGGAAGACGGAAACCATGACAAGGGGAAGGTGTGATCGTGCCACCCATCCTTCCCACACACACGCACGCACGCACACACGTGATGAACAGGTATAAGACAATTATATTTCATATTTTGGCCTATAACTCTTAAACCGGTCGTACAATCAAAATCTTTTCCCCCAGGATCCTTGGATCATGACGCAACTCCACATATGGGCTCCGGCCATTTGTGCCATTTCACGTTTCTTCTAAACACACTTTTTGCTACTCCTATTTTGCCTCTCCTACTAATATGTACCAAATCAGTACATAGTATCTCTGAAGTCATGTGATCAAGATGTATGCAAAGTGTAAATTCCATTCCAATTGGCTATGACTGCTGTACACATTTTGCTGGCCCTGGGTAGGCAACCCAGCCTCGCAGGGGATCTGCGCTCCGAGGAATGCACTTTTCTAGTTTTTTTTACACCAACAATTTTGAATGTCAGGGTTACACTTGTTACACAACTGTCACATTTGGTGAAACTGTTATAGTGAATGACTGACTTATTGTCTTTTGACCATGTGGTTATCATTTAGATTTTTATACTTTATTTTGCAACTTAGAGTTTTGAGATTAGAGTTTCAGGAAATAAGTGATTGACAAAAACTGTAATGTTTTGAAGTGATCACGTCCTCACCACATGGCTGTACAACTGTCAACTGTAAAGGAGCGTTTTCGTGAGAGACTTTGACCAGCTTTTGTTAGAATAATTTCACTTATAGTTACTTTCGTTTCCTGTGCATCTGAATTCACCAATAAACATAGCGTGACTTTACTTTTCTGAAGGTAAAGGCTAGCAATTTGCATGAAAAACAGCTTTTTAACTCTACACACTACTAGACATGAAATGCAATGAAAACTTTGATTGATATTTGCACTAGATTAACTCAACAGCAAATGAATAACAATTATGTAAACAATCAATTGTCCTTGTCTGACTTTGATTATTGTCTCCAGCCGTCCGCCATGCCAACAGCCCTATTTACATATACAAATAAAACACAAACATGAGATTTCATTAGCCTTGGATCAAGACTATCATAGATGTATTTTTATAGATTTTGACATGTTCATATCTATGATCGTAAAAGTCAGACTCGATAAAGTACATCTATGATAGTCTTGATCCAAGGCTAAGATTTCATAGAGTCCTGGCACAATGCCTGCAATGAGTCAACAGTCTCCTATGCAGCAGAGCTTTGCCTGCAGTCCCAAATGTAATTGTCAGAAGATATAGTGAACTCACAGCCTTCTCCAACTATAACACAGGGGCATGTGAGGAACTGAGCCTCAGAACTCTCAAATTATACTGTGAGCCACAAAGCCTTCATATTCTTCTACAAGCAAGTTTTATCACAGCTGATTCATAGTGATACAGAGGAAATTGTGTAGGCTGACTCTTTTTAAGGTTTCACTCGTTATCCTTATTTTGACCAAAAAGTTAAGTACTACAGACCTAGTCTGGACATTGAAGGCCTCAATGTTAATGGGAACAACTCTCTTATATCCTCTCTTAAATCAGAAAACAAACACTATCTGTGACTTACCAGTGTTTAATTTTGAAAGGGATTCAATATGGGAATGATAAAGGTGTAGCCTGTGTGCATTACAGGCTGCAATGATTAGATAAACCAGGTTGTATGAAAACTCCAACACTATCTAGGCAAGCCTAGTTATGCCCAGATAAATGCCAGGGCTGCCACATCTTCAGAAAACCTTTGAGTGAGATTTGATGGTACCAGTGCAGCAAAAAAGAAAAAAGCATTGTTCACCGCATACCGAAGACATTCATTTTTATTGTCTCCGCCAGGCCGAAAGGCATGGCGAGAGAGTATGTTTTACCCCCTGTCCGTCCGTGTGTGTGTGTGTGTGTGTGTGTCCTGTCCGTCCGTTAGCAGCTAATCTCCGGCACCGTTGGCCAGGTCGCTGCGAAACTGTGCACACACACTCCCTGGATGCCAATTCAGAACCTCTGCCCCAAAATTTTCACATGGGCCTGTTATAGCGCCACCAGAAGGCCGATTTGTGCAAAACCCATTTTTTGACATTACTCCTACAGATTTTATCCAAACGTCATGCAAATTGGTACACAGTATCTCTATAGTCATGTGATCAACACGGATCTGTCCGATTTCCCATATTCCATCCTGATTGGCTACGGTTGGCTTCCAAAGTTTGCAGGATTGGTCAGTTTTTAACAAAATGCCTCAAATTATGCACGCAGCTTGCAATTTCCGTGAAATTTCACACACACATTCCCACTAGGCCGAGGAAGAAATGCCAACCTTTTCACATTGGCCTGTTATAGCGCCAACAGCAGGTCTAATTTAGCAAAACACATTTGTGGAACAAAATGTCTCAAATCATGAATGCAGTGTCCGATTGCTGTGAAAGGCCCAAGAATGATTGCCACCCTTTTCACATTGGCCTATTATAGCGCCACCAGGAGGCCACAATAACGTACCTGACCTGGCGGAGACCTGTGCTCCGAGGAGCACTTTTTCTAGTTAATTTTTGTACTTGAAGTAAAGATACAAGACTATTAACAGCCATTTCCTGAGTTTCATAACTTCAAATCCGTACCCCACCATAAAATAATTAACCCAGTGATAAAAGATAATTATTTTCACATAATTTCAAAATTCACACAATTTGGTACACAACATTATCTTTGGAGTGGTGCTAAACATGTAGGCTATCATTCAGACTTTTCATATTCCATTCAGCAAGATCTATGGCAGTGGTTCTCAAACCTTTTGAGAACCCCCAATTGATATGTATTTGGCCACGACCCCCATCTGAAAAGATAAAGCCAGAGACCCCTTAAAAGATTTGCTTTATTAAAATGTTTCAAAAATATGCCAACATTTTTGTATTTTTTAAAGATGTTTTGAAAAGTGTTTTTTGATCCTATACTAGTTTCGCTGGGGACCTCCTGGAACCCCCCAAGTCACTGGTCCTCTGCCCATGTTCACTCCCCTCTTTCACCTCTTTGTATGACCCTCCAAGACCAAACACCTTTCTCTGTTCCACTTGGCTGTAGCTTTACATTTTGGGAATTCATTTGTCTCCTCTGCTTAGCCACTGCAGATTCATTTTCTGCTTTCAGCATCACTATCTCTATTCTCAACATATCAGTCACGGCAGCATTTTTTTCATCTATCTTATTACAAATCTGTGTGTTAAAGAGAGAGAACTTGGAATGCATTCAATGTAGCTTGGACCATAGCAATGTTATAGCAGTCATAACTTCCCGGTTGTCAGTACTCTGGAGTTTCTCCTCGGAATGTGTCACCCCTGTCGAGCTCGAGGCTCCTAGGGGACGAAATGACTGTAGCTCTGGCATTGGTGAGGACTTAATCTCGGACTGTAGTACTGTTAAAGCAGTAAAAATGTCCCGGGTGCCTGCACTCTGCAGACTCTCCTCATCAACCCAGTTGCACCCAAGGTTTCTGGGCACTCTCCCTCGTTTGTAACTGTCCTGGGACTATTTCTTGTTAATAGAGTTTTTGGTCTAATCTGTTAACTCATATGAAGTATGAAGCATCCTAAATGCACGTTTGGACCACACATAAAGTAGCCGGTTTTGTTGAAAATGTAGTTTTGATATTAAAACTGCACAAGCTACTGAGAAGTGCATCATAACTGCTCAATGCTTGACTTGCTTATCCGTAAATGATCTTGTCTCTCACCCTCATCAATCGTTTTAATCACTTAAAGGGATATTTCACTTTCAAAAAAACTTTTGGTCATTTTATCGTCTACTCAGGCTTTTGTGAGCCCCCCGGACCGTTTTTAAGTTGCTTGATTCATTATTTAGATATTTGATATTCATTTTATCAGACACGCCCCTATCATCCTATACAAACCCATTATAACTTCAAACTCCATTTTTAACATGTTAGATTCATCAAAAACACCCGTCCTTGGTTCTGGTGACTCACCCTGCCCTCCTAATACGCGAGGGGGCCGTGTTTTTTCGATAACTTTTTTCATTTATTTTTAATATTCTTTTTGGAAAATGAAAACAATTAAATACAATAAAAAAATTAAATAAAATAAATGAAAAAAGTAATCGAAAAACCACGGCCCCCTCACGTATTAGGAGGGCAGGGTGAGTCACCAGAACCAAGGACGGGTGTTTTTGATGAATCGAACGGGTTAAAAATGGAGTTTGAAGTTATAATGGGTTTGTATAGGAAGGGGGCGTGTCTGATAAAATGATTATCAAATATCTAAATACTAAATCAAGCAACTTAAAAACTGTCTGGGGGGCTCCTAAAAGCCTGAGTAGACGATAAAATGACCAAAAGTTTTTTTGAAAGTGAAATATCCCTTTAAGCCCTATTTGCAGTTGATTGGGTCTATACTAGTACGTTCCATTTTTCCCCTCTACACCAAATCTTGCCGTTGAAGATAGCTAGGGAGAAAATAAGCAGTGATGGAGTGATCAGAGAGAGAGAAAGTAAACAATAGAGACAGGGATGTGGAGAGGAGCCATGATGCTTCCTTGGCGTCATCTTAGGGTAATTCAGTCTGCATTCTGAAGAAGCCTGTGTGTCGAAACGTTAATCAATAAAGCCTTGACTGGGAGCTTTTGCAAAGTCACAGTGTGCAGACTATTTTTTATCCTGCCTTGATCCACTGTTGGTCCTGCATCTGACGTCCAGCGGATGTGACAGTTTTATTTTTTCTTTAATTCAGTCTGCTCACTGCTATTTTTCTCTACAACATTCAAATGCGTACTATGCGTCATATGACAGTGTTGCACAAAAAAATTGCAGATCTACAAGTTCACAATGCGCGTTGCCACATCGGCGATGCGTTGTGAGGTTTTAGAATGGCTATTTTCTGTGCACAGTCAAACGTCAAATTGGGCTTTGATCTGAACTAAGCTTGAATCTGCTGCACTACACTGCATACTCCACTATCACAGGTACATGTCTCTAGTGTGATTAGTAGTAAGGTCAAGCAGGAAGGATGTCACAGTTATTGTCATCTTTCCTGCTTAACCATTCTACTATAATTTTATATTCACTAAATAAGGCACTGTAACTGAACAAGGCACTAGAACCCACCATTATACGATAAAGTATACTATAAAGTAGATACGGGCAAAAATACTATAATTTCTGTTTCATTTTTAGTTCACTTCAACAGTGAAAAGGGTTGCTGAGCAGGTTATTTGAACCTGTCATGGGTGCCTCAAGATGAACTTAGTTAAGTCAGTATAGCAATTACTGTGACAGCTTACTGTTGAAGTCATAGTAATGTAAACAATGTCCACTCCTCACACAGAACAGTTTGCAGCACGCATGAGGAAGTGTTTACTTTCAACTACTTTCTTTTTTGTTCAAGGGGAAGTGAAAACGTGTGAATAGCCCCCTGGTCATAAAGAGGCTCAGTTATCAGGTAGCCTACTGCTTCAAACAGTAAGTAGCCTCTGTTTTACTCTGTTTCTAAATTTAACTTCCACGGACTCCATATGGATTATTGCTGAGAGACAGAAAAGATATAGTGCATAGCAGAGGTGGGTAGTAATGAGTTACATTTACTAACGTTACATTAACTTAAGTAACATTTTGAATGAATTGCAAGTGTAATTTTCATGCAACATAAATTACATTTTACTTTCACTATAGTATATTTTGTGAATAATTGTTTTTACTTTTAATTCTTTACATTTGGGCCAAAGAGGAAAAGTATAATGTTTTTCAATGATTTGGCTACATTATGTAGTTTTTTACCCATTGTTTTTTTTTAAATTCAATACATGTTCTGTTTGCTTCATTCTCTCAGAGACTTCAGCCAAAGAGGCTGACTGGTATTTGCATTGGCTCTTAATATTTATATTGGACGAACATTTATAAGTTTATATATTATACATGTCAATTACGTTCTGATTATTTAAACAATAATCAGATTGAGATCCTATGAAGAATCTCAGTACTTAAGTTGTCTTTTCACTAGATGGACTCAAGTAATCTGGATGATTTACTTTTACTTGAGTCATTATTTTAACCACTTCAGCATGCCTATTCTGGGTGGAACATTCCAAAACGCATTGTGTTGCGAGACATTGTGAGCATGTAGATCGTCTATTTTTGGCCAAGAGATTTTGTTTAGACAGGAAAAAAACGGGACAGTTGTAACTGTTTTCCTGACTAGAGGGTTGGTTAAAGAAACAATACTTTTACTTGAGTACAGTTTTTTTTTTTGCTACTCCACAAACCTCTGCTGTGTATTGACCTTCATTTACAGAGATGGGGTTTGGGGAGGTTCTCTGGTGTCCTCAAGCACATGCAGCCCTGCTGCGGCTACAAGACTCTGAGCTTCACCTGATGGAGGTTATGAAGAAATGGATGGCACAACGGGCCAAGAGTGAACGGGAGTTCTCTGTACAGCTTCACCAGATGTCTATCATGGTGGACAGGCTGGATAGGCCTCAGTCTGGTGGAGGAATGGATTACATCAGCCAGCTCAACAAGGTGATGCTTGGGGTAGAATCACTACATCAATTTTGCTATACTGTAGAATCATGAACAATGGCCACAGCAATGTTTGGGTATGTCACTGCAGGGTACACAGTATAGTATTAAACCACTTTCAACCAGTGTACCTATTTTGAGTCAGCAGTCCTATTCTGGGTCTTGTGAGACATTGTGAGCTTGTAGATCGGCTATTTGCGTGCTCAAACATTCAAACATTCAAACATTCAATCATTTGCGTGCGGCAACGTGTCGGATACGTGGGGGATGGAGGAGGGAACTTCCAGTTACATTCATTTTCAATGGGAGTCGCGTGGTACCTCGCATCCGATATGCCGCCCCAGGAGGGTGTGTATGGGGAAAATGCTTGCCCCACGGCACGCAAATGTGTGAGAGGCCCCCTGGAGGGCCCACGGTTCCCCCTGAGAATGGCCAAACAAGACCCCACAAATGGGTCTAAGGCCGGAGTAGTAAATGCAGGGTCGTCAGGAATCTGTGAAATAGCAGGCCGGAGAGCAGGCGAGCCCGGCTCGATCAGCCCATGTGTGTGTCTGAGAGGGGCGGCCGACATTACACTGCCACCTGAAGTTCACCATGTGCTGGGCAATTTCAGGGGCACTCTTCCAAGAGATGACAAGGGACTCAAGGAACTCGGGGTCATAAATATCCTCCTATGTCACTCCAAAATCTTCCCAGGAAAAGGGCAGGCAGGACTGGTGACTAATGACCTTAGGACAGGCAGGTTGGAGACCCACACACCAGAGTCTTAATGGCTGGGGCACAGGAAAAGAAAGGTAGACTGCCTCAAAGGTTTGTTCAAAACCAGCGGCATTCTAACAAGAATATAATAACCAAAAACAAAACAAACCTCAGTCCGCTGGGTCCAGATTGGCCAGTTTGTACTGTCACTGTGTGTCTGGAAGTAGGACAGGGACTACCTCAACACAAGTGAACAGAGACACAACACATGATAGGCTAGACACTAACAGGGTTAACTAGACACAGGTGAACCAGATAATCAATAATCACAAGGTGGGCTGAGAACAATACAGGAAACAATACAGTAGCTACAGTACAAAGGACAACAGGAAACACTAGAACATCCTTTTTATTAAAAAAAAGGGAACATTCTTTTGAACCCTCTTTAACCCCAGCATGCCTATTCTGTTGAGAACATTCCCCCAAAATAGCCGATCTACAAGCTCACTTGTGAGCTGTTTAACTAAGACTAGAGGGTTTAAGTTTATTGACCAATAATGACATGCTCAAAATTGGGACACAAGGTTGAAAGTGGTTAATCAATATAAATAATGAAATATCTTATCTTATATTATTACACAGTACTGAATGTTCCCCATTCTGAAGAAGTTTTTTTTGCTCCCACTTAATACTGACATAGTTAAATATTAACTACCACTAACAAGTTCCCTATTCTAAAATGTTTTAGTAACAGTAGTATAACACTTTGACTACAGAGTTCGCTCCCCATTCCAAAGTGATTTACCAAACCTTGTAAAAACAGAGAAACTTTTAAACAGCACTGACAGGAATGGCAACCCTTAATTTCCATCGATCGTTATACTGTTATAGTATTAAGGATGATATTGTTCTGTTGAGTGGATATCAGAGTAATTGTACAGTGAATAATCAAGTGTTTCAAATGTCTGCTTGTGACCAAAGACAAGGGAAACCTACAGCAGAGGTGTGCATAGTTGTCAGATTGACAGATATGTACACAATATGTCAGATATTGAGTTACAATATAGTAAGTTTCATGACCTTGTATTGTATTATGATTTGATGAATGATGATGAAGTGTATTGGGTCATTGCAGACAGAGTGACATATACTGTATGTTCGGGCGGCTGTGGCTCAGGAGGTAGAGCAGGTCGTCCATTGATCCGTGGGTCGGCGGTTCGAATCCCAACTCCTCCTGTCCACATGTCGAAGTGTCCTTGGGCAAGACACTGAACCCTACATTGCCTCCAATGATTCGGTCGGCGCTAGCTTGACACCATTGGTGTGTGAATGTGGGAAAAGTGGGGACGCTGGCGTCGACTGTTCGCCGCTCCACCTCCCAATGCCCCCCCCCCTGTATGAATGAATGAACCATTGTAAAGCGCTTTGAGTAAGTTTGAGTACTTAGAAAAGCGCCATATAAATGCAATTCATTATTATTATTATTACTGTACATACACACACACACACACACACACACACACACACACACACACACACACACACACACACACACACACACACACACACACACACACACGTGCTGTACATATACACATTATACATGCATGCGTACATACATACAGCACATACTGTACATATATACGGTACATACATGTATATATACATGCGTACATACATTGTACAGTACATATGTATACATACAGTACATGCAGTACACACACACATACAGTAAACACATACATACTGTATGCACACAGACGCATACATACATACATACATACATACATACATGACAATATAGTTAACTCAATGTGGAAAGGCCACAGCACTGGAGCACAACAACATAGACTAGCAAGCCCATGAACTCAAATGGAGCTGTTTTTCTGCTTTTTGCACCATCCATTTATTTATTGTAATTTTTTTCATTCACTTTTTGCTCCTGTTAGTCGTGGGCTGTACTGTACTGTCAGACAGACAACCTGAGCCGCGTGATGCGTAAGCGGTCAGAGGACTTGCTGGATGGTCCCATAAGCAAACTGGCACTCCTCATCAGAGACAAGCAGCAACTACGCAAGACCTACGCAGAGCAATGGAGTCTACTCCACCAGGAACTTAATAAGGTCTGATAAACCCACCCACGCACGCACATACGTACACACGCCAATACTGAACAAACTTATGGCCAAACCTTTCTAAAGTTACAAAAGGGAGAAATATCCACACACTGAAAGTTAAGCTCGCAATATTACATTTTCTTATTGAAAAAGTTTTGGTCAATGGGCCTGCATCAGTCATCAGGCATTGCATGTGTGTGTTTTTTATTTTTTTATAAATTGCTATCATTTTCAGTCCTGATTTTTTCCTCTTGTATGAATCTGCTGGCTAACCCTTTTTGACACGCAGGGCAGAACTGCAATATCAGCTATATTAATACAGTGCAGTCAAATGAAATGAAAATTAATGGACCAGAAACCCAGTTTGGTGACAAAACACATTTTGATTAACGGATGTTGTCCATTACTGTAGTTTTCCTCTCAATGTTCCTTTTATTACCCAATTATTGCAGCCAGGCAAATTATGTTTATTTCAGCAATCCATATTGGTTCATAATGGTAATTTGTAGACATTTAGCCTTTTTTTTGCCATACTGTACAGATGAAGTACTGTAGTAACGCCAATGCTCTGATGCAGTAGTTTTCAAAAAGTGTGCTGTGAGACAAGTGCAGGGCATAGTCAAATCTCATATTGATGTAACCTTTTCAATTAAAGTTTAAACAAACATTAATTTGAAACACTATTTTAGGCGTGAGTGTCTGTCCCCGACACTTGATGTAGGCATTGGAAATGTACCGGAAATCTTTGTATTTATCTATTTCAATTACATTATCTTTCTGAAAATGTAGTTGTTGCTTTCCAAACTAACTCTGCATCATTCGTTTTGGAGCGGTACTGTGAGTTTTGGGAACGGTACTGAATTCTGGGAGTTCAGTTCAGTTCTAACTGAGCTATCTGAGGTGTCACCAAAAAGTCTATAAAAATGGATATTACTTTTCTCCATAAAATATTATGAAATATTAAAAATAGCAGATCTACAAGCTCACAATGCCTCACATCACGACACGTGATCTTGTAGACTGGGTATTTTAGCAAAAAATACCTGTGTGGGGTGCCCTGAGACTTTTGACATAGTGTGCCTTCGGCACAAAAGTTTGAAAACTACTGCTTCCTATCTGTCCTGTTCTGTAGGTGATCCATACAGAGCTGGAGAGGTTAAAAAGTAGCTACAGACAAGCTGCGAGGGACGCAGCACTGGCCAAGAAGAAGTATCAGGATGCTAGTAAAGGTGGGCCGACTCTCACTTCACTAAAAAGGGGTTTAGAGGCACTCTCATTCTGACAAACTGAAACACAGAGCCATCCACGCTTTAACTCCTCTATGACAGTGTCTCCCACACACAGGCCCTGTTTATGGTTTGTCAGTACATTTTTAAGTCTTCCTACAAAAAAAGTCAAAAGAAAAATCCATACAAAACTGAAAAAGTAAGATTTTCATAAAAACTAAATTGTGAAACATTTTAGATTTTATTTTGTATATTTCAGAAAATATTTAGCAAAAGTTTTAAAAAATGTTTTATTAGATTTTTCTCTCTTTAAAACAACGAGCTTGAGAGATTGTAAATCGGCTATTTTCACAATTTTTTAAATGGGTATTAGTGGTTAATTGTCTCCGCCAGGCCGAATGGCATGGCGAGAGGGTATGTTTTGCACCCTGTCCGTCCGTCCGTCCGTGTGACTTGTCCGTCCGTTAGCAGCTAATCTCCGGCACCGTTGGCCCGGTCGCTGCGAAACTGTGCACACACACTCCCTGGATGCCAATTCAGAACCTCTGCCCCAAATTTTTCACACCTCCTGGTGGCGCCTATTATAGCGCCACCAGGAGGCCGATTTGTGCAAAACCATGAAAGAAATGCCACCCTTTTCACATTGGCCTGTCATAGTGCCACCAGCAGGTCTAATTTAACAAAACATTTTCAGAACAAAATGCCTCAAATCATGAATGCAGTGTCCGATTGCCGTGAAAGGCCTAAGAATAAATGGCACCCCTTTCACATTGGCCTATTATAGTGCCACCAGGAGGCCACAATAACGTACCTGACCTGGCGGAGAGCTGTGCTCCGAGGAGCCCTTTATCTAGTTCATTATGTATCTTTATAAATTTGGGTCCCAGGGAGACAGCAAATGTTGGGTCTCGAGCTGAAATGGTTTTGGAAGCCCTGTTCTATAATGTCATATCATTATTTCATTTGTGTGTGTGTGTGGGTGTGTACAGACAAGGAGCGTGACAAGGCAAAAGAACGCTATGTCAAGGCTATGCTGAGACACCATGAGTTGCACAATGACTATGTTCTGTCTGTGCGAGCAGCCCAAGTATATCATCAGCAACATTATAGTAAGATCCAGCCTGCCCTGCTTGATGCACTGCAGAGCCTACAGCAGGAGATGGTGCTCATACTGTAAGCTCAAATGTGTGTGTGTGTGTGTGTGTGTGTGTGTGTGTGTGTGTGTGTGTGTGTGTGTGTGTGTGTGTGTGTGTGTGTGTGTGTGTGTGTGTGTGTGTGTGTGTGTGTGTGTGTGTGTGTGTGTGTGTGTGTGTGTGTGTGTGTGCGCGTGCGTGAATTATTGTTGATAAGAAAACATTCCATTTGTACACTATTCATAATTTTCAGAGAACATATTATTAGCACAACGATACTAAATGTGCAAAGCCTACAGCATTGTAGCTCACAACACAGACTGGCAAGCCCATGATCAGAAATTATTATATGTTTTTGTTTTTTTTACTCCTTTTAGCACCATCACTTTATAATATTACTTAATTAATAATTAATTAGTACAGTATGTATATTATTATATTATTATTATTATCCAAATGATTGTATTGGCCACATATTGTTAACATCATAACTTGTGTGTAGCCTAATAATAATGAGATGCTATCCATAACCTCTGACCCAGGAGGGAGATCTTGCAGGAGTATTTTGACATTTCCAGTCTTGTTCAACATGAAGTTGAACGCATCCACAAGGAGATGTCCTCTGCTCTGAAATCAATAGACCCTGAAAAGGAATATGAAAACTTCATCCAACAGAACAGGTACTGTAGGCCTAAACGTCTTCTTCTCCTAAACCAATCAAACCACACAGCCACAAAGATCCACATTTCAAGAGGATTATAACAACTGTGTGTGTGTGTGTGTGTGTGTGTGTGTGTGTGTGTGTGTGTGTGTGTGTGTGTGTGTGTGTGTGTGTGTGTGTGTGTGTGTGTGTGTGTGTGTGTGTGTGTGTGTGTGTGTGTGTGTGTGTGTGTGTGTGTGTGTGTGTGTGTGTGTGTGTGTGTGCGCGCGCATGCGTGCATGCCCAACTGTCTCTCTCTTTGTCTATGGATAGATCTGTTGGTGACATCCCAGTCTGTGCACACTTTGACTGGGGTGCTTTAGAGGACACTGATCAGCTAAAGCCTGGAGAGATTCAACTGAATGACCTCACACTGGAGGTACTTCAACACAGGTGAGTACAAAACATACAGCTTTAAGCCCTGTTCATACTTTGTCACTTGACGTTGTCGTGCTCTGAAAATAGCCGACCTGCAAGCTCTCAACGTGTCGCGGATGCAATGTGTTGTGAGCTTGTACATTGTCAATTTTTGGCATGTGACGCTTTATACCACGAAGCATAAATTAGGCATAATGCATTATGCTTGCATGCACACACACACACGCACACACACACACACACACGCACACTCTCTCTCTCTCTCTCTCTCTCTCTCTCTCTCTCTAACCCCTCACCGTAACTGGCATATTGATTTCCACTATTCCCAGCCTTCTTAACTCTTCTATCACTCAAGGCTTTCCAACCTATATTTTCTCCTTATCCTTGCCATCTTACCGGTACCCCGGCCTCCGTTAAACCTCTTCCTACTCCCTGTCTTATTATCTCTACATTCTGCCCACGCCTGCCCTTGCCTCTCTCTCTGCAGACTGACTGCGACAGAGGAGGAGCTGCTGCTCCTGGCTAGAGTTCTGGGCTCACAGCAGGATTCAGTCAACAACCTGGAGCTGCAACTGGAGGCAGAGAATGGGGGCATGAAGAAGGGGCAGAGGTGAGGTAACCCCAGACGGGCACACAGGAAAAATCCTGGGTGTTCATTTAACTCAGAGGGTGTACAAATGTACGGGTCCATTTGGTTATGTTGGTTCCCTCTCTCAGTTACAATTGGTTGAATTAACGATGAGGATTTTGTCAGTGCAGCCAAAGGTTCATTGTGATCAGTTTTTGTTAGAGGATGCAGGAGATGTTCAGAGCACTGATGTGGTCCAGATCAAGTTTGGCCAAACAAATTGCTGGTCTGTGGGCAGTCTCTCAGTATTTTAAGCTGGACTGTAAGCAGTCTCTCCTAGAGCAATTTAAGCCGGTCTGTAGGCAGTTTCTCTAATAACGTAATTAAAGCTGGTCCGACAGTCTGGCGTAGCTGGTCTTTAGTAGAGTAATTTAACCTGGTCTGTAGTAGAGTAGTTTAAACTGTCACATCATAGGTTTACAACGTGTAAAAAAATAAGTGAGAGAAATTCTTTGCCATCCAAGCTCCATCATTCAGTTTCAAGAAAGGTGGACAGAGAAAGAAACAGAGCAACAGGTCAGATGTCATTGTGGGCAGTGGTGGAAAGTAACTAAGTACATTTACTTAAGTACAATTTTGTGGTATTTGTACTTTACTTGAGTATTTCCAATTTCCAATACTTTTACTTCTACTCCACTATATCTCAGAGGCAAATATTGTACTTTTACTCCACTACAATTATTTGAAAACTTTAGTTACTAGTTACTTTTCAGATATACATTATTATATTATGAAACATACATTAACCACTTTAGCCCTATTTTATACCTAGGCTATCTGAAAATAGCAGATCTACAAGCTCACAACGCGTCTACTTTTACTTTTGGTACTTTAAGTACATTTTGATGCCAATACTTTTGTACTTTTACTCAAATACATTTTTAATTCTGGACTTTTACTTGTAACAGAGTATTTCTATATTGCAGTATTGGTACTTTTACTTAAGTAAAGAATTTGAGTACTTTTTCCACCACTGAGTGTGAAATATGCAAAAGGTGCATGATATATACATAAGGTGCACGGTTAAAATAGCAGTGGGATGAGGCCGTTAAAAGCAGTAGATGTAATTACTGTTATGTCCAATAAAATGAGGCAGTTTAGTTTAAGCTGGTCTTGCTGTAACAGGCAGTGAAGCCATACTTGACCATGCTTCGTGAATGATAAAGCACTGATGTGTTTAGAATTGTGGAGACTTCTCATTTTGCCTAAGGAGGATTAGAGGTTCCTCAAAGCGAGAGTTGTCAAGACATTAACAAGATCCTGGAGGACCTGCTGACAGCTTGCTTCAAATTGGGAGATGATCAGATTGCCTCTCAGTTAAGGGTTGAGAGTTGCTTCAGAAATGAACAGTTACGTCTTACGTGTGGAACTTCCTCTAACGGCAGAGACAAGTTGCTTTTTGCTATTTAATAAACAGTAAAAAAAAACTTAGTTTGTTTTACGTTTTTGGAAAATGTCGAAAAGTTTTACCTAAATGACATGCCCAAAATAGGGATAAAAAAAAAGAAAAAAAAAAAAAAAACAGTAAATCTTTTAACAAAAGTTAAGTTCCAAATTTGCCCACATCCTGCACACAGAGTGTACCAGTTCAGCAAGCTGCATGCCCTAGAGGAGTGTCGGCACCAGGTTTTGCTGACCCTAGGCACCAGAGCCAGGCTGGAGGCTCAAAGACTGCTGCTGACGGAGAGACTAGAATGGCTGGGGTCCCGTGACCCCCCCTCTGCCTTGATGCCTGATGACAACAGCTCTGTAGTCTCTACCACCACTTCTAGTGTATGTTCTCTGTGGTTCTTTATCTGTCTTTCTGTCATTCTTCTAGCATGAACAGTCATCAACCTCGCTTTTCCTATCACTGTTGTTTGCTCTTACTGACAACTGTGATCTGCTGTTTTCAGGAGCCGGAGGGGAGTGGTTCCATGCACCTCATCAAGGAGGGGATCATGAACCATCTGGGCAACGTGTTTAAAACCAAATTCACAGTCAGTAGTACATCAGTATCTCCCTGTCAGGGCACAATAATCCACCAGCATTCTAGAGTTAGTCAGTTACAGGTATTTGTGTCTAGGCATAAGTACAATTAATTGTCATTGTACCGTGTATGAACACGTCTTTCCTTTTTTACTGTCACATTAGTTCGAAATGAAGGTAAGGAGAAGTCTGTAAATAAGTAATTACAGTTTTTGTACATCTGCTGTCAAAGACTAAATGTGTGGATTAAAGTTTGATAGTATACGTACACTTAATGGCCCAGTTCAATTGTCCACCGTGGTTCTTCCGATGGGCCTCTGTTCAATAACTTTAGGAGGTCAAATACTGATGTCAGTCTTGTTTAACAAACTGTACCCTGAAGTAAAGTTAACCTCTATTTGTCATTTTACATATTAACACAGAAACAGTACAGGTATCCAGAGAAATATCAACAGTACTAGCATATTAGCACTCTCAGTCTTATCCAAGAATGAGAGCGGTAATAAGATAAACTTTTATGTGTACCGTATGACTACACAGAAGGTACACTTGAGATGTTGCTGCTCTTCAAAGAGACTCTCTCTCTCTGACGTGTGAACTCATAATATGGCACATCTTTATTCAAGTCTTCTTGTGCGCAGGTGCCCCCAGCCCAGACACTGGTGCCAGAGGTGGACCGACCTCTGGGGCAGCAGGGCTGGTACCATGGAGCTATCCCCAGGCTGGAGGTGCAAGAGCTGTTGAAGAACGAAGGAGATTTCCTGGTCAGAGAGAGCCAGGGGAAACAAGAATATGTCCTCTCTGTCTACGGGGCCGGTGGCTGTCGACACTTCCTCATTCAGAGAGTTGACGTAAGTCAATCCAGCGGTTCTCATACTATTTATTTTCAAGGACCCCCAGTCTGTTATGCATTATGCCACAGACCCCCATAACTCTGAGAGTGTACAAGCGGAACCATTTATACACTCTGAGTTACAGACCTATAATTTATAATCCATTTGGTTCCTAACTATCATTTAGTTGGGGGGTCCCCGGACCCCACTTTGAGAACAACTGAGTTTATCTAAGAAGTTGGTGTGCAGTGCACCGTATACCTCATACAGTACTGTTAAACATTTTTGTTCCTACTTAAAGTTGTACAATGCAGAATCCCAAATAACGATTTTTAGCAACCTCTGCTGGTCACTACCGTCACTGCATACAATTTCCGTAATCCTCGATTACCCAGAATTCCATTCGTTTTCACCGGAAGCCGGAAGCGTTTCAAAAAGCGATCTTTTAATTGTTTTATACTACTGTATCTACGGATCGTTTCTCTTAGCCAGTGGAGCATTAGTTACCATGAGCTGTGCTTTCTTTTTCTGTTCTTTTTCGATCTTCCAATCCTACATTCTCTTAACATCAGCGTGAGGTTCCTTTTTGCTATTACCGCGGTAGTTCCTGGCCAAACAGGAAACCGTTGCGGTAGTTCCTGGGGACGTCGGCCACGACGTCATGACGTTGGCCAGGAACGTCATTTTCCCGGGAAAGTCCCCCCCTTCACCGTTCAATAGAAAATATATAAATAAAAGACTTCCGGGGGTGAAATTCATGGAGTGGGTGTTGTGAAACTTTTGCCACTGACAAAAGATATACAATTTAACTTTAGTTTTGTTGAAAACGTTACCTAGTATTACTTTAAAATGACGTTCAAGTGATATTCCAGAGCGAAATCTACAATACTATATGGAAAACTCCCCAACGAGTTTGTGGCGTCTCAATCGGTCGAAATGGGCCGTGAAATAAAACAAAAATCATCAAAGTGCATTACAAAGCAAACATTTACCGAACCTCAGAGGGTGAGGTCATTCCCTACATCAGTGGTTGTCAACCAGTGGTCCGGGGACCACCAGTGGTCCTTGAGGGGGTTCCAGGTGGTCCCCAGATCTTTAATCTTGAGAGTGTAAAATGAACCGCCTACGGATCCATTTAGTTTCATTTTACGCTCTCAAGAGTTCAATTATTGTTAAACATCTGCATTACTTAATTAAAGAATTGTTATCTCTCCTATGGTACCAGCATCAATACAGCATGGAATTTTGGACAAAATCGTATCCAACGATAACAAAATATTCTTGGGTCTGAAAGGCTAAATCTCATCAAATGGTGGTCTGTGGCTCAAATGCCCAATAAATAATGGACCTTGATATGAAAAGGGTTGAGACCAACTACCTTACATTACCCACGGCCACGACATATTGCATCCCTATAACAGACGAGCAGCTGCCGTGTTCCCTGGCAGCCGTCTCCGCTGATATCCCTTGTTCCTTCCACTTAGTAAAACCTGAATGATGTTCAATTTTACCACAGTGTGTTTGTCATTTACAACGGGCCAGCGGCTATAGGCCTACTGCACTGTTCTCTATTAGCTCCAATAAAAGACCAACAGGATTGGTATCACTGGGGGAAGTCTGGTAATGGCCTATATGTTTGACTACAGATCAACGTAATTTCTGCTTATTATTAACTACCGTTTTTCAGCAAACTGCCACATACACAAATAGCTTGGGGGGGGTAAAGTGATATGTTCCTCTATAATTTGATGGTGTAATAAGGTGATACTTATCTCACATGGGGGTAGAGAGAGAGAGAGAACAGGAAATAAAGTGTAGTTCTTTAAAACGGGTTACTGGCAAACACTTCATTTTCCAGGAACTCCTGAATATTCAAAATAGCTAGAATCTTATCAACAGAGACCCGGTTTGTTCACCGGACCCTCCTGGCTTTGTGTCGAAATGTCCTTTAGCAAGAGAATCCCTACAGTAACGATGAGCAGGCTGGTGCCTTGCATGGTTGCCTCCACTGTCTGTGTGTGAATGTGTGAATATAATGCACACACTCACCAAATCTCTACACAAACAAATACCAAACACTCAGCTTGTAAATCTGCTGTTTTTGCAGAATGTTCAACTATTTTCGGGATGCTAGGTTAGGGTTAAGCAAAGCCCTATTTTATACTTCCTTCTACGGTGGTTTCGCACAAAAATAACCAGTCTAATATTATATACCGATCTGGCAAAAAAAAAAAACGAATAATAATAATTAAAGTAAAGATTTAAGCAGGACTGAAGTGGAAATTCCACATCGTGTTGACCATCTTTTGCACAACAAACACTGTTCCTGTTTATTTCTTTTGGGGAATTCCAATGTTATACAACATACAGTACAGTGGAGGTGTTTCTGCATACATAGGTATTTTTGTGATTGCATGTGTGTCCATGCATGTACAGTGAACATGCATGCATGTCATGCATTTCTGTGTCAGTAGAATTTGTACCGTCTGGATGGAGAAGGGTTCCGTAGTGTCCCCCTACTGGTGCACAACATGGTCTCCTTACATCAGCATGTCACCAAGAGGACAGACATTGTGCTTAAGAAACCTATCCTTAAGGTATATCATCCACACACACACACACACACACACACACACACACACACACACACACACACACACACACACACACACACACACACACACACACACACACACACACACACACACACACACACACACACACACACACACAATCATAGTAAAAGCGTTATTGTCGATAACAGCTGGTACCTTGGGTCTTGTTAGATTTTACAGTCTGCTATAAATTGTTGTTTTCTCTCCCACTCTCTCTCTCTTTTTCTGTATTAAAATAAAATTAGGACAAGTGGGTTCTGGAGCATGATGATATTATCTTGGGACACAGTATAGGTCGGGTGAGTTGACATTTACTAACTGGTTGTTTAGAAATGAACTGCACATGGTGTTCTTCATTTCTTAAATGTTCTCTGTGTGTGTGTGTGTGTGTGTGTGTGTGTGTGTGTGTGTGTGTGTGTGTGTGTGTGTGTGTGTGTGTGTGTGTGTGTGTGTGTGTGTGTGTGTGTGTGTGTGTGTGTGTGTGTGTGTGTGTGTGTGTGTGTGTGTGTTTTCTTTTATTTGTTAACAGTAGGCCTACAGCAGAGAAATTCTTCTGAAATGTTAATTCATAACAATACTCAAGACATTGTGAATGAACCTTTGTTTTCCCACTGGGTCTTCAGGGGCTAATAGCCAGTGTGTTTCTATTGCCCAGGGCAACTTTGGGGAAGTTTATATTGGTCGCCTGCGCTCTGATAACACCCCAGTGGCTGTCAAAACCTGCAGAGAAAACCTGCCACCAGAACACAAGAATAGGTTCCTTATGGAAGCCAGGTTGGTTCGGTACAAACACACACCCAATACACACACTACATTTACATGCAAGTGTGCTCACACACACACACACACACACACACACACACACACACACACACACACACACACACACACACACACACACACACACACACACACACACACACACACACACACACACACACACACACACACACACACACACACATCAGAATAATGTTTATTGTCATATCACTGGTTTACAGGTGTAAAACAGTGGGTGAAATACATTTTCTCTGCAAGCTCCATCGTTTCTTTGTTATTTCAAAGAAGAGGGGTGGGGGGGGGGACCAAGGGGGGAAATAAGGCATACAAAACTAAGGTATCTGTATATTTACACATACTGTAGCATATCTATCCGTACAGCATGTACATGAGGTTAGAATACATGCAGACACCGTGTATTGTCTTGAGAGGCATCCAGTGTTTATTTATTACTCTTAAAAATGTCCCCCTTTCTTTCCAACTTTATTACTGTCCCTTCATCTATCTCTCATCACTGCTATTTATATCTAAACCCACAACTGTCCAGGATCCTGAAGCAGTATGATCACCCCAACATTGTCAGGTTAATTGGGGTATGCACTCAGAAACAACCCATCTACATCATCATGGAGTTAGTGGAAGGTATATTATATGATCCTTATTTTAATATATGTGAAATGAATAATAATCTTCAAATGGGATTATCCGTCCTGGTTTTCCTGGCTTTGACCATAATTCATCATAGTTGGTACTATAATACAGATTATTTAATAGCTGGAATCACAGAGATAGTGTGTGTGGGTGTGTCAAACAGGTGGTGACTTTCTCACCTTTCTGCGCACTGTGGGTTACAACATGCAGCCAAAGATGTTGGTGAAAATGGTAGAAAATGTAACTTCTGGCATGGAGTACCTGGAGAGCAAGAAGTGCATCCACAGGTATGTCAAACAGATCTATGAATCAGGACACTTTAAGGACACAAACGATGAAACCAAATAATGAAATAGCATAAAAGCAAAGTGTGTGCATAGTTAGTATACCATATTACAGTATAACTGCACATGCAGAGCACATTATTTAGGGATCGCTGTGGAAGGATGAGCACATTGCTTTTACAGTATTGCATAGCTTTCATTATGCAATATTTTTGATTATCATAAGTTTTTTTATTTTTTGGCCCCATCCTAAAGCATAATTTATACTCTGTTGCATGGCGCTCATAAAAATATTTATTATTTTCAGATAAGAAGTCATTTCGAGAATGTTTCTCATTATAACGACTTAAAGGATTTTTTGTTTTAAGTAAAAACAATTCATCACATAGGCAGAAATGGGTTTCCATAGCTTCTATTGGCAACTCCCTCACTGCTCACTAAGGCAGATTATCCAGACCAACATGACCGGTAGTAGCCCAGTTTGTCTAACTTTGGCTGCCGTTGGCTAGTGGATGCCTATGAAGGAAAGGTGGAGAGCTGGCTTTTTGTTTTTTTACATGCATTGCTGTAATTCCTCTTGTTTATTGGCTGTGGCCACTTATTGCACAATGGGGCTTTAAATCTCAGCCCCTCGAGTTGTTACAGTATAGTTTATAGATTATACAGTATATAGTAGTTCTATATATACAGAGACTACAACAACAATACAGTAATAATAATAATAATTATAGAGCTTTTCAAAGCAGCTTCACAAAGTGCTTTACAAAAGAGATAAATCACAGGAACATAACATGCAAGAGATAAAATGTAAAATTCAAGAGATAAAGGAAATAAAGTAAAAAAATAAATAGGCCAAATGAAAAGTCATGAAAGGAGATGAGCAAGGATAAAATAGAGGCAATGAGAAATATATATATATATTTTAAAGGGGGGAAAAGAGATAGAGAAAAAGAGAAGATTAGAAACACAAGAATACACAAGTACATTTCCAGATGACACTGACTGGCTAGTCTTAGGTAGGCCTACTTGGTGACAACCCGATCGCCTCAGGTAACGCTCACTTACTTACTCACTCACTCACTCACTCACTCACTCACTGACTGACTGACTGACTGACTGACTGACTCGGTCACTCACTCACTCACTCACTCACCTCGCCATCACTTTAAACAGCCTTTCTCATTTCAGGGATCTAGCAGCAAGAAACTGTCTAGTGGGAGACGAGAGTATTGTGAAAATCAGTGATTTTGGTATGTCTCGTGAGCAAGAGGATGGTGTCTATTCTGCCACAGGAGTCTTCAAACAGATCCCAGTCAAATGGACGGCCCCTGAGGCCCTCAACTATGGTGCGGCCCATTTGCTTCTGACCAACCGACATGCCTTGGAAAGGCTATTCCTTGTTTTGCAACAACTCTGTTTGGTTGTGTATAAAACCCAAAAGGTTTTCTGTAAAACACAATATCATGTTTCAGATCTTGAAGGAGGAAAAAAGCACATAGCTTATGCTGGTGACAGTTAGGCAGTGTCTTTGCCAATGCTGCCCCCTGTCTGTGTTTTCAGGTCGTTACACCACAGAGAGTGACGTGTGGAGCTTTGGTGTCTTGCTATGGGAGACTTTCTCCAAGGGAATGACCCCATATACCAGCATGACCAACCAACAGACACGGGACGAGGTGGAGAAGGGTACGGAAGCATTATGTGTATGAATCTACTGGAATTTGTATATGATAATAACACTGCCAGTGCCTAATTCTTATTATTTTTTGCGGGGGAAAAGGGCACTTTGAGGCAAAAGGGCAGGTGAAGCACCCAAAGCCCCCCCCCCTCCCTGCACGTGCCTGCCCTGCCCTGCATTAGTACTGTCTGTCAACTGCAGTCATTCTTCTTATTGTGTCAGCATATACTGTACTTTGTACAGTACCTCAAGGCAAAATACCAAGATGTACGGTAATTATTTGTGTAGGTAGAGAGAGAGAGAGAGGGAGAGGGAGAGAGGGAGAGAGAGAGAGAGAGAGAGAGAGAGAGAGAGAGAGAGAGAGAGAGAGAGAGAGAGAGAGAGAGAGAGAGAGAGAGACATGAGAGAGACACAATGAACACAAGACACAGTAATGTGGAAGTAGACGTGACATTGACAATTAACCACTTAAACCATATACTTTGTTGACAGAGGGGTCCCCCAAGGGTCTATACTTGAGGGTCCCTCAGGGGTCATTACCCCTCCTTTTTCCCCTTTAAACCAAATGTCTTTGCCGAAAATAGCTGATCTACAACAAGCTCACAATGCCTGGTGACACGTAACTTGTACATATGCTATTTTTGCTGAATGTTCGCCCCCAGAATAGGACCGCTAGGATTCGTGTGGTTAAATCAATTCAAAATGTTCTCTCTTCATGTGCGTATACGGTTACTGTAATTGTGCAACCATCAGATCTGATTAGAAATTCCAACTCTGTTCTCAATGTCTCCCAGGGTACCGTATGCCTGCTCCCGTCGGCTGCCCCTCGGAGGTCTACAGCCTCATGTGTAGCTGCTGGCAGTATGACTCCAGAAGCAGACCAACTTTCACCAAACTCCAGGCTGAACTCAGCGCTCTCTACCACAAGTTTCCATGACATGCTTGTTTTGGGTGGAACATGTTTGTTTTTTGTTAACATTTGTTTTCAGTTAACTTTCACCTGTCTCTTTTTTTGCTGAACGGCGTTCAAGTGAATTTGAAAATAAAACAGAATTTGTACTGAGCACAAGCTATCTCTCTCTCTCTCTTTCTGTGTGTGTGTGTGTGTGTGTGTGTGTGTGTGTGTGTGTGTTGGATATTTTTGTCACTACATCTACACAATGTGTCCTCTGCATTTACCAATCCTAGCTATAGGGCATAGCAGTGGCGGCCATTTTGTGGTGCCCCCCCCCCCCCCCCATAGAGATTTCTGATAAAAAAAAAAAAAAAGTGTTTATTATTAACACACACACACACACACACACACACACACACACACACACACACACACACACACACACACACACACACACACACACACATACACGTACACAAATATGTGTCAGTGACAAAATGGGCTTGGCAAGATGAATAATTTACAAATCTTTTAAGGCTTGTTTGTCAGGTTTGTTAAAATGTGCATTTTGTAGTCATGTTGTTTTCAAATCATTTTAAGACATTTGCATAATTTTTACAATGAAAAGGACAGAATGCGCCTGAAAATGTGTAATTGTGTAATTTTTAAATATTGAATATTCTATCCATTTCAGTGAGTGAATGTACTCTAAGGAGTTTATAGATTACTAGACTAGTGCTGCTATACTGCTAAGAAGCACAACCATAATTACACCCTTTCTTGCTTTTCTTGCCTGCGAGTTTCAGAATCGATTTCACAATTTCACAGATGATTTTTAAAGCCTTAGGGCGGCCATAGCTGAGTGGTTAGTGAGCCCGCCTAGGGAGCCAGAGGCCCTGGTTGCCCCAGGTTCGATTCCAGGCCAGGTCAGCATTTGTGTCGATGAAATGAAATTTGTCCCTGAGCAAGACTCTTAACCCCTAAATGCTCACAGGTTCTCATTGGAAACAAGACTTTCATGAACGACCTGTTAAAAGGAATTATCCTTATCCTTGTCCATAAGCCTGAACGTAGACTGAGATCCTTAGGGCCCTCTGGGTTGTTCCTAAAACGTGTCTTATCTGAGGTGATCAGGTTGTCACTATAGGGACCTAAGACTAGCCAGTCCATGTCATCTGGAAATGTACTGTAGCTACTATTATGTCGGCCTTTTTTAATCTTCTATCAATCCTATCTTTTAATGCCTCTATCGCCTTTTTTCACTTTTGTGAATAATATCTCTACTTTATCCTTGCGCATCTCCTTTTATGAGGTCTATTTGTTTTTACTTATAAACCCATGATCCCACTTCTGACACTACTTTTTTCCCATAGTGGATAGGATTCCTGGTTTTCACCCAGGCGGCCCGGATTCGACTCCCGATATGGTAACAACTCTTTTCGTGATGAATTGAATACATAGGACCACAATGGAAACAAGCCCTCAGGGCTTTTTGTATTATCATTTTAGCATCATTGTATATATATAATCGTACCCCTGTACCGCTTGCAAACTGTTAATAAAGTATTCAATCAATCAATCAAACGACACACACGTGTTGCCAACCGGCATTATGACCTTTTCCATCTTCAAATTGGGCCTCTTCACAAACGTCACGTGAAACCCGGCACGAATGAATGTCACGCGAAGCCCTACCTCATAGTGTCAGATACTCCTCCCAAACCCACGTTTTGAATGCTGTGCCTCCTCCTCCATGGAGGGCCAGAACTGCCATATTAAAAAAATATATAAATAAAGGAATGAATGAAATAATAAATATGCACAGAAATAGACAAATACATGTATTGTGTGATTACTTATTTTTCTTTTCACTTATTTCCAAATGTAGCCAATTTTGATGTATTTCCCAATGTATTTATTATTCCCTCTTTATTTAGCTATTTATTCATTTATTTAGCTATTTATTTAGCTATTTCCTCAACCATAAAAAACGATTCAGGACTCATAGCTTCATAGCTAATATTCATGTAGTAGCTATCAAACCCAGAGTGATCACAATGAGATTTCAGTGTCAGGCCCTTTTCACAAAGACCGGAAGTGTTCAGTTTAAACTGTAAAACTGTATTTATATTTTGACAAACTCTGCTTGTTGTGTTGCATGATATATGATAAAATGGTAATGTTAACTGCACATACGGTATATAAAATATAATACCAATATTCTGGGATCCATACACGAACGACCCTGAGCTTATGAAAGGATCAAAGTGTAAAATATGGCCTGCTCTTTTCCAAATCTATTTAAAATGACAAGAAATGGGATGAGGTGTGAGGGCGGGGTGACAAGAGATGTCGTGAAATTGACAGTAAGGGTTCAACGGACTGAAAAGAATAACGAAATTGCATTTGTCAACCCTACTCCATCCTGTCAAGTAGGGCACTGACAGCCCCTGTCCCAAGCACTAGAGAGCTTATCAGCCAAGCATTCAGTGTTCGGCTTCTCATGCGTAACTTGTTCTGTACCCATGTAAAGCAGCAGGTGATTTAAAGATGATACTTGTTCTGAACCTGCACGTAAAGCAGCAGGTGAAGTAAATGAGACAGATCATACTTAACTTGTGATGGTAGACAGAAGACGTGGTTGACAGGCAGGATGACACTGACACTCCCACTTCGTGTCAGAGGTAAGAGTGAAAGGGGTCAGGTGCAGTTCATTTTAAGGGATGTCTGAATCCTGTCTAGACCCTATCTGTCACCAGCACTACAATTCGATTTGTTGAATTATGTAGCTGTAATTCTTAATATATTTCAGTGTGGTGGTAAGCAGTGTTTAAAGTGGATGCCATACATTCATTATTAATTCCATTCATTGTTCAATAATAACAAAGTCACTACCCACTAATTGCTTTAGCTATAGGAATTTGAGGAATGCAAACATGAAAGAAAAATGCAGTTGCAGAACAAGTACTAAAAGTCTACTTTTTGCATAAGTTCGATTTTACTCACGTGCCGAGACACGAGAATTACATTCTGCAATGCTTTTTTCTACTGTACCTTCTGCATTTCGTTTTTTCTTAGCACAGGAGGAGGGGGGAGGAGGTTGGGCACTGTCTCCACAGTGTCTCACCCAATGCCCCTGCCTGTACTCAAGTAAAACTGGATTTATTATGTTTAGTTTTTTGTTTTGTAAACGAAAATCAACAATATGTTTTCTATAAATCATCCTTACTAAAATCTATATTTAATTCCAGTAAATGGAGTCATTGTAGCAATAGACTTCATATGTTCCCGCCACCGTAAGGCACTGATTTTGCCATTCATCTGCCAAAAAGAAAACAAGAAATACCTGCATTAACTAAGGTGTGGCATTTGTCAGTCATCGCCGATTCGCCTTGGATATGATCAGATAAAGTCAGGTTTAAACTGATTGCTCAACCGTCACACTTTTAAAACAATCTCACCTGTCAAGCTTGTTCTGCGACTTTCCATCTTCACCTGACAGTCCCGTGATTTTGAGGATTGCCTCTAACCTTTGCTGTTTGCTACAAACTGAAGGATTGCATACCGTACACCAGCGTCCTTTCATTTTGAAACAGTGTCCATATTATTAAAGGGATAGTTCACCCCAAAAAAATATTTTTTTCTATCGATTAGTCACCCGATGGAGACTTGAATTCATGAATATTTTTTTGTTTTTGTCGCATTCCTAAGCCAATAATTTGATGACCTGCGGACCGGTAGGAGACACAAAGGAGACTCTTTGTGTCTCCTACCGGCACTGCAGCCGTTCATCAAATTATTGGCTTAGGAATGCGACAAAAACTAAAAAATATCCATGAATTCAAGTCTCCATGGGGTGACTAATCAATAGAAAACAAGTAATTTTGGGGGTGAACTATCCCTTTAAACATGAACATCCTGTACTGCATAACCTACTGTAAAAACCTTCATAAAGACATGTATATTGCATTGTTGCATAAAGTTCTTGAAACCTTTCTGACAGCTTTTAATATTGACAGTATGCATTACAATTTGTACCAAAAGCTTATATCCACAACTGTAGAGGAATTTACAGAAAAGATAATTACAGTATGCTCAAGAAAGGAAGTGATTTTAATTTGACAAGATCAAAGACCCTTCCACTCCAGGAACCAGATTATCTGTTCCTCAAACTCATAAATCAAATGAATTGTTTCTGGCCTTTTGGACACATTTGCACTGTTTCTCTATTTCTCTGCATTTTTAAGTTCTTAAGTTATTTAGCATTTAAATTCACATGGTGTCAATATACATACTGTACGTGAGCGAGGCAAAGAGTGTAGATATCTTTTACTACAGTAAATGAACACTAGCATCCCTATTCTGGGGCAAACATTCATATACATAGCAGATCTACAAGTTCACAACACACTGCATCGTGATGCAGTGCGAGCTTGTAGATCTGCTATTTTCGCCGAAGATATTTAGTGTAGAGTGAAAACAGGAGGTGTCCTAATATACTCTGGTGTACTCTGGTCAACTATTGTTTGTTTATAGTTTTTTATGTTCTTCTTTTTATGTTCAGCTCTTGGAGTTGCATACATTTTGATTGATTCATGACATTTATTCATGTTATAATGCCAAACTCCGATACTGCTCTTCACACACTTCACGCTGTTTGACTTATGGCTTATTCTTTGAGATCCATGTTTTCAATCATTGGCTGTCCTGCCTGTCCTTCACTCCTTTAAGCCAATGGGGAGACTTCCCCGTTTTGCCTGTCCTTTAAGCCAATGGGGAGACGGCCCGTCCTCCGCAGTACCCCCCTACCCTCCCAGAGACAATCAACGCTCCTTTCTTCAACACTGCAACTTAGCCTCAGGCTACAGAGTTAGCCTAAATGCTAGCGTGCTTCCTCAGACCTAGTTTGGCTATTAAGTTATTATTTGGACATGTTGACCCTGACTTTAATCTTCGCTATTGTTGGGAAGACCCGTGTGGTGTCTAAAAATACACACACACACGCTCACACCACCTGGTATAATATGACCTGTCATTTCTTTCTTGTTTTTTTACTTTGGAGACTTTGTTAAATTTTTATAAGGGTGCATAGATGTAAATTCATCTACAGTATATGTACTGTGTAGGCCTACTGTGTGGTGTAAATGCCTTATGCCAAGTCCAGTTCCTTATGGCGAATGAATCTGGTTCTTATTTCATTCAATTTTTTTATTCTTTAGTGTTCTTCTCAACAATAAATACCTTTATGTATTGTTAAAATATAGGGCAGATTCCTGCTAGCTTAAAAAAAAAGTATTCAACCGGAAAGGTAGCATATCAGAGGAGGACAGATGTGATTTAGGAAGGATTAAAGAAATAAGGAAGTGTCAGTAGATTATTGTCTGTTTCGAGGTAAATGTCAATACAAAGGCTTTGGTAAACTGTTGTCTCACAAATGTCCTATTTGCACAAGTACTATCAGATGTTTGCCATAATGGCATTGGCTCTGGAATTATTTCTTTACAAATTACAGATATGGCCGATTCACACAGGTAATTATTACCCCCAGGTAATACTAGTTCTGTGGGCTATATTCACTGTCGTGGAGTGACAGTTGTTCTGCTAGTGTCAAGGGAATTGTTGTCACTCTTTGGTCTGATTTATTGCATATAATAATGCAAGTGTCAATGCTTAGGCTTCTCTGTGTAGTAGATATAGGCCTAATACATATATAGTAGACCTAATAATATTATACACCATCAATACGTTTCATTGGCTTTTGTGAGACGTAGTAGAGTATGTTGCTGTTGTCGGGTAGAAACCGCTATCTCCATATACAAACTTTTTGTGTTTTTTCGTAATTTAACGCCCTACTTGATCATACTACAGTGTCACTCAAAAGTGGCAGATCTGCAAGCTCAAAACACGGCGCAAAGCGACACGTTTTGAGCTTGCAGATCTGCTACGTTTCATATTTTTGAATTTGAATCCTGAAAAGTAACAGTTTTGGACATATGGGGTTTCCACCCGACAGAGACGATATAAGGCTGGATTAAAAAAATGGACCAGTAAAAACTCCAGCATCTTTAGCAGCTCAACTGGCCAAAAAAAAAAATCTTAACATATTATTTGTCTCTGTCTCCTACCACTGTAATGATTTGAATACATCTGCTTATGGACACATGCTCAGGATGATGCATTGAACAAAAACAAATCACTGAAGAAAATATTTCAAGTAATCAAGTAGATAATTCCTAGAACAGCCTGACTTTAGGGACTTATACTGTACTACAGTATGAATGACAGGAAGTTGTGTGCAACCGCAGGGCTGATTTCTATCAGTATGTAAGCAAACCAGTCATGTCACGTGTTGGCCATTGTGAGAGACACTACACAATAAAATGTAATCTATTTCTACCTCAGAACATAGCTCACTGGTTGAAGGTTATCTGAGAGTCAGATCATTTTTAAATGTACAGCAGGAGGTCACTGTCGCCCAGAGACAGTCAGCTACCTGTCTCCTACTGTATATCGCCCCGTGTCATCTCGTCTCCCTCTGCACACTGTCCTGCACAAGTACAGTAGGCTACCTGCAGGAAAATTCCTCCTCTGTTAGTCACAGCCATTATGGTGCCACAGCGTACAGACTGGCCGGGCTCCACATGAATGAATATCTGATGTCACAGAATAAATCATTTTATTGTTCTTGAATTTCCAGGAAACAAATGTTGTGGACAATGGCAGATAAACCCCCAGTGTTCATAACATGTATTTAACCCTATGCCACATCAGATCAATAACCAATTGAAATGGTTGAAACCAGTTTTAAATACCTGGACAAAAGATTCAGCATTGCCTAGCACACTTATCAAAGAAGACTAAAAGAGACACCAAATACTATGCAAGCTTAGAGGTCTCTATGTTGCCCCCATCTCTTGTTGTAGCAGAGTATTATTTAGCCCACCCTACTGTTCCGCCTGCTTCTTTTCTGTAACATGCTATCTGTTACTAACCAGGCCAAACTCACATGCATAACCAACACTGCTGCCAGGATAATTGGTCTCCCCACACCCAACCTTGCAGAACTAAATAATAAAGGCAAGGTCTCATAGCTTTCACGACGGAAGACAACAGAAGAGGAGTAATTGAACTGTCTGATGAGGTACATGTCTGACTCTAAAGAAGGAAGCAGGGCTGTGCCAGTAGGAAGGATTACTGTCATTGATATGTTTGCACTTGCCAAGCCTTTTTTTCTTATCATTTGATGACTCTTGTCAAATAAAGACTGGCAAAAGAGGTAGCTTTTTACAGTATGTGTGTGATTAACCAATGTTAAAAAATAACAAATTAACTGTGTTGCAAAGAAAGTACAGTACATATTGTAATATTATCCATATGGTAATGCAAACACTAGATGCAAACAACCTTCTCTACATCCTCATTTTCCACATCACTTCTATCAAACATCATAATGGAATGGAATAATTACATTTTCATCGCAAAAAGATCCACATCCCTCAACTACAAAGATTGCACTACAGAGTGCATATCTCCACAACAACTATGTAACTGTCAAGATGTGCCATTTTCCACCATACTGATTATGCTGCCCCCCCCCACACACACACACACACACACACACACACACACACACACACACACACACACACACACACACACACACACACACACACACACACACACGATAAACATATACACTATATCAACTATATGACGTTTCTTAATTAATGATTAACTCATACATTAATTTTACATTAATTCATCATTAATTCATGTTAAGTAATGATGAATTCACTATGACTTAAAGCTGCACTATAACTTTCCTCTTTTACCCTGGAATGGGACCCGGTTTCCTGTGCAAGTGCTGTATTGTTTTTACCATTGAGCTAATAGAGCCTGCCTGCTTGCTCAGGGGATACATTGAATCTTGACCATCAGGTAAAATTTCGTGTCAGATCCTGTGTCTAGGTGAGACATGACCTCCATGACCGGAGTTTGTCTTGTATTTTAGAGACTTGTCTTTTCATGCAAGGCATCTTTTCATAAAAATGCAGCACATGATAGATAAGGCAGGCAGATTTGTTTGGAATGATCAGACACAGTATTAGCCGATGAGCTGTGTAAAGGCCTCGTTCTGAAAAGGCTGTGTCATAACAACAAATAAGAAGTCTGGAAAAAAGGCAAAGAAAATCTAATAACTAATGGCACATTTAATAATTCCTCTGTAGCTACAGAGATAAGGTTATTAAATGAACAACATAGTGCTTGAACAAGAGATAAAACATACATTTTACAACAGGTGTAATGCAGTTGCCTATTAGTCATTTTATTATATGACCTGTTTTGATCTGGTGCTCTCTCTCTCTCTCTCTCTCTCTCTCTCTCTCTCTCTCTCTCTCTCTCTCTCTCTCTCTCTCTCTCTCTCTCTCTCTCTCTCTCTCTCTCTCTCTCTCTCTCTCTCTCTCTCTCTCTCTCTCTCTCTCTCTCTGTGTGTGGGTGGGTGTGCGTGTGAAGGATTTATACTTTTACTTTTTTTTCTCCGTTTAGTTATAATATGGGAGGTATTTTCCAGCAGCTACAAGCTCACGCAAGGGTTCATGTGGTTGAATCAAAATGCCAAGCTTCTTTTAATAATGCAGTTTAATAATCACAAGTGAAACAAAACAGCAGTCTTGGCATGAATATGCAAGACCTTGGCAAAGAGAATGGCAAGAAAAACAAACCTCTGCGCTCTGATATTCACTATGGCTGCTTGATCTGTGCATCACTCTGCTTCTGAGTGACACCTCATAAAATCTCAATCTACGTACATCGACACTGGAATGTTCACGTCAAGGACAGAAGAAGAGACACGCCATGTGACAGAGAACTACTTTGGAATGCCACCTAATAGAGATACAATCTGAAGCCTCTATACTGTCGTTTTGTCACATGTTTCAGCATTCCCATTGCTGAAATGTTTGTACTAAAGTTACCTGCCAGTTTAATATCCCAGAGCATATTCTTTCATGATTTCAATGGACCACACTGTCAAATGCAAAATATTAATTCAACACTGAGAGGTTGCATTTGGTAAGCAGCGCACTGTGAAATTGTAGATCTGATATTTTCGGCAAAGAGATTTGGTGTAATGGGGGAAAAATGATTGGACCAAGGATAGATCCCTGGGGTCTATGCAGTAGATATGAGATGTACTCTTGGTGCAAACGCTGAACGATGGAAGCCAGTGCATTCTGGAAATCAGCCACAATTAATTAATTAATATTATATATTATTTGAATAAAAGCAATTAAAATATATGTTATCAGTCCTCCCCACGGATTGTAGCTTACATACTGTACTAACCTAGAAACCGGCAGAGACTCAATGGAGAGTCCTATCATAGACTCTGCCGGTCATCAAATTATTGGCTTGGGAATGCAACAAAAACTAAAAAAATCTCCATGAATTCAAGGCTTCATTGTGTAATTGATAGAAAATAAGTCATTTTTAAGTACAAATAAATGGTGAGCACAAATTCAGCTTAAATGCAATGGAGTTCAGGTACTGTGTGTGTGTGTGTGTGTGTGTGTGTGTGTGTGTGTGTGTGTGTGTGTGTGTGTGTGTGTGTGTGTGTGTGTGTGTGTGTGTGTGTGTGTGTGTGTGTGTGTGTGTGTGTGTGTGTGTGTGTGTGTGTGTGTGTGTGTGTGTGTGTGTGCGTGCGTGTGCGTGCGCACACACACACACACACACACACACACGCGCGTGTGTGTGTGTGTGTACATTGCATTGCATTGTAATTAGCTTGTTTGTGCATATCATTTACTTGTGTCTGTTTGCAACTACATTTATTTACAAAAATATGCCTGTCCTCTATTAACAACGAACAATTATCAATCTGTTCCGGTGGCCACAGTGGACAAGTGAGGCATACGTTTGTACAACTCAAAATCACTTGTACAGTATGTTTGTTTTGACATCACATGTGCACACGTGTGCCTACAGTACTGTACAACTGTAAGGGATAGTAAGAGTTCATGTTACACATAATTCAGTATAGTGCATATTAGCAGAACACATGATAGCATCTGGAATGTGTTTTTTTTGGTCAAAGCCCCATCATATGGTGGATGGTAAGGGAGGAAATACATACCAGAACTCAATGTACACACATTTTTGGCAGAAGAGAGATAACCTGAAAACGTGCACTAGTGTAACATGCGGTCACATGCATGTTGTCACTAAATGGACATCCTTAAATTATTTTATAATCAAAGCTTAGTTCATTTTAACATTAATTACTTTATTTAACATTTGCTTTTAGGTCTAACAAAATTTCATTTAGCTCTTTTGCAGTTATTCAGTTTTTCATTTGCTGTCTGTTATTGTGAAGTACTTTGTAACAGGTAACTAACTAATTATTATTATTATTTGTTTGAGCTTTGTTTTATGATAGGGAGGTTAGTATTTGTATTTTGCTTTCTTTCGTGTGTAGGTAAGAGGTTTGTTTTCTAGTTTTGTTTTGTTGTAACCCTTCCTCCGCCCCTGGCGAGTTTTGTAAACCACTTGTGAGAATAAAAAGAAAAGATCGAAAAGCAAACTGTTTGGACGGCGGTTCTTGGGAGTTGGGAAGGGCGGTCTTCCACATCATATGTTGCGTCTCGGTTCCCCTAGGCCGGGGCGTAACAAATCAACTAAAATCAACTTTTACATTTGAAATTGAAATACACCATTTTGTCAAGTGACAGCAAAGTATAAGTGAGAAAGAAGAGAGACAGAGCCTCTGTTTCTTCTATTTTAATCAATAACTCAATATATCACAATAAGAGTGAGTAAACTTAAACTCAAAGCTTGATTTGTGGATACATTTAAGAATGGGCACAAACATCTAAAGGTTGTTACACAAACAGTACAGTATGTAAACCAAGGCCACTTGGTATGGACACTGTATTGTTAACTTTTTACCCAAATCCCACTTTATATTCCATTCCTTTCTCTTTGACTCACACACTCGACAACTAAGCAGTGCTAATCTTTTCATGTTCCACATAATGACGCCTTGGATACTATGTTTGTTGTTTTTGTGTTGCTAGCATGACTAACCCCAGTTACATTTTCTTAAAGGGATATTTCACTTTCAAACATGTTTGGGGTCATTTTAATGTCTACTCTGGCTTTTCTGTTTCACCCCAGACAGTTTTTAAGTTTCTTGATTCAGTATTTACCGGGGTTCAAATCCAACTCGGGGCCCTTTGCTGCATGTCCTCCGCCATTTCCTGTCTCCCCTAAAGGCCAGGGAATAACAAAACAACAAAAATATTAATTAATTAAAAACAAAGTCTGGTAATGAGCAGTATAGGCCAAACAATGAGTTTGTATGATGCAAAATATCCACATACTACTTTATTTCAAATGTTAACTGATTACTGATGCTTTCCAATGTGTTACAGAAAAATGGGGGTGAATCCCCCATAAGACAACTATAGAACACTGTTAGCCATAACAGATTACAAATAGGATCATCATATGATCAATATTACCAACATGACCCAAGACCAAGATGTCAGAATAAAGAGTTAAAGTGCAAGTCATTAAAACCTAAAAGCAAATGTAAATATTTCATAATTAGTAATCAATGAATTGTTTACCTCGGAGTCATGCAATGCTCATCCTCCTCAAAATCTGCTAATTAGTCAATGACCTCCTAATCAGTCCCACTCTCAGGAGGATTTTGTTGGACATTTTTGTGACATTTTGTGGCCATGTCAGTTTGGGGCCAAACAGAACCAATATGCACAATAGCAGCACCCTGACTGTTTGACCTGAATGGAATGTTAGACCTGGATGGAACACAACCAATTAGTATCATTGGCAACACCTTTAAATGATTTAACATTACATAACTGTTCATGTCAATATGGCTGCCATGAAAAAGGTCTATTCAATACCTGAACATCGAAGACTGACAAGCTGAGCACATCTGAAAGCTGAGCGAGCAGTCATCATGCCTTTCAAACATAAAGGCGGCCAAAAGTCAAGAGAGAACATGATCAGGATGCAGCAAAGCTCAATTAGACTTCAACTAATTCGCTAAATTAGAGCAGGAATCCAGCAGTGCGGCTGGCAGATTGTGAAAAGGGCTGGCATTATAAGACTGCCCTCTGTGGTGTGGTGTAGAAACAATGCAGCAGGTAATGTTAGCATAGCAAGATATAGCCTATAATGCTAAATAATCACAGTAGTTTTGGGCTAGTTATCTAGCATCTCACCTGCTGACGGGCTGTGCAGAGACCATTAGTGGGGCAGGTGCCAAAGTCTAATCATAATAAAAGAAAAAATATGTTTAGAACACTTAACACTGACTGGACAAAGCAGAAAGATTCTATATAAATATTATAGTACATTCAAGTTATGAGGGACGGGGAAGAGGAATCTAAATGTTGTCTTAGATATCAATAGTAACTAATCACACAAATTAAACTCAGAACTCAGCATTTATACTGAGCGCCTAGCTGTCTCCCAGATAGTGGTTGCTGCTGCAAAGCATAACGGAAGTACAAGGGCACGTGACAACACTACGTCAGGTGAAAGTGAGAATGACTTCCAATTCCCTCATGTATGCTAGTCCCTACCCTTTATTAATGCTCCTACAGGTGGTCCTATAGGGAGAACACAGACAACCACACATGTCTCGAGTGATGTCAAGGCCACTATTTTTCACAGTGAGGTGTTTCACCGGGAGGATGTAATGCATGCGGAGGTACACGATATTCTTCCTAGCTCCACACAGGGTATTCATAGAAGAAGGTACAGTATGGTCAGTCCACGGGCCAGTCAGGCGCCATTGACGCACATGGGAGGCAAACTGGATCCAGAAGTTTGGTCAAATACATTGGTGTCAAAGAGAGCCGGCTGGACCGGCCTGTGAACACTATTTCTGAACGATTGCGTCCTTTGTCAGTTAATCACAGATTTTTTTCTAATCACTTGTCTTTTTGATGTGCACACTACAGTACGTAATTTTATTGAGGCATCTACACAGTGCCATATACCGTTTCTGGCTCGGCAGTATCGCGATATTTGGTTGGCACTTTTGCACGTTTAGAAACACAACAGAAAACAATATGTCTTCTTTTATTTTCCTGGACCGAGTATTTTACAAATATGGTTCTCAATGGTTCAGAAATAATGTTTGTTCATAAGCTGGTCCACTTGGCCCTCATTGACTGCAATGCATTCCATCGACCTCCCCGGCTGCAGTTTGCCTCCCAGTGCAACAAATCTGCCAGCTGGAATTGCTGGATAGAGAAAATGATGTAGACGACCGTATCTTCTTTTATAAAATACCACTTGCCAGATGATGCAAATCATTTGTTTTCAGAAGCAATGCTAATGATCCTCCCTCTGGTGCCAGCTTGCTCAGACCAAACCCAGTTTCAGATGATGCCACATGTAAAGTGGCTCTGTAGCCAATACTTCCACTGGCAGTAGATTGCTAAAGAGCAAAGAAACCATACAATCAGGCACATGATCGAGCTGGCCAAAGCAAAGAATTATAATTGGGAAACGCTAATAACCCCCAAATGTCCCCCTGCCCCGACAGACCCCCCAGTTTTATCACAAAATAAAATGGAAAAAGTAATAAACTATACAATTAATGGTCATTATCAAAGGCAAACCGTTATCAGATTTGATACAAATATAATCCCATCTAAAACTAATGTCATGTAAAATGACACGTGGCCAGTTGTGTTGTTGTATCCGTAGTATGTGACAGTGTGCTATGTAAATCACGTGTGTTTCCTGTCGCATGTGCTACGGCACATGTTTTAAGAATGTTACCTTCAGGGGCTAACCCTGGGTCAGGAGGAATGAACGTGTACTGTACGAGTGCAGTAAGGTGGTGCTCTAAGTGGACACGCCTCCCCAAAGGCCCATATATACCTGTGATGCTTGCAAGTCTCAGAAACAAAGGCAGACTGAGAACTGATCAGAGCATCATTCATCTTCAGAGGCAGAACCATGGGGAACTGTGTTCAGGGAACGAAGGACTTCTTTCTTTCTTTCTTCTGCGGGCAGAAAAACACCAATGTGCGGATCAGTTTGCCAGCAGTGGCAATGGTATGGCAACTTGCCATGATCATCCTGTTTGGAGTCTTCATCCGTTATGATGATGAATCGGACACAGGAAAATGGATTGAACACAAAAAACATTTCAACATTACCAGCGACATCGAAAATGACTTCTACTTCAGATATCCAAGTAAGTATGGATTAAGAAAGGTCAATTGTATTTTTTTTGGGTATATTTTGCATTAATTTGCTGGACATACAATAGATTTTTATTTATTTATTTAACCTTTATTTAACCAGGATAGGGACTAAAAATACATTTTTCAAAGGAAACCTGGCCAAGACAGACAGCAGCATAATTAAAAACACAGTTACAGACAAGAACACACAAAAGCATACAAAATTTTAGAAATTCACATTTCAAAAGACATTTCTAGCAGTCCATTTTATAAACAGATGTAGTATAAATTAAAAACATTGAAATTGGCATATTAAGGAATCCGAATCTTATTCTTATATTTTGTATTTAAAAGCATTATCTAAATAGTACTTTAGTGAATTTCAAGTTATTCTGCAACATATTCCATGCCTATACCTCATCTCACCTCCAGTGATATTTTAAAGTGGAAATCCATTATAAAACAGAACATACTTACTTAACCCATTTCCAGTGATTTCAATTGTATGAATATTCACTATTGTATTACAACCTACACCACAAGAGTCCAGTTTTTGTTGACCTAGGTCATCTCTTGATCTTTTGAGTTGGCACTGAATATGAACCTCATTTTCAGCATGCATATGCTGCTTGTTTGAACAGTCAAACACAGTTTATTTTATTGTATGCCTTCCTTGGCAGTTTTGTACAATACAATGACATTGTGTACTGTGAGAGAGTATTGCTTTCATTTCACTGACAAGTTAATGATGACCATAGAGAACATAAATTGTTATGTAGATTGTTATCTAATGAGCAGCTGAACTGTTGTTGACTTAAGGCAAATGGAATGATACTTTGTTTCAAAATCGAAAGTTGCCTTGGGCTTGCTTCCACATAATGCAAAAATATCAGCTTCGCATTAAGTTTCAAACCCATTTGATTGTTATAAATTATTTAGAGATCTTGTAATTTATTTGAACCCCTATTCCAATTTGTATTAGATTACCACAATTTCACATTCATTGAATTGTTACTATGTACATGCACTGGGAGGATATATTAATTAATTAATTTAGGAAGACTTTCGTTGAAGTAGGCTACATATTTTGAATGGTTGCTGAACCCATGTGGATATAAGTGATGTTTTTCACTAATAGACCCTTTCCATTGCAGGGTAAACACAGATACAGATAATAACATAATTAACAATAATTGATACACATTGTACGTTCAATGTAGGTGCACCCAAGACTTGAGAATAGTCAACAGTTATCAATGCTTTCTAACTGGTACACCTGAATTGAACATACCAACAATACATTTTCTTAGCTTTAGCTCCCTGCTAGACACATCTGTGAAAAGGATAATCTTACCACAGTTGTGACTCATACCTCATATAAATGAACCATAATACTCTTTGTTTCCAGGCTTCCAGGACGTCCATGTCATGATCTTTGTTGGCTTCGGCTTCCTCATGACTTTTCTGAAACGCTACAGCTTCGGCGCTGTGGGGTTCAACTTTCTGATTGCAGCTTTTGGTATCCAGTGGGCTCTTCTTATGCAAGGCTGGTTTCATTCTCTCGACCACGAAACAGGAAAGATCTACATCGGAGTTGAGAGGTAAAAGCTTTCCTAGAAAACAGAACAGTGCAGTCATGCTATAAATCTGTCAACATGAGTTTATTAGTTTAACTTGGTTATATAACAAGTATGAACATACTGTAGTTATGTAACATAGATGGTTCATTCATCACCCCTGTCACTCTTGAGTACACGTCTGTGTTTTTCCTTTGTTGTACCTCTCTTACCGGTTCTTCTCATACTTTCGTCTTCTTAAAAAGATTAAGATCTATAGTACAAGTTAGTCTGCTCAATGTCTAACAGTGACTTGCTCAGCATTAAATCATATATCTTGTCCTCTCCCCACCCCACCCCACCCCACCCCACCCCCATCCAGTCTCATCAATGCAGATTTCTGTGTAGCTGGCTGTCTGATAGCCTACGGCGCCTGCCTGGGAAAAGTCAGTCCAGTGCAGCTATTGGTTCTTACCCTATTTGGTGTCACGCTGTTTGCTGTGGAAGAGTACATTATCCTCAGCCTCCTACATGTGAGTCCCACGGAATACACAGCACAGAGGGACCCAAAGAATGCGTTTTCCAATGGGCAGTTATCTCCTGAAACAGTCATGTTATCTATTGATTAATGCAAATATTGAGATTCTAAAATAATTATATTCATGTACAGTGCAGAGATGCTGGTGGCTCCATGATTATTCATTGCTTCGGAGGGTATTACGGGTTGGCCATCTCCTGGGTCCTCTACCGACCAAAACTACACCAGAGCAGCGGCCGCAATGGTTCTCTCTACCACTCTGATGTGTTTGCCATGATTGGTGAGTTGGAAATGTCTGACTATGCCAGTTGCACCAACAAACACAATCAGTCTTGTTTATAGGTGGGCAGCTGGCAGGGGAGGGTGATCTCTGTCGCTGCACTATGACTTCTGCAAGTCGGGCACCCGTTCAGCAGGGAGTGGAACTGGAAGGGGTAGCGTGTTCCTCTACAAATGTTATGTCCTCCCTGTGAAAGTCTCACAGTCAGGTGAAAAGCAATGGCTGGCAACTCCATGTGTACCAGAGGAGACATGTGGGTAATTACACCCTCCTCAAGACCAACAAGTAGGAGTTGGCAGTGATAGGGATTACTAAAATTGCGTATAAAATGTAAAACAAAAACAAGACAAAAAAACAACAGTTGATTAAAAAACATAAGCTGTTTCTTTGTTTTTCTATATTCAACATGTTGTCAGAGTCTCTTTGTAATGTGCTGTGCGTGTGTGTGTGTTAATACAATGATTGCAATGAATGATGACAGAATCCTATTGTCCTAATGAACCTCACAGGCACACTGTTTCTGTGGATGTTCTGGCCCAGTTTCAACGGTGCTATCACAGACCATGGTGATGGACAGCACAGGACAGCAATTAACACCTACCTGGCCCTGGCCTCCTGTGTTCTTACCACTGTGTCCATCTCCAGCGTGTCCCAGAAGGGGGGCAAACTTGATATGGTAACAAACAACTAAGAACTACTCATATTTAACCACTTTCAACCTGGGGTCCCTGTTTTGGGCACAGGCAAACATTCTACAAAGATTTCTAAAATGTTTCAAAAATTTTCAAACATTTTCAAACATTTTCAAACATTTCCAAAACAAAAACAGTGAACATAGCCAATCTGCTCTTTCCACTATTTTGAAAGTTGTTTCATATAATTGGTCCTCACTAATGCTCATTATAAAATGGCACCAATTTTTGTCCACTCACTCTGTGAGTAGACATTTTTGTCTACTCAGACCTGCCTACCAGTGACATCATCACTGGGGAATCCAAGCTAAGAGAAACTCGAACGTTAGCATGTTATAATAGAAGCCATTGTTCTTGCATTAATAAAATATAAAATGAGAATGTTTAAATCTAGTTTCAAATGACCAAACATGTCTACCGATGATGTCACTGGTAGGCGTGTTTCTGAACTGTCCACGTTCCTCCTCTAAGACACAGACCGAGTAGACAAAAACTGGTACCACATTATTATGATCATTAGTGAGGACCAATTATACGAAGAAAATGGGTGAAGAGGTCCCTTAAGTGGTTAAAAGCAGAAGTTTTATTAAATAAAATGAGAAGAACAATCAATGATCATACAGATGAAATGTAATCTGCAGACTGGTGCTTCTGACTATCTGAGGCATGTGTTTTTTGTCAATCCCCTGACTGACATGCTTGTTTGTGACAGGTACATATCCAGAATGCTACCCTGGCAGGTGGTGTTGCCATGGGAACATCAGCTGAGTTCATGATCACTCCATATGGGGCACTAATTGTGGGCTTCTGCTGTGGCATCATCTCCACCTTCGGCTACATTGTTGTCACTGTAAGCATGCAAAATATTCATTTGATTATGTCATGTGAAACCAAGCACAGGATTGTCTGTTGACTACCCTCAGTATACACAGTCAAATCCTCTGTGTTAATTTCACCACCAAGAGAGTACAAATGGAACATGGCATTTGCTTTCATTTGTAATCACTTTGGAATTAAATGAACACTATGTAATTTACAGTGTAGCAGAGTGAATTAAATTAATGCAATCTGACTTCAAGAAGGAAAGGAATACTTATTTTGGAAGTCACCAGTGCCTAGAGTAGTGTCCCTGGGTGCTGTGTTGGTTAAACAAACTATAGAAATACAAATTTGATTGCACAGAAAAAGTTGGTAATTCCTCTGTGACTGTTTTCTTTGTTCTTATTTTCTTTTTGAAAGTGGGAGTGAGTAGTGTCAAATCGTTCTGCTATGTGCTTAGCTTTCTCCATGTCATTTTGACAAAAGGCCTCGCATGACAAGTAGATAACAAACAACCCCCTGTCTCTCCCTGCCTCCCAGCCATTTATGGAGAAATACTTGAAGATCCAAGATACTTGTGGCGTCCACAACCTGCACGCCGTACCAGGGATGCTGGGAGGGTTTGTTGGAGCCATTGTTGCTGCAGCTGCCACTGAAGCGGTCTATACAAGGGAGGGGTGAGTGGAAACACACACACACACACACACACACACACACACACACACACACACACACACACACACACACACACACACACACACACACACACACACACGCATGCATGCCTACGCCCACGCACGTGTGCACACACACACACACACACACACACACACACACACACACACACACACACACACACACACACAGGTGTGTCTCAAAGTGGAAACCCATAACATGGTCTGTTTTATCTTCATAAACAATCAGAAGTACACATCTCTCCATCAGTAAACTGAGACACTGATGTCACGGTCCAGTGACCAGGCTTTGTTTCTCTTCCATGAGACAGCTGAATTTAAACACTATCTCCTCAGCAGTGTTTATCACATTTAATCACTTTTAGTCATCAAGAACATGTTTTAGGGATTTAAGTCACCGTTTGACCATAACAGAATAATTGTTTTAATGCAGTATCATTGTAAATAAATGGCCCTTTCGCTTTCTTAAAATGATCAAAATGGAATTCAGATTGAAAATGAAGTGTAATCTGATCTCGCAGGAAACATAACATTAGAAATGCCTCATTCTTCACAGGTTGGTCAACACATTTGATTTTGAAGGGGACTTTGCAGACAGAACTGTGGGGATGCAGGGTGGCTTCCAAGCTGCTGGGACATGTGTGGCAATTGTATTTGGAATTGGTGGAGGAGCTCTCGTTGGTAAGTTTGGACAGTATACTGTACGTTAATATCTGAACCAAAATACTATTTCCTTGTCATGTCAAGTGGTCTGTGTGTCTCGTGGACTGACAATAAGAAGATTCATAATCATATGTATTCATAGAGATATTTTAGTTATTTAAAAAAAGAAAGAAAATAAAGCTCTATAAAAATAATGACAACATAGTATAGGTTTGCCATTGTGGAAGTAAAGACAATACAACAATGACAATTGTCAATTGGAATTTGGCATGATCACCTTGGCACACCAACCAACACCCATCATTATTTTTTATTAGCTGCAGCTGAGTTACTGACATCACAGAACTGCAAAGTCAGTTATTTTTAACTATAAAATGACTCATAACTCATAACCTTGGCTAAGGTTCAGTTATTTCCCCTTTTTAACAGTACATTTCCTTTATCTGACACTTACTGTTGGTAAATGTGCCTTTTTTTTTTAGAAGTGGTTGTGATTATATTTAAACGGTGTGAGAAGCTTCTTTGGTTTTATAGACTAGGACTAAGACTAATGCTGCATCCACACTAGCGGTGACAAAGCAACAGGCTTCAAGTCATTTTCAATAGAAGCCAGCATCATGAAGCTACAGATGCTCGACACTCTCAAGGCAAACCAGACAACTCTTACACAATCTTCAAATACTACAGAGAGTCTGTACTTCGGCCTCCTAAAAGTTTGGCCCTGGAAGCTGTCATCTATTTGTCATTTCCATTCATTGAAACATATTTTTTAAATATCTTTAAAATATCTTTTTGAATTTCCATTTCTGCTTAGCAGCAAGCTAGATAGGCTTTGACTAACAAATCAGAGCTGGCTTTAACTGTTTTTCAGCCCTCCAATGGCACAGTGAAGCATCAATCAATCTAATGTTTTTGTTTCACCACTTACACCCCTCTTCTCTCTCCCCACAATTCCTGTTCCATTCTGTAACTAGAAGAAAACCATATATTTTCCGTTAACCAGTTCCCTATGCTATTTAAGCCGACCCTTTTCATACAGGCAGTGCGCTTCAGAAAAATACTTAATCGGCAGCAATGTAGCTGGCCACGTTTGGCTGTTTTGGAGCTTTAGTCACTGCTAGTGTGAACACAGCATGAATCTATTTGCTGCTTTTTCACATAAAAACAGCTGCATTTATAATTTTATCAAGCTCAAGGTCTTAAAATTGAGAAGATTTAGTGTGATAATAACATCCATCCTTCTGTCTTCACAGGCTTGATCCTGAGGTTGCCCTTCTGGGGAGACCCTGCTGATGACAACTGCTTTGATGATGAGGTTTACTGGGAGGTCAGTGCTATTCGGTGTCTTACCACTAGATGACAGTATTGCCCTATTTAACTGAAAAGCTACAGTATGTTTCTTGTCAATGTTCTGATCAAGTGTGTTTCTCCTCAGCTTCCTGAAGAGGAGGAGTCTCAGTCTATCCCCCCTGTTCTGGAATACAACAACCATATGATACACAAGCAACAGGAAATGTAGGTCCTGCTTTTCCCCAGCACAGAAACATCTATTATCTTATTATTATATTTTATCTTATTATTTTGATGATTATAACCCTGTTATTACATGGTCATCTTTTTATTTGAACTCTAATACATTTTAAACACTTCTCTTCTACAGGTCTGAGTCCAATTTCTCTGTGGATCAAAGCTAGAGCATGCTGGAAACAGCCCTGAAGAATGAAGGACCCTCCCTGATAATGAAGGCAATTCATACAAGCACAGTTGTTTGATTTTCCTGTGAAGTATGATGGTTTATAACATTGTTGCCTCAAATCATTTATACTTTAAACTCTTTTCTTATTCAATTATTAGAAGCCCATGACAGTGGTGAGTCAGCGCAAAATAGGCTATATTGCCATTTTCTATAACAGAAAAAAGTTTATGACAATGTGAGGAATTATATGAATTCCCATCAAGATATAAGATATCAGATCCACATTACGCATAAAATGGTACTGTCCTTACTGTACATTGGCGGTACGTCTTAACAAGGTCATCTGTAGAGAGGCAGGGAATCCATAATCCTTGTGAATGTAATATAAGTTGTGGTTATAACTCCACTACACAGAGGAATGAGTTACTATGTTGTATGTTATCTTAAAATGCTTCACAACTTAAATCTTTGCCTTAAGAAATTCATATTTTTTAGATTAGAATTCAATGACACTGTAATATACTTTGATGTTGTGACTTATAGTCACCATGGATGTTGTATTATATTTAAAATCTCTATATATATATATTTCTTTTCTCCTTTTTTTTATGTAAGTGTTGTTTGTGGACACATCTATTGGACTTTAGTTTGTGTAACAAACAAGGCATCATGAATAGGATGGGAGTGCCTTTTGAGGTCGTATTTTCCAATTGATTTCCTTGCATAATTTATATGGGAGAAGTAATTATAGTATTTAAACAAAGAGTTAATGGTATTGAAGATCTTAAATAGTTATACATAACTCTGTGTACAGTACATACAATATATCTCTCTGTCCTATTAAGGAAGTTTTGTTGCCATAAATATGACACGTTTTATGTACTGTTGAATGTGTGAATATCTGTTTGTCTAGATGAAATGTATCAAACAGAATGATGAATGAATGACGAATATTTTCTGTATCTTCTTATTGTTCTTTGTTTTGGACTATGAAGAAGCTTTGTAAATACAATTTACAATATTATGTGTCTTGAAATATCACTGTGACTTCAATAAAGGTGCTTCAAAACTGTATGATTTGAGGCTGTGCGTTTATACAGTAGACCACACGTTTGACTGACAGACCTATACGATTCTGGTAGGCTAGATGAGCATATGTGTGGGTGTGGATAGCTAAAAGAGAGGGGCTGAACTAGTCTGGGGCTCTGGGTCCATGTGGTCAATGGTCATCAGACTTGATACCCTCGGGGCAAACCTCCCCACTCCTTCCATTCTGATGGTAATGAAGGCCAGACAGGGTCATTTCCTGACCAAACACTGTGACACTGATGAACTCTAAACGCACTGTGTGGACATTGGCTTTATGCTGGCATGATAGGTTTGCTGGTGGCTGGAGTTTTATTGAGTGAAGAGGCCTCAATGACTGGAAGGGTTAAATGAGTTAACCAGGAGGTTACAACTTCAGGGTCAAATACTTCAGAGAATCTTGTCATTAAGACGAGAGTTGCAGTGAAAAAAAAAAGTGCACTACCCTTTTCTGTGAGTGTCATACAAATATATTTTAGTGACATACTGTATAGAAACAAATGATGAGCCAGAGTAGTTGACAGGTTTGCCGAGGCTTGATTACAGGATGAGTAATAGGGAAGCTATGACACCTCATCTTCAACATACATACATACAGTAGAAACATTTTTACAGCGCATGGATAGAATAGTGGTAAAGTAGCTGCCCGCCAGTCTGGGGGTCTGGAGTCTGAGGTTTCAAATCTCTCGCGGTGCAGCCGGCCTTGTCGAGCGTCTGTACAAACACAATTGGCCCGTGTTCGGGGGAAGGAAGCAGGGCGGGGAGGGTGACATTTGTCACTACACCTACTCCTACGGACTGGAGCAGCACCTGTCAGTGGGGGTTGTTGGGCGGGAGGAGTAGGACGAAGTCTCTACGTCCTCCTGGTGGGGGCTCCTCACTGGAAGGTGAGCCTAGCCTTTTTTTTCATAAATCAGTGCTATTGAACACCCTTTACGTCTGTGTGTTGGTTAAAAAAATATTGAACCAATGAAAAGTATTAGGAGGTTTTGTTCGTCATTGATAAGAACAGCTGAATGGACCTCCATGCTCACAATTAGGTTGGAGGTCAAAAGGGTGTGGAGCCTGGAGTCAGCAAAACCAGCTAACCCCCTTTGGTGGAGTTAGCTGGTTTAGCAGAAAGTTTGAGGATCCAATGGAGTTAGCTGTTTTTTTTTTTACCTCAAACCCAATTGTGAGCTTGGAGGTCCATTCAGCTGTTCTTATCAATGATGAACAAAACCTCCTAACTAGTTTTTTTCAATTCCTGAAACATGAAGATTTTGGTGGTTTCCAGGCTAAAGGTGAGCCAGTATAGGATACAACAGCAGTGACAACACATAAATAACGACTAAATTGGGGAGAAAAAGGGGGGAAAATTATAATTCTGCAGTACATAATGTGAGAATATTATTGTACAAGAGGTTCGTGGCCTTCACACCTACGTCGCACCACCGATCCGACCGATATGCCCATATATGGAGATCTCTGATGTCATCAGTATGCCCTATGGGGGCATGTAACAGGCATAGAGTTAAAAAATAATAGAGAGGGGACCAGAAATCTCCTCCCATCCACTTGCATTGAGTTGCTCACCCAGCGCATGGGCCTAAATCACCCCTTCTTCCGGGTTGGAAATTTGGTGGGCGCGGCCTATCATGGGCCCAATTCGTCACAGATGTGACGCGTTTTGCGTCACAGAAGCGCGCAGCCCCGTGCGCAAGCACGTGCGCACGCTCGTGAGTCGAACCCATTGGTCGAAACCGTTTTCGCTCGTTCATGTTGAGGCCCCAGGCCTGCAGTACCATGAATGGCCAGCATGTCCATTTGGCTTCAATGAAACCACTGGGTTCTGGGGGCTTGGTAACAGGGTTATGTATGAGTCATAGTGATGGGCCGCAGGCCGCGGCCTCTATATATGGTTATGTCTGAGTCATAGGTCCACCCGCCCGCCAGCCCTCCCATTAGTCAATTTTAACATAGGATATCTGAGAGTTTTTGCCCTGGTAATGGCCGACCTCTAAAAGGAAGGCTATGTTGGTGGGTCCATTCACAACTATGATCCCAAACAACATATCTCAAAAACTGCTGGATGGATTGTCATGGAATTATCTGTGCACCTTTTAGTTTAGTTTAGTTTAACTTATTTCGATTCACATCAACAGTATCACAAAATGTACCACACTGTAATCCAATAATTCATTTTGGTTGATCGAAAAGGCATAGGCTGAAGCTCAAAGCTTCATGAACCACAGGGAAAGGGGATAGGGTTGGTTAGAGTGAGGGGGAGAGAACTTCAGAACACAGTGGTTCCCAAATGGTGAGCCAGGCACACTGGTGTGCCATGAGACAAGTGTACCATGGGATTTTGGGACAACCACACATTATTGCAATAACTATTTTTTTTTACTAATTTATATATTGTGTGCACTCGTTTCCCAATACTGAGGCAAATTCTATACCCTGAAAATATATATATTTTAACCACTTTCAACTTGGCAAACCTATTTTGGGTATGTCGTCATTAGGCTATAGGTGAAATATTTTAATTGCATGTATTTTATTTTAGTTATTTCCCCCCCACTAATTCTCAATCTTCAAAAATAGTGAAAATAGCAGATGTACAAGCTTTCAATACATTGCATCGCAGCATGTTGTGAGCTTGTAGATCTGCTATTCCCACAATGAATCCAGATGTGCCTTGAGATTTTGACTTGCACGTTGGTGTGCCTAAAAAGTTTGAAAACCACTGATGAGTTATACTTTTTTGATCCCTGTGGGGATCCTTTGCATTTAACCCATACTAACCCTTACTACTATATCAGTGTAAAAATGTACCACTTTTTATACTTTCGGAGTTAAATGAATACTCCAGATTTCACTGTGGATGGAAGACAGGCAGGGAGTGCTAATCCCACTCTTTATCTCCCCTGAAAAGACCTGATGTTAAAAGGAGAGTGGACACAGCTCCTCTCATGAATCATATGACCCCTGGGAGTGTGTTTGTGAAACCACTTGGGCCGCTATTGTCCCCCTGGGACTGGCCTCATCTGAAAAGCTGCCGAATGCCTGTAATCAGATTAAAGGTTGAAGGGACAGGGAGGAGGGATTTTCTAGGAATGGGGACGAGATTGTGGAAGTTCTCTAATCAGTACCTGCTATTGAAGTGCAGAAGAGAGGCTAAATAACGCAGCAGGGGACCAAGCCACAGGGACAAATTGGCCTATTGTTGAGCGGGTGCGATGGGGTGGGTTGCACAGGGAATATAATCAGTGAGGTTAGAGTGGAGTAGAATTTGTGGAATGGGCAAAGTAGGAGAACTGAAGAACTCCTAAAGGTGGCGGCCCTCTGCCCTCCTGCCTCGGCAATTATATCACCTTTGTGAGCTGATTGGAACAGGCTGCCGAATCCATCTGGGCTGATCAATGTGTGTAGCATCCACCATTTTCTCACCAGCCAGAGGCTTTTCTGGTCCAAAACAGACTTATAAACATGCCCCATCAGAAAGCACCCTCCCCGTCCAGGGGCCCATTACCAGTGTTTTGCAAAGACCACTTCACAATCAGGTTTTGTTCTCCTTGGAACACAGAGGATGTAGATGTCCAGTGTTCATGGTGAGGGGTGATCTCATTTTGTCAAAAGATTAAATATGGAAAAAGACCATAGGTCTCTGTTGCCTTTGTGAGAGATTTGAAATTGAAAGAAAGAAAAATAAACAAAGGGAAATTAAGTGAGAGTGAAAGGGTGGATAGAGAGGATATCATCACCATCTAACCAGCATGGTTAACAATCTTGTAGTGTTAGAGCTTGTAGTGTAATATCACAAATAGGATGTCCTGCTGATTTAGCTGCATTTCCCCTACACTTCTGTCATGGTCACTCATCAAATGTCCATTGACAGAACACTAGGCATTATCAGAGGCCAATCAACCCTTTTTATCCACTTGACAAGAGTCCATTTGTTGAGGTCAGAGGGGTAAGTCTCAGGGGGGTATGACCCCTGTACTAACATTGGTAAAGAGAACCAGAAAAATCCCTATTCATAACAAGGGGAGCTTTGATAGGAGCACAAAGGGCACAGGATCCTTGCCAGAGTGAAATAGGTAGAAATCAGAGCAGCTTTAGAACATGTGAGAATGATCACAACTGAATGGTTTAGCCAATTAAGGTGCTCCACCTGCATCTGGCCTCCAATTAGAGCAAGCTAATTGATAAATAACCATTGAAAACAATACAACACATATATAATTGCTTGCTTAAACTGAAGCTTGGACCTATCATAGCAAAATTACAAGTTGGCAGAAGGCCTCTACTGGCTTCTTATGGTCAGAATTAATGTGTAAAAATGTAAGATGTGATGATAAATCAGCAAAACTTCCTATCCTATTTTCTTACTGTGGTATCATTGGCACAATTTAATAATATGGAAACATGAATTTAAAACATGATGCTATTTTTTTTATTATTCATGCGCTGAATTAAATTATATAAATGTTTTAACTAAATCACTCCCATGCATGGATACATTATTTGTGTGAATAGGATTTTAGATCACCAATACCCCAGAGCATTTGACAATATCTTAGACTATAATACTATGTTACTATGTTATTTTTCAGTTCAGGCAGATAATCAGATAATCCTGACCCTTTTATATAACTATATTGCTCTAAACCACATTTTCATTTTTCACTTTAACTTGTGTGTGTAACAGTGTGTAGTTTGTTTTCCTGTGAAGTAAAAAAAGAAAAGTGCACAGGGGTACAAACAGCTAGTAAGCAACGTAGCTGCAGCCAATAAAATGAATGAGTGTGTTTAATATGGGTGTACCAATGTATAAATCTAATACACCCATTATTCATTTTATGAGCTGCAGTTGCATACATCACAGTATACTGTAAGGTCAAACTTAGGGCATGGTCTCACATATGAGTCTGAAGGGGAGTTGGTGTATTTCATTTGACTTATGTTGGAGTGGTTGGCTCACTGAAAGAAAACAAAGGTTACAAAGGTAACCATGGTTATGTGACCCGGTTGGATCACTCCAATGTGGGTACCTCTCTGCTGCAGAGTGATACCCACATTGGAGCTGGAGTGATCCAATGAGGGGAAACATAACTACAACTGCAAGTGAAACGCCTCCCAAGTGAGGTCAGCCACGCGTTTCTTTCCTATTGGTTGACACCAATGTTGAATGTGATGTGTCAACGTGCTGCAACAGGAAGTTCCACACCTTCGCTCCTATAGAATGGAAGTGAGCGGGTGTTTCTGATGCATATTATGTGTGACCATGCCCATACTCTAGTCTAGTCTATGCAGCCTGCCATGTTAAAACAAACTACAAAATCAGCCTAGGGTTTCATGCCTCTTTAGGAGCTGAGCTAGTCTGTAACCTCTCTTGAATTATTATTTTTTCTTCTCTGCCCAAAAGCCATCATTATTCAGTCAGAGCAGACAAGCTGCTGCTTCGCAGAACCTTTTTTGGTTCTCTGTGGCAAAGGAAAACTGATGAGTCATGATCTTATCCTCCAAGCACCTGGGCCTTTTATTTCTTTCAGCCAAGTTAAAGATGGAGTGCCATGATATTTTTCAACCCTAAAACCTGATCATAAGGTATTATTATTATGTAAGGATTTTTTTCAACAAAAAGAAAGTGTACAGTAAGTGTTAAAATGTTGTTTTTATGTAGACACACCCACCAGTTCATTAAGTATACCTGGTTCTCACCTTAGCACCTCCTCCACCACCTTAGCACCACCCACCTGTCCTAGTCCCTCCTCCTCCTCATGCCCACACCTGTTGTGTTATGATAATGAGGGGGAGGGTATGGCTTTGTGATGTCACTAAAGCGCTGTTTCTCTATTGGCACGTTTGACCCTCAAGGTTTCAGCCTCCAGGAAGAAACTCCAAATAGTCAGAGAAGACATAAAACACCATAAAAACACCACCGGGGGGCTTAATGAAGTTCTATCAACCTCATAGACACATGAAAAACAGAAAAAGTGCAAAAACATGGCACCAGCTCTTTAAGGGCATACATACTTGGAGTGATTGTAGTGAGGGACTGCAGGGTTCCTCATGGTACCTCTGTCTCTCATTTGTGAAATGGAGTTGGAACACTGTTTGCTCAGAAGGGAAGAGCACGCTTGATACTGTAACTACAGGTATAACATTACAAACTCATCTGATAACATCTACTCCGCTGCAAAACCGATCACTCAACTCCTTTCCTGCTCACCTGACTTCAATCTCACCTGATAATTCGTTCCCCATTCATCTGACTTCTAACTCACCTGATGACGTCAACTCCTCCCCCGTTCACGTGCAGCCAATCTATCTTGCTAATCAGAGGTATGTACCTTGCCATACCTGTGATTTGTGCTTTGTATCTCACATTCTAAAATAGAGGCACTGTAGCACAGACTGTGGACTGTGCCTTGAATTACATAAAAGGTACATAGCTGATTTGAAGTCATGTTTCATGTCAGTCTACATGGGAAAAAACGTCGAAGTTTACATTTGCACTTCTGGTATAAATGCTGCCTTAAATTGTAGTATATCTACATATCTATAGAATGTGTGGTCAGACCATTGGGGCCAGAATGTGCAACACCCACAGTTGGGATGATTTCTTTTAAAGAGTGTTATGTGTGGCCTCTAAGAGACCGCTTTTGTCACACATGCATATTCATGACCACATGAATGCAGGTGCACAAGGGTTGACAAGGAGTGTATTTATATTTGGTGCGGGCCATCTTGCACACCTAAAAGCAGGTCTACAAGTTCACAACACCTGTAATGCGTGTCGCATGTGTTGTGATTTAAGTATAAATCACCCTGTGCGTCTGACTCTGAAGTCAAAGTCTCACAAAGCTTCACATGCTGCACTGGGTATACAAAGTACGAACACTGTCAACTTCTCTGTCTGGGATCATCCTCGCTCTCTGAACTCTGGGATCTTACAATTTTGCCTAATCCAAACCTTAACCCTATCCGTAACCTCACAAAAACTATACCTATTAACCTAACACTGATCTAACATCTGTTGAACTATTGGGACGTCGGTCTAACCTATGGGTGCTCTCTGACACTGACACCCAATATGCCGTGCCCCCTGCCTTCCAGAAAACCCCACTGTATAACCGTGTGTATCTTAAGGCCAGTCCACACCAATGCAACTAGTCGCAACTCCTTGCAAAAAAACTATTTAACGGCCAGTCCACACCAATGCAACTACTTGCAACTGCCATTGGGGATAATGGTTGCATGTAGTTGCATGTTTCAAGGGGTTGAGTCGCGAATCATTGGTGTGGACTATGGGGTTAGTCTTGAGTTACTGTAGGGTGCTGAAGGATCTGGGAAAAAGGCTACATCCTGTACTTTTTGCAGAATGGCCATGCAGCAAAAGTAAATTTCGGAAAGCTAGAGGGTCAGATGATCTAAGTACAATACATAAAAGCATCTCGGCATAGCTATTTTGGAGAAAGCGTAAAGTGCCTAAGAATTGTATACAAAGTAAAATGCATATGGACAGGGAGAGCGGCAGCGCATTTTGTCATGTAGGCCACTGGTTCTCAACGTCGGGTCTGGAGACCACCAGGGTCCTTGTGGGTTTGTTAGAATAACACTGAGGATTTTACACTGTAGATTGAGGTCCCATAGATAAAAATTCATACCAAATGGGGTCTGTGGCCTAATGCACATCAAACTGGATGTCCTTGAAATTCAAATCACTGGCATAGGCGACGCCATGTGTTCAATTGCATTGATGAAAATTGCATTGACTGACAGGGGGCAGTCATCTCACAGTGCAATGGAAGGAGGGAACGTCTGCGATGAGTGGAGGGAACAGGGAAAAGAAGGGGAGTGGGAAGATTCTCTAGGGAAGGGTGGGTGTTTGGGTGAAAAGCGACAGCATATGTATTGTTGAGAGGCCCTGACTCGCCACCCTGGAGAGCTCCCTGTTCCCACGGTCTGCTCAACAAACAAACGCATTCCCCCTCCACTTCTCCACCAACACCCCCCCCCGCCCTGCAACCCAGTGGTGATGTCATTAATTACCATCAAAATGAGTATGACAGCAAGCAAGGGTGCGTGCGTCTGCCAGCAAGTGTTTGTATGCGGGTATGTGTGTGTGTGTGTGTGTGTGTGTGTGTGTGTGTGTGTGTGTGTGTGTGTGTGTGTGTGTGTGTGTGTGTGTGTGTGTGTGTGTGTGTGTGTGTGTGTGTGTGTGTGTGTGTGTGTGTGTGTGTGTGTGTGTGTGTGTGTGTGTGTGTGTGAGAGAGAGAGAGAGAGAGAGACGCACACAGAGAGCGAGGAAGAGGGAGAGGGAGAGAGGGAGAGCGAGGGAGAACGAGAAAGAAAGAGACCATTGTCTGTTCTGAAATAAAGAAATGTCCACTGAACCATTGTAAAGGGGAAAGGCAGAAAAATGGACCAAATTCAGGGTTGTGTGAGTAAGAGCTAGGCTGTCACATCCTGTCAGAGTCCCACAAAACCTGACACGCACACATTGCCCTGCCTGGCCACAGAGACACACTGTGCTCCTGTGATTGTATGCTCTCCTCATGTAATTCAGCCTATTCCCTCCCAGGCATATATGGACTATTGTCTGTGTGTGTGTGTGTGTGTGTGTGTGTGTGTGTGTGTGTGTGTGTGTGTGTGTGTGTGTGTGTGTGTGTGTGTGTGTGTGTGTGTGTGTGTGTGTGTGTGTGTGTGTGTGTGTGTGAGTGTGTGTGGGGGGGGTCTGAGAGTGTGAATTATGTTCTTGTTTACCTGAGCAAACCAGTGATGACCTTTCCTGTTCTCTCTGTGAGAAGCCTGTTCAATGCATCTGTTGTTCTGTTTTCTGGAACGTTTAGGACATGACATGACATGAACCATTGTACATCCTTTCATTAGTGCAGTGTTTAGAAAAAACAAAAACAAATTGGTCTAATGTCTTTGTGCCATGGACAAAACCGTAGAACAAAATTATAGTCAGATGTGTGACCATGAATGCATAGAATTCCACATGATCTTCCCACAGATAATTGCAAGTGTTTTATCTCCAGGCTCTCAAATGAAATTGTGTTAATTAACCAAGTAAGCCCTATTATGTTGGATGACAAATAGTGAAAATAGCTGAATGCACAGTACAAGGTCACAAGACATTGCAATGAGACACGATGTGAGCTTATAGATGCTGTTTTTGCTATTTTTTTAAATGTTATTATAATTTACTTTTATATTTTGGGACATTATTTTGCCTATAATGACATGCATAAAATATGGATTCCAGGGTTAATGTGGTTAATCGCTCCAACAGGCAAAAACCAAAGAAAAAAACATGCATAAAGTGTGCTTTGTTCACCACAAGACTCTCGTCTCAGCTTATTCCTGAGGAGAGGTGGAAGGTTGCTGTCACTCCAAACCAGGCCTTCTTGCTTCAGGACCAGGCGCATCTCTTTCTTTAGTAAATGTTCATCTGTGCCTCCTCTTCCAAGGCTAACAGCTCCCATTGAACTGAAACAATGACCTGCATTGAATGCATGACGTCGGTTGGAAACCTTTTATTACTATTAAAAAAATTATAGTGAATAGTGAAAATAGTCAAAATAGCAGATCTGCAAGCTCACATCGTGCCGCTATAAAACGTATTGTGAGCTTGTAGATTGGCTATTTAAAAAAAATATGTTACACTGAAAAGGAACATTAACAATAACTTTAGAATCATAATTTTACAAAGTTATATTTTTCCTTCTGTTGATTTGTCATTCCAACTAGTGGAAGAACAGACAGGAGGTGGAAATGTCTAGAGGGAATTCTCTTATAAGAGATTATGGATTATTACCAGCAGATGGTGCCACAGTGACAGTGACCCAACTAACACCCTGTAGCTAAGGACACTTGGGACCCTGTTTTCTGAATTAGCATTTCTTATAGACATAGTCATATATTTACATTTATTTTGGCAGTCATTTTGGAAAAGAAAGTAACCTTAATTTGCATTTACACAAGGTATAAAAAGATAGGTTTGAATAAAAAAGGATGGTTTCATCACTTTCTTTCTTCCTTTTTTTCTTTCTTTCTTTCTTTCTTTCTTTCTTTCTTTCTTTCTGGCCAAAGGGTTAAAAACATCTCAAACCCAATCTCAACCGAGGACAAGACGGCCTATCTGGAGGAGGTGGCAGACCTGCCACAGTGATGCTAAAACAGCCTCTTTCTGAACATTGGAAAGACAAAATGAGATAATCATGGACTTCTGTAATCAGAAGCAGAGCATGCCTCTCCTGATCAATGAGCAACCATGCAGTGGACAGTTTCCTTAGGGGGTACAACAAGAGGACCTGACTTGGAGAATGCACACAGAGGCAAGGTGAGGCAACTCCTGTGCCACCTCAGGCAGCTAAGGAAATTCAAGGTCTCAGAGAAGGTTCTGAAATCTGTTACAACCCAGAGCATCCTGTCAGGGGCCATCTCTACTGTATGGTATGGAAAGCGCTCTTCCCAGGACCTGCAAGTGCTGTGGAGGGTGATGAGGTCAATTGACACAGCACAGGGAGCTCTATCCCAGCAGGACTTATACAACAACAGCAGGTGTTTGAGTAGAGCAATAATTATTATGAAGGACAAACACCATCCTAGTAATGGACTGTTTGTGATGTTACAAAATGGGAAATGCTGGAGGTGTTGACATGGTAAAAATAAATAAATTATAAATTATAAGAAGAAGAAGAAGAAGAAGAAGAAGAAGAAGAAGAAGAAGAAGAAGAAGAAGAAGAAGAAGAAGAAGAAGAAGAAGAAGAAGAAGAAGAAGAAGAAGAAGAAGAAGAAGAAGTAAATCTAAATAACAAAAGAAAAATAACAGGTCTCCGCCAGGTCAGGTAGGTTATTGTGGCCTCCTGGTGGCGCTATAATAGGCCAATGTGAAAAGGGTGCCATTTCTTATTAGGCCTTGCACGGCAATCGGACACTGCATTCATGGCTTGAGGCATTTTGTGCAAAAAAATGTTTTTGCTAAATTAGACCTGCTGGTGGCGCTATAACAGGCCAATGTTAAAAGGGTGGCATTTGTTCCTCAACATAGTGTGAAAGTGCCTGCAAAAGTTTGACCGCAATCCGACGGTGCGTTCATGATTTGCGGAATTTTGTTCAAAACAAGCCACTACTGCAAACTTTAGATGTCAATCTTAGCCAATGAGAATAGAATATGAAAAATCAAACACATCCGTCTTGATCACATGACTATGGAGATCATGTGTATCGATTTGCGTGAAATTTGGATAAAATCGGAAGGAGTAATACAAAAAAATGTGTTTTACGTAAGTCGGCCTCCTGGTGGCGCTATAAAAGGCAAATGTGAAAAATGCAGGGCAAAGGTTTTTCCTTGACCTCTAGGGAGTGCGCACACAAAGTTTTACACAGATCGGTGCAGTTATAGGTACAAACATGAATCGGCCTGTTATAGCGCCACCATGAGGCTGATTTGAAAATGTTCAAGTGCCATTTCTTCCTCGGCATAGTGGAAATATGCGCGCAAAATTTCACGGAAATTGCATGCTGTGTTCATGATTTGAGGCATTTTGTTCAAAACGGAGTACTCCTGCAAACTTTGGAAGCCATTTTTAGCCAATCAGGATGGAATATGAAAAATCTGAAAGACCGGTTTTGTTTAATGACTATAGAGATACTGTGTACCGATTTGCGGGATTTTTGGACAAAATCTGTAGGAGTACTGTCAAAAAATATGTTTTGCACAAATTGGCCTCCTGGTGGCGCTATAAAAGGCCCATGTGAAAAATTTGGGGCAGAAGTTCGGAATTGGCATCCAGGGAGTGTGTGTGCACAGATTCGTTGCGATCAAGGCAACGGTGGCGAAGATTAGCTGGTCACGGACGGACGGACGGACGGACGGACGGACACACGGACGGACGGACGGACAGGGGGTAAAACATACTCTCTCGCCATGCCTGGCGGAGACAATAACAAAAGCAAAATAAAACAACTGTAAGATCCTGAGCAGCTGATCAAAAGATGTTGTGTGCCTTTTGCTTTGCACATGTGACACCGCTGCTAAAGACATGCTGCTCTTGCACATTTTGACACTGCTGCTAAAAGATATTGTACCTTTATCATACTGCCATTCCACCTGTACTCAGTGGTGTGTCTAGGGAGTGGCCTATATTATATTATATATAATATATATATATATTTGTATATTTAAATATGCAAATTAGGCATTTAGTCCATGAGCCAGAGCCCCAAAATTGAGCCAGATATTGAATATTCCCTCGTTAAAAACCTTTGACTCCAACATCTTAACAAAATGAAATAAGTATGTTGACTCTGGCTTTGTCCAAAGTTCCAATGTTGATTCTGGAAAGTTATGCAAATGTGGGCATATTTTCCTAATGCCTAATTTGCATATTTAAATATACAATTTCAGAAAACTTGTAATACAATAAATCATTGTCTTCATGTAAGTAATCAACTCAGGAAGTTTCATTATGATAACTCTTTTTTAATTTTGTAATTTTTTCACCTGTCATGGACGTATGGGGAAAATAACAAAATGTGTGATAACCATGAAAAAGCTGCTCCTGTGGAAAGGTTATCATCACTCGTATTGACCCTATGAACAATTTAATATAGGTTTGGTTTTGCCCACTCTTTCGATAATCATTGCTCAATTTTGGGGCTCTGGCTCATGGACTACTGTGAGAGTGCTGGTATTCGGAAATTCAGAGTGCTTGGGGTGTCGCCGTTTGAAAATTCAGTGCTGACTGCCTGGCCGCTCCACGTTTTCTAAGTGTCTCTGAACATTTGTGATAACACTGATGGTCGGCTGAAGTCATTGCAAATTGTGATGGTTGTGGCTTTCTTTGATAGGCTACTCTAAAATATTCAACATGTGTATACATGCTGTACTTCACATCTCATACAGTGTTATTACTTTTGAATTATCCTTAGCACAGTCTCTGCAGAATATGTCCCACCAACATTACACTGCTTGTACCTGTATGAGTAAAAAAGAATTCCCTCTTGATTCTTGATAATGCCTTCTTCTCTTGAACATTATGATTGTATCTGTCTCAAGAGGTTTATCATACCTATCGTTCTCGACAAGGTTATAGTTTTGGGAGAATCAATTTGGGTGTTAAGACATTCGAGCATATCAGAAAATAGTACACTTGAACTTTATTTCTATCTTATCTTTTTATTTTTTCTTATTTTATTAACCCAGCATTATTACTTTTTTTTTCTTTGGTATTGTATTGTTGTGTTGTTGTGTACAGTATCTGTGGAACATGTCCCAGCAACATTTCATAGCTTGTACCCTGTATGAGAAAGTGACAAATAAACCCCAATTGATTGAACCCCCCCCCCCCCCCCCCGACTTGTAGTAGTTTATAATGGTATTATGGTTATATATCACATTTCACAAGACATACTTGTAGATAATAGAGATCAATTGGCTGAAAATGCTCTGATAAGTCTTAACTTTATATTCAAGTCGCACTGTTTCAGCTGGAAGTGAGATTCCCCATTCTAGTGAATGCAGCAGCCTAGAGGCCGGAGCCAAAAGTACACTGTACGTATGTCACTGATCACATGACCTCAACAATCAATTCTCCAGTTCTAGGCAACATAGAAGGGGTTTTTTTTTTTCTTTTCTTATTTCCACACAACAGCTCTAAGGTGTATTAATGACATAGTTCAATGTTGAATATGAGTGGTATTCCCCTTTAATCATGAAAATGTTTTTTTTAAATTAAAATCTTTTGAAATAAAACTAAATGTAGGAAACGGAAAATAAAGGGATATTTACTCACGACCCATACAAATGGCTCCTCGACTCACAAATGGGTCCCATGTTTGGGAAAGACTGAATTAGAAGAAGGGGCTAGAAAAGAGCAGATCTATTGGTGTGAGGGAGCTGCAGGTTGGCTGATTGCCCAACTGCCTAGTTACATTAACATTCACTCAGTGTGCCAACCGGACCCCCAAGTCCTGAAAAAGACCCCCCTCCCTCTCTCTCTCTCTCTCTCTTTCTTTCTTTCTAGAGTGGACATACAATAACATCACTATGTCACTTCCTGCTCACCCACACAACTCCAGGGTCTTCTGTACACTCATTCATAGTGTTGAATGCACTCCACTGTTACACACTGTGACCCTGACTAAATGTTGGGCACACTGTTATTTTTTGTTCTGTTTGGACTCGCTCAACATGTTTTGATGCTCCTGTCTCATTTCAATTAGTGCTTATGATCTTGGTCCCCCCATTTTCTGATCTACCAGGAAAAGACAGACTTTTTTTCTGATATGCGCGAATAGCTTAACACCCAAATTGATTCTCCCAAAACTATAACCTTGTCAAGTGGAGAGCGATAGCATTACTTTTTTTATATATACTTTGTCTTTGTCTTTATTGAAGGTAGCGTTACTTTTTTTGAAAAACATTAATTAATTATCCCACTAAACAAAAACTAATTTTACTATTATCCTTTTTTGTACAAACTACTCTATACGTTTGTAATCATATTGCTCCATGGTAACAGCACATCTCTTCGGGTCAGCCTACTGATCATTCCCTCCAAGTTTCATGAAAATCTGTCAATCCATTCCAAGCTTTAACCTTGACCTTAATTATGACCTTGACAGTTGAACTTTTCAACCCAAAAAATAATAAACTCTTCGGAGCAGGAAAATGACCATTCCCACCAACTTTCATGAACAATCAGCAATCTATTCTCAAGCTCAAACAGATCATGAATAACAAAATGGCAGTTGCCTTCAGTTCTGGTGAAACCAAGAGGACCCACCCAGAGTAAAGTCTGTGTTAATTAAAATCTGAGAGTGTACAGATGGAACCAAATGGATCATAACCTTGAATACACCACCAGAGAATTTCTCACGGCCTGATCATTGACTCCCAGGTGTTGTAGCGTCCTCTGGCTGCTTTTTTACATTTTCTATGTCTTCTATGTCCTCTTTATAATCCACATTTTAATAATCAAGTCATAGCAGCCCTTCATATGTCCCAAATAAGGATTGGTTATGATGAGATGAGAGTGAATGCCTAAAATAAACTGTACTGGGCCTCTACTAAAGCAGCCAGAGGCTTAAAATATATTAAATTACCATGATTGGGACTTTAGGCATGGTTAAAGCCTATTTGAGAGGCTGGGGTGCCTGAAAGTGGTGCTATTCATGTCTTCAGAGCTGGGTCAATAGGTCAGCGAAGTTCACAGGACCTGTTTCTATTCTTATGCTAACACAGAATACAGGCTTTATTGCTCACTGGTTTGGAAGATATAAATGACTACAGGCAATAATCTGGAGCCCTCCATACGGTATGAACACAGTCAAATCCTTAGTGTTAATTCAACTCTGGGGAGTGTACAAATGGAACCAAACAGACAGGTCCATCCTGGGTGTTAATTAAACTCTGAAGAGAGTACAAATGGAACCAAATTGACCCGTAAGCCATTTGGTACCATTTGTACACTCTGAATTAACACTAAGGATTTGGTCTAGTTAATTGCACTCTGTGTTTTTATCAATTCAGGAGGCAACGATGTAAGTGAAAAATGCCTGAATGCTTTCACTGGTCCTCTCTATTCCCGTTGATTGAAAAGGTTCATAATTGTATTATATTTAAAGCTGCAGTAAGTGATATGTTTTTGTTAAAACAAGTGTCTCTCCAGTTCTTTAGTAAACAGACATTTTGTTTTCAGGTCGGTATACCAACAGTATTTTATCCAATCAGGAGAGAGAACTCCTGCAGGATACAGGATAACAAAGTGAAAATAGAAGCGATGAGACAAAGAATTCAGCAGACAAAATTGGAACAGGAACATTATAAAATAGAAGCTGATAAATGGGTAATCGCTCCTGATTGGATACAATTGGCAACCCACCTGAAAATGTAGCTGGAAAGATGGGGGGATCCCTGTTATTGAACAAACACTCTGCAGTAATGATTATCTAAAAATAGAATTTTGACCTTTTCATTAAAAGAAAAAAACGCTTTTGTTTCAACCATATATAACTTACACTTCCTTTAATACAGAGCTCTTCACTAAGTTGATGGGTTCTCATGATATTTAATACACAACTCTACAGTAAGATGGTAGGTTCTGTTGACAACTGGTGGGAGTAGTTTAACCATATCAATCCACAGTCTAGTATACAGATTGAGGGAGGCTGTTGTTGGAGTATACATTTGAAATATGAATCCCTCCACAAAACATTCAATATCATAAGCATTATAGCACAACAGCTCTGACTGTTAAATGTGAATCACATTCAGTTCAGTTGCCTCTTTTGGACAACTTCTATTGTTACTCTAAATAAAGGATTTTGAGTGTAGAAATGTCAACTGACCAAACTGTCATGACAACTATTTCATTTACTTGCATATTATAATGGAGCACACATAAATTAGTCCTTTTGTTCTTTTGCAGCAAGTCTGAAGATTAATTTCTCAGCAATGGTATATGTATGGGGTCCCTTAGTGACTCCTGTTACAATAGACCACATCTATCATCACTTGACAAGCATAAAATCTGAGCTGGGTAAATGAATGAATACAAATGATCATCAAGTGCCATGTGACAGAACACCTGCAGCTTCATGAGTTCTTCTGGTCAGGTCTGTCTGGCTCATCTGACTTCAGTCCATACAGTACACTTGACCCTGGCAACATGATGGGAGTAGCTCATTGTGGCCCATGCGTTCACATACGTTTTTTGGCTTGGTTCAGAACGCCCAGGCTTGAATTGGTGGAAGAATGATTAATTGATTGCGAGCTATCCTGGATTAAGGAATTACAGATCAAAGATGAGGAAAGCCAGCAAAAGATGAAGTCATTCTCATGCATAAACGCTAGCATTAATTCAGAGCAGAATACCAGTTTGTTTTTGTTTTGAATTGTTAAAATATTGGGAACTTACACGAAACAGCATGGTGAAATAACTTATTAGTGTTATTCAATATTCACTGAAGTGAAATGAAAACGTTTGTTAAAATCTTGTCTTGTCTGTCAAAATGTACTGGTGTTAGCCATGTGATAGGTAAGAAACACCAACTGTATTCGCAAGTGTATACGTTTCTGTCAATTCATTATTGTGATTAAAGTGATTCTGATTAATTACTTAAACTATGCCCCAATGTTTTTACAGTAACACTGTTAGAATGAACCTTACGTGAATTCTGCTAAACTTTTAAAGTCATGCACACAGTAAACTCTTCAGTGTAAATGTATCAAAGAGTGTACAAGTGTGACAAATGTAATGTTACATCATTTTGTAAACTCTCTGAGTTAAATGAACACTTGGGATATTACTGTGCACTTTATGCAACTAAATTGTTGACTATATATCTGACCATAGGCTGGCACATGTCCTTTATATATTATTACTTGGATGATAAGTTATTGGCCACTTGGGAATGGTCTGCATCCCACTGGTCACAACCGTGGCCATGACCTTGACCTCTGATTGCTTACAAAGTCTCTGGGGAGACACTTGATAACATCCAGAATGTAACAAGTTCCTACATAGATTACGATTAAATGTTGTACTTCTACATTTAGTTGCACATTTCTAAAAAAAAATGTTTTAACGTTATTTTGTGACTTTTCTGCCTTTATTTGGATAGTCCAGTATAGAGTGACAAGAAACAGGGAGAGAGACGGGTAGCGACGCACAGCAACAGTCATCAGGCTCATCAAGCTCAGGAATCAAACCCACGGTTTCGCTGTCAGGCTGCATCAGATGTAATATGTAGAATGCGCCTTAAAGGGTTAGTTCAGATTTTTTTAGTATTTTCTGTAGGAAATACTTACCATTAATGTAGTGGTTGAAAAGGTATTAATTGATTGCCCGAGTCCCGTGGTCAGAGTTATGGTCCGGTTCTGATAAATATGAAGTAGTTCCGGTAGATTAGTAGATTTGGTGGGGGCCGCTCATTCAAAATTAATTAATTAAAAAAACTAGCGTCATTTGTATTGTTGACCTATTTCTACCATATACAGCAGGTTTCGTTCAATTTTGACCCCTCTGTCACATGGCACTATTTTATGTGTCATATATTTTGTGCGTGAGTAGGCTGCCGCGGCGCAGTGATTCTGGACACAAACATTAGTACCATGTGACAGAGGGGTCGAAATTGAACGAAACCTGCTCTATATGGTAGAAATAGGTCAACAATACAAATGACGCTAGTTTTTTAAATTAATTTATTTTTAATGAGCGGCCCCCACCAAATCTACTAATCTACCGGAACTACTTCATATTTATCAGAACCGGACCATAACTCTGACCACGGGACTCGGGCAATCAATTAATACCTTTGCAACCACTACATTAATGGTAAGTATTTCCTACAGAAAATACAAAAAAAATCTGAACTAACCCTTAACCCATTCAATCCGGGAACGCATACTGTGTCGTTTTAGATTTTTAGCTATAACCATTATTTTATACTTTGGGCTTTCAAAAATAGCAGATATAAAGATCTCCATTTTATTTTTTTAATCATGAAAGTTTTTGCTAATCTTTGAATATATGTATTTTTTAAAGCAGTTTTGTTTGAAAAAAAAACTTATGTTGCTATAATATCAGTGGTTCTCAAACTTTTTTCATGTCAAGGACCACCCAAAATGATATGTATTTGTCCGCGTACCCCAAAATATTTTGTTCCAGGGACCCCCAGAAGCAAAGATTTGAGTAAATAATATATATAAAGATTTGCACAAATTTTCACAATTATTCAAAAACAGCAGATCTACAAGCTCATAGCGTGGTCCTCGAGCTTGTATATCTGCTATTTTTGAATAGCCAAAGAAATCTAAAATGACACAGATGCATTCCCAGACTGAATGGGTTAACCACTAGGCCATCAGTGCCCAAACACTGTTTCTGTTTATTGTTTGCTTTCTTTCTTGTTTCATGAAATAAAATAAATCAAGGACTAATGTGAGGTGAGGTCATTAGCACTTAGCACGTGTCTATTCATTGATTTTGTGGGGTCAAATTGTGCCCTGGCCCTATCAAGGGTCATGACTCCTGTGTGTCTACAACACATTTCCTCTTTGGACATATTGGACACTACTGCCTTGTAATATAACTTTTTTGTTATTGTTACAGGACAGTTGACAATGGTCATTTAAATATACTAGACCGGTGCCCGTTGGGTACTACTTGGGAACGATGCAAGTTGGGACGATGCAAATAGGGAACGCATGCTCCACCCTGTTATGCAATACTTGTTATACCCATTGTCAGAGTACCCGTTGTAAACGTCTGTCTGTGCACCTTTTGTGCCCATATGGAAAAGTCCTAGTGAAGTGGTAAACGTCTGTGAGGAATGTGTGGAGAATGTATGAAGAGTGCAAACTGACTGTGAAAAGTGGACTGACTAACTGATCGAATGGCAGGTGTGGGGAATTTGCCAAATCAAGCTTAGGCTGGGGTTGCCATAGCAATCAACTGGCTGCTCTGAAGGCCGCTACGCAGCCTTCAAATCCAGCCCTATATTGCACTGATCAGAGCAATGGTCACGAGTTATGGCCATTTGAAGTGTTAAACACTGCTGTAGTGCCCCATTTAGTTTTGGCAGACCCCTGAGCAGTGTTTCTGCCAAGTTTGGTGCGGATCGGAGCAATGGTGTGCTTGTGGCACCCAGGGGCCCCTGGGGGCCACATGGGACCCCTGGTGTGGCTATTCTGATGGCAGACCCCTGAACAGTGTTTGTGGCAAGTTTGCTCCGGTTCAGAGCAACGGTGCGCCTGTGGCAGGGGCCCCTGGGGGCCACACGGGGCCCCTGGTGTGGTTATTCTGATGGCAGACCCCTGAACAGTGTTTGTGCCAAGTTTGGTGCAGATCAGAGCAACGTGTTCTCGAGATACGTGAACTAGGTACAGATATTTCGTGCATTTATTGTAAGATTATTGCGCTGGTTTCCAAGAGATCCTTGCTGAAACTGAATCTGTGACTCATTGAAATTTGTGGACTTTTTCAATAAGCAGGAGATTTATTTATAACTCATATTTTGAAAACAATTGGAGCATTTTCAAGCCATTCATGGAAAATAATGTAATAATGCAAACAGGCTGGTCTTACCCTTAGGCCTACCAGCATTCTGGCAACTCAGATAGTTTAAACGATTGCATTATGCGTCATCTACTCCATCTCGTTTTGGACTAATATACTAATATACTGCTGTCCATGGTGCTGAATACACAAAATCATGACCAACTCTTGAATATATATTTTATTGTGTATATATTTTACATTGTGTCCAAGCCAGTTTGAAAATATCACAAACATAATCTAACTTCAGTTTAAGAAAAGTTTTACTCTTTTACTCTTTAGCTTTATGAAGTCATGCTGAATTGAGAGATTGTGACACATGACAAACAAAATCCATAAGGAAACCCTTGAAAAAAAAAGTTATTGACAGGAAACCCCAAAACATCATTTAAGGCAATTATTTTACAGAATTGTTGAAAATAATGCCAAAGAATATCAACATTTATGTATATTTTGACATTTCACATTTCATAAATCTAAATATTGTTTTAAATGTTTGCCTTTTTTAGACATCAAAATGTTTTTTTTTCAATATCAGTCAAAGTTAAGAAATAATATAATACGATTGGCACACTCCTGATTATCGTTTTGATAAAGTGTGGTTAATGTTCATACCAGATCTGGTGTCAATGTTTGATTTTAGAAAGAAGCTTGTCAGTAAGTTCTCATTGTCATCATAACAGCAACCTTTATTCCATTAGTGGGTCTATACAGAAGAAGAATAATGGCACCACCATGTGATGTCCTCTGATCCTTTTATGAGCTTTGAATATCACCCACAGTATCCATAGCATCAGCATCAGCATCTTCATAATTTCCTAGAAAACAACAACAAACAACAACAAAACATAATTACACAATGCTGGTTATCTAAAGAATTTGTGTAATGAGTAGAGTAAAAGTAAAAAGGAGAATTAAGAGTTGATGAGTTTTACTTTAAGAGGGGTTTTCAAAAGGGTGGGAAAACCAAAAAGGAAATGTCTTAAACAAGTTCTATGATCCTCGTTAACACAGTGTACACATTTAGTATCTATTATTTGCATGAGTTTCTTAACATGAAATACTAATGGAATAAACGTTCTGCATGTAGTGCATTGCAAGTTGCTATTTCACTATTATACATTAGGAGGTTTCTGGACAATTTAATCCCAGTGTGGGGGCCTGGTTGGATCCTTTCTCTTCCAATTTTCACCCTCTCCCTTATTCAAATCTTCTGTTTCTTTTTGTGTTTCCATAATGCAGGACCTCACTCTTTTTTATGTTCTCTCATATCTTTTCTTTGGCTGCTGCCCCAAAGCCCCTTAGACAGCATACAGCTTATGCAAATCATCAGCCTTTTATGCTAAATTCTCCTCTTCAAACTTAAATGAGACCTCAACTAAATAACCCTCCCTCTTCTCCCCCCTCTCTCTCACACACACATATACACACACGATAGACATTTGCTATGCTATTGTCAAATTTATACCTTTCAACCATAAAAATAGGAACATGGTCGTATTATGAAGTATAATTTAGACATAATAAACAAACACACACACACACACGCACACGCACACGCACACGCACACGCACACGCACACGCACACGCACACACGCGCACACACACACACACACACACACACACACACACACACACACACACACACACACACACACACACACACACACACACCACTTCTTGAGCGCTCTGCCAACCTCAATATGACTGTAGTGAAATTCAGTTTGACATGATGAACTCTGTAGATTGGGAGAGCAAAGTGAGGAATTGGTGACATGGAGGGTGGAGGTTTAGGGCAAGACTTATTATTAAGGGATGAAGCAATAGATAGACAGTTAATCTATGTTGAGGTTGTGAGGGATGGAGGGAGGGAGGGTTGGTTGGAAGGGGTGGGATGGGAGTCTGATGAATGTGAAATCCTCTGTGTTCCCAGGCTCCCGGTGGTGTTTGAAGGGGACAGAGAGGGGGCGACCATTGGGGGACGGGTGGGGTACAGGGTGCCTGTGCCCAGCTGTAGGGGAACCTGGGAGACTCAGACTCCTCTCACACTCTCTGACAGGCTGTCCTTTTCACCAGCACATTACTGGGGCAGCTAGCCTGCTGCCATAACAACACCATAGCCCCTCTGTCATAGTAACACCACGGAGTCACCACAGAACATGGGGGTCCCCCCAGTCAGATTGCATGAGACATTTCCATGGGGGCGGGGATCGGGGCTTAGCAGTGACAAAAGTGAATGAAGAAGTAAGGAATCTCAATTGGGCGAGTCTAGACATCCAACCACTGTGAACTTGAACTTGACTGTCAGCCTGGATCCTATGTGAAATGAATGCTGCGTAGACAGGGCATGCAATGTTGACAATGGGGGATCCATGTCTTTAAGGATTCAGGTCTATGCCGACTTTGTGGTCCCTCAATATTGACATTGAAACATTACGAATAAATAATTTGAGTTAACTTTTTTTAATGTATTTGATTACTTTCCTTTAAATAGCAGCTTCTATAGAAATGCACCGTGCAACACTTTTAGAAATAATTATAAAGATATAAATGTCCTTATAAGACAACTATGGTATAGTACCTAGACCTGGGACATCACATGGCTGTTTGCTTTATCATACAGCCTGTGAATGGCGACTGGGCCATGTCAGGGGTCTTAGACGCTCAGGCCCACTCAGCCATGGGAAAAGGGGAGCTGTGAAAGGTCCCCTGTTGCTGTTACAAAGCTGAGAACAAGCCATAGCAGGATAATCGCATTTATCCCCAGATTAAGACAGGATCGCAGCTGAGGTATCCTTGTGGAGGGAAACAACTGAAAGACCACAGAACATACAACCTCCTCCCTTAAAGAAATCTCAGTGCACTCCTGACGGATCAGTTCTGATGGTGAGACTGACTTTGATGAGCTTGGATGGTGTCTCTCAAATGTGGTGAATGAACCCATCTAAAGAGATTGTTCTGCTTCGTTTAAGGAAAGATTATGCTAGGGGCATCCCTGCGGCATATAAAGTTCAACATAGCAGCCATTGAAGCTTATGCAAAAGCAGTGATTCTCAAACTGGGGTCCGGTGGTCCATGAGGTGTGTCCAGGGGGTCTGAGAATCTTTTTTTTTAAATACTATTGTTTTTTAAAGGCCCAAACATTTTTAAATAGTGCTATTCATATTTTGTACGTGGCTTTAGCTGAATTTCTGCACTTGAGCCTATACTGCACTGCCCTACACAGACTTTGCAGTGCAAAGCAGGCCCATCCTTCACATTAAAGGTATACAATTTCCTTCACCATATGTTGCTAAATTTTAGACAGGGGGACAATGGAATGTTTTCCTCCACGTCGGGTACATAGTCCACAAGGGGGTCCTCAGAAATACTCTAAGCTATACAAAAAGGGGTACGTGACACCAAAAAGTTTTAAAAACATGACAAAAGGACAACTTTTCCATGGGACACTCTTGTGGCTGTGTTGCAAATGCAGGCATCTGCCACTGTCTGGTCTGCTATGGGGCGTTGTTCCCACCTCATTACCCTGCATTTCCTGCAGCACCCACACAGACATTCAGTGTTGGGAAAAAGGGGTGGTGGACCTCTGTCAAGTGCTCCTTTCACAAAACAGCCATTGTAGAGTGGAGCCAGGATCAGAATGATAATGTGGAATCTGGCTACTATTTACCAACAGCGCGGATATGCAGCTGCAGTGCACAGCATGAACCGGCAACCCAGTCTTTACTTTATGGTGGGTAGGTTTAGGCTATATGTCTGGGTGGCCGCATGGGTAGAAAACAACAACATTCACCCTGTTCTGAGTTTCCAGAGCTGCATGTTTAAGTGTAAAGTATGTATCTATGAGTCTACAACGGTGTCATGCAAACTGTAGCGAAAATATTACCTATAATGTGCCACAATGCAACGCATTGAGCTTAAGTTGCAGATATGCAGTTTTTGCTAATTCATTTAGTAGAATTTTGAAATACTTACTTACCTATAATGCCCAAAATAGGGATGCCAGGTTAAAAGTGAGTAATGATTGACCTTTAGCATGTGAACTAACTAATTAGCAATCTACAGTAGGCTAATTCAAATTCTCTCAACAAAAAAAATATTTCACCTTTGAATATAACCTTTTATGCATTTCCTATGATTTCACAATGAATATCCACAGCCATCAACTACAGAACATGCATGCAAGCTTCTATAGCATTGCTGATGCTGCTACAACTGCATCAGCTCTCCCATCCTCAGCTCTATAAGAAAGGCCAAGAAGAGAAGAGAAGAACAATAACTGCTCTTGCAAAGCAAAAGGCAAAGTTTTTTTTTGTTGTTGCAAATATCAACAGTGAAACAGTGTTAGATTTACTATGATAGATAACTTCCTCCATATAATTATTCCAGGATTCAAATGTATGCTAATAATTACATAATAGGCTAATTCAAATTTATTGTAACATTTACATTCTTACATGTGTGCAACAGCTTGAATCACATTTGACTGATTTTTTTAGTTATAGGCTACAGTCATTTGTATTTGTGCCAGCTTAATAATTGTATGCTACTATTGTCTATATTATGCACAGCCCAAGGCATCTGCCATGCTGGCCTTGAGAATATGCAAATTATAGTCGGAGCCCCTCCCCCATTATAGAAGTAGCTGGTCTAATTAAAGCATGGGTTCTATTAAAGGCACAGTTATCCGATAATGTGTTAAAACATGGTGGCTAGCCCTTAAAGGGAATGCTTTCTTTGTTATGGTAAGAATATTACTGTATCCTTACTAAGGATACAGTAATATTTGATTATGTTGAATGGCAGGTAGCTATGTCGGCTATATGATGCAGAGATGTTGCAGAAAGTCCGACTGTAGACATCTTATATAAAATACATTAGGTCATCTTCTCGCTGAGAACTTAGGCCTGTATCTACGTGTAAATCAGTAGCCGGTGGTCTAGCATAGTGGTTCTAAACCTTTTCAGGCCGCGACCCCCCAATATAATCATATTTGAACTGGGGACCCCCAACCCTGACAAGCACTTGGATAGGAGTTGAGGCATTACATTTTGTTTGTCTCTAGATAAATATCGTGAAAATAGCCGATCTACAAGCTCACAATGCCTTGCAACATTTTTTGCCTCTTTCTTATATTATCTGACAATTTGACCAGTTTTTAGAGTATAGTTTGTTGATTACTTTTGATGCAGTAATGGTCCAAAAAAAATTAAGGTATTAAAAACGTCTTAAAAGTCCTTATATTGTCACTTTACTGTCATCTGGGGACCCCCCCAAAATCATGTGGGGACCCCTCTGGGGGTCCCGACCCACAGGTTGAGAACCACTAGACTCTAGCGTGGTCTCCTATTGCTTCTAATTTACGCTTGCCATAAACGGTCAATATTGTTCATATCGCAAAAGATAACAGCCCATGACAAAAGAAATGGACAGCAGAGTGAAAGGCCTAGCCTACTGTATTGGTTATGTTACCTTATCCTATACTTAACGCCAGTACAGTACAGTAGGCCTAATGTTGGTTATTTGGTGTTGGACACATTTCCCTTTAGGCCTAAATAAATTGCGTCTCATTTAAGCCAGGGATATTAGATATTTTCGGTTGGTCCAAAACAATACCAATATTGACACATAATAGGCCTAGGCCACGTGAGTAGTGAGTACTTATATTATATTGGCTATTTGAAAATATATTGGCCATGTGATGCATTGTGAGCTTGTAGATCTGCTATTTTCCAAAAAAAACTTTCCAAAAAGTGCAAAATGTGGAATATTTTTGAAACATGATTCTAATAACACAAATCTTGTATGTGTCTCTTGGTGAGAAAACACTGCAGAGCCATGTCGCTGTGCCTTTAAATAGGGCTCTCTGCTCTCCCTGTTTCTCTGTAATTACATTAATAGACAGAGCTTGTCTGGTCCTTTTCATTAACAGCGTCGGCGTGGCTTGCATTATTGTCTCCTTTATGTATTGTCTTTGTCTTTGATGATGCCAACATTTTTGGTTTATTTCTGTAGGCCTTTCCTTCAAAGGAACTGCCTTTCCTCAATAGTCCTGCAGAAAACGGTAAATAGGATTAAAGAAGGTTTTTTAATTGGCTATGAGATTTTATGTTTATACGCGACTGCAGCAAATTGTCTTGTATCAAGGTCATGCTATCAGTCTCTGTTTTGGACATCGGTTAAAAATAAACGGCAAATAAGTAAGTATGACAATATTGAATATTTGGTGATTATCAACTTGTAATTAAAAAATTTCGTTAGGCTATAGGCTATTCTATGATTTCGTTATACTTATAGTAGAATATGCTAAATTGAATTGCACAGAGCTAGTTCGAGAAAAAGATTTTCTATATAATTAAATCAGGCACTTATTCATTTATCATATTAATTTTGTATAGCACAAGACTTGACTTTAACGTTGAAGCATTGTCATGGACAGTAGTTAAAACATATTTTTATATTATATTATTATAACAGAATATAGCCTATACAAGAACAAAAATACGAATCCGAGGCGAGGGTAATAAGACAATCGGTGAAACAGCAGGTGTGCAGCGTTTCATTAAGATCATTGTGGAGACTGAACAGAGAACATGCTGGAAAAACCACGATGCCACTCAATCTTCTTGCATGTGTAGGCTACCGAAAATAAAGGCCACACAAACTGGCCCCCCAGCTTAAAAAAATACGTAAAATAAAAGCAAATTGAAGTGAATGGCATCACCTAAAGAAAATAAATATGCAACTCAGCGTCGACTGAGTGTGATGTGAGTGTGATGTCCCTAAACTTTAAGTCTTGTCCCGCGCCCTATAACCTCTTATAGCCCTATAGTTAGTTTTAGGCCCATTCTAAAACATTGACGATTAAGACCCATGCATACACAATCTTAAGCTCGAAAATATTGTGTATAGGTTATTATTTATTATTCTATTCACTTCGCTCCCAAAGGTGTCCTACAGTAGGCCTGGCTATACAGTAGTAGCCGAATGCAAGCCTGGATGCTTCTTTTGAGGTTTACTAAACCTGTTAAGACTGTCACTGTGGTCCCGTATCGGATTGTTTCCACCATTGATAATTAACACTCACCTATAGGCCTAATGAAGATTGTGTACTGATGTTAAATAAGAAACCCACACATCACAATTCCAATCTGCAATCTCATGGGCCTATACACGTGTGCATACATTTTAACATGTATCCATTGGCCAAGAGTGAACGCCATATTTCGTTCATTGACGTGGGGAAATGTTCATCAAGTATATTTTACATTATTTTGAATATTAGCACAATTATGTTGTTTTACTAAGCCCAATACTGTACTTAATTAAAGGCCTATGTTATGGCCTACTATCTTCTGTCTAAAAAACACACATATTTTCATTTATAAAATTAATCTTGCTTAGATTTGTTATTGTATTTTCATTAAAAAAAATAAGGTATAATTTATCACTATTATTTATTTATTTTAAATCCACATGGTGGCTAGGCTACTTGAGGTATACTGCATTAGTTTGTTCTGTATTGGATTGGATTTCTACACTAATGTAAGAATAAGTAAGAATTGTAATTGTTCAAATCCTTTTTAATATAGGTGAATCTGAAACAAATTAAGCCTTTTTATTCTATGGGTGGAGGTGGGGGGCTATGGCCAAGACATAGGATAATTATACCTTATTTTAACTCGTAGCAGTTGTAAGATACAAATCATATTTAATATTTACATGTGTATTTCAATAAGAAATAATTTAGAATAGATGATACAAAGTGGAATTATTAGCATTTTTTTTACATTTTACTATATTTTATATAAAAAAATGTAAGAGTAAATATTAACAAACATATGTAATCATAAAAATTCTACTGTGTGTGTGTGTGTGTGTGTGTGTGTGTGTGTGTGTGTGTGTGTGTGTGTGTGTGTGTGTGTGTGTGTGTGTGTGTGTGTGTGTGTGTGTGTGTGTGTGTGTGTGTGTGTGTGTGTGTGTGTGAGAGAGAAACCAGTGAATCTTTAGCCAAACAATCTCCTGTCAATTTGTTAATATTGATGCTAATATAAGATGTATGTACAGTATATGCTTTTGGTTCACATGCGCGGCTCACTGCACTGGTTTCGTCGCTATTGTCAAATGCCACTATAGTTTTGCTGATCAGATCAGATTGGAGAGGAGTTGATGGTGAAGACATGAGAGGTGAGATAGAGGCTGTTGATTAGGGGGTGACAGAGAAATGCTGATAGAGTCATTAATGCAGCCCTATACCTTATGCCAACACAGCCATTTTAGGCGCAGTCGTATAACACCCTCAATCAAGATGGCCTCCATATCTATGCCAAGTAAGCAACGAGTGGACTGCTCTTACTGTTACCTGTCTTGGCCCTTGTAGGAGTTAAGATGCCTCCCATCATTGATGATTTAGGAACAGCGATTAAATGTACATTTAGGAACAGCGATTACATACTGTATACTCTCATCTTACCCTCTTTGTTTAGCTACAGTATTTACCTCCATACATATCTGGTGTAAATTGTTGACAATCACTGTGGGAAAATCATACAAATCCACCAATACCACACACTCACACAGATACACACAGTAATTGCTACTACAAGACAAGGATGACATAATATGAATTTATTGGTAATTGAAAGCAAAATCACGTCTTCTATATAATTATTTTGAGCCATTACAAACAAATTGATGGATGAATAACAGTAGTTTAATGATGCTGATTAGCATCAGTGAGGTGAAGTTTGAGCTTGCATTTATGATTATCTTTACTGAAAGGCACAAATTACAAGCAACGATCAAATTCAAGGGACTCGCACACGCATTAAGTGTACGAGTCATTGCATAACATTTTGTACTTTGCTGTACTTTTTTTTCCCAAGTAATTTTTACTTTCAAATGAGATAATTCCTTGTACTGCAGCCACACCTTTGACAACAAAGACATTACACAATTGAGAATAACATGGTCGATATTTGGGGAAAGCAAAATAAATTTGTTCGGGTAAAAAGCAATGGAATCATCCTTATCCAAACTATATCCTACCGAAAGTAACACATTTAATGGGTGTACAGTAGTTGAGTTTGGAAAAGGGAGATCAATTTCAAGTAGGGTCTATGTCCCCCCCCCCCCCCCCCAAAGGAGTCAGTAGTGTTTTCAACACTCACATTAAACTCAGCAAGCAAATCCCTACCTGTACACTCAGTAGGGACCAAAGGTCAGACATGTGATTCTATGCACTATATGGGACAACAATGAGTTTGAGGTAACGAGAACACTACTGAAGAACAGTGTGTTTTCTCTGAGAAAATTCTGTTTATATTAGACAGAATGTAATGTTTGCTAGACAGTCATGAGTAAAAAATTGATTTAAAAAAACATAATTTGTGAAAAGTGGGCCTACTGTTGTACAATGAGTAGGTTAGGCATGATAGAGGATGCCTCTTCTATAAGAGGTCATGAAAGCTGCAGAATGCAGCTGCTTTGACATAGCATGACCACAGAAAAAATTGCCAGATCTAGGCCAAATAACATTTATGCATCATAAATGCTGTCAAATGTTTCATAATAACCACTAAAACCCATTCTGTGATATTTTAAAGTAAATTGTTACTTAGACCCACCTGTAAAGGATTTATGTCCTCTCGAGTGATTTCTTCTCCCATCAGATCATCTTTTATGTCAGTTATGCATCAAGTTACATACAGATTTGGGAGACATTCCTACTTTCGGTTATCTAGCTTTATGATGGTTGATTAACACTCATACAGCTAGATAACCAAAGACAGGAACATACTCCATATGGTATATGCCATGGTATGTCTGAGGGCTCCTAGAAACAAAGACAATTATTATGATGTTGCAGCACAAGCCTACATTAATCCCTAATGTTCAGTGGTGCAAAGGTGAATACACCCATCTTTAACACTAGAGCTTGTATATCAGCTTTGCAGCTAGAATCTATAGTGGGTCCTTGGCGTGCACCATCTCAGCAGTATACAAATACTTCCTAATCTACCAATACAAACATGTACTGTAGCAGCATATACAATAAGATTACAATGTCCCATTTCAGTGAGACCTATACATGAAACCTATACATTTTCTCAAAAGTTGGCTTCTGGGCCTGGATCACAGCAGTAATCTTATTTATCCACATTTTTACTCCATGAGTGAAATCCTAAAACTAAATACTGCTCAGAGTGATTAGTGCTTCATCATTTGTTCACTCACTGCATTCTGCTAAATTCATCTCACCATGAGCAGTAAGCCTACTGAAAGTAGTCTATCCTAGTGGGCCTAGAAGTAAAAAAGAATACATCTTCAGAATATATTGGAGCATGTTCCATCTACTAATGTAATAAGACTAGTTTCTATGAAAATCGTCACCAATTTGCCCTTGTAAGTAACTATATATTTGCTGAGATAGTAAGTAGTCTATTATTTTGTTATTATTGTTTTGCTAATAGGCTATGCCTTAACACTTGGGTCATTGTTATGGATTGCTTTAACACTATTCTCAATATTTATTTCCAAGCCAATGGGTCACTATTATCAGCAAATCTCCAAAACAGCAGGTCATCATTTAACAATTATCGTTTGCTGTTTAACCATATGTAGGCCCCTATCTGTCTTTAATTGAAAATAACCTTATGATGAACTCACGTTTCCCCGATCAGTACGTCTGACGTCAGAGAGCTTAATTGGAAATTAGATGGCAGAAACGGAACCTGCGTCACCTTATGTGCAATCAATGAGAAAACTTTAAGAAATAGCCTATATTGAAAACTAGCAATATATTTTCTTCAGACATGTAGCAATTAGGCCTGACCACAATAAGTTATTATGACTGCAATAAACCAATTCCAATTTAGGCGCCACCACCCCTCCGACTTGATCCGATCATGTCATGACATAACCCACGATCTATTGATAAAGATAGCTATACTAGAAGACTAGTCTTAGCCTACTGCTGAATAACCATAATACTGTAAGCATCATCACGGTCACAATAAAAAGCCTGCAAGCTCACACTTGAAATGTGACAGGGCATTTATTTCAAAGCGACCATGGACTTTATCCTAGTCTCCAGGCCAACCTACCTGCAATTTTGGCAATTATGGTTCTTGACTCACTCCCCTGACTATTGCACGATTTGACAATTGTTGGTGGTCAAGAAGTAGGCCTATTTATAAGAATATTTTCAAACGTGACTATACATCTTGTATGTGTCAGGGGAAATTTAAATAGCCTAATCATAAAAACTTATGCGAGGATGACTGAACCCAAACGCGCTTACTTTTCCATTGTGAGAACGTGTCCCTTGCGTCCACGGTAACTAATCCACGTGTAGGGATGGATGGATGGATGGATGGATGGATGGCTCATCTAGGGTTGTGAGCATGGAACAGGTCTCATAGAAGCCCTGATGTGCCAAACAGGTGACTGCAACCATGCAATCTAACGGTCGCTTTATGCTAGGTGTATTCAGCCGTTGTGGATGCTCATATCACAATGTCTGCTCCATGCTGAATAATATTTGTATCCGTAGCCGAAAGGTCCCTCGGTGCCAGCCTGGTTTCCGTCAAACAAGGTGATCTTTCGCAGAAAGAAGCCTTTAATCCTATGTTACAATCCGCGGTCTTGTTGCTCTGTGCGTATCCGCTAGTGTCTTGACGCTCTCCTCCTCTCCTCCTCCTCCTCTCACTACATGTGACTGGAGGAGAGAGATTTCTTTTTTCTAAATGCTTCCTCCTGATGCTCGTCTGCAGTGACGTCACATTGCCACCAAGTTGCCCACTAGCCAATCACAAATTGTCAGCTCGTATGTGTGTGTGGTGGAGGGTGGGGTGGGCTAATGTTCATAAGGACCATAGACACCCTGGTTTAAAAGCTAAATTAGGATTAATGGAACCTGAAAATAAACACTTCAGGAAAGATTACCACGTATAGGCCCTTAATTGATACAACTAATTGGCAAATAGTGTCCTAGTTTATGACTAACCGTTTACAATTTTTTTTCACATGAACAACAGGAATTCAATTGGCTATAGCTACATCTGTTCAAGCTGCAATTGAAAGAGTTCAAATTGGCATTGAAACATCGATTAACTTTGGAATAACTGATTAGACCTCATGAAGTAGCACACACAGACAGCAGGCGACAGTCTTACTCAAAATGTGTCAATTAGAATCTGACTTTCTTTATATTGGACTGTTGTTCTGTCTGTTGTTGAAGTTGTAGGACCTCTCCGAGCCCAACTGACCGACATGCAGACACCTGAAGCAGATCAGAGGCCACAGCCGTGCCCGTGACCCGTTACGTCACATTTAACCTGGCGGCCCTATTTTGGGCTTGTCATTATAGGCAACTTTTTTTTAAAGTTTCCAATTTAAAAAAAAATATTATCCCAAAATTTCTAAACTATTTGAATAGGGCGTATTAGCCTATAAGATCATGTCCCCTCCCTCCATCTACTCCGTTGACAATAGACCTACATTTCAAGTGGCTTTCCAGTGCGTTCACTTAAACCTATAGGGTTCCCCAGGGCCCGGGGTCTAGCCAGCTTGACCCCCCCCCCTCTACACCAAATATGTTCCCTGAAAATAGCAGATATATTAGGCTACTAAAGGAATTGTCATGCAAGTTAGGAAAGTTGTAGGTACGGTAAAAAAAAAAGATTGTTAAAAGGATAACACAAAAAGCCCTATTTCAATTAATTAAGAAAGATATACAGATCATACACATTTGATCTTACTCTATAGTTTGATCTAATCATAATACAAAATCCGTCACCTCCTCTGACTTGTCAATAGGCCTATGGCAGGTTGAGCTGAGTGTTCATTATGAATAAGAGTTCATGTGCCGCCATGCAGCCATGGTATGGTGTCGTTCAGTTAGATTGTGAGTTTTCGTTCCAGACAGGCTGCCCTGCATCAGGTGATTTTACAAATGTATTCACATTATTTCCTTGAAGGTGTGCAGTGCTGCTATATTGAACCACGGGTGGGAGTGTAAAGTAAACGTCATTATGCACAGTAAGATTAATAAAGATATTTTTTATTTTCTTAATTAAAAATGTGGTTTTCAGTGCTGCAGCCTAGTCTAGCCCACAAGCTCCAAAGCACACCGTTATAACTACTAGCCGTAGGCTACTAGACTATAGGCTACTAGATTAAAAGGAACGTGTTCTTTTTACTTTGCTAGTTGATACTAAAAATTAACACGTGGTTGCATCACACATACGTCTACAATTAAGGGAGTGTTGGGCCTAACTAAACTTCATTATGCACAATAAGACTAAGATATTTTCTTAATCTATTTAAGATTTTTAGTGTTGGCCCCTCTAAAGCTCATGAGATCCAAAGCTCACCTTTATCACTATTAAAATAAAACATTAATAGTTTGAACTTGAACTTCTGAGAGCTATGCCAATGAGTTTAAGAGGTGCCTCAAAGTGGGTGAAGGTCTATATAGGCTATACTATGCTAAATAATATGTTGCATTTTTTGATTAATATTCTGTTTTGCATATCCCAAACATTAACTTCTATTTCATAATTAGAAAGAAGAATGGGTTGCTCGATAGGCTGTGGTGGAAAGTCTGGTGACGCGAGGTTAGGCAGGCTATGTGAAGTCAGGTGTATTGTGTTTGTATTGTGGGGTTATACCGATCTCTAGTGCCATCTATTGGCCTATTCTATCAACTGAAATATAGACTGTTTCCCCTCATTTCGTTGTCGTAGGAGCCTTGAGGATAGTATAGCCTACATCAACATATTATATTTGTGCATGTATGTTATGTCAAAGGGGGGGGGGGGGTGGGGGGGGGGGGGGGGGGGGGGGGGGGGGGGGGGGGGGGGGGGTAGAGACATACAAATGAAAACAAATTTAAACACATGCATACAATTTCAACATAGTAGAGTTACACAACTAAAATATCACAAAACAAATGGGTTCCGAATATTTTGTTACAACTCATCTAATTGGGGTTGTTGAAAATGTGCAGTTGTTGGCTGATGAAAAATCAAGGATCACGCACGGCGCACGCACTCTCTCTCTCTCACACACACACACACACACACACACACACACACACACACACACACCACACACCACACTCTTCTTTATTAGGTCTATATGATTTTAAAAAATGCTTAAATTTCTAATAATGCCTTAAAACAAAGACTTTAAAGCAGTCAGAAGATTGGCTCGCACAGAAGGCACATTTCAATAAAACTCAGTGAAGTTATTAAAATGGCACAAAATAGGGACAGTGATGGAAAAGCATAAGTTTCCAAGTTATTGTAGCCTATGTGAAAAAGGCCTACGAGGCTACGAAGGCATATAAACCAAACAAATGACCATATTGATCAGCGGCAGGGGAGTCACATTTCGGCACATTATAGGCCTATTCAGTTCAGTAGCATTATCATGTCCAGTTACATAAAACCCATGAAATCTGGGGACCCATTCGGTAAAATAAAAGGAAAAATCCCCAGCAGAATCTGTCTCGAAAGATTACATAAAACATGAACCATTAGCCTGACTGACTAATTGACTAACCGTTTGCAACAGTGTATTATATTATAATACACTAATTTGCAGCAACCTACGAATGAATAAATAGCCAGTCTAAGCTACGTCCAAGCGTGTTCCCCTCAGTAACTGCTAAAGCTAGCCTACGTTATGTTATGTATTATCAATTATATAAACTAACACAATAAAGACTAGCCTATGGGAGGTATTACAGTTGGCATGTCCTCAGCACATAGGAGCCATAGTGGCTGAGCCATTAATTAAAAGACACATTCAGAATTCAGTTTCAATGACTGTTTAAGTTTCTAAAATATACTGACATTTGTGAAATGATAAGTTAAGATGTGGTGAATTGTAAAACCTAACCTTTTCCACAGGTATTCTTTTATGTCCTTACAATTATGGTTGGAAGTGCAGAAAAATGGGAGTAGAGAAGTTTGGAAATGTATAGCTTATAACATAATAATACTCCCAATAGTAAAACATTAGAAAAATAAAAAATATATATATTGCCCCATTATTCTTCCATGGCCCGACATGTGTTTTGGTTGTCAGTAGCTATAATGGTAGTGGTGCCTAAAACATGATCTTTAATAGAGCAGAGGTTTCTCTAGTTTATTCTGTTCTGCAAATAAATGTGTCCCAATATTCCACAATGCTTTTGAGACATTGAGACGGCAGGAGCATTACTTAACTAAAAACCACCAACAGTCATGATGTAAATGATTTCAAGGTCAAAGTCGATGACACAATTATCTCTAGCAAAGAAGAGATTACCTATTTGGGTTGTGTTCTTGACAAATACCTGACAGGTGAAAGCATGGCTACAAAGGTGGTCAAAAGAGTAAACCAGAGAACCAAATTTATGGGCAGAGTTTCCTCTTTTGTCAACCCTCAGGCCCTCAGGACCCTCTCTGGGGCCCTGATTCAACCACTTTTTGACTATGCTTGCACCTCCTGGTACTCCAACACCTCAGTGTCACTGAAGAGTGCTTCAAACCTCCCAAACAAACTGATTCGGCTACTCCTCGGATTGGGGCCCATGACCCACCTTTCTCCCACCCATTTTGCCAGCCTAGGCTGGCTCAGGGTGGAAGACAGGGTTAAACAACTAAAAATGGGACTGGCCTTCAAAATTGTAAATGCAAATTTGCCCGATATGCCCCCTATTCCCGCATATCTGAGTAAATACCTCCAAAAGGTTAGCGACACCCACAGTCACAATACCAGAGGGAGCGTTAACAACAATTTGGTACCACCCACCCATAAAACAAACATGGGCAAAGTCTCCTTCTACAGCACTGCCACCCAGGATTGGAATAGTCTCCATCCCTCAAAAAATGCAGTTCGCTGCCTTTCAGGAGGCCAAAAGAGGAGGTAGTACCATTTTCCCGTTAGACAGCAGACCCTCCCCCCCCCCTGTTCTTGTACATATTTTCTTCCCCTTTTTTTGGGCGGTGAAACCGCCCCTATAAGTGAGATTTGGAAAAATGTACATTCTCCTGCGCTGTGATCTGGGCCCAGGAAATTAGTAGAATTATCCTGCGCTGTGATTGGCCAATCACAGTCTATTCAGGACTGTGATTTGCCAGTGTCACATGACACATGTGCATAGCCCTATATAAGCAACCATAACTTGAAAAAAACCAAATATTGGTTTTTTTCAAGTTATGGTTTCGTCCATCATAAAGAGTGTTTCAATAAATGTATTTATCTTTTGTACATGATTGGTTGACTCCATTCAGTATTGTGATTAGCTAGCAAGACACCGCCCACTTCACACAGGGTGTGATTTTTATTGTTTTGTTGTACATAGTGTTATTTATTTATTATTATTTTTTTGCTGTTTTTTTGTAATATTTGAACTGTGGTGCCACTATATATGCCTATGAATTGAATACCAAGGCCCTCATTGGAAACAAGTCCGCAAGGACTTTTATGAACGGACCTGTTAGACAAAGTATTTTAAATGTAACTGTGTTGTTTTACATTTTTTTGCCTAATAAAATATTCAATCAAAAAAGTCCGAATTACTAGTCCTATTTCCTATAGGTTTAAATGTAGATGCCATCCTGTATTTCCCTAAAACTGATGAGCTTTCTGTGTATCTCCACCAAGTCATTTTTAACAGGATAATAATGGCATGGATCATGGGAGGAAATAAGCTTTATAGTGTACTAGTGAGGTGAGACCATTAAAACATTGCTCCATTATTCTTTTTATAGGGGTGAGACACATATCATTCCCTTGCAGAGTTAGAAAGTTCAGTTTGAAAAGCAATTCTGGTGCATTACCACCATCTAGTGGTGGGATTGAGGAGTGGAAAAACTCCAAATCCACTCATATATGGGGGGGTATAAGTAGATAATTATCATTATGTGTACAGTAAGATTAATAAGGATATTTTTTTTTTTCTTAATATATTTAAATGTAGATAGTGTTTGCCTCTCTCTAAAGCTCACATGTATCACTAGATTAAAAATAAAGTGTGTTATATAGTTTATAGTTTTCTACCTCACAAATAGTTTTAACATGTGGTTGCATCACACAATTACAATTAAAGGATAATCATAAGAATAAGATATCTTCTTAATCTAAGGTCTTTAAAGTTGGCCTCTCTGTAAAGTTCACATAATCCAAAGCTCACCTTTACCACTAGATTGAAATAAAACCATGAACCTGATCTTCTGAGCGCTATGCCAGGGCCTGAGTTTAAATCATGGAGGGTGTAAATAGCCCAAATGAGCCTTAAGGTGGTTAAGGTCTATAGCTAGACTAGTATGCTAAAGTCCATAGACTAGTTGCTCTCTCTCTCTCGCTCTCTCACACACACACAAAAGAAAAAAAACAAGCAAATGTTTTAATAGTTCAGAGCTTTTTCTTGCAATGTTAGGTGAGCTTGTAGTTCTGCTATTGCCAAATGTTCGCCTATTATGACATGCCTGTATAGGGGCCCTAGGGTTCATGTGATTAAATTCGTTTAAAATGTGTTTGTCAATACTTATTCAACAACTATTGTATTTACAGAGTGAAAATGTCTCCAGCCATAACAATCAAAATCAACAGATGACTGCAAAAGAAATAGTTTTTGATTTATCATTAAAAAATATATTGTGGGAAGAAATTGAATAAAAAAAGCACATTTATTTTTCAGAATGACAAATGAATCAAAGCATTAAAACATGATGACTTTAAAGCCAGATACAAGTTACATTATTTAAACTATGAGCATGAATATAACCTTCGTAAAAGTGCTTTGTATAAGAATGACTGGGTTTCTTTTTTTCATAAAACTATTTAAAAAAATGTATATACACAAGTAAAAAAAGTGAAGAATACAAAAAATAGAAAAGTTAATAGAAAACGAAAGTTTAGGGTCTCAAGAAAATACGTTTCCCATTCTTTTAAACAGGATTCCTTCGCACATCGATCAATGCATTGCTTGAGATTAGTGGTCCAATGTTCAGGCTGGATCGGCGAGACTCTCTGCGGGATTTAACTAGGGGAAGTGATGTAACTCCTCCACCCCAGGGTGCCGTTGCTGTTTGAACGACGCGATTAACAGGAATCTCCCCTGCTGCATAAAGCCGCAGCTCCTCCATAACCCCGGGTTCCTCCGTGGGGAGAGAAGACCGCCTCCACGTGGATGGGAGAGGGGTGTTCACCAGCTCCCGCATTTCCTCTCTGGACTTGGAGGGCTTCTCAGCCTGCCCTGCTCCTCTGCCATTCTCTGCTGGGCTTCGGCTCAGCTTCTCCATGCTGCCAACACCTGCTGATTTGCCATCAGATACCAGCCCATGTAACAAACAAGAACATGTTAGGGAGACTGATGAAATAACATGCAAGTTCGTATAGACAGACACCGCACCACACTAATAATAATATTACCTTTGGCATGTTCCTTTGGCTGGGTGACTGAACCACAAAGCTCCTTGAGTTTGCTGCTCAGCTCCAGGTTAGCTGTTTTGTAGTGGTTCAGTTCCTTACTGAGATTATGGATCCATCCCTCATAATGCCTCTGCCGTCCTGCAAGACCCTCATCCATTTGCTCTGTGAGGGGAGAGAGAACATACCAGGGAGAATAAACACAGTCCCAGCATAAAACACTTTCAAACTGACAACGTACAACAAAGTATAAAATAGGGCATAAGTGGTTAAGCTGTGTATAGCCATAAAGCTTGTTCAGATGTCAAATTGAAGGACAAAAACATATGAAATGGTACTCATGATAGCAGGCACATGTCAAGACTGTTGACCCACTGATGCTTTCACCCCCCAACCAAACCTAAACTTAACAAGACAACTTAACCTTCATTATAATCAGATCTCTAGTTATAGGCATTATCTGTTGAGGATCTGCAAACATGGTCCTTTACAAGCAGGTAACTGACAGCTAACTTTTATAATTGGTCACATGCAGATACCCACCCCGACATTGTTGCAGTAATAGCTGTATGCTCCTTTCGTGCTCCTTCTGCTGTTGCGTGAGTCGTCGATCTGTGTCTAGCTGCGTACGATCCAGGGCATTCTCTAGCCACTCCACCAGCTTCTGCTGCTCCTCCCCCCGCATTTCCAGATCAGCCAAGGCCAGCTGGAGTTTACGTTCCTCCTCACGAAGACACACCACCTACAGTCCACAACACACATTCATATTTTGAGCATATAACACACTCTGAGCTCTATGAGACTATAGGATTTCCAAAACCTGAAAGATTTTACACCTGCACTAACCTTAACCCAACATCTCCAAGAGGAGATGAAATAAAGGGGTTCTGGAGGCCCCTCTCCTTGAAATATTATAAATGATAAATCACCTACTAATTTGACTAGCCCCCCCCCCCCTCCACACACACACACACACACACACAAAATAAGGCTTCCCACCTTGTCAAAGTACTTGCACAGCAGAGCTCTTGTCTCAGAGGCAGATAAATAACTGAGCTTGGCCATGAGGTTCATTTCCCATTGGGAGAGCATGCTGGCAGAGGCCCTCAGCTGTCTCTGCCTTTGAGTGATGGCCTCGTTCTTGTACTCGATGGCTGCGTCTAAAGCCTCGATCGCCTCGTCCAACTGGAACAGGGTACGCTCCTCCTGAAGAGACAGATGGGGCAACATGCATTACTGGATATTTGAACTGCAGTTACATTGCTAACCCTGGATATTTGAACTACAGTTACATTGATACCCCCCCCCCCACACACACACACAGGTACATCATCCACCTTTCTCCTTCTAAATGCCAAACTAGACCAAGCCTACTGTTGCCTGAAAACAGAGGTCACAGCCCTTAGGCTAGGATCAGCAGTGATCCAAAGTGCACTGATGGTTGCCTCCTCATTTTGCACAACAACCAGATTATAAAATCTTATACCTTAGTGCTGATAATAGGTGCCCTTTCCTTAGTAAACAATCAACAGAATCAAGGTCTGTAAAAGAGAGGCGCCAACAGTGGACACGGTGCCATTAGGTTTCATTCCGTTGTTGGTCTAATGTCTGACCTCCGGGGAGAGCAGGTTACCCTGCCGAAGCTTATCGTCCAGCTCCACCCGCTGTTTCAGAAGCGTGTCCTTTTCTTGCCGCAGGTTGTTGATCTCTTGTCGGACCTGCTGTGAGTCCTGTGCACTGCTGCTGCGGAGGAGACCGTTTCTGTCACTCAGCTCCCGCTCTAGAGACTCAATACGTCCAGACAGGGTCACCAGGTCCTTACTGAGGGCCTGCAGGGGGAGGTGCCAGGAGCACGTTATAATTGATACTCAAACATTTCCACTGTGAATGAAAGGCGTATGTGTGTGTGTTTACCTGGCTGGAGCGGAGTCTTTTGGTCTCCAGTCCGCTGCGTTCTTGCAGCAGAGCCTCCTTCTTCGCCAGGATCTCCTCTCTTTTAGTGAGCTCTCCTTCTAGGTCCTCCAGTCCTCTCCTCTGTTCCAGTACCTTCTCCATCTCCTCATCCAACCAGCGCTTCTGCTCCTCGATCTTCTGCTCAGAGTTAGCGCATGCACACACGCACACACACAAAATATGAGTACAACCACACAAACACTGTACAATTATGTATATCTTCATGACACAACGTTGCTCAGAAGTCAAAATCAAATATTAGTGCTTTCCAGGTTCTTGTCCCACCTGTTGCTCCTCTAATGAAATGACTGAGCCGTTACTGCCACTGCGTCTCTGTTTTTGGAAGGCAGCAATCTCCTCTGTCTTTATACGCAGTATTTTCTGTTGCTGCTCATTCTTTATCTCCAGTTCCTAAAGGGAGAGATAGTATGGTGGAGAGGGGATGACAATTAATCAATTAATTGTCATTGACACTTTTAGGCTGGTTTCACATTTCGTTGCTGTCGAGCAGAAATCTCGTATCTCCATATTCCCCCCCCCCCCCCCCCAAAAAAAGATCTGTAAATTAATGCCCTACTTCATCAAGAGTGTCGCCCGAAAGTAGTGAAAATAGCTGATCTACAAGCTCACAACACCTTGCATCGCGACGCATTGTGAGCTTATAGATCGACATTTTTTAAATTATAATAAAAAAGGAACGGTTTCGGACATACAAGGTGTATGTCCCGACAGCAACGATTTGGTACAATTGCTTTGAACCGTGGCAGAGTACGATTGCCCCTCCCCCACCGGTCAGCTTTCACATTAGTAATGCTTTTCTGTACCCGAGTACACTTGCGAGGGAGTTGATCTATGATCCGTTGATTGAGTACAAATGTTGATCCGTCCCCGCGTACGGTGCACTAATGTTCACACTCATCAAAACATCTGGTAAGTGGACCCAGGCCCGGATCCCCGTTGTGAATCCACACCAATGGGGTAAGGACAAGGCCCTTCCAATCAACAACAATTGCACTGGTTGAATTTAACTGCTTCCAGCTTGAATGCCACCCGCTCAAATCATGTTTGCAAGACTTGTGGAATTGCTACCATCTGTTCACTGTAACCAATATTTGAATCTGCTCTGTATAATTAAACAAAAAAATAACCTTACACTGCAGCACAAAGCCTAAAAAATCCAATTGGCACAACTGACTAAACTGAAGTCCCTTTACATTACTTTTAACATCAAATTTAAATGTAGGCATTTTACAGACGCTCTTATCCAGATTGTCTTACAAAGTGCAAGGACAGTGAAAGGGCCACGTACATATGGAAAACAAGTGGTGAAAGAATTATACTGACAGGAGAACAAGGATATGCTTCAAAGTAACTAGGAAGTAAACAACTTATCAAGCATCTAAACAGTCGTCTAGGTAGAAGTACCAGGGTAGAGGGACGGTAGGGTGAAATAGAGATGTTAGGCATGTTAGGTGTGTTGTTCAGATACATGCTTGGTATGTTGCTTACTTGTCATGTTGCTTTGTGGCATATACTTGTTCGCCAAGCACTCAAACTTCTTGACCCACTAACTACGTTCAAAGAACTTACTCCGACCATGCAAGTCGCTTTGAATAAGAGACTGCTAAATGTCAAAATTGTTGGGTGAAGGATGATTGAACGCAGCCTGGCTAGGAGGTACATAATACTGCCACCCTGCTGCAATGGCACGGCGGGTTATGTCATGACACCACCAGAAGGCTGTTTGTTCTCCTGAAGCGGACAATTAAGGCGTCGGTGTTGAGGCGAAGCCACACCTTGACTCTGTGCGTCCTTCGTTGCATCTCGGTCTCTAGACGACGTTTCTGCTGGCTCTCCTGACGCAGCCGTCGCTGCAACTGTTCTTGCTGCTGCCTCATGCTCTGCACGCTGCGTTCCAGCTCTGTCACCCGACGTTCGCTCAACGCAGGCATGGAAGCCAGACGAGCGGTGTCCCTCTGACGCTGGCTGAGAACCTAACAAGCAGTCACACACACGTTGCTATTCAGATAGATGATGCTCAAACCAACCTTCTGCTTGCCCTGAAGAAGGCCATTTAGGGTCATAAAATGTAGGAATGGACAAAACTATTTGAAAATTCATGTCATGTGACTGTATATTATTTAAAACACATTTGAGAAACCAAAAGAAAACAGCATGTGTATAAATCTATATGTGTAAGAGTCGAACCTGAACTTTGCTCTGAGCGGCAGCTATCTTCCTGCGACACTCCTGTGCTCTAGTCCTGTCTGTAGCGCTGGTCTGCCGTTCCGGCTTCTCCAGATCCTGCAGCTGTCTCTGAGCTTCCTGTAACTCCTGCCGTGCCTGCACAGCTTCCCCCTCCAGGGCAGAGATCTTATGGCTGTACTGCCTGTTCAGGGCTTGCGCATCTTTACCTGTTACAGTATGTTATGTTATGCACACACACACACACACACACACACACACACACACACACACACACACACACACACACACACACACACACACACACACACACACACACACACACACACACACACACACACACACACACACACACACACACACACACACACACACACACACACACACAGTAAGTTAAGAACAAACTACAGTAGAGACCCTCTCTATGAAAATTATGCTGCTCAGGGTTATTGAGGGGTTATTGGGATGTGTAGTTTATGAGGAAAGAAAAATATAGACTTTAATTAAAAAGAAAGCTTCCACTACATTTTGCGACACATACGGTTTCAAGGTTCTCTGATCTAGACTTAATAAATGTTAACAATACTATATGTGTATATATTATCCTCAACCTTTTTGCAGTTTAAAGCGATGATGCCACCAGCTAATAAGGTGGAAAGAAGATGGAAGATGGTAGTTTCAAAGGAACAAATGAAGATGGGACTATGGCAGCTTCACAGACAAACCTATTATCTATGTCTATTACAATAAAAAACTGACAAATACAAGTTTGAACTTGTCAATGCTGGACACCCATACATTGTATTTTGGTGGTCTGTGCCTCGCTCATCATTTCGAAAATAGAACCGTGCTCTGAAAGATGCGGTTTTGACACAGCCACTTGATGACTCCAGTGTGACTACAGCCGGGTTAGTTTCTTCAAATGTCTTCGCCAGAAATAGCCGCATTGAGATGTGACGTTGTAGATTTGCTATTTTTGGGAAATGTTCCCCACAGAATCGAGATGCAGGGGTTCAAGTGGTTAAGAGGTTCGTACTGTACCTGTCTTGACTAGCTCTTTGATGAGTTCCTCCTTCATGCGGATGGTGACAGATAACTCTCTGATCTTCTGTTGGGCCTGGAGAAGACCCGACTCCGAGCACCCCTCAAAACCCTTCAGACTATCACGTACAGTGGTGTCCCCTGCATTGGAGTAGGCTGTATAGAGAGAGAGATGAAAGAGCGTTGTATTGTGGACTGGAATGTGGATTTGAATGCTGTTGTGTTGCTTTCATGTGATATAAGCATGTTCTTATTGTCTCTGCTCTAGCAAAGGCACATTTTTCCATTGGGACGATAATGTTTCTATTCTATCCTATTTACCAAAAAATACCAATATTACCTGCATGCCTTCTACAGTACATCTTCCATATTTTTATCCGTTTGAGGTTAGTTAGTTACTTAAGAAGTACCATCACTTACACCCTATGTATACTTAGTCGACCACGGTCCCCCAGGGCAATGTAGTCTGTACTTAAGTTGGTCTGCTCCTTTTTTCCCCTCTACACCAAATCTCTTCACCTGAAATTAGCCATATTCCCTAAAATTAGCCATCTTCCCTACAAGCTCACAACGCGTTGCAGTTTATAGCTTATACTATAATATTCGCACCCAGAATACGGACGCTTTCCGTGATCACCGTGAGGACGGTGATCACAGAAAATAATTTGTGACTACTTGAAAAAGGTATTGTTAAAAACGCTGGCACTAGCTGTACCCTGTCTTAAACAAGACCAGGAGACCTGGTTCTGCCAGACCCAGAATGAAGTCCTAGTATGTAACACACCTACAAACCACTTTATAATACTTGTGACATAATAATGATGTCATGAATAGTTCGTGACGAAAGGGGACGAAAGGGGGACAGACTTTTTTGGCTGGGGCCCGGGGACAAAGTGACAGACTTTTTTTTGGCTGGGGCCGGAGGACAAAGTGACCATGCCCATGTATGGACGAAACAGGTACAAAGCCTCATGTAAGCCCGACCCCTTGGGTCTGGCAAAAACCTCTGGCACTCAATGTGTTAAACGTCCACGTACGTATGTGTTTTTTAATGTCACTCACACCCACCACCTGCCTGTTGAGCTCCCAGGAATAAACAACAGAGCTACATTATACTGTAGCTCCTGCTTTTATTGTAAAAACGCTCTAACAACAACTCTAAAAAAAAACTAAACACACCATACATATCTTTACACTTAGTAGAAAAGCAGCCAACTCCCTATTTTAAAAGGGATGAGATGGTTTTGTTTAGTCAACCTAATTAGTTAATGTTAGCAATACATCCGCAATGAAAGGAACTTTTCATTGCAGCATATTTTGTTGTCATTAAAATGTCTGTGATTGAAGATAGGATATCCATGCAGTATGTATTGCACTAGTTAGCAAGTCTTCAGCAAACAATATTAACAAACAGCCATAGATTTCTATTAGAAATTATTCTAATATACAGTAACAATGGTCACAATGATTATGTGGTTGCAGTACAAGCAAAGAAATGAATGAAACAAATGAATTAATTAAACCCCAGCCTCAACTGTGATGTAACAAATCATAATGTTATTTGGACCAGTTGCTGAGAGAGGAAGGTCGGAGAACTAGAAAGACACAAGACAACGTTCTACAAGAAGAAATGTGCACACTGTAATGAGAGAACACACAACACTGTCTTTTTGCTCCTCTGAATTCTCAGAATCCTCAAAAAGTTCTACCTCTTATGGCGTATGCTATGGCCTTTTCATTTATTTCGAACATTATTAAAAAATAAATGAGAAAAGACAAAGGAAATAAAAAGGAAGTAATAAAGAAAGTGCCAAAGTTATCTTAACTCATTCACTGCCAGAACTTTTTTTTTTTGCGTTTGCCCACTGCCAGAGATTTTTAATTAAAAAAAAAAAGTACTCAGGAGCCGAGATACAAAATGTTTAAGTTTTAAGTTAACAAGGAAGTGGATGGGAGTCTAGATCTTCAACAAATCATATCTCCTTGGTCTTTGGGTTAAAAAATAAATAAATAAATAAGAAAAAAAAAAAAGGGGGCTTAAAGGACAAAAGTCGTTTTAGTCGTTCTAGGCAGGGAATGAGTTAACATCATCGAAAAAGGAGTAGGAAGAAGTTTTGTGAAAACTTGTACTCTCTCTCGTTTGGAACAACTTTTGAGTATTGTTCGGTAATAATAGGAGGATTATAGCAGGATGGTAGACTCACATGCTTGTTTGTTGCAGTGTAAAGAGTATAGCTGGTCTGAGACTTGTGGCTGAAATATCAGCCCTTTACTTCCTGCTGACAGCATATCCCTCTTCGTCCAAGTAAGGTTCACCTGTCTACAGGAAACATATGATTTACATTACCAAACAAACTACTCTGTAGTTGTTGCTGTGTTGCCGTTGTATGAGGAAGGACTGATTGCTTTAATGAAGTATTATTTTCTTAAGTAGAACACTAAAACAACAAATCCAAGTCATATTGTAGCTTGATTAAGTGTGATTAAGGTGCTGAAAGTGGTATTTATTTTCTTAAAATAATTGTTTTATAGCTCTATAATCCAATAGTAACTCTTGCTATAGAGTGTTTGTTCAGTAACAGCGGTCTCCCTGTCTCTCCAGCTCTTTTCAGGTCAGATACCAATTTCATCTAATCAGGAGAGAGACAGACCTCATACAGGATACAGAATAAACATTCACTTACAGCACCTTTAAATTCCCTTTATTTTTGCATGGCAAAATACAAATGAAAAGTGTTGCAACCTGTTCTGGTCATCATCAGGGTCAGATGTGACCACACCAGCATGTAAGACCTAGCAGTGCTTCAATCTATTCTTTAGGTTTATTTCAACAAATAAGACATACCAGGGAAACAAAGATGAATAAGAGGCTCCTTGCACGCAGAAAAAAAAGATTTAATAAAGCTTAAATAGGCGCATATGAAAACAAACAAAGGGGCCACAAAGCAAAACATGAACACGTTTCAACACGCATCTCAAGCAACAACTTCTAGAGACGCTGAATTCAAAGAGGCCTGTTCATTGTTGTTTCCCTGGTATGTCTTCTGGACATTTTTGGAGGCACTTAATTTTCCACAAAGGGTTTAAACAAATAAGACATACCATGTGTGACCTTACTAATAGTCAAATATCACTTCATTTAACATGCAATTCATGTGCCAACATGGCAGAAACATACTTGCGTCTTTCCCTGGTTAGGTTGGTTTGCGTTTCCTCTTCGCCACAGTTTGTCATTTCTTCTTCCTCTGGGTCCTGGTGTTCCTCAAAGATATTACCATAACAACACTGTTCCTGGTCCCCCCATGGTTCATTACCACAACCCACTGGACTGCTCTGTAACCGCAAGCACACCTCTACACATTAATACAGTTCTTCATATTCAACCACGATTAAGCAAGTTATTTAAAAGATCAGTATGACCTTTAATTATGTTATCATGTGTATTACTCCATGGGTTTCAAACAAACAAATAATCCCATCTTTTCCCTAAAATTAATAATGTTTATTTTATTCAGAATGTTGTCAAAGCCTGAAATCTGATTAGTTGCTTATTTGTATGGCAGTGGAAAATAGAACTAGATGTCTGTGTTGCTCTACCACGGTTCAATATGTATTTATTGAAACCACGGCCATGCCGCCATGCACACGTGTCTTAATAAATATCCCACTTTCAGTCATTAAAGACAACACAAGATGGGGCAATTCCAAATGTCCACCTTACTGAACGTTCCACAGCTAGATATGTGCGTAGAACATATTAATAAATGAGTGGCCATGCACCTATTAACATTTAACATTTCAAATGTATCCAGGCAACTAGACATTTAAATCCTTGACGACGGTGATTAAACTAAACGGGATAAGCTTCCAACTGCAATGGAAATATCCAAGTACAGATATTACACATCTCTAAACTCTATTTTCATCTCTTTTTCAAGGTTAATTTGATTCATTACTAGAGCAATGACATCATTGCCATCAATAATGCTGTATGTGGGAGTCAATTAGTAAGGGGTCTAAAAAATAGCTGTCGTCCTGGACCGTTACCTGTCTGGCTGTCACTCCATTGTGGCTGTTGCGCCGCGTGGAGCCCAGAGGGGCAGTGTGAGGCCGTGGTCTCAGATGCAGACCCAGTCCCAGTAGCCCTGGTGTAGACAGCAGACACTGCAGCTCTGCTATCAGGTCCTGCTGCTCTTGTAGCTTATCACTCTGAGAGAGAGAAGACCACCAATGATCACACTCACACACACAAATATATAACATGATGATGAATCACAGACATATAACACCAATAGAACATCAAAGGATGAAGCTGGTCTGACCTGTTGCTTGTATTGCTCCATGGCATCCTCGAGGGCTGCGAGGAAGTCTATGTTCTCTTTCTCCAGCTGCTCGACCTGGGCTTGAAGCTGGGTGATGCTCTCCTCCCTTTCATTTTCATGGCTCCATTTCTCCCCTGTAGCCTCTGGGTCCTGGTCCTAAACCATAGTTATTATGTATCATAAGTCTAGTCTAAAAAATACAGTCAGAAAAAGAAAGAAATACAAATAATAATAATCATGTGTAGGGGGAAACAGTTACTATAATTGAACTAATTGATGTAATAAATAATCTAAAATATAATACATGATCGATTTTGGGGGGAATTGTTTTCCTTCCAAAATGTTAAGAAATTGTGAAAATAGTAAGTAAGCTTATTGTAATACATAACACCGTTGTACGACAAAGGATATATATATATATTTTAAATGTTTATTATTTTTGCAATAGCGGTTTCTTTTTTTTGCATTGATTCGTTGATATATATAAAAAATATCAAGAATATATTTAAAAACGTGCTTCAAGATTATTCAATCCTATTTTAAAATTGCCTAGAGGGTGGGACGACCGCGGACCACGGGCCGTGGTCACAAACGTAACATTCGGACCGTTGCTCCGATCCGCACCAAACTTGGCACAAGCACTGTTCAGGGGTCTGCCATGCAAATAGTCACAAAACAATTCGTGGCCCTGCAACAGTGTTTAACACTTCAAATGGCCATAACTCGGTGAACATTTCTCTGATCAGCGCAATATAGGACTGGATTTGAAGGCCTGAAAATCGAGTCATTGATAGAATAATTGCTAAATAATTGATAGCTGGAGCCATATTTGGTGGTTGCAGGGTAAGAGTATTGATGGGTTCCCAGATTGGGAGTATTGTGACTGTCACCTGATTCTTTAAAGCAATCCTTCCCGTCCTTAATGTAACACTGTCCTCAGTAGAGCTGTTGTCGATGCCGCTGTCCGGTCCAGAGGCAGAGGTCAGGCCGCTCCTCTCCTCCTCCACAGAGTATAGCCACTCCTTCACTCTGAGGCTTTGTTCTGCACTCAGCGCCTCCTCGTTCTGCAACTCATGCAGTAACCTGAGTGGGGAGCAAGGTTATCATAGTTAATGGAAATGAAATTAAGTGAAATAAAAATAACAATAAGGCTTTACAAAAAAAGATAACTGAAACGGTATTGTATGTTTACAAAACTAACAAAAAGATCTGAGAAAAGATTAGTAGCCTAGTATTTAGGGTGGATATGAAATATTTTATCTGTGGCAGTTTTAAATGTGAAACTGTCTTGTTGAGTTATTACAGAATACTTTTTTCTAGCGTTAATAAGAAATAAATACAATGTGCATCTGAGGCTGTCTTGCAACTGTTATTTTGGAGCGCTGTTTTTTTCCACTTTGTAGGTTTCTTGAACTTAGTTGTATCTTAAGCTGAACAACCACTGCCTAAACAAAAAGGAATCCAGAGGAAGCGCACCCGCTTGTTTCTTAAATTTTTCTATCCTTTTAGATACTCAATACTGACAAATGCCCCATATTATTACAAATTAAAAATAACATTAAAAATGATTAAAAAACTAAACCTAAGCCTTTTCAAAAAACACAAAATAAACTAAACTAGCAAACCCTCTCTAAAATCGAATTAAAAGTAATTAAAAAGTGAAACTATAATACCCTTGGAGGGGAGGGCAGATAAAAAATGTAAAACATTTTCATGGATAACAAAAAGCGTGGGAATGCAAGAGAACGAGTTACATGTGTTTACCCATCTGACCATACTAACATTATGGGAAATCAACAGAAATGTCCCTCTAGTCTCACTTTGCATTCAGCGCTTCCATACAGCATAATATGAGGCATCTAAAACAATTTTAATCTTAAAATGTGTAACAATCAACATGTTTTTTTTTTAAAGGCACATTACCCCAAATGTATACGAACAAATCCCACAGGGCTTAAGCAGATACTAACACACTAAAGAAGGTATCAATAGTATCAATTCAAGAGACAATTTGTGTCAATACCACATAAACATAATAGGAGTTAAAAGATGGTTGAGTAACATCTTATATACAACAGTCTCGTTGCTGTCCGGCAGAAACCAGCTAACTCAATTCTTCCGCTTTTGCAATTTTTTCCATACATCAGTGCTATTGAACACCCTTTACGTCTGTGTGTTGATTAAAAGAATATTGAACCAATGAAAAGTATTAAAAAAGGGCTTCTGACAAAACCAGCTAACTCCATTGGATCCTCAAACTTTCTGCTAAACCAGCTTACTCCACCAAAGGTGGGTGGAGTTAGCTGGTTTTGCTGACTCCAGGCTCCACCCCCTTTTGACCTCCAACCTCATTGTGAGCTTGGAGGTCCATTTAGCTGCACTAATCAATGATGAACTAACTCCACTTTTTGTTTTGTTTTAGTCATTTCCTGAAAAATGAACATTTTGGAGTTAGCTAGTTTCTGCCGGACAGCAGAGATATAGTAAATAATGTGGTTATGCTGTAACCTGTATGCAGTATCTGTACAGGTCCTGTAGTGGGCACTCTGGGCCTGCAATCTACTCATCTCTGCCTCTCCATGTCGAGGTCTCCTGTGTGGATCGGCATGCGAAATTATTCGGGTCTCAGATCGCTGACGGTTTTCCAGGGCTCGGCGAAGGGCCTTGATTTGTTGCTCCAGCCCCTCCACCCGGTCTGGCTCGCCCTTGCAGTTCACAGTAGCCCGGTTCTGAATGTTCCGAGCTCGCTTGGCATAGTTCAGTGTATTCAGACTCTCATCAAAGTCTGCCGAGGACGGGCTGATGCAAGCAATCATCAGTGTTTTAGAGTTTCCTCCCAAAGAGTCTTTTAGGATCCTAAGTGAAAAAAGCCACATAATCAAACAAAAATAATAACCTCCAACACTGGTAAGATACATACAGTATATGACCACTTAAAACTTAATAATTTGTTGAGCAGGGTCCCTCATAGGTGTATATCCTCATTTCTGAACAAAGTACCTGGTAATTTTGGAATCTCTGTAAGGTATATGGGTGCCTTTCCTCTTGGGGTCCCCCAGTGCCCCTATAACATTTCCCAAAGCCAGCAGGCCACTGTTGATCTGAATGCTCTCCTTCAGCCTTTCCCCGGTGTTCCCTGTCCGCAGAATGCGCTCCGACCCTGCCAGGTCCACAAAGTGGAATTTGGAGTACAAGACATGTGGCCCAGCACCTGCAGTGCTCCCAAAAAGTCGCGAGCCACCCCGACGCTGGTCCATATGCACAGTGAAAATGGTATGGGAACGGCTGGAATGGGGATTCATTTGGGTTGCTCCTGTGTGCCTGGCCGTGTTTCCCGACTCCAGCAGGCTCAATACCTCATCGAGACCTTCCACTTCACACTCTTTCACTCCACATAACACTACAAGGTTATGTGCATGCACACAGAGACACAGACAATCATGGTTACTGTTGTTGACCTGCACAATATTTCATTATCAACCAAGTATAAAACAGGAAAAATACTTTTATGTAAATAATATGAAACTTGTTGACATTGATCCTTACCTATGTTGCCTTTATCCTCCCTGATGTTAATTTGCCTACTGGCAGTCTCCACTTCCAGTAAGTCCTTGAACTCCTCTTTGTAGACCTCCAGGTAGGAAACTCGGACAGAAAAGTCTGTGAGGTCATTCTCATCAAGCAGCTTGAAGACCTCTGCAACAGCTCTGGGGATGATGCCCTGCTCTTCATCCCTAAATGAAGCTACACATGGAACAACATGGCCTTATATATTCATAATACACAAAGCAGGGGGGGTTTGTGCTACTTAACCTGAAGAAGAGTCAGAGTGAAATGCCTGATTTAACCACTTTAATCCTGGTGACCCTATAAAATCTTCCCCAAAAACATTGTATGTTAAAATAGGCAATCTACAAGCTCCTAATGCGTTCGCGATGTGACAAGTGAGCTTGTAGATCACCTACTTTCGCTATTCGTCGTATGACCAAGTGCATACAGAGCTTAAATGGTTAACTTACAATTACAAGTAACAGTACAATGTTCACTCACTTGTGCTTTCTTTCAGTTCTGTGGTCGTGATCCTCAAATAAAATAACTGAAAAACTGTGTTATCCTCCTTCTATTGGTTGTATCCTCTCTCTTTCTCTTCATTATGCATTTGTCCAGTGGACAGCATTAATCAAAACAATTTATCAGTGAAATGCTTAAGTGTGATTAACATAATGCATTTCAAATGATTTTTTTCATAACCTCTTTACGTAGAGCTGCATTCGACTTCAGAGCCTTCACCAAATGTCAATGTGGGTGTAAATACTGCCTTTGCCTCCCTTATTTACTAAAAGCGACAATAACCGCTTAGTTTAGTTCATTTAGGGAGACTCAACCAATCAACAAAAAAAACACAAAAGAACAGTGGGGAAAAAGAAGGTCCCAATAGGTCAGAGAGAAAACAAAATAGAAGAATGAGGGGAAAAACCATGAAATGCACAAAAAAATTAAGTACCTCTTGTTTCATGCATTACATGGTTTCCCACATTCTTCAGTTCTTTTTAACACATCAATCAAACCCAGCCATGTATCAAACAACCACACCCTGGCCCACCTGAGAGTGGTGCCCTCAGGTTGCTTTCAAGTGGTATAATTTGGAAACAAACTATAAATCCTTTGCATTATGAGTGGAAAGGGCAGCGCATAACATGTTGAGGATAAAGCACATCACCAGAGCCAAGCTCCCAGCAGATTACTCGTCAGCTACAGTGTAAAATCCTGAATGTTCATTTAAATCTGAAAGTGAACAAATGTCACCATATGGACTCATATTTGTACACTCTCTGAGCTACAAATGGATGAATTATCCCGGAGGATTTTACTATGCAAGTAGAATGCAATAGGAGGAGAACTAACACCAAGCTTTGAACAAGTATCGTCTCAGGCTGTTTTCTAATACAGGTGTTTACGCTAAGGAATGACCTCAAAATTAGTAATCACTGCCATCAGAGTGATTACAAATTGGGGCTCCATGATTTCCTGCTTGCAGTTGGGAAACAGGTTAATTACACCCACATGCACAGGCTATTGCAATTACTACTCTAGAGCATGTGTGTCTGTGACACAGAGATTACCTCCAATGCTCCAATTCTAATCACATTTGGATGAAACTTCACACATAGGTTGACAATCGACCCAGGATCGGAGTCAGTATTCATTAATTACACTATTAATTTCCACCAAAGGCTAATGGAATCAATGTGAAGAAGACGTTACAGCTTTTGAACTAGACAATATTAGGCAAAAGCAAATATCCTGATCCTGCTCTGTTTGCTTGACGGCGCACCCGTTTGTGGATCAGAGGGGGCTAGGCTCCATCTCGCACGCACGCACGCACACACGCACAGAAAGAGAGCGATAACTACATTTGGAAATCAATCAATTCACACAGCAATTTTGCATCTGGCCTGCCCACTCAAGTATGTGAGTAGGCATCACTCTGAGTGTCATTCTAGCTATGTTTTACAATAGGCCAATAGCCATTTGGGACAACATGTTTTTTGTTTACAACTAGTGGTCTGTTTATTTGGTGCAATCAAATATAAAAACAACAACATCAATGTATCAACTTCATGCCGATCGTTCAAGCAAACAGACCATTAGGTGAGAAGATGCACAGAGTGTGTGGGAGAATGAGAATATGTAAACTTACAAATATTGGCTTCTCCAACTGTGTACGTCTTGCCTGAGCCTGTCTGACCGTAGGCAAAGACTGTGGCATTGAAACCCTGGAAGAAGGCCTCAATTAGCGGCTGGACTGACACAGTATAAACCTCCTCCTGGCAGCAAGCTTCTTCAAACAGGAAGTCACAAAGGAAGTGCCGGTCATGGCCCAGAGTAACACGACGCTGTTCTTGGTCCACGGTAATACAGCTCTCGTGGCTGTGCAGACGCTCTTTGGGCAGCAGCGGACGCACTCGGACAGCAACCTGAACAGCGGTGTCCTCTCCTCTGCTCTGCCCACTTGGCACTTTGGGAGACATATCGGCTGAGATTCACTCAGCGTTCTTCGCTGCGACTGCTATGAACATATCATATTCAGCCCACTAGAAAAGAAATACAGATATATTTCAGTCACCAATGTCTTTTCTAATTATGTCAGGTCATGAAATAGCATTGACTATCATAATTCAAAGACCCCCAGTTTGGTTTGCATTAGGCCACGGACCGCTATAACTCTGAGTGTGTACAAATGGAACCAAATGGACCCATATGGGTCCATTTGGTGCCATGTCCACACTCTCTTGAGTTACAGACCCATAAGAGTCAATTTGGTTCCTAATCCGTTTGCTGGGGAACCCCTGGAACCCCCTCAAGGACCCTGGGTCCCCACTTTGAGAACCACTGATGTAGAGAAGACAGCTCTTTTGTCATTAGATTGGCGGTCTGTATACCAATGTAACAGCATAGCACCACAAAATATACACACATATCTAGCTGCAGTAGCTAGGCAACAATCATTGCCATGGGAGCAGCATCGCATAAGACCATGCCAATTAAATTTGATTTGACATGGTAAAATCATGGCAGTTGACTTCCCATATCAAATGGTATATTATTCTCCAGTATCTAACCTACTTCAACATACTGTATGTCTACATGTTGTGTTTATTAAGTGTAGAAATAAGCAATTTTGAATGTAAATATTTCAGTCACTATAGCTGAAAACACACGTTGCTTTTGGTTTAGGGTAGAACCAACATTTAAACATTAAAGATGTAGCTTAAAGCAGTACTATGTAACTTTTTTATTAATAAAATGTAATTATGTCCAACCTTTATGGTAGACTACTAGAGTGTGGTAATACAATATAACTAAATGGGGTATTTTGTGTCCCTGCTCTTCTATTGAGACATTTAGATTGTGTCAAAGGTCATGCCCCCCCCCCCCCCCCCCCCAACTGTTTCATCAACATAAATAAAGATGCTAAGATCACATAATGGACATACAAACAAAAATTCTCCTCGTATTCAAGTCATCTCGGGGTAAGTAAAGAACAGAAATACAGCAATTTATTGTGAACTATACTCATTTAATCAAGAGCATCCTTATCCTTGCACCCACAACAGCAACCTCCTGGGTCACATAATATGATAGGTTACTGATGTCGGTGTAGCACCTAGTAGAACCTCTGCCCTGCCTTGACCTCCCTCCCTGTCATGTGTGCCATCGTCATGTTATGTTACTATTCTAAATGATGTGAACGGATTTACTTTAATGCATCTCCAGAATCATTCATTTACGTACCGCCGTACGACGGTGTCGCTTGTCGAAGAGCGCTGATTTAAGCTTGTAGATCACCTCTTTAAGTCAAGCGACACGGCGATACGACGGAGTATACATTGAAGTTTAAGATTGTCTTTCATCATCACGCACCATGGTCAGTGTTGCCATGTCCGCTTATTATAAGCTATTTTGGGCTTGTTTTTCTGTAAAGTTGCTTGTAAAGTTGATTCTCAAACATTTTCATGTCAAGGACCCCCAAATTAATATATATTTGTAGACCCAACCTTATGAAAATATGTTGTGCCAGATGATCCCCCACACAAGATTTTGAGGATTTGAAAATATTCCTAAATTTTCACTTTTACAAGATATTTATTTGAAAATAGCATAGCATATCTATAATCTCAGAACGAAGATCGGCTATTACCAAATAGCCAATGTTGGTTAGAGTGCTCATGTAGACTAATAGTCGCTTCTTTTGGGCTTGTTTTCATAAACCTGGTTGCTTATTTCTCTCGCACAATCTGGCAACACTGACCATGGTCCATCATGATGGGGTTCGCCCGCTAACTAACAGTCAGCCAAGTTGGATGATGACAATCAATGTAACTTGTTAAATAGCTCGGCACCCAACCTGATTGTTGGTCAACTATGACTACACGACATCACATAAATCAGATGTGACTGACATACATGTACTGTAGCTAATGCCAGTGGTGGGAAGTAAGTACTATATAAGTACATTCGGATTTACTCAAGTACTGTATAGGTGAAAGTTTGAGGTATTTTGACTTTACTTCTCCACTACATCTCAGGCAATTATAGTACTTTTACTCCACTACAATTATTTGACAACTTTAGTTACTTTGTAGATTTTGATTATTACAAAACATACCCCACTTCAGCCCTATATATTATGTCGGCCATTTGTAGCAGATCTACAAGCTCACAATGCCTCACGATGCGAGGTATTGTGGACTTGTAGATGTGCTATTTTCAAAATATTTTGTATACATTTTGAACTTGTGAAATTGGACATTCTGCTCAATGAGTAGGCTACTTTAAGTACACTTTGATGCCAAAACTTTTGTACTTTTACTCAAGTTTATTTTGAATTCCGGGAGTCACTTTTACTTGTAACAGGAGTATTTCTAGTATTGCAGATATTGATACTTTTACTTAAGCAAAAGTGTGAGTACTTTTTCCACCACTGACTGTATGTAGCTAATGCTAGTGAACGTACCTCTCCTGGGCTAACGTTAGCCAGTTAGCAGCTGTCTCAACAACAAAAGCAAAACAAGAGCATGAGGCGGTCTAATAATCAGCCTTTGAGTAGAAATGCTGCTGCCTCTTGCTTGTAATGCTGCAGCTAAACCACACATTTAGGTCAATTAGTTGACTTATCTTCAATTAAAAGTAAACGATACTCACTTTGCTATGTTGCCAACAACATAGATCCTAAAAACTGTGCTTCGGCTGCTGAAGAGAGTTTTTTGGAAGTTAGAAACAGGGGTGGAGCTTCACGTTGGGGGTTGTTGCCATCTGATTTAGTTGTCATCTAGTCCAGGGGTCCTCAACGTTTTTCAGTCCAAGGACCCCTTAGCTGAGAGAGAGTTGAAGCAGGGACCCCCACTACATATTGGATAAAAGATGTAACTTTTTCATAGATTTCATGGATTCATGTTCATGTGTGTTTTCAGACATTTAACCACTTAAACGGTCAATACCTAGTAAACTTGACCTTTCACTCTGTGCTCTGTGTCTGCTCTTTTTTTCCTTGTTTTCCCTCTACACCAAACCTCTTTGCCGAAAATAGCCGATGGTGCTGTGAGCTTGTAGATCTGCTATTTTTCCCTATTCTCTTCAAAATAGGGATGCTAGGGTTCAAGTGGTTAATGTAAATAAAGTTCCCATCACACAAATATTAAGTGGACCCCCTGTAGTAACTCTGAGGACCCGTTAGGGGTCCCGGACCACCTGTTGAAGAACCCTGATCTAGTCAAACACTACAGCCTGGACAACTTTGATAAGACATTAAAGCCGTTTATGCAAAGATGAACAGATTTAGCAAGATAATGACAGATTTTATTATTATTTACAACAACAAAATCACAAGTCTTCCAGAACATTCAAAACAGATTTGGGATATTTCACATTTATGTTTCGGGTAGATCCAAATGTCACCCTTTTATGGATTAATTCTTGAAAAAAAAGGAAGAAACAGAAATTCAGGAAAATTACAATACAGTATTAATTCCTTAAAGTAAAAAAGTAATGAAAATCTTCTATTCTAACTAATGGATGTTTTGATTGAGTCTGTCCTCAGGACCACAATGGACTTTTTTGTGTTATCCTTTTAGCCTCAAAGTATGACTGTAACACATGCTGTTTACATTTCTGACTAATAAAGTATTCTTTCTTTTTCCTTTATTTATTCAGGGAAGCCCATTGAGAGCAAGCTCTCTTTTTAAAGGACGCCCTGATTACAGCATGAAAACAAGTACAGTCATAAAATACAATACATAATGAAAAACAATAACAAACATTTGAACTACATTAAAACAAATCACAGATGCAAATAAATATAGGTTTACATGAAACAGGTGCAGTCACTATCTAATGTGTCCTCAAGAAGCACCCTAAATGTCTCTATGGAGACCAATCGAACCTGAAGTTTGTTCCATCAATCAATCAATAACCCTGGGAAGACTTAATAATGTCACACACGGCTCTAAATCCCACTGCCCTTTCCATTGAGGGGGGCAAATTATGTTATTTGCTTTCAACTGTCACCTGTGTCCCACTACAGTGCTTGAGGAAATTGACAGTCAATTCCAGAAATAAAATTCTCAGTCCAATAAAGCACACCATTGAACAAGTGGACCTTGTAAAGCAGCATCCCATACACAGTGTAAATACATGACATTACAAAGTAACAGATATACAGTAAATTATATCTGCATGAAACGTAATGTATACCTACTCTGTTGCATGACAGTGTTGTGTATAATTTAGGCGTAAGGATACCCATGTAAAATATGTTCCTAATATAACACATGTAGTGAGGTTACATGTGAGGGTTATTTAATAAAATTCACATTCAATTTTAATATAGGACTAGAGGTTTGGGCCACTATGCGGCCCTCACATCTACGTTGCACCGCCGATCCGTTCTGAACTGACTCAGTTTTAATTGCAAGTGTAGTAGCCTAGCCAGGTCCTTTACCTGTTATATTCTTCACCCTTTTAAACGAGCTAAAGTCTTAAAATGTAGAATGAAGACAAATGACTGGTGATATCTCTCTCTCTCTCTCTCTCTCTCTCTTTCTCTCTCTCTCTCTCTCTCTCAAGACATGCGCATACATTATTTTCTCCTTCCTATTCTTCTGAAATCAAAATGTAGCCTACTTACATTCTGCAGGAAGGGTAGGCTACGTTGCTCATCAATGGATGTCGAACGATAACTTTAGTTCTGAGCACATATCTATAATTAAAAGTTATTTCAATATACCTATACCGTAGCTACTTCTCTGGCATGGTCTCTGTGTGAGCGTCGCTGAAGAGGATGACAGCTCTGAAGAGGATGACAGCTCCACGTCTGCAAGGGTTTCCTCAGCCCTGCCACTTTAAACAGCTCGCTCGACAGGTGGCCTAGCTCCCATGACGTTATAACCAAATAAGAGAAAATGTACTTAAACAACCAACCAACCAAAATCTTTCAAGTATAGGCTATAAGATGCATCATATAGATTGTCATATCATTTCCTGTTTTTCTAATTTATAGCCTATAGATTGCTCTTCAAAATTAAATTAAAATATGCGGTTAGATCAAATGCAGAGGACAAATTATAGGTACGTTTGTAAATATAATTTACTTGAAAAATAAATGCACTCTTCACACTTAATTGTTGGCTTTGACTGGAATACCTTATAGATAGGCCTACATATCTATGTAATTATTGGCTTTTGAATAGGCTACCTTACAGATAGACCTACATATCTTTGTCACTTTCCAAGACACACCATTTTATACCATAATATGGGAATATTGCATAAAATGAAAATATGAATTCAAGAGAATATACACACACACACACACACACACACACACACACACACACACACACACACACACACACACACACACACACACACACACACACACACAACATATATCAACATTTTTTTTACAAAAAGGCCTCTGGCTCCATAGACATACGTATGTTCAGGGGGGTTGGTTGTTTGCCCTGCCCTGGTTGGGAAGGGAGCTGTCAAATATATATATATATATATTTGCCATAATAAACTGCCATAAACTATAACAATGTTCTCTGATTGAATAATTATTTTCAAGATGGTTGGGTGAGAAACAATGGCTATTTATAAGACCATAAACTAAAAATTACACCGGTTTGATGTCTTACCACAGCTGTTGGAAACAGAAAATGACATAGGCTGTGTTAGCGATCACACCAGTGTATTGATTTGCCCAGTGCCACTTGTGGCGTGTTCTAACATAAATCCACAGATATTTCTGGCAGAAGAACTAAAATTGAGTGACATCCCCTGGTGGTCCATGTGATGAATGTAGAAGGTGAGAAGACACACAGACAGAACCCTCACTAACTCATGGCTCCTATATCACTCAGCCCTGCCTGATGTGTGCCTCTCAACACAATGTTTGCATTTTGAGACACGCTCAAGTGCTGTGTTTTCAGCCACCAAAGTAGAAGATTGTGATATTATTATATTTTTAGCTCAAATAATTTATGTCTGAGTACAGCTCAATCATGCTATTCTGTTTACTTTTTTATGGCCAAAATATATTACAATATGCTACTGTCTGAGACCATGGATCAGACACTGTCAATTAGTCAGGAAAAATATGAACCTATTCAGCAGTTTACTGTCTCTCTCATCATTTGTCTTTGTCAACTACAATAACACAGTCAGAGCCTCATTCACCTCATTCACTCTCTGTTAATTGGGGCTATTGTTGATTTGATTGTTCAAATACTATGTGCTATAGAGATAATCACATTGAACATGATGTTGTGGGGTGGGACTGATGGCATAAGGGCATTCTCTGAATGTTTAAATGGGTAATGTATAAGTTATTTAATTTTCCAAGCCACAGTAAATACTGAGATGCTCCACAGAGTTATCTATTTGAACGCGATGGTCTAATGCAATGAAAAGTAAAATCTAGAGATTGAAGCATAAGAAATGCCATGCGCCATCTTCTTTGAACACCCGCACAGTAAAATCCACATAATTAAAGATTTTTACCATGTGCAAATAGATCCAATTATCTCTGGGACCCCAATATACATACATGGTCAGTGTTCATTTCACTCTAAGAGTGTATGGAGCTAAATCCATGTGTACACTCTGAGTTACAGAAGCATAAGGGTCCATTTGATTCCTAACTATCAATCATTTAGATTGGGATCCCCTGGAACCCTTTCAAAGACCCCCCAGGGGTCCCTGGACCCCACATTGAGAACCACAACACTTGAACTCCTCACAGGGTTGTCAGGACAGTCTGTCTTCGTTGCCTTGCCTCATGGTGCACCTATGCAGCATTTCGAGTGACCAAGCCAGCTGTTCTTGGGCTCTAAGAACATGCATGGTAGTGCAATGCACTTCTATAGAAATCCCATAGTGTCGATAATTAGACGTCACACACCACTAAAAGCCAATGACTGTATGTGTTGTATGTCCTTGGAGGAATGGCAATATTATCTCTCTTGCCACTGCAGCAGAGAACTGCGAGGCCCTCGGAATGTCCGCCACGGCTGATGCACTCATCCTGCACGTCGGCTAGACAGAACTCAAGGCACAGTCGTTTATTCACCCCCATGATAGAGCGATGCTTGCATCTGTGGTTAACCACATGGTGGACAGTGAGTTGTGTGCATCTGGCAAGGACCACGGCCAAAGAAGCCCCCATGCCAATCAGAGCTTGGCCACGGGTTAATCCGTTAATAATAAATAGATTATATTATATATTAATAATAAAAATCTACAAAGTAACTAACTAATGTTTTCAAATAATTGTAGTGGAGTAAAAGTACAATATTTGCCTCTTGAGATGTAGTGGAGTAGAAGTATTGAAAATTGGAAATGCTCCAGTAAAGAAAAAAAAGAAAAGAAAAAAACTCAAAATTGTACTTAAGTACAGTGCTTGAGTACATGTACTTAGTTACTTTACACCACTGCACTGCCACATAGACCAAATGCCATGACATGATTAGCTACTACTATGACTACTACCGAGGTGTTCAAAGGTGTTCTACTAAAGCTCAATTGTATTCTAATATCAGCCATTCTTTTAGGTTATTCTTTAGTTTGTGTAGGGAGCATAGCGCAGATGCTTCACACTGCGCCAATATTACTGAGAGTACGGTAGATGAGAAGTGACGTCAGTGAACACTGAATTCCGAACAAAAACAAAAAAGCCAAAAAGACACACCAGCACCACCTTGTGGCACCATCTGGCATTGCCACCAACTGACTGTTACCGTAATAAATGATTTTAATCAAAACATGTAAAGGTGCCCAGAAATACCAGGTGCCCTCTGTTCTGGTTACCGTAAAACATTAACCATAACAAGTCGTCGTCTCTTCCCCCCCCCCCCCAACACACACACACACACACACACACACACACACACACACACACACACACACACATGCTGTGGCGTTTGTAACGTACATATTTCCATAAAAACAACCGCATCAACAGAAAATACATCTCGGGCGACTTTTACAAAGGTTACGGTAGGGCATCTCGTGATCTCGATGACGTACACATGCCATATTAGGGCAATGCACCTTGGCGGCTTCTCTGATTGTGATTGGCCAAGCCAACCTGTGGGCCTCGCGGATTGGCCGAGCCTTGTGCCGCTGTATGAGTGTAAACCGGAGCGCGCGGTTTAAACCTTCAGTGTTCTTGCAATACTCGACTCGACCGGTAACGTTGACTGTCTCTTCTTCGTCGAAGCTTCTTCAACTGCCTTTGAGTTCATCACACATCGACGCATTCTCGGAGTATTACGATCCAGCCTTGCTAACCGACATTGTTTCGGTTCTACATTGCATCGGGTGTATTATTATAAGAGTTCCAGAGACTTTGTTTGAGCTAGCAGCATCTTCTTCATCCTGCTATCATGGGTCACCGAGCCAGCAAGCCTCGTCCGGCTCCTGCCAGCCACAGGACCACATCACTACCGTTGGTACCATTTGTTCAGGTAAGCGTCGACATTTAGCGTCTTTTTTAACAAGTAAATTTGCATGAATTGAAATGCATTGTGTTGTTGTATATCGTTGCTGTCAGGCAGAAACCTCTTATCTCCATTATTTTTTTTTAACTTTTTGTGGGTTTCTTTCGTAAATTAACGCCCTACTTGATCACACTACAGCTTCACAACCGCCGTGTTTCGAGCTGGCAGATCTGTTACTTTGCTATTTTTGAACTTGAATCCTGAAAAGTAACAGTTTTGGTTTTTGGACATGAGGTTTCCCCCCGACAGAGACGATATTCACTATAACAATGTGTGGGTTACATGTTCATTGGCCGTTAAAGATGAATTATTACACTTTGTTAGAGGTGTGTAGGCCTACTGTGTGGGTTGTCGGTTGTGTAGGCCTACCTCTTGCCACGATGTAAATCCAAAATATTGAGGAGATATGTAACATACGTTACATGTTCATTAGCACTTGACTCTAAATATTAACGGTGGCCTATTTTTCAAACGGACATGCATTTGGCACGTTTAACTCAGTCAAAAATGTTGATATCACGTACGCTAGAAAGCCGTTTCTCAACGTCTGGTCCGGGGCCCACCAACCAACGGGTCAAATTGGACCCTCGCGTGTCTGTAACTGAGAGAGCATGAATGGAACCTTTTTTTTCTCTTCATCTTTGGGATCCCAATCTACCCTGTACAATCCTCAGTGTTTATTTAACTCTGAGAGTGTACTAATGGAACCAAATGGACCGTTACGGGTCCATTTGGTTCCGGTTGGCGAGGGCCCATGTGGACCTCCTGGTGGTCCCTGGACCTGACGTTGAGAATCAGTACGTTAGAAGATGTGGGTGTCGTTACATGTCATGATGTAACTAACTCCAAAACATTGATTTATCTCCAATAGTTGCTCTGTTAACTGTTAAAAACATGATTCAAATCTAAATATTCTCGCCATAGTTGAGAATATTTACAATGCAATACTAATGCATGGTGATTGGTGAAAGTAGGCATTGAAATCACTCTTAACACCATGCAGATGCTGGAATATGCATCTCTTTGTTTTTTCAGTTGAGATTAATAATGACATTGGTTGCTGTCATGACAGATACCTCAAATTGAAATGAAAATAATTATTTTTCAAATAAAATTATGATGTTGCCACCACTTAACATGAGCAGTTACATATCATACAAGATTTTTGTATTTTATTAGAGCACATAATTCAGCTCAACTCAATTATAGTTTCAAGTAAATATGAAAAAGTACAGTATCATGATATTAATCAGTAAGTATGTATTATGTGTTCTGTTGTAACCATATTTTACTACCTATTCCAAAAGGAAATTTGGTCTTAAATCAGGTTAATCTGAAATGAATATGAAATAATATTTAATAATATTCTGTTTATTTTCCAGCTGGATTTCCACCAGGACAATGTTCTACCTCCAGCCCAGCAGACCCCACAGTGGCATGCAATAATGGCCAGTGGTTGTTCAGTGGAGACCACTGGGACCTGGGGTACTTTTAAGCGAGTAGAGGTAAGTGATGTTGACCTATTTAGTTTTACAAAGACATACCATGAATGCATTGTGTTGTAATCACTATAACCAGTGGTGTAAAGTAACTCAGTACATTTACTCAAGTACTGTACTTAAGTACAATTTTTAGGTATATTCACTTTACTGGAGTATATCCAATTTTCAGTACTTTTACTTCTACTCCATTACATTTCAGAGGCAAATATTGTACTTTTACTCCCCTACAATTATTTGAAAACTTTAGTTAAAACGTTACATGGACATGTTCATTGGCATGTTAAAGCAAAATGACACTTTGGTAAAGGTTTGTGTAGGTACCACTTGCAAGGATTGTGTAACTCCAAATACTGATGACATCTTCAGTAGTTGCTCTGTTGATTAAAACATCATAATTCAAAACATTGCATGGTGAAACCTGTCTCAAAGTCACTCTTTTAGAACACAAATAAATGCTAAGTGGATTCTGACAATATCTAACATTACGAAACTCAATACTGCATTTGTTACATCATGGCACGGTAACTTACTACACAACCCAAACCTGCCAAAGTGTAATCTTGCTTTAACTCTATACTAATGTTAAAACAAATCTAGTATTAATTAACATGTCAACATGACGCTGTAGACATTTAGCTTATGTAAATTAGTTAATTAGATTGTTATCAAGAGTGACATAACAAGTGCAACGGTAGATGTACAGTATCACATAGTATAATCAGTAAATATGAAAGTATTTTAACTTTTTAACCACCTGCTCTACACACTATATTAAAATAAATATGGTCTTAAATTAAGTTAATCCGAGATAAATATTTAAATAATAACAATATTCTGTTTAATTTCCAGGTCAATTTCCAGGCGAAGTCCTCCACCTCCACCCCCCACACAGACCTAGACCAGGTGAAATCTTCCACCCAACCAATCGACTACGTGGATGACTCTGAATTTGAGGTAATTTTTGCCCTACTTGATCACACTACAGCTTCACAACCGCCGTGTTTCGAGCTGGCAGCTCTGTTACTTTGCTATTTTTGAACTTGAATCCTGAAAAGTAACAGTTTTGGTTTTTGGACATGAGGTTTCCCCCCGACAGAGACGATATTCACTATAACAATGTGTGGGTTACATGTTCATTGGCCGTTAAAGATGAATTATTACACTTTGTTAGAGGTGTGTGGGTTGTCGGTTGTGTAGGCCTACCTCTTGCCACGATGTAACTCCAAAATATTGAGGAGATATGTAACATACGTTACATGTTCATTAGCACTTGCCTCTAAATATTAACGGTGGCCTATTTTTCAAACGGACATGCATTTGGCACGTTTAACTCAGTCAAAAATGTTGATATCACGTACTGTACGTTAGAAAGCCGTTTCTCAACGTCTGGTCCGGGGCCTACCAACCAACGGGTCAAATTGGACCCTCGCGTGTCTGTAACTGAGAGCATGAATGGAACCTTTTTTTTCTCTTCATCTTTGGGATCCCAATGTACCCTGTACAATCCTCAGTGTTTATTTAACTCTGAGAGTGTACCAATGGAACCAAATGGACCGTTACGGGTCCATTTGGTTCCGGTTGGCGAGGGCCCATGTGGACCTCCCGGTGGTCCCTGGACCTGACGTTGAGAATCAGTATGTTAGAAGATGTGGATGTCGTTACATGTCATGATGTAACTAACTCCAAAACATTGAATTATCTCCAATAGTTACTCTGTTAACTGTTAAAAACATGATTCAAATCTAAATATTCTCCCCTAAGTTGAGAATATTTACAATGCAATACTAATGCATGGTGATTGGTGAAAGTAGGCATTGAAATCACTCAACACCATGCAGATGGTAAACAGTTTGAATACTTTTTCCACCACTGACTAAAACGTTACATGGACATGTTCATTGGCATGTTAAAGCAAAATGACACTTTGGTAAAGGTTTGTGTAGGTACCACTTGCAAGGATTGTGTAACTCCAAATACTGATGACATCTTCAGTAGTTGCTCTGTTGATTAAAACATCATAATTCAAAACATTGCATGGTGAAACCTGTCTCAAAGTCACTCTTTTAGAACACAAATAAATGCTAAGTGGATTCTGACAATATCTAACATTACGAAACTCAATACTGCATTTGTTACATCATGGCACGGTAACTTACTACACAACCCAAACCTGCCAAAGTGTAATCTTGCTTTAACTCTATACTAATGTTAAAACAAATCTAGTATTAATTAACATGTCAACATGACGCTGTAGACATTTAGCTTATGTAAATTAGTTAATTAGATTGTTATCAAGAGTGACATAACAAGTGCAACGGTAGATGTACAGTATCACATAGTATAATCAGTAAATATGAAAGTATTTTAACTTTTTAACCACCTGCTCTACACACTATATTAAAATAAATATGGTCTTAAATTAAGTTAATCCGAGATAAATATTTAAATAATAACAATATTCTGTTTAATTTCCAGGTCAATTTCCAGGCGAAGTCCTCCACCTCCACCCCCCACACAGACCTAGACCAGGTGAAATCTTCCACCCAACCAATCGACTACGTGGATGACTCTGAATTTGAGGTAATTTTTGCCCTACTTGATCACACTACAGCTTCACAACCGCCGTGTTTCGAGCTGGCAGCTCTGTTACTTTGCTATTTTTGAACTTGAATCCTGAAAAGTAACAGTTTTGGTTTTTGGACATGAGGTTTCCCCCCGACAGAGACGATATTCACTATAACAATGTGTGGGTTACATGTTCATTGGCCGTTAAAGATGAATTATTACACTTTGTTAGAGGTGTGTGGGTTGTCGGTTGTGTAGGCCTACCTCTTGCCACGATGTAACTCCAAAATATTGAGGAGATATGTAACATACGTTACATGTTCATTAGCACTTGCCTCTAAATATTAACGGTGGCCTATTTTTCAAACGGACATGCATTTGGCACGTTTAACTCAGTCAAAAATGTTGATATCACGTACGTTAGAAAGCCGTTTCTCAACGTCTGGTCCGGGGCCTACCAACCAACGGGTCAAATTGGACCCTCGCGTGTCTGTAACTGAGAGCATGAATGGAACCTTTTTTTTCTCTTCATCTTTGGGATCCCAATGTACCCTGTACAATCCTCAGTGTTTATTTAACTCTGAGAGTGTACCAATGGAACCAAATGGACCGTTACGGGTCCATTTGGTTCCGGTTGGCGAGGGCCCATGTGGACCTCCCGGTGGTCCCTGGACCTGACGTTGAGAATCAGTACGTTAGAAGATGTGGATGTCGTTACATGTCATGATGTAACTAACTCCAAAACATTGAATTATCTCCAATAGTTGCTCTGTTAACTGTTAAAAACATGATTCAAATCTAAATATTCTCCCCTAAGTTGAGAATATTTACAATGCAATACTAATGCATGGTGATTGGTGAAAGTAGGCATTGAAATCACTCAACACCATGCAGATGGTAAACAGTTTGAATACTTTTTCCACCACTGACTAAAACGTTACATGGACATGTTCATTGGCATGTTAAAGCAAAATGACACTTTGGTAAAGGTTTGTGTAGGTACCACTTGCAAGGATTGTGTAACTCCAAATACTGATGACATCTTCAGTAGTTGCTCTGTTGATTAAAACATCATAATTCAAAACATTGCATGGTGAAACCTGTCTCAAAGTTAGAACACAAATAAATGCTAAGTGGATTCTGACAATATCTAACATTACGAAACTCAATACTGCATTTGTTACATCATGGCACGGTAACTTACTACACAACCCAAACCTGCCAAAGTGTAATCTTGCTTCAACTCTATACTAATGTTAAAACAAATCTAGTATTAATTAACATGTCAACATGACGCTGTAGACATTTAGCTTATGTAAATTAGTTAATTAGATTGTTATCAAGAATGACATAACAAGTGCAACGGTAGATGTACAGTATCACATAGTATAATCAGTAAATATGAAAGTATTTTAACTTTTTAACCACCTGCTCTACACACTATATTAAAATAAATATGGTCTTAAATTAAGTTAATCCGAGATAAATATTTAAATAATAACAATATTCTGTTTAATTTCCAGGTCAATTTCCAGGCGAAGTCCTCCACCTCCACCCCCCACACAGACCTAGACCAGGTGAAATCTTCCACCCAACCAATCGACTACGTGGATGACTCTGAATTTGAGGTAATTTTTGCCCTACTTGATCACACTACAGCTTCACAACCGCCGTGTTTCGAGCTGGCAGCTCTGTTACTTTGCTATTTTTGAACTTGAATCCTGAAAAGTAACAGTTTTGGTTTTTGGACATGAGGTTTCCCCCCGACAGAGACGATATTCACTATAACAATGTGTGGGTTACATGTTCATTGGCCGTTAAAGATGAATTATTACACTTTGTTAGAGGTGTGTGGGTTGTCGGTTGTGTAGGCCTACCTCTTGCCACGATGTAACTCCAAAATATTGAGGAGATATGTAACATACGTTACATGTTCATTAGCACTTGCCTCTAAATATTAACGGTGGCCTATTTTTCAAACGGACATGCATTTGGCACGTTTAACTCAGTCAAAAATGTTGATATCACGTACGTTAGAAAGCCGTTTCTCAACGTCTGGTCCGGGGCCTACCAACCAACGGGTCAAATTGGACCCTCGCGTGTCTGTAACTGAGAGCATGAATGGAACCTTTTTTTTCTCTTCATCTTTGGGATCCCAATGTACCCTGTACAATCCTCAGTGTTTATTTAACTCTGAGAGTGTACCAATGGAACCAAATGGACCGTTACGGGTCCATTTGGTTCCGGTTGGCGAGGGCCCATGTGGACCTCCCGGTGGTCCCTGGACCTGACGTTGAGAATCAGTACGTTAGAAGATGTGGATGTCGTTACATGTCATGATGTAACTAACTCCAAAACATTGAATTATCTCCAATAGTTGCTCTGTTAACTGTTAAAAACATGATTCAAATCTAAATATTCTCCCCTAAGTTGAGAATATTTACAATGCAATACTAATGCATGGTGATTGGTGAAAGTAGGCATTGAAATCACTCAACACCATGCAGATGGTAAACAGTTTGAATACTTTTTCCACCACTGACTAAAACGTTACATGGACATGTTCATTGGCATGTTAAAGCAAAATGACACTTTGGTAAAGGTTTGTGTAGGTACCACTTGCAAGGATTGTGTAACTCCAAATACTGATGACATCTTCAGTAGTTGCTCTGTTGATTAAAACATCATAATTCAAAACATTGCATGGTGAAACCTGTCTCAAAGTTAGAACACAAATAAATGCTAAGTGGATTCTGACAATATCTAACATTACGAAACTCAATACTGCATTTGTTACATCATGGCACGGTAACTTACTACACAACCCAAACCTGCCAAAGTGTAATCTTGCTTCAACTCTATACTAATGTTAAAACAAATCTAGTATTAATTAACATGTCAACATGACGCTGTAGACATTTAGCTTATGTAAATTAGTTAATTAGATTGTTATCAAGAATGACATAACAAGTGCAACGGTAGATGTACAGTATCACATAGTATAATCAGTAAATATGAAAGTATTTTAACTTTTTAACCACCTGCTCTACACACTATATTAAAATAAATATGGTCTTAAATTAAGTTAATCCGAGATAAATATTTAAATAATAACAATATTCTGTTTAATTTCCAGGTCAATTTCCAGGCGAAGTCCTCCACCTCCACCCCCCACACAGACCTAGACCAGGTGAAATCTTCCACCCAACCAATCGACTACGTGGATGACTCTGAATTTGAGGTAATTTTTGCCCTACTTGATCACACTACAGCTTCACAACCGCCGTGTTTCGAGCTGGCAGCTCTGTTACTTTGCTATTTTTGAACTTGAATCCTGAAAAGTAACAGTTTTGGTTTTTGGACATGAGGTTTCCCCCCGACAGAGACGATATTCACTATAACGTGTGGGTTACATGTTCATTGGCCGTTAAAGATGAATTATTACACTTTGTTAGAGGTGTGTGGGTTGTCGGTTGTGTAGGCCTACCTCTTGCCACGATGTAACTCCAAAATATTGAGGAGATATGTAACATACGTTACATGTTCATTAGCACTTGCCTCAAAATATTAACGGTGGCCTATTTTTCAAACGGACATGCATTTGGCACGTTTAACTCAGTCAAAAATGTTGATATCACGTACGTTAGAAAGCCGTTTCTCAACGTCTGGTCCGGGGCCCACCAACCAACGGGTCAAATTGGACCCTCGCGTGTCTGTAACTGAGAGAGCATGAATGGAACCTTTTTTTTCTCTTCATCTTTGGGATCCCAATGTACCCTGTACAATCCTCAGTGTTTATTTAACTCTGAGAGTGTACTAATGGAACCAAATGGACCGTTACGGGTCCATTTGGTTCCGGTTGGCGAGGGCCCATGTGGACCTCCTGGTGGTCCCTGGACCTGACGTTGAGAATCAGTACGTTAGAAGATGTGGATGTCGTTACATGTCATGATGTAACTAACTCCAAAACATTGATTTATCTCCAATAGTTGCTCTGTTAACTGTTAAAAACATGATTCAAATCTAAATATTCTCCCCAAAGTTGAGAATATTTACAATGCAATACTAATGCATGGTGATTGGTGAAAGTAGGCATTGAAATCACTCAACACCATGCAGATGGTAAACAGTTTGAATACTTTTTCCACCACTGACTAAAACGTTACATGGACATGTTCATTGGCATGTTAAAGCAAAATGACACTTTGGTAAAGGTTTGTGTAGGTACCACTTGCAAGGATTGTGTAACTCCAAATACTGAATTAACATGTCAACATAACACTGTAGACATTTAGCTTATGTAAATTAGTTAATTAGATTGTTATCAAGAGTGACATAACAAGTGCAACAGTAGATGTACAGTATCACATAGTATAATCAGTAAATATGAAAGTATTTTAACTTTTTAACCACCTGCTCTACACACTATATTAAAATAAATATGGTCTTAAATTAAGTTAATCTGAGATAAATATTTAAATAATAACAATATTCTGTTTAATTTCCAGGTCAATTTCCAGGCGAAGTCCTCCACCTCCACCCCCCACACAGACCTAGACCAGGTGAAATCTTCCACCCAAC